>NC_137484.1:21663246-22328871 GCF_918807975.1 Aplidium turbinatum | reverse complement strand
GCTGTTTCATATCCTGGCTTCCGCGCCCTAAAAGCAAGACACAGCCGCGTGCACCGCGCAGTCTTGTTGATCAGATAGCCATAAGATGTTCGTGTTCGCGTATGAAGAGCACAAATATACGAAAGCTAACCAGGCAATGAAACACGGGGCTTTTTGCTCAGAAATGTCTCTACAAACGAAGTTTCGGTGGCAGTGAAACTTTCCAGACAACAAAATCCGTCATTTTTATATTTATTCAACGTCTACAGATTGTCTGAGTTGTACGAATGGCTTAGACTACAAGCCATAACGGCCTTCATAAATAATTGTGTAAAAGTCGCTATGCTAAAAACATACCATCAATGACATTCTGGGGGTCTCGGCCTCTGTAGACACTCTTCAGCTCAGAGATGATTTTCTTCAGCTCATTGATTTGGCCGACAACGATAGAATGGCTGAGATGGTCTTCGGAGATGGCGATTTCAGGGTTGCCCTGCTGGTGCTTCAAACCATTCAACACAACAGAATGCTCGTATCTGCGAACGGTGAAACACAAAAATCAAGATACGGACACATCTAGTAGGGATAACTAGGCTGTATTTGTATTTTGGCCAAAAACACGACGTTTGCTTTAATTTCATAACCGACAGGTGGCTCGTGGATGTCTGTTCCATTCAGCTATTCTAGTCCGTATCTGACGATTTGTAAGTTTGTTTATATAACCAAAAAAGCTCAGCAATTAGAAAAAGCGATTGCCATAAAACTGAAGATATTAAAGAAGCATGAGAGAAAATCGAATCACATGACACAGTAAAATCGAACTTGAGCTACACCACGCCAGTATACTAACGACTATAATGTCTATGTGTTTTCTCTGTTATCTTTATTTACTAGGTGTTGTTACTGCTGTAAAAATGAAACACTCACATTCCTATAGTTTTTCCATTCCAGCAGGTGGTGCTATTGATTTCATCTGCTTCATCTTTACAGAAAGTAGAGGGGAGCATGATCCAGAAATCACGAGTCTCTGCTAAAGTCTTCTTGGCATCAGTTACCAGTGTTGCCAGGTTCGTTCCGAGCGCCGTATGTGCTGTGGCGTGCTTACGCTTATCAATCGCGTCTTGCTCTTCGCTGTACGTGTATCTGTGACCAGTCATGTTGTTAAAATAACATCATGGCGTCGACGAAACATTAAAACGATGTGAAACATAACATGGAAAGCAAATATTTGTTGAGAGAATGTAATGTTGACGCCATTAAGCTGCATTCCAGCTCATAATCACCAGTTCAGTAGGCCAATAAGGCCATGACCGTAAGATGAGCCGGAGACACTTCTCTCTAGAGCAGAACTGTTCACAATCATAAGAAACCAAGGACTATATAGTCGAAGGGGCGCCACTTCGCAATCGAAGATACACCTTTAAATGTGTTGCTAAGACACAGTAACACGTTCTAGGAGCGGTGTAGAACCGGCGCCCTATCGAATTAGCGTTCTCACCACTCTGCTCTGCTAATCTTCAACGAACTGAAATCAAACCATAGTTATAGTTAGTGCACAGTTTTACGTCCTTTGCTCCCCTTATACCGTAAACAAATAAGTTTTCGATATTGAGCCAACTACGAACTTGAATGTTGCTATCACAGACGATAAATTCGAAGGCGAAGGCAGTCAACTTTTTGGACTCGATGTTTGTTTGCTAAAATATTGTTTTGTGCAAAGAAACATAATAATTACAAAAAACGAAATAAAATTACAACTGTGAAAGGCCAGCAAAATCAGTCTTTTCCACATTGATTTAAAGTATACAAACATTAAATCAATGTAAAATGGCCAGATTTTACTGGCTGCAGACATGCATAGGATAACATCCACCTGGTCTTTTCTATGCCGGAATGCTTCAACATCCTTCTATGTTCCTTCGACATCGTCATTTTATTTGTCACTTTCTTCGTCTTCTTTTCCTCTTTGTTCCTCCACAAGTGTCTTTCATGGCGATCCTTGCGTCCTCCATGATTAGGTTTGCTCCTCTTCCGGGAGGAAGACTGTCAAGTGGATGAGTTAGAGAAAGCGAAATTGCAAATTAATTTAAATGATTTACAATCAGTGGTCTGGGAATTCTCTCCACTGACAAATCCTATCTAAAGTTTGATTTTTGTGATTTTTAAAACCACAAGTCCGAAAACAGTTACGGAGACCGACAACAGTTCGTATCCACCGACATCATTTTGTCGTATCCAGGATTACGCTAAGCAAGCGCCCAGTAGTTGAACACTTAAATTAAACGGATAGGAAGGCAAGGAAGCTAATTTTTGCATCCGTCTTCACTCTTCAGGCTTCAAGTTTATGTCTTTAAATGTTTAGCCAAAGACACAGCCATATGCTCTTAAGCGGTGTTGAACCGGCGACCTTCTGGACGACGGTCTAGGGCTCTCACCACTCGGCCATGCAGCCAACATCATCATTTCATAAACAACACAGTTATCAATATACCTGGATAGCATTCAAACTAACCATAAGCTCTGATTACCTTCTTTGTTGATCTCTTGGTTCTTCTAGACTCGGAAAAGTCAAAGTCTTTAATTGTATCTGTTTCTCCAAAGGAAGAGTAGTCCGAGTGAGAAGAATCCATGAAAGAAAAGTTAGGATCTAGATCTTGGAAGTTCATGTTGTGTGTCATCTTGCTGAAATCATCCAGCGCGTTAGTGGCATTCGGGTTCTTCTCTGGAACACCACAAGATCCAAACACCTGCATGAATGAAGATCTTCAATACGTGACTCAGTAAACACTGCACGTCTACATAGTTCCTCCATGAAACGTGGCAAGGTTGGTGACCAGATGACGTCAGGCTAACAACGTTATTATAATGTAATTTAAGTTGTTTTAACATTTAATTAATCAGGGCGATAGAAAGAATCAAATGACACCCGATATTAGACATCAAAACATATCTGTAGACGTTGAACCAATGTAAAAAACGGTTGATTTGCTGTCTGGGTCATTATCCCCGATGTATGACAAGCCATCGTATACGGTTGATTTCTTAATAAAATTTACATTCAATGAAATTGTGACGTAACAGGCGACATGAGACAAGTCGTTTGCCATGTGGCAAATGGAATAATTCCAGACTGTCGCTTTCACAAAGCAACATTGACTCAGTTCGTCCATATGTCCAAATTGAACATACATATGTGGTGCAATCTTGTATATTAAATCTAATAATAATCTAATACACACAATATGGCAAGTTCCATTCTCGTTGGATGGCCTCAATAACTTCTACAGATCCTTCTCAGTATTCGATCTCCACGTCTCTATAAATCTAACACATTAGAGTTTGGCCATGGTGGCATATGTTGCAAGTCCCGTTTTCAAACTACCGGTAGAATGCGGCTGTAGTGTCTTAGGCCACATTGACATTTCGCTATAGCGACACTTTTTCGAAAGTCCCTTCAGGTGTCATTATTATTGGCAAGTTCTAGCGCAATATTGTTTATTCTATGTATCGTTTCTTATAGGTAGAAAAAAACATCTGACCGCATCACTTGCATATACCTTCGTATCACCACCACTTCCTTGCAAATAAACCAGTTCGAACCGGTGTAAACCAGAACTGATTTGCTGGTTGGGCCAAACCTACACCGTAAAGCAAAAAACTCTTGGCTACTCACAGCCGCAGTGATGTCCAGTTTATTCTCCTGCAAGACCATGACAGCCTCCGAGATTTTGACATCCAACGGGTCGAGCACAGATTCAATATTGAACGGACTCTCCAGACGGTTTAGCACAGTCTGCATCGCATCTGTGGGAACAAGTCATATGTGATTCGATTGACAAATGTTTCCAACTTAATAAACACACGAGCATGTATTATCTGTCGAATTTAATCAACCAATTACATTTCTTCAATATTTTGTTTGAATGAAAAAGCAGGCAATCGTTAAATCAAGCTCTCCATTCTGCTTCAAAGAAACCAGGTCTTTATCCGAAAATATAAGGGCCAACCAGTAATGATGTATGCAGAAGCAAGAACAAGAAGTGATAAAAGATCTAGGCTTTTAAACTTTGCAAAAAAAGGTTCACTCTGAAAACCAATGGATTAACGCCCAAACGGCTGTGGATTTTTCAAGAAAAGTAGTGGTACAGTACAGAGAAAAGTAATGAAGTGATTTGCCGCGCAGAACAAAAAACACATTTTGAGAGTGACGTAATGAAGTTTTGTGACGGTAACTAGCGATACGACGACGCAAGACAGCAAAATCCATCATTTTTACATTGATTCAACGTCTGCAGATGTTGAATCAATGTAAAAATGACGGATTTTGCTATCTGGGGCTAGACAGTAGACAAACCCCGCAACCACAAACGATGTAACAGTAACACGATCCCTGGGCAAATTATCTCTGTCTAGTGAACGATGATTGGGAGTAGAACATGAGATCCACAATGACCGCAGGTACAGACTACTGGCAAGCAAAAATTGCTGTGTTATATCGTCGACAAACATTGAAACGATGTAAAATGGCAATTCGATTTTCAAGCATGAAGCAGACGGTAAAGCAACTAGTTTGGCGACTCAACCGATGAGCTGCAAGAACATCAAGGCTAATGGTATTTATGAATAATGACAATACGGTTTATATAGCGCCAAATCCACAGTCAAACTATGCTTCTGGGCGCTGTACATGACGATGGTGAGAAAACAAGTTATGATGTTCAGTGACATAGAATATTTCTGAGCGAGTTTTAAACTCATTCAACCTGCCATTACAAGTAAATGATTAACCTTTTCTGGCATTGTCGATATCCTGGGTGAGGGCTATCTTTATGCAAATAGTGCCACTTTGCATTCATATGAATGCTGGCATTTGTACAATCTAATCTTTTAACATAATTTATTAAAGAAACAGTTTCGCTATAATAATAGCATCTTCAGCTCATTCAAATAATATTCATGTTTGGTTTTCCAGTCGGTATTTGCGGGGTAACCATGTAAGTTACATATCAATATGATCATTTAGTTGGCTTTTTGAAACAAACCACTTCGATGGTATAACCAGCGATGAAACTAGTCGACCCAGCTGCATGAGGTTGTGGCGTGGAAATTAAAAGCTTTTCCTTCATTACAATTCGACCATTTTACATAAATTCTGCGACAGAAGGATAAAAATTAGCGACAAAAACCCATTACGACAATTCAAGTTGTGTTTTTTTGCACAAATCTAACATTAAACTACGTGAAAGCGATGAGTCACGGCTCATACGCGACTTAGCAGTGAGAAGCTGTCATGCGGGAATGGTTTCCTTTATTTCGCCCCATGAAGTCAGATTCTATTATTTCTTCTACTATCTCAAAGTGTTTCTGCCATGTTGATGCTATGACCCAGACAGCACAATCCGTCATTTTTACAATGAAAATCACAAAATATGTCTTTTTGCATCGATTCAACGTCTACAGTGATCAGATTGACCGTGCAAAAGAATGGATTTTGCAAGCAGGGATGTCACTTTCAAAAGAATCTTCATAACAAAACGAAATTCTTGATGAATGTCACAAAAGTTTCTATTTTTAAATCTCTGTGAACTTCAGGCTAAAAACAATGAACCCCAATCGTGTACTTGAAACCACGCAGCCAACAAGGCTTTTTTTACATTAATTTAACGTCTGCGCCCTGCGGAGGTTGATTTAATGTAAAAAGAAGCTGGTTTGCAGGCTAAATAGTTACGCCACTAGTAAACGTTGCACTTTCTAGAAGTAAAACTAATATAGCAACAGTGCTTCAATGACAACTCGCACTGCTTGTTATACCAAGCGCCCAAGCTGATCATGAATATGAACTGCAAGAAGAATTTCATTTCCAATTATTGTCTGTCACTTGTAAGCCAACAGATGATCGGTCGCACAAGACACTTGTTTCTTGCGCATTGTACGATCAAGTAACACAACCTGGCCACATAAACATGAAAATTAGAAGCACAAACGCTACAACCATGTCAAAAATTTAGTCTTTTTGACATTGAATTAACGTCTGCAGACCGTGAATCAATGTGAAAATCAAGTTTTGTTGGGTGGTAAAAGACTGCAAAGTTAGGGGTGAAAGGTCAGGCGAAATTAATAGCGAGTTAAGTGGAGTTCATAGATACATCATATCAAACTGGCTTTGCAAAGATTGTTTATTTCGTTGAAAGAATTCATTTGTTCATTTCGTCCTTGAAATAGGGTTGCCAGAGGTTAATATAAAAAAGAGCCCAAGCTTATGCAAAAAATAGCCCAAAAGTAGTCCAATTTTTTTGGGGGTTCTAAAATGGAGCCCTAATTGGAGCCCAAGCAAAGAGATAGGCGATTATACAAAATTCTTCCAGAGGGCTTGATCATCAGTCCCAAATTATAGGTGTTTTTCCAGTTTTTCACATCTTTCAGACAGATTAGCAACCATGCATTCACTCAACTGTTTGTTAAAATAACTACAAACAAGTACTGGTACCACACCAAGCAGGCGCAGATCTAGGAGTTGTTTTTTGGGGGGGGGGGGGCCAGAAAATTTGAAAATGAATTGAAAAGTAAGAAAAAACAAATATGAACAACCAGTGTCGTAGCCAGGAATTTGGGGGGTTTGACGGCCGGCGAGCGAAGCCGCGTGTTCGCCAAAGGCGACACCCAGCGGCGGGGGGTCTGGGGGGCCTCCCCCAGAAAAATTTGAAAAATTACTTTGAATTTGGTGCATTCTGAGAGCATTTTCAACAAAAATATGGGTATAAATATTCCTGTGAAATGGTGCTGTCCGGTGGCATAGCAAAAGAATAAGATCATGTTTTCTTCGGCATTTTTTCGGTAATACAGCAAAGTCTCTATGTTTTCTTGTTGCTAATTCCTGGCTGAGATGTTTGAATGTTTGGTATTGGCAAAACTCGCTCTTTTAATGCAGTTTCGCTTAAAATTAGGCAAACTCTGTTTTAGAGACATGGAGACTGAAAGCATCATTCTCAGTATCGTGACGTCACACGCGTGCCAAAGGGGGGTTGTAAGTCCGCTGTGGGACTAATATCAGCTGTTTAGAAGCATATCAAACCATTCAACAATTTCTCACAAAATTTCGGGGGGGGGCCAGGGCCCCCCCATAGATCTGCGCCTGACACCAAGTAACACAAAAAATGGTTTAATTGCTTTACGTGATGAGCTAACGTTTCAAGAGTGTTCCCCTCAAGACCGTCAAACGGTTTTGATAACCCACCAAGGTCGATCAACGTAGAATCAATCAATCAATCATTTTATTTTTGGTTATAAATTAATAAACTATCTTTTTTGTCTTTTTTTTTTTAACTCATATAAATTGTTAAAAAAATTCACTAGCCTTTTTTTCTCATCTTTCCACATATGTAAAAACTTTATTAAGGTGTTGCGACCATGCCATAACTGATTGTCCTGCTTTGGCATTATGCACGTTATAGCGTCCGTATTTTGTCGCTTCTACCTTTTTTTAGACCCCTGCCATGTTTGACATATATTGTTTTCGTTGTGATGATCAGAAATAAAAACAAACTGAACTGATGTCCACTCCACTGCATTTTCATAAAAACCTGAATTACTTAAGTTGCCAGGATTGCCAGATATTAAAACCTAAACATGCATATTTTTGAAAATTGGCATCTTTATACCAAACTGGTAACCCTGCCTGACCGAGGCCTCCAAAAACGCTGCTCCTCAATGAAATAATTACGAATTAGGTAAAAATCTTAAACATGATACAATTTTTACATAAAAAGTTATAATATATTAAAAAATAAAAGTAGCCCAATTGGGCGCCGGCCAAAAAAGCGCGCCCAATCTGGCAACCCTACCTTGAAACGACGCTGGTTAATCTAAAAGTGATACAATTTGTTGTAAGTCTGTTGCCATTGTCTCGTCATAATAACAAGCCTGCTGTATGCCGCAGGTTACTTTTCGAATCTTAATTGTTATGTGTTGCAATGGCGATGTAAACATGAAGCCATCATCATCGCTAATTCCTGCCGCAGTTTTGCCGCAGCAGCAGCAGGTCTCAAACGTGCTAGTCGTGTTGCCCTGAGTGGTTCACGGGGTCAGTAATAATTTAGAAATTATGCATGTCAAGTATACAGTACATCGTTTGCAGACTTGGTGGAAGAACATACGTCAGGGTAGGGGCGAGCAAAATCTTAGAAATTAAGCTGCAAAAACATCAATTACATCGCAACAAAGACTCTTAGTTTTCGCGCCATTGCTTTGTTGAAGCTTTGTGACGTCACAATTGTTTTGGTTTACAATTTCGCAATGGCAAGCAGTTGTGTGAGGAGGTCTGACCTCTTTGTTGTCTGTGTGGACTAGTTGTGTTGAATAAGAGCAGGTAGATTTGATTTCAGGTTCAGTCGTCTGACATCATTCTTAGAACTGCGTGTGATGTTAGTTGTATTGCAGCTTGGAAGCGGTAATTTTAACTTGCTCTTTTAGTTGTAAACATGTACCGCAACACTTGTGGCGTACTATTGTTATTTTGACACAACTCACCGAAAAGCTACAATAAGTAGAAAACAAAACATTTTTGAAAGAAGAGCATTGTTCGAAACTTCAAAGACGAATAGTTTGTGAAGTAATTTGTCATTGAACAAACAATATGCAAGGGTGCTTTGCCTGCTTTTCCAAAAGACCAAAACAACAATGATTTTCAACAAAAATACTCCATACTATGTCCATACAAAGCGACGATGTATTTCAACGCACTCAGTCGAGTACAAAAGAAATACGTACAATGCTAACAGCGAAGACAAAATTGCTTCTAAAGTAAGAGCGACGGAAAATGATTTTGTCTCATCTCATTAGTAGATTCCGATTGTTTTCAGTGCAGCAATTATGTCCATTTTCCCAATGAAATCATCGCGTTCTCGCGCCGTTCGATTCTACGACCACTTTTTCGTAAATTATGTAACAACTTACGAAACAAAATGATGCGATGAGGCAGCATTCAAAGTGTTTAATTTAACCTGAAAATGAAAAAGTAATCTCTCTCTTGCCCGCTCTGAACTGTCAGCTCACCTATATATTCCTTCCATACTTTGCTAACGGCATGGTAGTCAACCAAGCATCCTTTCATGACATTCATGCACATTTGATTGCAAGGCCTACTAGATGGCATGGCCTGACAAGCAGAACAGTACGTCATTCTTGTGAGGGCGACTTCGCAATCTTCACTTGGAGTAAACTGCAAAAATAAAAAATAACTTTCGAAACCGAGTTTTTCGGTATTGCACTTAATGTAGTGGGTGCAGTAAATGCACAATGCTGAATAAGCGACCTCGCTACATAAAACGAGATCTCTTCCCTGTTTAGCGAACCATTCCTTGTGCACATTGGTTTAATTTTTTCCTGAAGATGATGAATTAATCTAAAAAACGATTGATTTGGTGACCGGCTTACCTTTGTGTCCTCCATCATTGTTTATAAGCGATTGAAACGAACAAGCTGCCTTTTTACTCAATTTGATTTTTAATCAAAAACATACTTTTGGTTTCATATTAGCAAAAGCAACTTTTCTAACTCAACTGTTCTGTACAATAAAGAACTTCACACGTTAATAAAACTTTCCAAAACGTTGCTTAAACATAAGATAAATTTGTAACAACTATTAGACACGTTCCCTTTGATTGCCTGGTATCTTAGACTCTCAGGGTTTCAACTTTCAAGTATACGTCATAACTCGCACTGCAACATCGAACACAATCACTTCATTATGTCCACGCCGAAACTCATCCCAGCAAGGATCACAAGCTCTCTTTGATAAATTGGCGGATTGTTAACATGTTCTCAAGCCGACTCTGATGTAACTGAAAGTGATCCGAACTTGGTAGACAAACAAGTATAACGAACGTTACATAACGTTCTTTCAACAAAAAAAATATCTAATCAGATTGCAAGATTGCATGCGCTGAACTGAACCCTCAGAAAGTAAACTTATCAAACCAAATGATAAGCTGAGTTCAAAAAACACGCGCATTCTTGTGTTGAAATTGTTTACTTTATGGTCATGATTCTGAGTAAAAGTTAAAAACTAATTGTTTTTCAAATAAGACTACACTAATTGATTTTGTCACATCACAATGTCGTGTAGAAGCGTTGTTCGTAGCGGTATCAAAACTGTGTATTGTGACTTTTAAAGTTTTAAAGTCTTCTAAAGATCCGGTTGTCAACTGGATAAGATATAGTACTAAACCAAGAATGTCCAACCTTTTATTATGGTTGGCCGCATTTGTCACTTGAAATAATTCAATGGGCCGCAGAACCTATTAAATTTCAAGAAAAATGGGTATACTACATACATAAAGGAACAATTATTAAAAACCCTTAATTTCATTTTTGAAAATAGGAACACACAACACTAGGCTACCCAAGTACTAAACGCATGCTTTAATTCTTCGAGTCTTATAGTTACCGGTATACATAATCCTGTTGCTCCCAGACTATACTCTTACTGCGCCCCTAAAAGCTGACTGAGTGACTGGTATATTTTAATTAAGCTAAGATTCAAAGTTCAAAATACTACTTGGAGTGAAAATGACTAGCGGGCCGCACTGTGGCCGCGGGCAGCAGGTTGGACATCCCTGAACTAAACCATCGCGCCCTCTCAATGGACATCTGCTGGATAAATGCCGATACAACAACAAAGGCAAACAAACCTCCAATACAGAGCAAACAATTTTCATTCTTATAAAGCAAGAAAAACCAAAGATTTGAAGTAAGTACCTTGGCCAGGTTTTGAACCACCGTCCTACCAACATCAAGACTTCGAACAAATGTTTTTGCAATTATGGAAGCTCGTTGAACCTATAAAGAAAAATCATTAAACACAATGAGTGTGAGAATGTCTAACGTAAGACCAGCTAAAAATTAGACACTCGCATCGCTTTAATGTCACCACTCACCAGATATTGAAACGATGTAAAAACGGTAATTTTTGTTTGCTTGGGTCGGACGATAACTAACCCACCCCATGTGGTTGAAAGGGATTATGAGTTTTGGTCCATTGTCACTCAACAATGCAGTATTTGTGAATACACACGTAAGCAACATAAACAAATAAACAAGTTAGTGGGTTTACCAAATAATATGAATGTGAACTACTGGTTTGTGACAAGAAGTTTACTTTATGACAGCATAGTATACCTGTGAAGAGATAATTTCAGGGCTGCTATCAAGGGGTTGTAGAGTGTTCATGTTATCGGCGATGCACTGCATGTAATCATCATTCATGATGTAGTTGGGATTAATAAGCTGAAACACTTTCTGGGTTAGAACTGTGAAGAACTTGTCGAATACTTCACTAACGTCCACTGCTTCCCCGCTGTTGCAGAAGATAGAAAACGTTGTTAACCTCAAAGTTGTTTCAAGGACAAAGAAAAAATGTAGGCCATTCTGTTGACAACATTCACCCAGAAAAATCCGTCGTTTTTACATTGATTTAGACGTTGAATTAATACAAAAATGACGGATTTTGTTTTCTGGGTAGGACAGCTTAGAACCTTTTTTTGCAACACAGTAACGTTAAATCAAAATAGATAGAAAATGATGGATAAGGAATTGCTCAAGTGGTATAGTTGCACAACCATACAGTTTTAGTTCAAGAGTCAAGTGTGATAATGTAGCCCTGATCAAGCAAATAAAGAATGTGATAAAATTTAGAAATGACCTTCTTCTTTTATGAAAAGAATGTGAATGACATGAATTTAAAAAAAAGTCTATTTTTACAGACCAGCGTACTTACTGATAATAATTGTCGAGATTTTCAAACAGCTGCATAAACACAGCTGAGTGGGCGGAATACAGAGTCCCATACGTTCGGAAGAACAAATCATCCAAGGCCTTCCGAGCATTTTCAATCAACTTTATGAAGAAATCTGAAAAAGGAATTGTTGAAATAATTGCGACGTGAGTCTACGTGCTGAAAGGGTGTTTAGAAGGGATGCGCTACTTTGAGACCCCGCATGATCGTTGACCTGAAATAAATTGTTCTACGAACACAGTAACGCACCACCAGAGGAAGTAACGTCCGTGATATCATCCAAACAACCACATTTTAAATCAGTTTAAGGTTTCAAGACGTTAAAAAAGAAAAGTTTGAAAACGTACAGCTTTTTTGATTGAAACTAGTGAAAAAATAGAAATTTGTAAACTCTATGGTAATATTCTAGAAGTACAGCAAACTTTAAGTGGAAATGGTATATCTTGTTTTGTAACAATGCTCATATGGTATAACAACAACAACAACAACCTGTGATAAATCCAACAACAGTAATGTGACACTTTATATTTTCGTGCTTTTACCATCATATTGTCAAAAAAGTAAAGAGTTTTGATAAATAACTAAAACTCTAAAAATCAACACAACTTATAGCATTGCTACGATGGGACAACCACTGAATCACACAAAAAGAAATCAACAATTTCAATATTCCAGGTGTAAACTCTATTAAATCTAAATGTAAACTGATGTAGTGTAGGTTATATTTCTTTAAACGCAATATTACTGTAACTTTAGGTTGGATAAACGTCTGACATTTACCAAATATCTAACCGACCAAGACAACTGGCACCCAAATATGTTCATGAATAAATAAACAAGAAATGAAAATAAAACAAACACCAAAACACATAACCAAAGGTAAGAATGAATTGCCCAGGAGCAAATTACTGATTTTCATATTGATTAAACGTTTGCAGACGTTAAGGAAATGTAAAAAAATGATTCAACTGGTGGCTGGGTGGTAGCACACATGCAAAATAAACGTACTTTTGGAAATTGAGGCAAATGTTGCGGTTGATCAAATCTGTTTTTACAAAAACTTAACAGAAATTGCGTTGAAACTTGATCTGGTTGGACGCAGAGAAAACGCAAACCAACGACAGTCAGTGTGACAAATCCTTTTCGAAAACCCCTTGTGTGAAGGCATATCAAAGTGAAATATATAAAACGAACAAAGCAAAACAAACGTGCCTTGGGGTGACATTGGCGAATCCGCTGCAGGAAGTGTGGACCTTAGAAATTCTATCAACGTTGAATTCAATTTTTTTCGCGGTTTTTCCACCAAGGGTTAGCATTTAGCAAGTTGTTTGTTGACTAGTGAGCTTGTTGCAATTTCCGGCACAACAACGTGAAAATAAAATGACGAATACCAAGGCACAAAAGTGAGCAAGACCAAAATACACTTCCACTCAAAAACACGCACAGAGGTGGCAAAAAACTAAGCATAAAAGTGGCAAACTACATATTGATTGTCATGGTTTAGAATTATGATCCTTCGGTAATTTTCGGGCTACCTGGAGATCAAAACTACATGGCGATACTTTTAATATTTATTTTTATTTTAACTTCATAAGCAGCAAACACACATGACATCAGACTGATACAATGACGTAACAATAGGCTGGCCTGTACAGTCCCAGCAATGTTGTTTCAAGCCAACCCAGCAACACAAAGCCCTGAGATTTTAAAAAGCTTAAAAATTAGAACATCGTCTATGCTCAGCTACCGCTTGGGCTTAGCAAGCACGTGCCGAGGGTTTAGTAGCTGGCAGAGTGGATTAAAGCCTGACGGATACAGACGTCAGCATTTTACCATCAATCTTGCATTGAATATGTGGCCTAGATCAAAATTCTCAACCTTTTTTTGATGCGACCCAAATTTTCTAAAAAGTGAAGTTTAGAAAATTTTGCTGCCGATAAGCATAACCTGCTAGCCTATCACACTTTGAATGCATTCAGAAAAACATGATGGCAACATAACGTGTTGATAACGTTTTAGATCGGCCAAATACAACAGAAACAAAGTGAGAATGAAACGAGGTGCAACATAAGAACAATCGATATACGCAGCTTCACTTATAGCAGGCCACGAGGCTCCAGGCGGCCATGGCCACCGACAAGTCGTTAAATGGCCTCCGAAACTACCACGCCGGTAGACCATGTTTGGTCGCCAGCGTCCACAAGCTACTCCACTTCGTTTGTATTTGAACAAAGCAAAAAACAAGGTAAACAAGGCAATGTCTCTCACACACCGACAAAAATATTTCGCAATTAAAAGTTTCGCAAAAAGGCTGAACGTCGACCGATAGAAATTCGACTAGCTCTACACCTACTTGGGAAGCAGTGCATTTAAATAGGCTACGACTGCAAATATGTTTCATGGCCTTGTTGTTTCGTAAATGAAAAAACACATCAACCAACAGTCCAATGGATCTTTAAAAACGCAACTTTTTAACGTATTTTCTATTTTGGCTGCCGAGCGCGAGAATTTGGTCGGAAGGAGCTCTGGTAGTTTATGCTTGGTCGCCAGAAAGATAAAGGAGCTTAGAGGCTTGCTGCAGGGTTTTGCGTTATTGCAATATATTTTACAAAACACTTTTCTTGTTTGAAAAAAAAACAAGAGACCAAGAACTTTTTTCTGACGACCCAACTTTGGGTCACAACCCATAGGTTGAGAACCACTGGCCGAGATTGAATGCAACAAATAAACGAAACAATCGTTCGAGTGCTGCGATAGGAATAAATAATGGGATATAAATCGTTTTTTACCATTCCCAAAAGACTTTGCCATGTCAACAGACGGTGCGGCCAAACAACGTTTTTATTCCAAAAATGTTTTGCGTGTGGTTCGCGCACGGCAAAAAAAAATGGACACGATATCGCGAAAATGATGAGAGCTTTCAACAGCAATTCAAGCTTTTCTACATCCCTTTGTAAATGCGCCTTATACATATCTTTTTCTCTCCTTGTGCTAAAAATTTCAAATTAGCTTTAATAGTTTTGCCAACATGTTTTTGTTGGTACACATAAATTCGCCATATTGCATTTGCAAGTATGCAAACGTCGAATCAATGCAATAAGAGCTGAGTTTCTTGGCAGGTTATGATGGTATTTTAACATTTCGGCCAAGTGACTGCCTGCCATTGTCATTATTTGGTAACCAACCAGATTTTCTATTTTATTATGAATCTATCCCTTTCTAGTAAAAAAAAATACCATTTTACATCGCTTCAACGTCAGCAGACGTAAAAACGATGTAAAATGACATAATTTGCTGACTGGAAAAAGTTGCCAATCGAAATCGAGGCGTGTTCTTTGCAAAAATGCGAAAGGGAAGAAAGCGATGCTTGGCGGTTTACCAATGTTTAACTTTGTTGAGACTGAACCAAAAGAATCTCATTTAATTTCATAAACACGAAAACAAACACCAGGCGGCCACATAATCTCCAAGATTGGTATGCGAGAGCTGAGGAAGCCACCAAACATTAACAATGAGAAAACAGCATGAGCATAAAAAGCGAAATTAAATCTGTAAAGTTTCCGAGTTGAAAAAGAAAGTAGCGAAAGTCACAAAACAGCAGCGCAAGATGCCAAGAATTCAGTGACTGAAACTTAATGCAAGTATTGGAAATGAAGGGAACACCAATGTGAATCGAAAATGACCGAGTGTATCATCAAAACGCGCTTTACCATGGTACACCATACATTGCTGAACCAATAGAACAGTTTGTGTATGTTTCTGCTTTTACTTTATACCGCATCAGACGAAGAATGCAATCATTGCTAGAAAGCAATTTATCCTGATAACAGTAACACCAGAATTTTTTCAGTATTAAAAAAGGAGCAATAACGAGTCAAAATAACAAACTGTCAGTTCACAACTTGGGAACAATTTATATCGACTGTTGCTTGATTTCTCCTCGTTAGTTTCACAAACAACTTTCGTTTCTGGTCGAGAATGTTTTGACAAGAAATTTGATTCTGCCAATCGAACAGATTGCACAAGGTGAGCAGTCGAGCTACCAAATGATGACCGATGCTGCAGATGTTGGATTGTTGGTCTTAATTTTTCTTTCCGTTTTGCATTTAAAATTTTCTGTCGTCAAGCGCACGACCCAGGCAGCAAATCAGTTATTTTTACATTGACTCAACGTCTGTAGATGTTAAAAATTAATGTAATGTATGTAATGTTAATTAATGTAAAAAAATCATTGGCTGGCTAGGGACTGTTTTGGTATTTGGCTTACTTATTCACAGATGGCATGCTGAATGCACATAGCATACCAATCACCAACTATAGTCACGTGACCAATGACCAATGGAAGAAGACGACTAGCTAAACCTTCCACCATCAAGGCGTTGAAGAAAATCGAATGAATACGCGGATGAGTTCACAATTTGTAGCTGCCGCTTAACTTTGCTAAGTTGGGGCATTCAGTTTGCTTTCAAACGCCTCTGATTTTAACTAACACAAAGGAGGCGTCAACAAAGACAGTCATCCACTCCAGAGCGAGGTGTGGCTGTTCTGTGAGTGATGTGTTGCAGACGTGCAAGTTGTCAGTGACATTGTCAATTTCATCTTCGTTGATACCGACATTTCGGTAACTGTATTACACAGTGATTGCCAATTTTCCGTATGCTAAAAGGGGGTTCTGGAAAACTTAAAGCAGGTTTAGTTGGCCTGATTCGTATCACTGCACCGTCGCACGCAAGTTGGTGCTTCGTCGTGCAGATCGTTCAACAATAGCTGCTTCTGTTTTGTCCCTACCCATTTACCAATAGATTTCACTGCGCACCGCGAGTACATAGAGTAGACTATAGCGTTGTAAACAGAGGCTGTTGCCATGAAGCAAGCAAAAATGTTAGGTTTATAATTCGTAACACGCTACTGATTATGCTACATCGCAATGGAAGGCGTCTTGGTCTCAATCCAGACAGTAAATTCCGTCATTTTTACACTGACGGTTGGTGTCTGGGAATATCTCCGCAAATCAACACAACTTCTAATCAGCTGCAAACATTTCGACGTATCTTCACTGTACGAATCCTATCAGTTTCTCAAGCACATGATAAGCTGGCAAGTAAAAGACAAGAGCGGATTGTTCCCTGTTCTAAATATACGCGAGCTAAACACTTACAAACTGATAAGACTTAACAAATACGTGCTTTTTTATGCTATTTCAACAATTAAGAAACGTTTTTCAATGCAAAAAGAACTGATTTGCTGATTGGGTTACGCCAGAAATTCTTACTTTAGTGGTTAGGAAACTGAGTCGACTGCATAGCCGAGTGGAATAAGCCCTGGTACGCCACTCGATAGGGGGCCGGTTCGATACCGCTCAAGAGCATGCGGCTGTTCTTTGGCAAGGCACTCAAAAGACATGCCTGAAAGTGGACGCGGAGATACGTATCGACGTCGAAGCAACCGAGTAGAAATCGATACAAACGCTAAACCTGTGTCTCGGCATTCGCTTGTGTCGTAAGCATGTTACGATCTTATCGATGTGAAATACAGTACTTTATTCTGACATAAGCTTTTCTTTTAATAAAAACAATTTTCAGAAACATGGACCCACTGTAATTACTGTCGTTCCTTTAAATTTAAAACGATGAAACTGAAATGGTAAGAATAGGAATTCTTAAAATGTTGAATAAAAACACTGTCTTGCCAAACATGCAAATGATCAGTAACCGCGCAATGGCTAGCGAACGTCACTGTGACGTCACGATGACGACTATGATCCCTCACAATGCGTGTTATGTCGGCAAGAGCTTAACATCGCCCGCGATCATGTTGCTGATGTTATTTGCAGCGTTAAGTTACCATATTTGGCACCAAAGTGTGATGGAGCAATTAGATGAGCAGACAGATGTAGACTCGAATTTGCCTGATGAGAAATCTGTGTATTGTTTTCTCTGTGTGTTTGTTATTTGTGTTGTTATTGTTGTGTAATAAAAAAATAAATAAACGAATTCAATATTTTATAATACGTTGGTTCCTGTTAGTGTATTGACACAAGTAGTGGTGAAAATCCATACGTCAAAAAGTAGCGTTTGATTTTCTTTTCAGATTTCACGGTGAACGAAAGCGAAAAATGCAGGTGCAGCAAAAGGTCAGACCGAATTCCATCAGGTTACGTCATAATTTCTCTTGTAAGATCACAATCCATCACCGAAAACAACTTCTAAATCTGACACGGCAGTTACCACGTTTTTGTATTTCATTCTTTGTCTACTTATCAGATTTTATGAAAACAATGCAACATCAAGCAACAATTGGAGAACGACACATTCCATTGGAAAAACTTTACATGAGCGCAGAAATTAAACTTTTAGCACTGCATTAATTCCAACTGTAAAGAATCCGAGAATCCTAAAAAAAATCTAAAAAAAACTGTTTCCAATCAACTAAAGAATGTGTGCAGTACTGTTCGTATGCGAGAAATAGTGGCTTATTTTTCATGATAACATTCCGTATATCAATGACAATGTCAAATAAAACTGTTTAAATTAATGTCTTGTCGGTTTACCACACCGTGGTTGATATGGCATCCTAATTGTTATGAAAACAAAATTTTCTGAATCGTCATCATGACTCACTCTCTAGCTGGTCTTCTTCAGCATAAAGAATGACATCATCAATAAATGAAGCAATCGTGTAACTTCAGCAGTTTTTCATATAAAGCTAATTGTATTATTTGCTTAAGATAACATACAGCATACGATAAAAATCATTGTACGAGTTAAGGTCCGACTCATCCCACACAATAGCACTTCACTAAACTGAAAGTATTCAATCATCACTGTTGAGGCAAGTACATGAAGGACTTGGCGACCTGGGGGCGAACTGTGACAAAACAATCCTCAATCATTACAGGACAATCTTGCCATAACAGGGGATGACTAAGAGACAAATTGAAAGGTAAATGACTTCAAAACCAAAAACAACTTCAACGGTTAATTTACAAACAAGAGGAACTAATGAACAAATGCTCAATCGATCCAGTTTTGATTTCAAGTTCGTTCGGATTGATGTGTTGGAAGCATGTTTTATACGAATTTTTCCAAAAGATCAAGCAATTTTCAATCAGTAAGATTCTTTCGTCTGAATTTTATAACTCGACAAAGAATCAGAGCGTCAAATTCAAACAAAGAAAAGCAGCAACAGGAAATCTAAGTCAGAAAAAACTTGCCATGCCTAATTGTCTATTGTCTAAGCCAGTGTGAAATTTTGAGAACTACCGGCCATGGAACTACACATCAGCAAGTTATGCAAATGCAATACCGTAACTATTTATTACAATTCAATTATTCTAACATAACAAAGCAATCATGTGATGTAGAAAGAATAAACTATGACAAAGGCGCATCCAGCAATACAACGCGGCAAAGAGTGCTCGCTGTCAACACGCATGTCAAACCAAGCCTTGAGCAACGAGTGGCACCGCAAAACAACTCTTTGACATGTCCAACTGTATCCAAATACAGACAGAAAATCTCTTAATTGGCAGGCGTCTAAAGGTTTCACAAATGCCATCGCAATTATCCCTTATAACCGGCCCAAAAGAAAAGTGAAGAAAAGTAATAATTTCAAGACAAGTGTTGTTGAGTGGTAACATGAGGAAAAGATTTACAAAATTCATGATCAACGTTCAATTTAAAGTGAACGTTCACTAGAGAAACTTAACTCATTTTAAAGAAACGGACATAAAGTTATAACAAATTTACGCAAAAGTAGCTATTTTGATTGGATGCTTCAAAAACTTTTTTGATAAGAAATACACACGTATGAAAGTTTAGAGAACGTTGGCGATTTTAGGCATTGGAAGCAACTTTTACAATCATTTAAAGTTATTAATAACCAAATGAAACAAATGTGAAAAGCTCGTGGAGAAAAATGAGAGGATAAGTAAGTGAGAGGCTAAGAGTAGGAAAGTGCCCTTGCTGTGGGCGAGTGCTTCTGCTGTTAAAACAAAGCGTTATTTATTGGAAGTTTAGACATATTTTCATTCAAACAACATCATATCACAACAAAGTAATGCAAGATTGGGGTCACTTGATTTTCTCTCAAAGATCCGTTTTTAGATCTGTTAAAACGAGTTCACCACTGGCAAAATGGGTCTATCACATTGATTCAACGTCTACGACTTTAGACGTTGCATCAATAAAAAAAGATCAATTTTCTAGTTGAAAAATTGAATTTCAAACAAAAGCTGTTTTCTCTCACATTATGAAGGCAGGCAACCTCCTTTCTTATCGACCTGTGAGAGGGATTTGGAGAGTGTTGCTGACATGAGACATTCACATGCGTTGTCTAAACGTGTTTGCAGTTGAACTGATATGTACAAAATAAATTTCACAACGGAAACAGTAGTTACCAAACACATCAAACTGGTTGTAGACAAGTCACCGAACAAAAAAGATTCTGTCAGCCATCACCAGGCAATACGGGATATACGGTTACACTTAATGCTCAATTACAATCAAAAGAAGTGGCGCAAAGTTAAATGCTAAAAGCCTAACCAGTCATTCCCCCAATGTTGTCATGAATTGAGAGCCACTGTTCAAACGGGAACTCCCAATGAAAACTGATAGCCCGCGACTGGTCTGTTATAAGGGTTATAAGCCACTTTACAAAAAGAACTAACCCGAGACAGCAAAATCCGCCATTTTAACATTGAAATGTAAAAACGACGGATTTTGTTATTTGGGAAACCGCATCAAACGAAACTCATTGAAGATTGAACCGGTTCTAATTGCGTTGGCATCGCTACATTGGGAAGTTGAAGTGTTATGTGGATGAGGTGGCTGGTTCGATACCAACCAAAGGCGATTGCTGTGGTTGAACTGATCTCTGCCGTCCAATCATTGACAAATCTTTTGTGTGCATGTTGTAATGCTTAACTAACAAAATTAAATTTTGAAATAGATTTTTTCGAGCAGTTTTGCCACGATAGCGCGCAATACTAATAAACTGACCAATAACTAAGCTATCCGCTGCACAGCAAATAGAATGAACAACATATTCCAAGAAGAGAGACAATAAATCAATTCATAAGTTATGCACGCTCTTTCACGATGTTTCTCAGCATCATTTGAACGTCGCTTTATGCAAAAAAGAAAAATTTGTTTCACGTGAAAGCAAACACAGTCACCGGTCATCTGCGGACGCATCCCAGTCAACAAATCATGACATTGTTACATCAATCGAACGTTTACAAGCAAAGAATTTTTGTACAAAAAGCCTATTTTTGGTGCCGAAAATGTTATAAACAAGGGTAGTGCCAATGAGGTATCCTGGCAGCGAGACAAACCGTTCAACATTCATTATAAGTTGAAACGAACATATAAAAATACTGTTGATAAAGTTTATGAATTTATTTTCACAAGTAAGTGATTTCAAATATAATCTTGTGTAAACTGACACCGAAGTTTTTATGCTTTTTTTTGTTTCATACTGCATTGTTTCTGGTCAACAAGAATTGTAATGTTCCAGCAAGCAAATTACGCGTCTTTTGCATTGACGCAACGTCTGCAGATGCACAGAAGTAAAAAAGGAGAAAAAACAACCCAGACAGCAAAATCCGTCATTTTACATTGATTCAACGATTATTCTGTCTGGAAATTTGAGTTGTCCTTTCATGGCTGACCAGTAAATGCGATGGGAAAGTTGTTCTAAACAGGCACTGCTTCACTGTATTACAATAAAATACTCGTAGGACAACTTGCAGTAATTATAGGGTTTCAATAATTGCTGGAGAATGAACGTAACATGTAAGCCGCAAACAATGAAAATAGTGGGAGATTTTGAAATTGAGAACGAGTTGTGCTCTGCAGATCAGTGTTTGTCGTGGGCAATTATGTAAGATCAAACAGTAAACTTAATTATAATCTGACAGCAACGAATAAATGACGTGTTTAATCAGATTTTCGGCTTTGACTGATGGTAATATTGCTCGTGGTTAAGAGCCACCTAAATATGGCTTTAAAATTCAGATAGATCCAAAATAAACAAAATGTTAAGACTTTGGTAAAACGTTAGTAACTGATATTACTCTATCTGTGTCACGCACCACACAAATTCTGCAGCAAATTTTCTTATGTGATGTTAATGTAAATGTAAACAAAATAAATTAATAATGTATGAGTTTAATGAGGCGTATCCGAAAGAATCATCATCACCAGCAACTCACCGGGATGATAACAGACAGCAGAACTATAAATGATGTTTTTTTATTTTCATCATCTGGCTACGTTAAAAATATTTTGAGACAGTACGCTTGCCCCTTTCAGTAAGATAGTTCAAATAGCGAAATGTAAAAATAGTTTGCTTTAATGACGTTAAAAATTGAATGAGGCTGTCCACCAGACATTTAGTTAAATAACAAGATACTTTTTTCTGGTGGAAATTGAACTGAACTATCACAAGATGTAGAAGGTGATAATCTGTTTTTATTCCGTTTTGTCAACCAGACACGACTGACTTCTTTAAGGTGCTAGTTCAGGCAATGGCTACCTGTCCAGCATGATAAAACATAAGACCACGATGTTGCTGTAAATCACACTAACGCCACGGCGATGCGTAAGTATCTTCAGAAGAAAAGGAAGAAAAACTGATGACCACGTCAATATCAGTGGTTCGTGCAACTGCATCAACACAACAAGGATCGATGGGCTTATCGTGCGGCGATGTTGTAAAAATGGCAACTCTTGCTGGCAGAGATAGCTTGATTGTGTTAGTTTAGCTGCTTTATTTAAAAATCCCATGACCAGACAGAAAATCGGCAGTTTCAATGTAAAAAATAACTGATTTGCTGTCTGGGTGACAACTGTTAATTATACTCCAAAAAAACAGTACTTTGCAACAGAAACATAACATTGAAATTATCTTGGCCCCGATTGTTAGGCCCTAGCCAGTAAACCAGTCCTTTATGACGTTATTTTAACGTCTGTACACGTTGAATCAATAAAAAAAGGATAGAGTTACTGATAAACATCGTACAATCGGTGGATTTTTCAAGTTGATTTAAGACGGGAAGCAGGTGCAAAACTGTCAAGAAATAATATAATTATTTCATCCGAAAAACACACACTATTTTTTCATCTTTACAAAAATACTTATCCAAGCGATATTGTTGGACATGGCAATTACCTTCGTTCATTTCCAGCTGCTGAAATTTTTTACGTCTTTGAAAGAAAGGATTCTTTGTTGCAACGTAGGGTGATGGCTAAGTTTCACAGCATAGTGTTGTTATAATTCATTGCCAAACGTATACACCGCGGAGTGGTGACATATTCCATCACATAAAAGATCACAAATTGCACTTAAAATGATGATGCATTGTGTGTTTTGTGTGATGACAGCTATAAAAAGTGCTTCGTGGGGTGCTTGAATACCCACGTTGCTTCCTGCGTCGCACATGAACTATAAAATCTTTAACCAGCAAATCAGTCCTTCTTGCACTGATTAAAGGTGTGCAGCCGCTGAATCAATGCAAAAAAAGACTGATCTTTTGACTGGGTACATGACATGTTCAAATGAATTTCATGCTCTCATTCATGCACCAGCAAATTCCATTCAGCATTCAGCAATGGCCACTTGATGATAGTTGAGTCAATTAGGCATGACCAGGCACCAGGGTGAAAAATGATTGGGCAAAAAGCTGCAAATAGGCGCGAGGCGTACAAAAATGAGAGAACCTTTAACAGAGATCTACAATGCTTCAAGGAATGTGAACAGCATTTTTGTCGTTTTAACCAGATAAAGTGAAGAAAGCTTCATCTTTGAGTTTGAAACGTGGAACAAAATTTTTAATTCAGCAATCATGTTTTCATTTGTACATACTGTAGCTTCATTGCTAAATGCTAACCCTGATCTTTTCTATTGGAACGCTGCTCTTTATTTAAAAAAATACATTGTTATGGAAAATGAGCTTTTCCGAGCATAAAGATTCCGTAATTTGATGTTGGAGTTCAATATATTTCACCACGCTTGAAAAAGTCTTCCACAGAGCAACAAACCAAATATTACATCATACCATCTGCAAAGGGTTGACTGAGTCGCGTTGATGCTTTCTGATAATGTGCATGGGACCACCCGCGGTGAAACGACAAAAAAACTGCGCAGGTCTTTGCCGGAGAGTGCAAATCAACTTGACATACAAAGACAGGAGTTCGCATTCGAGTTGTTGTGCCAAAATCATTTAACAGTATGCAGAATAACCAGCGCCACCAACATCACAAACACTTTACTGTGACCTTTATGACATCAGAAAAAAAGCAAGACAATGTAAATCAATAACTGGGATAGTGCATCGTGGTCAGGCTATTGGCCAACTAGAAAATAAACAAAAATACATGTAATGGCTCAAATCGATTGAAGTATGTTTTGCAGCATTGCAATTAAACTACGTGAAACCACCATGTTCACCTGGCTTCGTGCAAGATACAGCCACCTAGAGTTATAATTACAAAGACCATGATTTACTCTGACAAAGTAAACTTCACCAAAAACAAGTGTACCTGGAAAACAGGTAATTAGAGAAAATCAAAAACACCAAGTAGATTTGACGTTAGATCCTTTTGCACAACGCGTCCTCATTCGTCCCCATAGTTGCGTTTGCATGCATTTTCTACACGCAATATATTTTCGTTTCTTGACAGTTGTGACGTTCATGGTAAGAAAGTGAAAAGATGTATTGAGACACATTTCTACATTCGATATTTGTCAAGAATAATGTATGAGGAAATACCAGTGATTTTGACTTGCATAGGAAGTACAGTATATAACTATATACATTATACATGAGTGTAGTCCGGGAACATCGTGAATCTGGGGTGGTAAAAGGATAGACCCTCGGCCCCAGAAGCTCAGACGACGACGACGACGATGACTGTACGTAGTGTACATTGTACAAACTAGAATGTTCCACAAATATTAAAAATTAGGCCGCAACATATAAACACATGATGTCGAAACAATGTCCACAGCGCTTCAGATGAAGCTCTGTCCAGATACACACACACAATACACATGATGAACGTACCATTTACAAAGCACCAAATGGAATGCACATAGCAGCACTGGACCAAGCTACACTGTTTTGGCAATTCAGCTTTCCATCACCTGCCCAGAAATCTGAGCAATCATGTCTCATACAAAAGAAGATGAAGCAGAAAAACTCGGACACATAGCTCCAATGAAATCAAGTGACGCTCTCAAGCGTGTCGGCGTTGCATGTATTTGAAAATGTAACGTAGCGACAGCAACGTTGCAAAAGAAAGAGTTGCTTGTGAAAATAGATTTACAAAGTAGAATCGGGCAATAGCAATCGCTTTTCCCCTTCAAACAGCTTGTTCAACCGCTAACGACAACATATCCAGAGAGCAAAATCCTTGATTTTTACATAGATTCAACGTCTGCAGACGTTGAAGCAATGTAAAAATGATGGATTTGCTGTCTGGTATAAGCATGGTAAACGACAACAAAGCATTAATCTCAAAGTGAAACTGCGCCGACCTCCTGCTGCAACCATGTCATGACAGAATGTCATCTCAATGAGTCATTTTTTTATATCGATTTAACGTCTGCAGACGCTAAAACAATCAAGAGGATTGATTTGTGGGCTGGGATAGGATCGCTCAGGACACAAC
This sequence comes from Aplidium turbinatum, assembly GCF_918807975.1. Lineage (NCBI taxonomy): Eukaryota > Metazoa > Chordata > Ascidiacea > Aplousobranchia > Polyclinidae > Aplidium > Aplidium turbinatum. The sequence continues at coordinate 22,303,428 of NC_137484.1, read as the reverse complement.
AGAGGGTCTTGGTATGGCTTCTAATTCTTGTGCATTTAAACTTAAGCTCAGTTGAAATAAAAATATTTCTATAATGCCTACTGGGGTTATATTTTTACATGTCTGCAGTATTTCCGTTTTGAAAGACAGCGAGCTTTAGGTGAGATGATAAACAATGATGATACATCGAATCCGGCGTTCGATACGAGCAAATAACATAATGGCGAAAGGTTTGAAAAATAACCAAAAGTCAAACAACTTCTGAAAACCAGCTTAACGTTTCAAATCCACAAAAGCTGCATGACATTGACAGACCTGCAACTAATTACTCCAAAGCCAGGAGGCCCAGGATGCTGTCACGGAGATTACAAGAGCGCTTGTCTGCATCGAACTGCATCGTATCGTGGCCGTTGGATTTGTCGATTGTGCAATTAATCTTTAGAATCCCAGAGTCGAGAACTTATGACTTCCAGGGTTAGCAGGATATGCAAAACGTTGGTAACCACCAATTTGACGCGGTACCGCCACCGGCCACACGGTGCGAAAATCATTCAATGCTGCAGCATGGATATTGGATTGCCTTTCTGCCAAATAAACTTCGGTGAAGATTCTTGCCTTGAGCAAATATTATTGTTTACTTAACAAATGATTATTGTCACAGGCGTCAACAAACAATGAAGCAAAGCCCAAGCGGTGAAAGGCGTTTTATTTTGATTTGAACAAAGTGCTATTGTTGACACAGCCACTGATAGCATTGGGCTGTGTCACCTTTGTGCTGCATTCTAAAAGGACTTCGCAAAAGCAAATTCGTTGGTTGAACTATTCGGCATGTTGTTGAGATGGGTCAACTTTTTTCAAGTTGCTTTTACCAAAGATTCAAAAGAAACAACAGAAGACATAAAATCTTGATTGTAAAAAACAGTGCTTGGTAAAACATTTGGAGGAAGATTACCGTACTTAAAATGACGTTTCCCTTCATGACGACTTTCAATAGTTAACGTTGAGGAAAAACAATCTTAAACGAAATCATGAACGAATAGTGCTTTTCTATAGCGCTGTATCGATCGCGATTATTATGTTGCATCAGACAAACGGATTCAGCCAAGGGCTTTGATTCAGCGCAACCCTAAAGAAGCACAGCCGAGCGCTGTACAATGATAATCAACTTCCATTCTCCCAATGCTGAGCGCTAAACGTACATGAGTCTCCAATGTCGTTTTCGTAGGGCCTCCCGTATGAACACACAGGGCATCGAACTTATGACTTCAGATCCAGAAGCGGGCACTCTGCTACCAGGCCTGAAAATCTAAAATTGGGCAGTAAAACCAGGCTTCCACTGCATGGGTATTGGATTTCACGGGACTAAGTCAGCCGAAAATATCAAACCATTTAGAAAGTACTATGGTATTGTCAGCAGGTGACTTACAATTTCGAATCATTTTACACTTCAGACTTCACGAACAAATACTGGTTTAATGGCGGTAGTCCTTCAACTAGCTTTATGGCAGTAAATCGAAAGTTTAATTCAAAGCATATGTGGCGTGCGTTGAGTTGAAAACCATTTAAACCAAGTGATTCTAATGCATAGGTAGGCCATGGCCATAGGTAGGCCTATCAAAATTATGTGATATATATAAGTTTATTACTATCTCTGATTATCCTATTAGCTTGAAAAACGTAAGAAAAAGTAGTGCACAAAGCGTTAAACATTTAAAAACATATATATATAGGTTTTGTTCACTTTTACGGAAGACTTTCAATTTTAATGAAATTGTCTACAAAGAGAATCCTTGAAAATAAAGTGCTTTTTATTGATATAAATGACGCTGGTTTATCTCTGGCTGTTTTATAAGCAATGAACGCATGAATTAAATTCAAACCTACATTGTTGTACGGTAAGTTTAAAACAGAACAAAGTAGTTTAGTACTATGTCCTTCAAAATGTGTAAGGTCACCCAGCCTGGCCAAAACACTGCACAAGTCGAACAATTATTATTGAAGAGTTCCATAAAAAGTTGACATCCAATTTCGAATTGGTGCCTTGTCGGCTGACGAGTGACCTACTGAGGAAAGAGCCAACGACTTTTATTGAAAAACTCATCAATCTGTCGCTATTGTCAACATCAGCAGCTGTCACAAACACAAAGGACAATCCTTGCCTCATGAATCCAACGTTTGCTCAGGGAGGGCCAAAAAAAAACTCAACAAAACAAAAAATCATTTGTGTTCATTAGTTATTGACGAACTGCATGGTCAAGCAGAAATAAATAACCAGGACATTTTGAGCTCCCAAAATTCTAACCGTAATTCGAACTTCCTCTGCAAGCAATTCTTTTCTTACTCAGATTAATTTGTCTACAAACGTTGAATCGACGTAAAAGGTAACCAATTTTGATGGCGAGTAAAAATCAGAGAACTGATAACAAAACACCTTTTTAAGCCAACAAACATCACATATATACCCTATGAATATGATTGATGTTTTGGTGACAGTAAAAAATTCTAAAAAGTGTACATAGGACAACTATAGAAAAACACTTTTGCAGATCTTATTTCGGAAAAAAAAACATCTTTATGTTATTATTTAGCCTCATCTCAAAGCGAGCATGAAAGAAACCACTGAAACCTTTTTACAGTTTGATTCAAAAGGTACGTTCTCACAATGCAAAACAGTATAAAAAATATTTTGGTGATTTCATCATACAATGGACAATAAAAGCAAACACTTCCCACAAACTGAAGCCATACTCCGCTGCTTGTGAGTCGTGTTTTTTTTGGACACGGTTGGACAATGAAATAACCAAAGGAGGTAAAACAAACATGACTCTTAATGTAAACACGTGAAATGTATTTACAAGTCGCTTTGTGCGACAATAAAACGATATCTAAAAGTTTAAACAAACATTTTTTGACCTGTTCCAAACTGAATGGCACTAGAAAGTAGAGATGTTGGGAATTGACTTCGGTGTGATCGATTGAGAGCCTTGTAGGATGAACAGGCAAGTTGGCAAAGTGGACTACGTCGCTACATTTACATTTTTGTGAAAAGCAATTACTAAAAAATGTAGTTTTGCAAACAAAGTAACAAATTGAAGTGCCCAGGCTACACATGCTCATATGCAGGGCAATTTGAAAAGCCTCTACACGTACTTCTATACCGGTACTTCAAAATTAAGAAGTAAGCCCAGTTGATATGGTTCTGTTAAAAATCTTAAAGCAAACTAAGTGGATAATTTTTTTTTGCAGTTCAGACAGACGCAATACAATTACAATTTCCGTTTCAAAACATTTTTTTTTTCAAAATCAGGAATCACCTACTCAATCATGACCAGCCAATTAGCGAAAACGATTTCTTATCTTAAAAAAAAACTTTACTGATAAGACTTTTGCTCAGAGTCTTTCCATCTCGCAGACCTGTGTTTTATACATCGATTTAACGTGGGCAGACATTGAATTAACACAAAAAACACTAATTTGCTCAGCATCTTTCATCGGATTGAGAAGTCAACATTGGAATGGGTTGTGTTGTCATCTTATCCTTGTTTGAACACTATCTAGTTTAATGAGCAAATATATGCCGAGATAACTTCTAAGCCAACAGGATGGTCCACCACCAACATAGCTAGCTAACACAAACCAGCTAGCTAACACAAATGTGGCAACTAAACTATCAATTGGAGACTGGAGTGCCTTGAACCAATTATGATATGACAAGAGCTAGGCAAAATCATGGGTATTTTCCACAGGTCAGCCACCAGTTCATAACTCCTAACATAACGAAACCAATCGATATAGGCCAAGCAATTGGTGATTTGCATACACAAAGCGGATGTAATAATGAACCATCACTTCCTGTCGTGATCGCAAATCTAAATGCGTTTGAAATGTGGTGCTTTGGTCCGGTAGATTAAAACATCACATGAGCAAACATCAACTACATAACTCACGTAGTTTGAAGATATGTGCAATTGTGTTGGTGTAATTACATAGACCTATTTCAGTTTACCACGAATTTTCTACAAACAAAACGTTTATAGTACCAAACAATCTTCGTTCATAAACAACACTCTTGCTTGTCGCAACAACACCACCAAGTTATTTCATATATATATATACCTCAAAGAACGGAAAGGTCAATGGTGAGAGCAATGTGTGGGGTGAAAACGAGAAGGGAAAAAAGGACTGAAGAATTGTTGGATATGCTAGAGATGAGAGAGACCATAGACCAACTGGCAAGGGCAAATGGAGTAAGATGGTATGGACATGTGATAAGGAGGGAGGAAGGAAGTTTTCTTAGAAAGGCACTAGATCTAAAGGTGGATGGGAAGAGGAAACGCGGTCGTCCAAGAAGAACGTGGAAACAACAAGTGAAGGATGAATTTAAAAAAGTCGGACTGAAGGAGGAAGATGCAAGGGACAGGGTGAAATGGAGAAAAGGGGTTAAAACAATTGCTGCGCGGAAACAATCGGCCACCCCCACTAGTGGGGAACAAACCGACGATGGATTATGATGATGATGATAGACCGAACTGCTGAAACAAATCCAATGACAGATTTTCAGTTGCAAACAGAGCTCAACAACACACGACTTACTAACCAAACATAAACACTTTTTCAACATTTTAGTGAGTGAATTGAAGCAGTTTGAATAGCAATTGATATATATATACTGTAGTGGATCACAACAAGGGCTATGGAGTCGGACGAAAAGGCTATACTGCTTGTAATTTAAAAGTCAAAGCTTCAAAGGTATGAAAAAACACATCTCATGGTAAAAGCTAGCTTATCACATTGGCAAATCACAATCATTTGTAAGTAACTTACCATCAAATGTCTTATGTTCCTTGGTAAAAGTATTTTTCACAGATGAGCACTTTTCCTTCATGGCAATTGTGACATCAACGGAACTTTGTTTCTGAAAGTTTTTCTCCATTTCTGTGGTACAGCATGAGTATGCTTGTGGACAGATACCCAGTTTCATTCCTGCCAGATCAAAACCAAGTATATAATTACAATTTCTTGAATAAACTCAAATTTATTTTGCTACTTATTGGACTTTTATTCCACAAACTTTAGCAGTCTTCGAAATTAGCCTCGGCAATCGTCAATTGCCGAGGTGATTGCCGAGGCAGATGCATGAATGGCACATTAGCCTCGGCAATAAAAATGCCGAGGCCACACGAGCGCTTGTAAGGACCACAAGATTACTAAAATAACCCTAATTTTCTCAGACCACACCAGACTAGGAGGTTGATTCAATCTTACTATTGCTTAATGTTTTTATTTGGGTTACTTTCTACTTCGCCGGCGCTTATAAAAATATCACCCTATTTGCATTGATTCAACGCCAGTAGACGTCAAATTATTGTAAGCATTTACTCTTTATCGCGCTTCGCCTTCCGTTATCTCGTCCAGCTGTATCAGAAACGATCGCGCCGCTTTCACAACGAACCACACAACATCAACAGACGTCGAATACATGTAACTTGTAAGTAATAGGTTAATGCGTTACTTTTTTAATTGCGGTTTGTGATAGATGTCTGGTTGCGTAACAACAACAAGTGCAATTTTATGCGCTGACAATGCTCATGTGAACTATAAAAAAGTTAGCAACCTTATAAATACTGGCTTAATTGTTACGCAATTAGGTTATTCTTTCATCGAATGCTTGTTCTTTACCAGTGTCATTGCCAATACATATAAATCATGGTAAAGGAAGATACAGTTAAAAAGTGGAATGTACCTGCTATAGGTTATGAAACAGAGGCGACAGAAGGAAAAGTTAGTGTAGTATTTTGCAAAATTTGTAAAGAATTTTATGACGGAAACAAATCGGAATTAGAAAAGCTACGGAGCCCAGTTAAAAAAGTAGTACAAAATTGGATAAATAGTACTTCGGCAGTAAAGAAAAGTAATGCTTCCGATCATATGACATCGCGCGTTCATGAACGGGCAGTTTTGCGTCTTAAAAAACGACGTCGTCGTCATTTCTTAATGGGCATTGTTGTTACGCAATACAACCGGTCATCATCATCATAATCCATCGTCGGTTTGTTCCCCACTAGTGGGGGTGGCCGATTGTTTCCGCGCAGTCGGAAAAATTAAATCGATTTGTGCTGACTCGAACGTTGAATCAACCCAAATTTAACATACTTCCCCCCCCCCCCCCCCCATGAGTTATTTAACATGAATTATCGTAACAGCGTAACAGCGTGAATTATCGTAACAGCTTCGCCTGCTTCCTGACCGACATATGGTCCATATGATTATGGAACTTGTCAGGAATCGAAGCTTCACCCTCACCACCGGCAACCCACGGCGAAGCAGACTGAGACGCCTGAAAAACGGCGTCCCACAGGGATCGGTCCTGGCTCCACTTCTTTTCAACATCTACACCCACGACCTGCCAACCACGGTCTCCGCAAAATACGCTTATGCGGACGATCTGGCAATTCTCCACTCCACAAAGTCGTGGGAAAATCTAGAAGACACCTTGAGCCAGAACATGCAAACCATCTCAGCTTATCTCCAGAACTGGCGACTGAAACTCAGCGAAACCAAAACTGTGGCGGCAGCTTTCCACCTACACAATCGGGAAGCTGATCGTGAGCTACATGTCCACAACAACGGAAAACCTCTGTCCTTCTGCCCCGAGCCAAGGTACCTTGGGGTGACACTAGACAGATCGCTCACATACCGCCACCATTTGGTGTCACTGCGCAAGAAACTGACATCCCGCGCTGCATTACTGAAGCGCCTGGCAGGTTCTAGCTGGGGGGCGAGGGCTGACACTTTGCGAATAGCAGCCTTAGCCCTTGTCTACTCTTCAGCAGAGTACTGTGCACCTGTCTGGTGCCGCAGTGCTCACTGCCACAACATCGACACTGCCATAAACAGCGTTCTGCGCACAGTGACCGGATGCCTGCGTCCCACACCATTGGACAATCTCCCCATTCTCGCTGGCATCCAACCCGCTGAGCTTCGTCGCGAAGAAGCCACTCTGTCCCTCGGTCGACGGGCACTGGAGCCTAATCATCTTCTCCACCACAAGATCTCTGCCTTCCCAAACGGGCACCCCCGCCGATTGAAATCAAGACACCCATTCGTGCCAGCCGCTCGGCTTCTGATCAACGAAGCTGATGAACAAGACATATCTGCGGCTACTTGGGCGGACCATAAATGGAACTCTGAATGGAGGTCAAGCACCACCAGACTCCATTCATTCATCCCCGACGCCGACACACGCCCCATCGGCCTGACACTACAGAGACAGGCATGGGTGCGCCTCAACCGTCTCCATACGGGCGTCGGCCTTTTCCGCTCAACCATGCACCAATGGGGAATGGCTTCTTCCTCCTCCTGTGAATGTGGTGCCGAGGAACAGACCGCAGACCACATCATCAATGACTGTACCATCTTCAAGCCACCTAACGGAGTGGAAGGTCTGCGCGTCATGGATGATGAAACTAAAGACTGGCTGCTCTCTAGCAGCCTTCCAGTGTAGTCCGGGAACATCGTGAATCTGGGGTGGTAAAAGGATAGACCCTCGGCCCCAGAAGCTCAGACGACGACGACGACGCGTGGGTATCGCGTTGCTCGCTTTATCGCTACTTTTGGTATTATTACATCACAACAAATCAAACAATGCGGTCTTGATAGACTACTCTATTATATTTTTCGCTTCTCGTTTTACATGTTTTGGTACAATTTTTTCGTAATAAACGTTCACAGCAATTGCCGAGGCAATTTCAACTTTTGCCGTTTGGCCTCGGCAATGTTTTTGCCGAAGTAAAAATATGCTAATTTCGAAGACTGCTTTAGTGTTAACAAAGATTGAAAAATCATCTTTTAATGCATTTTTTCTAAAAAGGTTGAAAAGTACAGGATATATAAAACTGCCAATTTTTACATTGATTGTTTTTAAGGTGATACTCACATGATTATTTGAAAACAAAAAACTTTTAAAGAATCATTCAGAATAAAAGCATCTTTTACTTTTACGTTGATGATACTAATGATATTATTGATATCAATTTTCTTAATTTTGGTTCTAATTCAAACTAAGTTTCTTTGCAATGAAAATGTTTTGGTGTATGCTTGAAAAAAAGCACAGCAGAATCTAAGAAAGTGCATTTGCGTTAATTACTTTAATCCATACACCCAGGGTTTTTTTTAAGGTTTGGTTTGGGTGACCGCTAAGTAGTTTTAAGAGAGCGCAAGTGTTTCATTTAAATACCAAAAAATAGCCATATTTGCTTAAAAGAATTATTTATTAGGCTACTGGCAGTGCACAATCACAGAACAAATTTTTCAGGTTCTATCTCATGCAACAAAACAGATTCGCAATCCCGTTCCCATCCGCCACCAGAAGGAATAGAATTACCTCGAATCTAGGTTTCGCAAGAAAAGCAATTATTACGTTATTTCTGATTTCAAAGGTTACTTTAGGACAAACATTAAATGCGGTACAAACCTAGGCATTTAAACTACATACAATCAACGCAACATAAAATGAATTATTTGACAAGGCACAGCTTAAACGATTGTGACAGCGATCAAACAGCCTGCCCAACACGGCCGCCAAACAAGTTTGCTGCACAATCAAACAAAGTGTGCTTGTTGGCTTCTGCTTGTTATGTTTCCACACGTAAAAACTGATCATTATGCGCCATAAATCAGAAATAAACATTAACGAGTATCGAAGGTGCACTTCTTTTGTGACTCTTTGTTTAAGCTGTTAGCTGTACCTCCACTTATTCTTTTTTCCGGACGTGAACTATTGATCCTTGATCGTATAGGTTATATTCGTATTATCAACAACAGTGGCGGCTGGTGCTGTTTGTGAGCAGCGGGGCTGCAACAAATAGTCCGGGGGGCGAAGCCCGTCGCTGAGTTCAGCGAAGACGAACGACTTCGCGGGGGGCCTGGGGGGTGCTCCCCAGAAAATTTTGAAAAATCGCATTGAATTTGGTGCGTTCTGAGCATGTTTTTACCCCAACTTTTAAAAAAACGCATTCAAAGTTTGTTGAAAAGTTGATGTATTCCTAAGTTGTAGGCTATTTAAAAAAAACTAACAGTATTGCTTTGGAGACAAACTTTACTAGTATTGAGCTTAGTTTTGACTAGCCTAGCCGTTGCATATGAGGTTCAAGTGATTTTGAGATGCTCTAGGCTGGACTAGCACTTCCTATAACCTGTTGAATACCCTAGCTCTACAGCTAGCACTTCTACATTCATGGCTCATCGCTACTCTGCGTAATAAAAACTAACTTTAAAAAGTCTGTAAGCTTATTCGGTTGGGTGGGGCTGTTTTCCATGCAGCCCCAACAGATTAAAAAATTGCTGTAAAATACCAAAAGAGGTGGAGCTTCAAGGACAATTTTTAGCCAATCAGAGCGCTTGAAATCCAGAATCTCGGGCTGCAGAGCGGTTTGCCCAAAGTCGGTGTTGCCAAACGAAACTTTTAATATTTTAATTTTTGATCCGCAATTCTTAAGTGAAAAAAGTAACCGGGTTGGACAAACAAGAGGAAAACATATTTTCCCTCTTCTCTTTATTTCAAGTGGGGCTGCACCCCTGCAGCCCCATGGCACGAGCCGCCATTGATCAACAAGACATAGCGAGAAACAACCATTACTTTTCTACTGTAGTTGCAAGTCCAAATTTTGGGAAACCGCTGGAGAAATTTGGGGTCCGTTTCGGTCCCCCAAAACACCTTAAAAAAAACACTGCATACACCTATTCTCTGAAGTCTATCAATTCACAAATAAATAAAAGCTTACTTCAGTGCAAAATCAATTCAGTCAATTTTTTTCTTTCAGTAGCCTATAAACCTCATCAAGAATTTATTGGTGTTTAATGTTTACAGAAAAGTTATATTTCACCCAAAAAAGCTTTTTAAAATGGCCTTAAAGTCTCAAGTTTAGGTAGATGTGCAGCAAATGAACTTAATTTGTAAAGCATCATAGTTTCTCTTTTGTATGATATATACGCGAAAAGTACCTGGTCAAAAGAAACACATAAAAGAATACAAGCTTTTTTGATTTACCACATAATGTTTTATCAAACATACAACATGTTATAGAAGTACTGTAGTTTTGGATTTGAATCCAAACTAAATCATACCAAGCCAGAAACCTGAAAGCTACAGACAGATATGATTGTTTTTTTCAGAACGACAAAAGTACAATGATAAAAAAAATGATGCATGAAAACACTTAGTAAAAGTGCTAAAGATATTAATACAATTTAAAAAAATACAATAGTCAACAAGTGATGAGAAGTTGTAAGAACAATAAATTCATAACATTTGTTACCTGGCACAGGCTTGCTTGGTGAATCACCCTTAAATCCGTTAAGTTGATATATGTGTTGCGTATCTTTACAATGGTCACTCTGTTTCAAGTTTCTACCTTGTATCGAAGAGGAGCTTGAATAGCTAACTAACAATATAATGGCAAGTGCAAACTGTATAGTTAACATTTTCATGCTCCCTCTTATAGTCATTTATGCAGTTGAAAAACTTTTCAAATCCAATCCAGTTGGTTGAATTTTTTCAAATTTAAACTGAAAAATCTTTTCTCAGCAGCTGTTGTTGAATGCCAAGTTAAAATGGTATGGTATTCCACCAAACGTATTAATGTGTAAAAAGGCAGAATCTATTCTCAGCAAGCTAATTTCACTGTTAGAGACTATTTAGCCAGCTATTTAGAATCTGAAAATATGCAATGTAAAGAATAATGGACAAGTCATAATATTATTCATGTAGAAGTCGCACTGATGTACCAATTGCACCCCTCACTCTGGTCTGTAGAAATGGTACCAAATTTGTAAGTACTAGCATTTTAAAATTATTTGTGCATTAGTCGCACCCTGACTTATCACAAAACATTGCGTCTTATATTTGAGTCTATCTACATTTCAGGTCTCTTGTTTATGTATTATGAGGGATTGAGGGTATATCGAAAACCAAATATCTGACCCAAAAACAATTTATTAAGAAGTGGCTATATTTACGGGTCTGCTACTATTCGGTGAGTCCGATTCGGTGAGTCCGATTCGGTGAGTCTGATTCGGTGAGTTCCTAACCTCTAACCCCTAACCCTAACTCCAAACCCCTAACCCTAAAACGGCAATGATAATTAGGCCACGGTACCCGATAATTTAAAAAAAAAAATTGAAAAAATCCCCCGTTAAGGGATCGGACTCACCGAATCAGACTCACCGAATCGGACTCACCGAATCGGACTCACCGAAACGGGCCATTCCGTATATTTACAGTAGTACCAGTTCAAAAAAGACGACATAGAAATACTTTACAACTTCTTACATGGATTTAAGTGTTTAGGCCCAAGGAAGGTAGGTTGCCAACTTTACGGTACTTCGCTGGCCAAGTGATGGTAAATAGAAATAAACAAACTGAACTGAAAAGTTAGGCTACACAGTTATGTCATGTGCTTTTGATTTTCTAGCAGTAAGAAATCGACCAAGACACATGGGTTGAAGTGTGTGACATATATTTGCGTCATAGCATTTATGAATAGGGGGAGACTTTTACACCAGGTCCCACAAAATCAACATTTACATGACGCACATATATATTGTTTTCGCTGTGATGGCCATAAATAACAACAATTGAACTTAATGCAATAACAGGACAAGTCTAGGAGCTAGATTTAAATCCTTATCATTACTATCTAACCAACTCTCTCCCGAAACTATATTATACTAAATAAGTAGCCTACCCTATCATACTAAGAGTAATGAAATAGCCTCCATTGTTTTCCTCACATTGCAAGAACAAGAGCCTACTTGCATACTATACACTACTGCATCACTGACAATGCATCCTGTTTTCCATTTGTCAGGACTCTGAAACAATCTATCAAAATTAGACTTTAGACTTTTTAAATTCACTGATTTGATTTCAAGTGGTCGCTGAACGGTGCTTTGTTTAGTTTGGGCTTTGGAGGCAATCATTTCTGTGCCACACTGACATTCAGCGGTGATTTTTGGAATATGCTCAACTGGTGTTGCCAGATGAAATTTAGTTTGGTTTTCAATCTTTATTCTTGGATTTCCGGGACTGACAAAACCTTGATAGGTTATTTCTACTAGAGGCTTGTGAGTTGTGACACAGGGCGGTTACAGAGATTGACAAAGAAATTTTTCCAATTACTGAAGTGTTATTACCGGGGAATTATTCCATTCATGAGGTGCCGTTGAATGAAGAGCAGTCCTCCTGTCCTCAGCATTCTAATCATTGAGGAAGTCACGCGCTAACCAAATGAGCTATCGGGGTAGACAAAGCGCTGCTCAAGCGCACACTCCGAGAGTCGAACCAACGCCGCTTGATCTTGAAGATTTTTCGTTCATGAAGTCACCAGGGCCGTAGCCAAACCGCAGAGCAAGGGAGGCCAACTTTTTTTAGGGAGGCCAAAAAAATTGCATCATTATAATTTACCGTATTCATCTCTGGCAGTAACTGGAAAGGAAAGAGTAAAACAAATATCCGACCAACGCCACCCTCTCTATGAACACAAACTTATCCCAGCAAGACTCAAGTCACGCAAAAGCTTCATCAAAGTCGGCCCATTGGAACACACAAGCGCGACAGCTGCACGACTAGAAATGTGGACCTCTGAGCCCGATAGGACACAACATCCTGCCATCCCAAGTCCTTCCGAAAGTCTACAACAAACTCCCACCCTTGAGAGAAGAGAGTGGTGCTGCCTAAACAGAGCCCGCTGCGGAGTCGGGAGAAATAAAAGCAATCTTTTCCGATGGAAGATGACTCCTGACCCAATGTGTGATTGCGGCCTAGACAATCAGACAATGAAGCACATCCTCACCAACTGCCCCCTTAGCCCTTCATGTGATGACAACGACCTCAAAAACATCACAAACAATGCTCTTACCTGGCTCCGACACTGGCGTGACAAGCTATGAATGAACCGTATTCATTTTTTTATATATTCATATTTACTGTATTCATTATAATAATTCTATGTATGCTGTTATCTAGTTTTGATGGCTGCCATGTCATCTGATTGTTTTTATCGTTCTGAATACTTTCAGTTCTTCTAACTTGTAGCCTAACACTACCGTACCATTGTCTGTAAACTTGTAACATTAGAAAGCAAACTTGTAAGTTAACAGTAGATGGCCTATGCAGTGAGACTTTGTGCATTTGCAGTTTGTGTATTATTTCGTTGTTGTTGTTGTTCGTTTTTTGTGCATTTGCAGTTTGTGTAGTATTTCGTTGTTTTGGATATGGACAGCTTTGTCTGATGCAAATAAATATTATTAATTGTAGCTGTTGCTCGAGAATGTTTGGATTTTTCCAGGGGGGCGAAATTCCCCCCCCCCCTGGCCCTCGGCTGGCTACGGGCCTGGAAGTCACGCGCTAGCTAATTGAGCTATCGAGGCGGATGCATTGGACCACTTTCATGACGTGAAAAAGTGCCAGGGAAAGTTAGGGCATTGCAGAAACGTGTAAATTGGCACTAAATAACACATGAAACTTCCAAAACTCATTTTCAAATGACGATGAGCAATCACAATTCTTCCGGAACTGAGTAGCCAATTGAGATACAGTTGCCTATTCTTATCATAATATCATTGTTTGATGTCACAAAAACCTCCTTAGCATGGCGGCCTTTTCCTTAGGCCAAACCAAAGTAGGCCTACAAGTTTTAAGATAGACTGAAGGCCGATCTGCAACAGAAAGCAATTAAAGCAATTGGAACGGGCGAAGTTGTTGCTATTGAACTGAGGTTTATCATGGGTTTATCTTCTGTTGGTAGGCTATATGCTACAGGGATGTCATGCTTTGTCGTTAAGTTGGCTGGTAAGAACAGCAGGCAATCAGGCATTGATGACTCTGAATGAAGTTCTGAAAGCTTTATTTATTTCGATGTTGACACACGTCGTGTCCAATTGCAGATTAGAGCAAAATGAGGATTGTAAAATCTACATCCGGTTAAATTCTACAAAAACTAACAACATATATAGGCCTAGTACACAAGTTATAGCTTACTGTAGTCTGTAGTTTACGGCAGCCTAAGTTAAGTTTAAAAGTAAGAAACTTACAGTAGGCTACCTTGTGGACAGAAGCTCGTTAGAGTAGGCTACAATCTATCGCAAGTTAAACGAAGAACAATCATCGTTTATAGTTTTTAGGAAGACATTGAATTCATATCTAAATTAACAGAAGTCCAAATCCAATTATTGAAATAGCTGAAATCCATATCCGATTCTAATCCGGTCGCTGAGGTCGAATCCGACAGGATGCAAGTCCATGAGGCTTACATCCTTGCTACTTAGCCAACCAAAAGTCTGTGTCTGTCTGGATTAAGTAAAATCTGAATCTGACCATACTTTAAAAACCAGCAGTTTTCATTTTATAGCCATGAACCTTTTCCAAAAAAAAGCCTATTTTTAGTTGTGCAGCACACTCTCAAACTTCTAAGTGACAAGTAGATAGATAGATAGATGTTTATTAGCTGCTGCGACACCGAATGAAAATTCTTGCAAAATTATTTTGAAGCGATACCACGCGATCTGCACACCTCTACAAAAAGAACTCTCGCCTTCGCTTTCCATGACAGTCAATCATGTTTTGAACTTGAGATGTAGGCTGAGGTAATCCATATATGTTACCAGTAGCCATTACGAAAAGACGACACAGAATGAATTTGTTTAATATGAAGAAAAATCTTTACAAAAATTGTTTAAGCTCACCAAGCAGGATTAAGGAAATCATATAAACTTGACTATTTTCGTACTAAAAGTTTTTCGAAAATAAATTTTGTTTGCGATACCGGTAGCGGTAGCTTGCCCCTAAAAGTTGTGTTGCTTCAATTGAGTAAACAACAATAATTTTGACAGTGTTTTAAACAAAAATTTCGAAAATAAACGGATTTACAGTCTACAGTACATCACAGTTGCCTGCTTTAAGAAAGCTGTGTTGCTTCACGGCAGGTCCTGTCCGGTGCAAAAAGTCTTCTGCAAAATTGGTGGTTGCAGCAGTTGCTGAAGGCCAATGTATGAACATTGTCAGATGTAACAACTCAACTTCTCAATAATATTCAGTTAAATTCCAAATTTTGTTGACTTAACATTTCAAATCGAACAGATTGGTGCTAGATCGCAAACTTTAGTTTCTGGAATTTAACATGCCCAAACATATAGACCTGAAGAAGACAGCTCATACGACGAAGAAGAAGACTCTGAATTTAGAAATAGTAAACCAACAAATTCGTTTTTTTACTTCGACTTAATGTCTGTAGACAGAAATTCAATGTAAAATGAGCGGATTTCGCTAGCTGGGATGCCGAATAGAGAGAATATAGGCTAAAATTCCACAATATATAGACTGTGGGCAGGACTGTGTTAACTGCCTCCCGTACCCTCCGGGGGACTACGGCTAATTAAGGGCTCACTCATTTTAGTCTGTTTAATGTTTATTGACTGTTAAAAAAATAAAAAGTTTACTACAGAAGCTCGATTATATCAATAGCTTAAATCATGCAAGGCTGTATTTACTGCTTTGCAAACCCTTGACTAAGGACCTACATCTGCTTACAGGAACCCTCTCATATTTAGTTTGCGCAGCATTTAGTTTTTGGCTTGTAATTTCCGGTCATACTTTACATGTATTTTTTTTTTATATTATTAAAAAAATTTTGCTCGCTCAACCACGTTTCGTTCCAATCGTTCATCTCGGCGATATTGGGAAAGCATAGTTGAAGATGAAGGAAGTGAAAAGATTTTTGTGTCCTAAAAAACAACAAAACGATACAATATTCCAAAGTAAACACTGCTCACTCAAATAGCCTGGTTAAGTAACAGTTAAATTGATCAATTCCAATGTGAATGTGAATCGAGATTGATTATGAAATGAAAATGCTATCTGCAAAGGTGAGGACACTTCAGATAAATTTTCGAAATTCAAGCCTGCTGAAAGACTGCACCACACTAAACTATATAAACTGCCAAGAAAGAAATTATTGAAATTCTTCTGTAATCGTGAATGAATTTTTTTTTTTTTTAAACTGTAGGCTAACTTAATTTTTAAACCAAAACTTCCTCCCCAATCCAATTTTATTTTGATGACTTTGACATACAAAGTGTGCATCTTGATAAAAAAAATATTATTGCTCATAAAAATGCCTAAGAAGTGACCAAAACAAGATTATAGCCTACTTGTCAAAAATTTTCTGGGAGCAAGCCTCCCACACACCCTGCAGTTTTTTGTTTTTTTTATCTTAAGTTTTGAATCGTTTATTCATGTTATAAATTTTACTTTGGTAAAACTCTGGTCTTCTTCCAACTTTTTTTTAGATTCGCTACTGCATTGTGGGCATATAGGCTAGCTATAGCACATTAACTATTTTTTATAAAATATCTATGTTTATTGTTTAGTCTTTGCTAAAATGATGATTGTAAATTTTTTCTCTATACATTAAAAGAGTTTGCGGCCCTAAACGCTTTCTGGTCCTATTTTTAAGAGCGATCACTAAACACCACCAGTAGGTTTCGGGGGGGGGGGGCGGGGCAAGATGGTTCTGACACGGCCCTGGCTGTGAGCCTAGGCTATACGTAGGATAATATGTCTAAACAAAGCGTTTGTATCAATTGCAAAAACTTCGTATTAATTGCACTTTTTGTATTTGGTTTAATTTTGATTGCAATAAATTTCTACAAAATGATTATACTTTATAATTGATCACAAAAACAATTACAAGAAATAAAACACAACAGCACATATCAAGATGACGACATAATTGACAGCATGACGACATAATTGTTTTGTGTCAGCTTCTGGTAGTGTTAAAAAATCGCTAAAATTTAGCACAAGAATCTAAATTCTTTTTATGGGCTTGTCACACACTCCCGGATCGGTAGCCTATAATGCAATCTGGAAAGGTCAGAGAGTCTTTAAACTTTTTTAGTTTTTTCTGTTACACCTTCAATGACATTCAAAGGTTCCAGTAAAAAAAAAGGGTGGAAGGAGGCAAATTTAAGTGGCTTTCTTGAAAGGTAGCGTACTACATGTGAAAAGTGTAGCTAGAGAGCAAGGGGGTAGTGTCAGGAGTTAAATTGTGTCAGTGTTTGTCCCCGGGGGCACTGTCTGGGAAGGAAATTCACTTTACATTCAATAAAACAATGTACAAGATGTAAAAATAAGGGTTAAAACATTGTCATTGGGCGCACAAAACGTTACATCATATAGCCTATGGGCAGTGGGTACTCTACCAGAACAGATCAGTCGTTTTTTACATTGCTTCAACGTCTGCAGACGACTGATTAGTTGTGTGTGTAGCTATATCATCGTCACAAATTCTAATGTCACTTTCTCCTACTCCGTAATCTCTGGATGAAGATAGGTTTCAAAATCTCTGAAGTAATAACAACGTTGATAAGATAGCCCACAGTATAACAGTGCTTGAAACAGTTGACCCATAGTTAGTGAGGCTTGTCCACAGTAGCGTTGGCAGAGGTCCAAGGGGTACTTTAAGACCCGGGCCGGATAATTTTAGATGCCTGTAAACTTTCTAAAGGGGAACGGAAACTGGAAGAAACCATGGATTTTACTTTGGACATCGTGCGTTCTTCCGAAAAGTGTCTTAATTTGAGGCGAAAAGGCCTGACTGGTACTGGGCCCAAATTATCCTCTCAGCGGCCCTGTTTGTCTTTATGAAACGCACATAACCTAGAACACAGGAAAAGGACTACATCACTACATGGACTAATCACAGCAATGCAGTTTAGCATCCGAGAAATATAAACGTTTGTCTAAACATCTGTAGCAATGCTGGACGTTGGCAACGACTTTGTGATAAAATAGAAATTTTGAGCTTAGAGTTGGGAAACTCCTTGACGTTTCATTATTCCACGCAATATACATAACAACATTCAGCGTATCAAATTTATTGCCTCGTTTCAACTGATAGCCCTCCTACCCATTACCTGAATTTAGAGCTGCTGATGTCTGTGGGTAAAAGAATCCAAGTTATATTAAAAATCTTTGCTTTGGGTAAAATCTTCACAGGATTACACGCCGGTGTTCATGATAAACCTTCCCCAACAACAGTAAATTGCATATGAGTTATGAACACATTATGTACACGAAAGATAGAAGCTGCACTGCAAATTACGTGATCTACCGGGCAAAGAAATTAAAATGATTGATTGCACACTTAAAAAAGCAAGCGTAGTTTTCAATAATAAAAGCGATGATAAAATACAGGGACGTAGACACGGAGGAGCTTAGAGGGACGCGCTCCCCAAAATCTCATCTTACCCACTCCTCAACATTGATTATAATGTTATTACAACGTTTTAATGACATTGCATTACAAGTTAAATAACGTTTTATCAATGTTTGGCTGCATTCAGTAGCTATATCTTTAAACAAACTCTACTTTAAATGTTAAAATGTTTGCCCCCCAACAGTTGTTTATGCCCAATTAAAATTTTCTTTTCAGCTGCGCCACTGATGAAATGTAGGCTACGATTTCTTCATCAAAGTCTTACAACACTGAGACAAAGAAGTGAAGAAATGTAGCCTGACTGCTATTATAGCGACGTCCACGCTTCTTGAGACACAAAACCCTTTAGCACGTTCTAAACTCATCTTCTTTTTAATCTTCACCAAAGCAATCAGCTTTTTGCAAAAGAATTCCGGTTAACTTTTCGAATTTTAACAATAGAACAATCACAACACTCCTTCGTAAGAAACAATGTCTTGTGACGTCATAAAAAGTTACGTCACCGCGAGCAAACTCTTCACTCGTCTTCAGACATGTTGACAAACTCAACACAATAACAAATTTCTTTTGCTGGCCATTGGGAAACATGCCATATCTTTCATTGAGAATTTGAAACAACCTAATATATCTGCCACGTTGTGCAATACAAAACACACGCAACATAAAGTAATTGCTTCAACTTTCTATACATTTTCAAATGTGTCCAAATTCGTTACGTGAAAAATTTGTCACAGAATTGTCTATGGTTCACAATAACTTATTACAGGTTAGAAGCCTATCGCATAGGTTGTTCAAGATGAAGCTATTAATGTCATCCCAGGGATGGGAGATAGCAACTTGGTTGACGGAGTTTTAATTTCCAACTTAATTTTCTGAACGTAACACATATGTCAACCAATTCACAACAAAAAGTCTTTTCGCTGGTCACGAGAAGTTTATGACGCGGCGTAAATCACGCTCCACAAAACTGCAACTGAGAGCATGGATGCAAAGCTCTTCCGTGGCGCCACTGCACTATTTCCATGATATTTGGATGTGGTACCTGCAATTAAAAATTCAGTGTAAAACAATTTATTTTATATCATCTCAACGAAACCAATACATGCCAAACATAGCCGCAGAAGTGAGCATCCATAAATTTGAAAGTAGCGCGCAATTCCGTTACTTTGAAAATCGCTAAAAATGATTCGTTTTTTTCTGCTTTAAATTGGAAAGTGGCGGAAGTTCCACTGAAACAAATCCCTCACCTCTCTGCCACCTAGGGAAAAAGTAGCGTTGCTATTGCAGCCGCTACTCTAATAAAAATGTCGCGCCGCTATTGCTACCAAAAACGTAGCGCGCTTGTAGCGCCGCTACATAAGAATATTATAATAATGATTGATGCGTAACAATGATATGTAGTAATATGTAATTGCGATATGAAATAATAATGATGTGACTACGATACAATGATAAAATAAGTCGATGCATATGATTGGCTTGTAATAAAACCCCAGGTTACGTTGTTTGGCAGTGGAGGGCGAAAGGGGACGATTGAGGCGATCGCTCCCTCTAATGCACGGACAAGTAACTTTATTCACTGTATATTTTCAAGGTCTGGTTAATGTAAACCTACACATTGTTGTGCCAAAACACTTCCAAATCCTTCCATTGTGACTCAGTCATAATGGATGGTTGGTCATTTTGTTTTGTTTGGAGGCAAAACAAAAGGTATATAAAACAAAAACGTACAGCGTCCAAAACTTTCCAATATCATGGAGCGGAAACTCGTAGCCAAATGGCTCTTAAGCTTTTTTAGATTACTGCACCCTGAAAACAATCAAATAACTTGGCACCCTGAAAACAATCAATCAAATAATAATAATTTTAAAAAGAGTTTTCGCAAAAACAAAACTAACTAGGCTACAGCTCCGTATCATAGGCCTATTATGTACAATTTAATAAAGTTCGTTTCAAACAAAGTCAGTGCGAAATTTGCGCTGAGTTTTAGCGCAAATCCTTTCAATGTCTGGGCGCATATTTGTTAACGCTACTCTAATAACTTGCGGCACCCTTGCGAAACGTAAATGGCACCCTTGGGTGCCGCGGCACCACGGTTGAGATCCACAGCCGTAGCCCTATACAAAGGCGTAGGAGGTCGTCGAGTCTGCACTTTTTCATTCAAACACTAATATGGAAGCAAGTATTGCGTTTTTAAATAACAGATTGGCACAATAAAAAATTAGAAGAAAGAAAGAACAGAAAAAATAAACAAAAAAGAACAAATACGGACGCAAAAAATGCAAAAAAATAAAAATAATAATGATATTGGACATAAAGTCTGGCAGTGGATGTCTGTTTAATAGCTCATGATTCTTGAAGAAGTGTCTTTTGCAAGTTTCACTGAACAATGTGTAGCCTTTTATCATGTGGGTAAATTGTCCCACATTTTGATTAAACTTTTTTGGAATAATTGGGTATTTGCCTGTTGAGTACACAGCGAATTGGAGCTAGAGCGTCGGGTGTTATACGAATGTATTGTATAGATCAGACATGGGCAAACTACGGCCCGCGGGCCAAATCCGGCCCGCCGGCTCTTGTATTCTGGCCCGCCGGATGTTATCGACATGTTGCAAGTTTTATTATTGTGAAGTTTCAATAGGAGGATTAGATACCTCTTGTCTCTAAATAGCGATACAATGTACAATGTAGAGCATTATGATGTCACAGGTACATTTGTGCGTCGCTTGACGCAACAGTGCTTTCTGCTTTTAACCAGTAATGTCTCGTTCTGTTGCTCAACACAACAAACAGTTTACCAGCCTCATTTTTTTAAAAAAATGAGGCTGGTAAACTGTTTGTTGTGTTGAGCAAAAAAAAAAAATGAGGCTGGTAAACTGTTTGTTGTGTTGAGCAACAGAACGAGACTATAGATAAGAGACAGTCAACCGCTTCAAGTGGACAGTTTGCTGGGAGGTTCACTAAAAACAGAAAGTTTTATTAGTCAATTTAACCAGTAATGTACCATATTTCTTAGTTTAGTGTTTTTATCAACAGTTTCGTCAGTGTGGAATGCTAAGCGAAATAGACATTGCTAAGTTGTTAATAAATTATATTGTTAAAATGAGTGCAGCGAAGAAGCGTAAAGTCGATAGTGAGCGCAGAGTGTTCAAAAAGGAGTGGACGACGAAATACTTTTTTACCGAAGTGGGATCAACTGCGGTATGCCTTATTTGCCAAAAAAACGTTGCTGTTTTGAAAGAATACAACATCCGCCGCCATTTTGACACCAATCATGCAAACCATCATAGCAGCCTGTCAACTCAGCAAAGAAAGGACGTTTCTCAGAGATTAGTGGCAAATTTTCGGATTCAGCAAAGCACTCTTTTTCAGCAGAGTGCAGTTTCTGAGTCAATCACCAAGGCAAGTTTTTTACTGGCTTTCAAAATAGCACAAGCAAGCAAACCATTTTCCGATGGAGAATTTATCAAGCAGTGCATGGTAGAGACAGCAAGTCTCTTGTGTCCAGATGCAAAAAGCAAATATGAACAAATCAGTTTATCACGCAGAACTGTAACTCGCCGTATAGAACAAATTGATGAGCACTTAGCTAACGAGTTGAAAGGAAAAGCAGATTCTTTTGTATTTTATTCGTTAGCGCTGGACGAAAGTAATGACGTAAGAGACACGGCACAGCTTTTGATTTTCGTCAGAGGAATTAATGACAAGTTTGAGATAATAGAAGAACTTTTAGCAATGGAGTCGTTAAAAGGGACTACTCGAGGAGAGGACCTTTTTCTTAAAGTCACTAGTGTGATCGACAGGTTTAAATTACCATGGAACAAACTTACGAATGTCACCACTGATGGATCACCAAATTTGACAGGAAAAAATGTTGGACTGCTAAAAAGACTTCAAGATAAGATGAATGAGGAAAATGCTGGGGTGGATATAACTTTTTTGCACTGCATTATCCATCAGGAAGCCCTGTGTAAATCTGTACTGCAGCTCAATCATGTAGTGAAGGCAGTAGTAAAACTGATCAACTACATAAAAGGAAGAGGACTTCACCATCGCCAATTTATCAAGTTTCTTGAGGAAATTGATTCTGATCACCAGGACTTGCTTTATCATTCTCATGTGCGCTGGTTAAGCTTGGGTAAAGCATGTAAACGAGTCTGGAACCTTAAAGAGGCAATTACCTCATTTTTGAAGTCAATCGGGAAAGCTGATGAATTTCCTGAGCTGGAGGACAGAGATTGGCTCTGTGATTTTGCTTTTTCTGTCGATATATTAACACATATGAATGAGCTGAATGCAAAGCTGCAAGGGAAAGAACTCTTCGCTCACGATATGTACACAAGCGTTACGGCTTTCAAATCAAAATTGGCTTTATTCTCAGCACAAATGTCCAACAATTCTTTTGTTCATTTCCCCACATTACTGACGATGAAAGAAGCCCCTAAACATGCAAATAAATACAGCAAATCACTAAATGATTTGCACCACGAATTTTGCCGTAGATTTCTTGATTTCGAAAAACTCCAAAAACCATTTCAGATTATTTCGGCTCCACTTTCACAAGTCGCTGCAACAGCACCACAAGAACTGCAGTTGGAATTGATCGATCTTCAGAGTGACTACGTTTTAAAGGAGAAATTCGAAGCCCTGAAGCTAAATGAGTTTTACGCATCGCTAAGCAACACCAGATTTCCAGAAATTCGAAAGGTGGCACAAAAAATGCTGGTATTGTTTGGTTCCACATATATTTGTGAACAGACGTTCAGCTTGATGAATTTTAACAAATCTAGCCACAGGTCTCAGCTGAGTGATGCGCACCTCAAATCTATCCTGACTATCGCCACAACCAAAATGATGCCAAATTTCGATGCTTTGGCAAAAAATAAAGCTTGACAATCCTGTCAGACGTCGTATTTAAATTCGATTTTGTTTTTTGGTTGTATTTTTCAGTTATTTGTTAATTTAATCTTCCGTTTTTTTTGTCCCTTTGTTATTCGTGTGACAAACTATATGTAAGTGGCGGCTCGATCACTTGGCCCGCCAGTCTAAGAACAAAATAATTTTGGCCCCTAATTCAAAAAGTGTGCCCACCCCTGGTATAGATGATACATGTGAAAGAAAGTTTTGAAGTTTTCCGGTAGTTTGTTATTATAAAATTTGAACATAAATTTGCTTATTTCTAAACAGCGCAACAGTTATAAATACTTTCCTAAAAGTCTCCAAAGTAGCTCAAGGGTCCTGTTGGTAATGACCCATGAACCACCCCAAATGACCCATGAGCCACTGCAATTAAATCAACCAATTTTATTTGATTTCTGTTATGAAATGTACTTTAGACGCAAAAAAACACAAGCACACAAAAAGTACAGTAGGCTACAAAGGTACTTAACAGAACAACCCCCCTCCCAGCGAAATCCATAGTTTTATTGCCCCTATTAAAGTGTTAAAGGTTTCTAATTAAAACTTACAGAAAATTGGGCAAAATTTTTCGTTAAATTTAAGCTACATAACCGAACGTAATCGATGTCTTACAAAAAAGATTTTGTTTAAAAAAAACACTTTTCTTTTTGTTAGCAAATCGAAGTTCTCATATCTTAAAGAACTGGCAGTTTTAAAAACTTTACAACTAAAAATACTCTAAACACCCTGGTGATCCTAACCATTCTTTTTTCTTCAGCCATTCATGTTTAGATATTACTGCGTTTGTTTAAAATTCAACAACGAAATTTTCAGATTGGTCACTCACCTCCCCGGCCCGACACCACAACGGGGGCGGTGGGTCTCCCGTCCCCTCCTTCGTTGTACGCACGAACCCATACATAGTAATCGACCTTTCGGGGAAGCCTAAGTGTGAGGGTGGTTGCCCCTGTGGCTTTCCCAAATGCTTCCTTTGATGTTTCATTCAAGAGCCAATATTGGACCTGCAGAGTGTGGAGTCTTATTAGACTTGTACTGGCGACTGAGGTGAGGAATGCTGCTTTCATGTAAAACAAAACTAATACAAGAAATTGTAGGTCAACGTGTGGTAGTTTGAAGAAGTCAATTCCTTAAAGAAGTTAGTTGTCACAACCTTAAAGAAAATATTTGTGTCCGATTGACGTAACGTTGGACTCAATTATAAATACACACACACGAATTTTTGTATAGTAAACAAAGCTGTGGAGATTTTGGGTTAACAGCACTTTTTTCACTTTCATGAAGCAGAATTCTAAGGCATAAATTTAGTGTTGTCTATTTGTAATAAAGACAAATGCAAGCGAACGAGTAAGCAGAAGTACCTTGATGCTGTGTCTTGCAATACAGTTGCCTGATTGATCTTTCTCAGAGCATAATACTTTTAGTTTTATATTCTTAAAGAACAAAGCCAATTTTAATGCTTCAAGTCATCACTTGAGAAAGTTGTCTTTGAAATAATGTTTAACAATTCAGTATTTGAACTTGGAAATTTGTAGAAATTGGTAGAAATTAAATTTTATTTGGCAATTCTCTTAGCAATATCAAACAAACACAATTTCGTTGTCTTACTTTGTACCCTTCAACTGGTTCCTGTGCAACCACTTTGTCCCATGACGCGGTTAAACTTTGTCCTGTGACAGAATACTTTACTCCGCTTGGGGCAACATCTGGCGGTGCCCTGGCTGCGATAAACGCCCCATCCTCCCAATCTGACCACGGCCCTATACCTGTAAAGCATCAGTCAATAAATTAAGGAAAATCACTAACCAGCTACACATACTACATTTATTTGGGTAACGGCTCGAAAAAGGTTGGGAAACACTGGTCTAAGGTCTGTGTTCGATTCCAGATTGGATCATACTATAAAGTTTAAAAAGGATACCGACTGTGTTCTTTTTTTTTATAAAGCAGTGAAAATAAATAAAGGAAAATAATATACTCACAAACACAAATGGAAAGTTAGGAAAGTTAAAAAAACATACAGTTGCTAAAAGATCTTAGCTATTGTGGAACCACCTCAATCAGTAACATCTGCCGTAGCGAAATCAATCTGAAGTATTTTAGTCAAGTTTCATGACTACAATACTTCTATTATAGAAATAGACATAGTTGTAACACTTATTTTTGATAATTAATATACAGTATAATTGTAACATATTGTGTAGAAAGTAGTTTTCTTCCTAGCAGTCTACACAAGGCTTAGTACCGGTAGCCTACTCACTAGAACAGCGAGCAATTGCGATTCATAATCCATAACGATGTAGCCTCTACGCTAACCATGAAGACTTTCCAATCAACTATATATTTCTCGGCAGCAGATGATCGCAAGAATTGCCAGCAATAGAATACAGTATAGGCTACATCGAAAAAACAAGCACTAAATTGAAAAAAGTAGACAGTACCACACTAAATCGGGCTTAGTGTGATTAAGTGTGGTACCGCACTGTTTACTTTTTTAATTATTTTATCACACAACGTATCCTTTTGGATCATCGGTAAAGTCAAACCGAGATTTGATGAAAATTTTAGTGACAAAGTTTTGTTTTGGAACTAAATTGAAACTAAATATAGCAAATACATATGGATATTTTGACAATATCAAGCAAATTGTGCAAGTAAAGGTATGCCAGAAGTAGGCCTACTAGCAAAAACCAAAAACAGATAATATGGAGGGAGTTTATATGGAAGGCCACAGCTGATTAAACATGATTAATCTGTTGAAGAAGATATGTCCAACCTCCACGGTTGAAACCAGCGATAGAAGTATGGTACAGTTCCTTAGGCTCTAACCCTTCCACCACAATCTCAGGCTTGACACCCGTGGTTGTTGCGTTTATCCAATGAGCAGCCGCCTTAGAGCATTCAATATTGTCCATCACTCTGCAAACACGAACCTAAAACAAGAGTTTTGATATAACTGTTCTGCTTCATGTGGAACTAGAGGTTCAATTCCAGGCAGGAAACACCTAGAAAGATTACAGTTTTTCAGGTCGGGAACTTATTCCTCGTGTATTTTGTTAGAACTTACCGTATAGGCCTACAATCTTTTAAATGCACAGTAAAATAACTTAAATGAACGGTGTACGCTATGTAACTTGTTTTCTAAGTTTGGACCTGACCATTGTTGCACAATGGAGCCAATAAGAAATGATTGGGCTAATGAAATGTTTCATCACGATAGCTCAGTTAGTTAGCGCGTGATTTCGTCAGCAAGAAGCTTCAAGATCAAGCGGCGCTGGTTCGACTCTCGGGGTGTGCGCTTGAGCAACGCATTGCAGGACTGCTCTCCATTCAGTGGCATTTAATGGATGGAATTAATCCCTGGCAACAACACTTCAACAATCGGAAAACTTCCTCTGTCAATCTCGGTAACCGGCCCTGCGTCAAGAACCTTCACAAGTATGCAAAACTACCAGGAATAACCTTTCAAAGGCTTTTTCAGTCCGAGGATAAAGTTTCAAAACCAACCAACGATTATTAAATTGTTCTATTGCTTTGTACAGCTATGATAACTAACATGGTATCCTTTGGTGAATCCATTTGTATTTTTCAAGGGATTCCATTGCAGTACAGCAGAGTAAGCCAAAACCCGTTTAGTCTTGAACCCATCAGGAGCAGTGGTTGGAGCTAAAAAAAGAGACAAAGTCTTGAAATGGCATCTTCAACAAAGCGATGCTTTCGTGGATTTTTTTCAACAAATCTAAGCTGGTTTGTATCTGTGAGCTGTTGTTTGTCGTTTTTATGGCTATAGCGTTGTTGGCATTATGCTTATGCAAAACTCAACGGAACGCAAAACTTTGTTTTTTCTTAGAATGTACTGTGTAGCCTATATACACCGTGTTTAATACCAACAAGTATTATTTCTAAAACGATTAAATACGGTACATCACTGAATTGTCTAAAGTAGAAGAGATGATAAAAACAGCTCCTTATTACAAGCAGTTTTCAAGTAAAGAATTTATTAGATTCTTATTATGAAACTGCAAATGTGTTTATATTTTTGAGCCATTTGAGCAAACTTATCAAAATGTTGGGTCTTGGAGAACAAATGCCACATAAAAATCTTAATTAAACATTTTCTTTTAAATTAAACAAAGCTATCAAAGTCTGAAAAGTTAAGTTATTATTTGGACTGAACTTTAACCAGTAATCCTGTCTAAATTGCAACTTTTTCTACTTTGACTCTCTAACTCTATTTGAATGTCATCAATGATGGAATTGCCTTTAAGACGCAGAGAGAATTATATTGCATTAAATTAAATTATTTGATTTTTTTTCAACTTGGTATCTTTTATGTATTTTAAAAATTGTTCAGTTCTCTTTTACATCGATGCCTTTGATTTGTTATATCACTCTTTTAAAAATGCCCATAAACTGTTGTCCTGTGCAATGCCCAGTGACGTGGTGGATGTGGTGGCTGCCCTACAAAAGTACTATTATTACATCATAACTAAGAATTAGGAGACGACGCCGAGATCCAGTCCACCATTGAAAGTGTGACACCTAGCGAAAATTAAACATAAATAAAATAGAAAGTCGTTTTCTTGCTTTGAAAATTTTATTTACAATATATATTTAGAATTTTTTAGAAATATATTTAGAAAATTATATTTATAACATTTACAATTTACAATAATTATTGACCTGTAACCAACAAAATCAGAAACTTAAAAAGTTCTCTACCCAAGCAAGCCAAAACCAAATGTGACAAAAAAATTCAAAATCTTACAACTTGAACTGACTGCGTCTGAAGCAAACAAAACATCCATAGAGACCACAAGAAAACGCGTGAACTGAAAAGCAGCGCAAAACATTCATAACTCATTGGCAACATGGTACACAGCAAAGCGCGACGTTTGTTTGGATACAAAGCGTGATAGCGTTTTTCCAGCATACTCTTCCATTATTATAATCGCAAAGAATTATAATAATAACAATTTATATTTTACATGGAGCTGCATCCACCACAGATTTACATTGCAAGCAGAGTCACAGAAACAGTTTGGAACCGCAGCAGAGTTCATTTTTCCCTATATCCATTCATCCAATGCGACACTTTTCAAACTTTATTGAATTTGAAGCCGCCGATTAATTTATTAAGTCACCGAGCTGTGTAAACGTATGTGACCTGCTGGTGACCGATTCAGCGCTTTCTTCTGAGACGGAAAGTCCACAGTTTGCGATGATACTTTGGTCTGTGGTCGGGTTGGCCTAAAAATGGGGCGTGAAGATGTGTGTTTCTATATAGTGCCGTTGCCGTATCCATCGCGGATATGTGTTACTCCTCAGCGCTTCACCAAGCAGTCAGTGAAGACGTATAGAGTTGCGGCTGAATACATAGTTATCCTAAACCTAACCCTTTCGCTGAGTGACCTGACGGGGATATCGAACCCATGTTTATCGATTCAGAGGAGGACACACTTGAAAAAGTGTGTCCGCCTCTTTTGTTTTCATCCTGACAGCTCGGCGTGAAGAAACTCTCTAGTAATTATGTTACTCTTAAAGACATCAAGGCTCCAAATTTAATGCATAGGATAGCAGCACTGGACGAAGCTACACTGACCTGGCTTTTTGGGATTCCACCTGACCTAAAATTTCAACAATCTGTTCGATTGAACGTTCCATTCTGTTGAACCTCTACCATAGGGGGTAAAATCTATTTACTGTTGTTATATCGACGTGTTCAACACTCAAGCAGTTTTAATAAAACAATATAGTAAATAAAGCTCGTGCCACAGACACCGCAAAAGCTCACGCCGGTGGTAAAACACTAAAACTGAAACTGTGGCTTAAGCAAAGTGCATCACTGACGGGATCTAGCCATCAGCGATGACAGCAACAACCTCAAGCACCTTCGATGAAAAACAACCAACAACAAAAGCAACAACAACAGCAGCAACAACAGCAGCAGCAACAACAAAACCATCAAAGCAGCACAGAAAAGCGTGGACTGAAGAGAAAACGCAGAGATACAGGCAAATGCACTCCCAGACAGCAAGATCCGTCATTTTTACATTGATTCGATTTCTGCATCCAACGTCTGCAGACGTTGAATCATTGTAAAAATGACCGGATTTTGCTGTCTTGGTCAGGCAGGTACAAGAATGGCAACGCTTGCACAACATTTAACCAACCTCTGTCCATCACGGAACGGCGTTGATTTGAATGGACTTTCTCAGGCAGATGAACAAAGACGTCTTATTTTTATGAACAAAGACGTCTTATTTTTATGAACAAAGACGTCTTTATTGCAATTTTAAGAGTCTTTGCTGTTTGTTCATTTAACGCGAATTTTCGAAATAAAACATAACTCAAACCATCCTATGAGCCAAAAACTCGGCATGTTTAAACAATAGAAGAGAAACAATTAACATAGTTTTTTTTCTACTCCATTTCGGTAAAAAATGTTGCATGGACAAATGAATTCCCAATTAAGGGAACCTTGACTCATACAAACTTATATTTTATAACCATCAGAATAAGAAAAGGCTTCAACTAATAAACTTACCCAACTCTGCGGTGAAAACCACGCCTACAGAACTGTACGGACCATATCCACGGGTATTCGAAGCGCGTACTCTCGCTTGATATGGAACAAATATCTCGGCTGGATCAACCTGTAATTTTTTGTAAAAGGTTAAAAAACATTTTTTATACTTTTGTGAAAAGCATTAAACCTAAAAACATGATACCATACTTTAGTACGGTAAAGTGAAATACTTTTTAAAATACTATTTTTACTTCTATGTTATGCTCAGTTTGAATCAATGAACTAATTATTGCAATTAAATTTATATGATGGCACCCATTGTGCTGATGAGAGTTAATATTCCTCATCAACGCAGCTAAAACAGAGCCTGGCGCTCTCGCAGGCGGCGAATCGGCTACTTTTTGATTGTCGATTCGTAATCAAGTCTTCATTTGCTTTACTGCAGCGGTTCTTAACCTTTGCCTTGTCGGCACCACCTTGAAATTACCAACCAGTTCTCGCACCTCTCCTAGGATTGGCTGAAAAGTAATAGATGCCTAGAGTTCGAAATTTTTGTTGAAACCTGGTAAAACAACTTTTCTTCTTACGTCGTATTATAACAAACCTTGATATATCAGCATCCCAGCACCGCCTAGGCACAGGCCTCGCACCCCTTAGTGGTACGTGCACTCCTGGTTAAGAACCCCTGCTTTATTGTAACAAGAAATTAATTTTATGAAATTGCCTTACGCTGAACAAAGCCCTAGACGTGGATACATCCACTTTGGCATATAAGGTCCATGGCTCCCCAGAGTCAGAAAGAGAAGGATCACTGATAGAAAGATTTTGATTGCCCTTTAGTTTGCGGCTTTCAACGTCGTATTCTACGCTGGTATCTCCGTAGTACATCGGTGAAAGAGGCTGAAAACAAGAATTTTTTTTTAGAATTTTTAAATTAAACGTTATTACTATCTAACTAAACGTTAATGTTATCTATATTCTATAGCATATATAACATATCAAACTAAACGTTTATTAACTGTCATTACTATTATGTATACAACGACTTCGCTAAGACAATTGATTGATTGAGGGAATCTTTATTCTCGGACTGAGAAAGCTTTTTTGAGAGGTTATTCCTAGCAGTTTCACATACTTGTACAGGCTTTGAACCACTGACGCAAGCCCGGTTACCGAGATTGACAGAGTGAAGTTTCCCATCCATCCATTAGGTGTTGCTGAGAGCTGTCCTTGAAATGCGTTGCTCAAGCGCACACCCCGAGAGCCGAGCCAGTGTCGCTTGATCTTGAAGTTTCTTCGTTTGTAAAGTCAGACGCTAACCAACTGAGCTAATGGGGGCGGTACCTGTTTATTTGGTTCATCGAAAAAACAATGACTTTTAATAAAGCGATTGTTCATGTAAATTCTACTAAGAAAATTGTATCAAGGCTCTTTCTAGAGCCTCCAACAACCTTGGCCACAGGAATAGACAGTTTGCTGCTAACCATTTAGTGGCAATACCACGGGAATCAACATAAGAGAACAATAATAGTATTAATAAAAACAATACAGCACTACAACACATGTACGGTCACTTTTATTCAAAAAATAATAAAGTCATCCTGATTTATATGAACCTATATTCTGGCTTTTTGATGTTAATAAAAGTTTAGACTAAAAATTATAGCCTACTATGATTCATCAACCATAGAATGTAACCTACCAAATAAGTAAATTCCAGTAAATAAAAACAGCCACCTTGGGTAACTAGAAAAATTTATTCATAGAGCAATGCAATATTCTTATTTCAAATAGAAATATATACTGGAGGTGGAAGTGTTTTAAGTATTTCGTTGCGTTTTGTGTTGAAACAAAACGAAATAAGGTTAGACGATTTGCTGTCAATCAATTTTAAATATTTTTAATTGCAATGAAAAGGACCTCTATTCGAAAAGAAATTATTTAACATCGTAAGTTTTAACTATTTTTTTCCTTTTCCTAAAAATCTACTTGTTTTACTTACCTCCCACGTGACAATAAGTTGTCCAGGCTTTCCCCCGCCTCCACTTACGCTAGATGGCGCTTTTGTTGGAACTAAAACAGAGAAATGTTTTTTTATGCATTTGTGGACAGAACAACATTGCAACTAATCTTATCTAAAAAAACAAAACTTCCGTTTAAATGCAAAACGTTTTCTCTGCTCTACTATCCTTCAAAAGATTCCAGAAATGCAGCAAACAGTGAACTTGCTCAACAATCGCCCACCTGCTGCCAAAGTCATCGAATTGGGACTTGGCTGGCTCTTCTTTCCAACCCCAATCTTATTTCGTGCCCACACTTTGTAGTTGTACGTGTTGTATGGCAACACATTGATGACGTCGCACGGCGGTGACGTCAGGTTTGCCGGATCCGTTTCCATAGTAACCCATTCGCTCTGGAAGCTATTTTTACCCGTGACGTAATACTGTGTTATAGTTGCTTTGTTGTCGTTGGGCACAGTCCACGTGAGAGTTTGCGACGTGGTTTCTGATGATGTCACGATAACGTCGGTGGGGGCATTGGGGGCAGCTGAAAACGATAGAATTGAAACGTTTCAATCGATGTTTTGGCGATCAAAGCAAGAACCCGAGTTTGAATAGAATAGAAATGGAAATATTGATAAGGTTTTGCAGAAGTTCAGCTCTTAGCAGAAAGGATTCCAAAACGACCGTCACACTTTGGAAAAATATTGGGAATCCGATTAATTGACTGTGGGAATATTTATCTCTAAGTTGAAAAAATCTCTTTGGAAGCTTGATCGTGGTAATTTCAATGACTTGTAGAGGTTTAAACTACAAATTAGGAATAATAATTAACTCATATATCTCTTACAGTGTAAGCTACAAACAGTGCAGTGAATAGATTTGAATTTTTTACGTCATAAGATCACCGGACCACCAATGTAGTCGCCACGGACCAACAGTGATAAGCACACCACGATTTAGGAAACCCTGCCCTGGACGTTGGCGCAATTCTAAAAATTAAGCATTAAAAAGGCGGTTTCCATACTTCATTCCCAGCATTGGATGATGAGAACAAGAGGTTCTTATTACACTATGCCAGCGTTTCTTAACCGGGGGTGCTAGCACCCCTTGGGGGTGCTGGAGTAGACTGTGGGGGGTGCTAAATGCATGCAGTATAATATCAAAAAATTCCATTTTACTTTTCTGCATTGTTTCGTCTTTCTGCCAGCATCGGCAGTTGTCATATCAATGATTGCTGTTTCGAAGTAGCCTACCGTACAGGCGTACATGGTTTGTTGTTATTGTAGTCATCTCCCAGTCAAGTACGCAACTTGATCCTGAGTAGTTTGTGCAAACTTACCTGGTGGGTGCTTGTTGTAATATTACTGCTCGCTTCTAGCAACCACCATGGCAAAATACGTTCCCACAAATCACTCATATCCAGAGTGGATACAGCAACCCTTTTTGGCAGACATGAGTGATGATAATAGACTAAAGGAGGAGCTGATTGACATGCATGTGAATCAGAGTTATCGGACAAAATTTCGTCCTTCCGCTTGCTGATTTCTGGTGTGATCAATTGACAGCATATCCTGCATTGGCACGAGCAGCATTGGAATCGATCTTTCCATTTCTGACTACCTAACTGTGTGAAAAGGTGTTCTTCACCATACTCCAAATCAAAATAATTGACAGGAACCGCCTTCAACATGGGTTGCTCCACGATATGAGAGTGGCTTTGACCAACACTTAGCCTCGAATGGAGCAATTGGTCACACATAAGCAACAACAGAAATCACATTGATACATGTGTAACTAGTTTCCCAGCTGAGTAACTTAAGTATGCTTAAGTTTTTCCATGTTCTTTCACTATTCTCGGGTTTTCCTATTTCTTTATCGCCAATGACAACAGTAGTTTTGAAGAATAGACAAAATGATCAATTTGTACATCGCTTTCCTTTCAATAATGCAGACCAAAGTTTAATGGCGGCGCCGAAATTTTGACATGCTTCTTGATCACTGGCGGTATATTTTGTTGCCTAACAAACTGTGCTGTTGTTTTATGAGAGTTGATTTGCTTACATATGGTTATAATTGAATTTTTGTTGGTGAATGAAAGCCAAATACCAAATCCTGAATCAACTTGGTTAAAACAACTGCACAGTTTGTTCAACAACAAGAGACTTCATATATCGCCAGCGATCTAAAGGCATGTCAAAATTTCGGCTTCTACTAAACTTTTGGTCGGCACTGTAATAGCCTAGTCGTATGCCAACGATAGTTAGGGGGTGCTAGACTGTTGAGGCCTGTTTACAGGGGTGCTAGAGTCAGAAAAGGTTAAGAAACGCTGCACTATGCCGTCGGTACTAACGAAAGTAGGATTTTTATTACGGTAGCAACGTCTTAATAACAATGTATTTAATTTTGAATGACGTTTCAAAAATTGTCGGCTGCATTCAGTCGCCTAGCCATATTTGTAAACAAAATGTTTATATCAAAGATTGAATATTTTCCTCTCAACAGTTGTTTTTGCCCACCCAACCTTTTCTTTGTGGCTACGTCACCGAGTCTGCCCAGAATCTTATGATCAGACAGCAAACGTTTTTATCCGTTGCGCCAATCAAACAATACAATATTAGACTTGAAAATGTAAAGACAGAATAGAGATTCTTAACTATTGTCAGTTTACTATATTATTGTTAGATTATTATTAGTTATATTGTCAGTTTACTTATTGTTTTTATCTAGTCTGCACTACAGGGATCCACTTTCAGAAAGTCGCCATGTGCCTTATCTAGACAATGGCTATACATTTTTTGTGACGTGCGTTTAGAGAAACAAAATCAATCCCCAAAAGAAAGCAACAAAATGTTTTTTAATGAACTGACTGACCTGTGATGACAACCTTGGCTTCACTACAAACCGATTGTGCGTTTGTTACGGCACAACATTCGTATGTTCCTGTTTGTTCTCCCGTGACGTTGAAAAGCTGGGGAAAATGTTTCGGTTATTTTGCGCTCATTGCGACAACATTCAGTAGGCTACGCTGCAAGCACAAATGCAATGCAACAAGAAACAGCGAAGGGACATGTGGTCATCAAGTCAGCGGCTCCAGTTATTTTGCAAAGACACAGCCGCATGCTCTGGAGTAGTGTCGAACCCACGTCCTTTCGAACGTTGTGCAGAAGTTTTCACCACTTGGCCACGCAACGCATAAAAATTGTAGTTTTATGTGACAAAATTACAAAGTTATAATAAAATTTTCATGTTCAGTTAAAGGAGATGGGTTCAACCCCTACTCTAAAATTTCTTTCATTGCCACAAGCTCATTTATTACATTGTACATTTTGTCGTCTGCATGTAGCCCGCTATTGTACTTGCAAGGCCTAACCCTATATTTTTGTCGTGTATTTAAATCTCTATTTTGTTCTTTTGTTACTTGGCGACAAAGTACGACGACTTTTGTTCATCAGCGCGTCGAAAGGTGACTGGTTGAACAGAATGACGTCATGGTTACGTCATAACTTTCAATTGTCACTTACATACGTAACACGGCGCGGTTCAGTTGGTAGATATTGCTCGGAAAGCATGTTTTTAAATTTTAACTAACCAGTAAAGATGAGGGTTGTGACAGGTCATAATGAGGATTGTTACGTGGGATGACAGCTCCGTCCTGTTTCCACTTCCACTCCATAGAGAGCTCCGGATCGTGTCGCGCCTTGCAGTTTAGCTCCCTAGCGTCACCAGCCACTAATTCTGCATCTGGAGGACTTTCAGTGATGACTGTTGCTTCTGCAAGTCAATAAAAAATAAACTCACGCATAAGTAAAATGACATTAAATGAGCTCCTATACACTTAAAAATCTTAACAGCCTGTTTCATCCCAGATAGCATTCTGTAAATCGACTACGGTATTCAAATATAATTTAAAGAACGTTCTGATGACCCTAATAAGGGTGAAACCATGGGCTCTATCCAAGGGGGTGATCACCCCCCCCCCCCCACTTATTGGAGAGGTTGGAATGACTGAGACGAGTTGAAAGTTGTTGTTGAAATGACTATGACAAATTTAGCCCACTGTCCAAAAATCACCCGCCTGAATTCAAAAGTGGATATAGAGCCCCTGGATGAAACAGGCTGTGAAAGTTTTCAGTGAATGTTAACTGCAGCTTATTTAATGTAATTCGCTTTATTTGGCTTTTTGCTTGGCATTGAGCACTTCGTTGTAGCACGCCTAGTTATAGAATTTACAGTATTGTTGACGTGCTGTTAGAGATTGGAAAGCAAATACAACTTCATTTACCATCTACTTTTCGAAAAGCTCAAAATTTACTCTATGCCTATATAGATTTTATTTCGTATGAAGATTTAGCTACTTTAGTTCACGATGCCAAACCATTTGCTTTAGTAGTGGGATTCAACCTAGTTAGCAACCAGTTCGGTTTGACTAAAATTAGCCACATCTGGCAGCCCTGTATGCGATGATTATATTAGATCCACTTGAAAAAAGTTGGCTAGGAACCAGAACTTTTTTTGAGAAAGTTTTTGTTTTTAAAAAGTGGTTTACGCGAATCCCATCACTGATTTGCTCCCAGGAAGCTACGTCATTTTTGGTCACAAGCATACCACAGCGTTCTCGTTTAGTCGCTTTTGATTGTTTATTAACCTTTGCTTTATTGGCACGTAACTTACCAAAGACGTCTATATCGATCAATCAAGTTTATTTCGGCATAACTCCACATTCATTTCAATGTACAAATAGCAGAAAATATATTGCATTACTTTTACTCATATGGAAGTAACATCATTGAGGCACCGAAACAACAATGCTGGTATTTAAGTCAAGGTGCTCCAACTTGAAATATTTTACTTTGTACGGAAAAGCAAAAACTAAATAACAACAACAAAAAAATAAAAAGGTAAAAGCGACAAAATACAAACGTTAACACGATTTTAAGACCGAAGTAAATCTGTCACTTACAAATACCTTGAGATGCACCTAATTTGTTACATTTTGCAAATTTTGTTTAAAGCTACTACAACTGTCCGACTGACTACTGCTACCGCTACTGTTACGGTCTATGAGTCACAACGCTTTCACATTGTCCACTGTTAGACACCCACACTTACCAAACACATTCAGATAACCCTGGCTTGTTGCTTCTCCTATGATGTTTTCTGCAACGCAGGAATATTTTCCTTCATCTGAACGTGTCACGTTGCGTATCACCAAAGTGCCGCTTGATTCCTTAGAATATCTAAGAAAAAAGCATTTCTAAGTTTATTTTGAGTTTAGTTTCAGCATGACTTGCTTTTTGTGCACAATGTCCAGGTTTGCATCTGGAGATTGAAGATTTAAATTTTAAAGTAAATGAATTCTAGACAATGAAGCCAAACTTCTTGTCTATCTTTAAGCGTTCTGCCATTAGGTGTTCTGCCAAAGACACGCCGTATGCCTTTGCAGAGAAGTTTAGTACATTCTTAGTAAGGCGCTGGAATATATTGGATATATTGTGACCAAGGCCGTTGAGAGGATAATTTGGGGCGGTACTATGTACTCTATAGATTCTTGGGCCCCATTACCAAGACACTTCTAAGAATGACGGACTACACTCAAAGAGTGCTCGATGGCTTCGTCGAGTTCCCTGTCTTCTTGAAAAGGTTACGGGCTTTTATAAGCACCCCGGGCTCGGGTCCAAACGTACTCCCTGGACCCCCTGCCAACACTATTGTTCACAACCTTGCAGTCTTGTGGTCGTATCCAGGCTTACACCCGGTGGTTGAAGATTTAGATTAAGTGGACGGGAAGGCAAGGAAGCCAATCTTCGTGTCCACCTTCAGGCATGCCTTTAAGTGTCCTGCCAAAGACACAGCTGCATGCTCTTGAGCGGTGTGGAACCGGCGCCTTTTCGATTGCCGTTCCAGGGCTCTCACCACTCGGCTATGCAGCCGACTGCAGTCTTGTAAGTGTAACATCATGCAGAACCGAATAAAAGCATTTGTATAATGTCTATTAGACGTTGTATTGTCTATTAGCAATCTGCATAAATCTACACGACCGTCCCTTTTGTCGCTCCCAACTTATGGTTGTTGGCTACAAGTTTGACTTGCCGAGTGAAAGCATTTCTCAACTTTGAGTGCTGGAATCGACTGTTCATTTATTGTGAAGTGTGAAGACCCCGCAGTTAGGCTATACAGACAAACGTTCATTATTATTAACCAATTTCATCAAAACAATAACCACTGCCACATGTCAACGATAGAAAGGGGCAGTGTTTTTTTAAAGGTGTTTTGAGGGACCGAAACAGTCCCCCAAATTTCTCCAGCGGTTTCCCAAAATTTGGACTTGCAACTACAGTAGAAAAGTAATGGTTGTTTCTCGCTATGTCTTGTCGACAATACGAATATAGCCTACGATCAATAGTTCACGTCCGGAAAAAAGAATAAGTGGAGGTACAGCTAACAGCTGAATCAAAGAGTTATTCACAAAAGAAGTGCACATTCGATACTCGTCAATATTTATTTCTGATTTATGGCGCATAATGATCAGTTTTTACGTGTGGAAACATAACAAGCAGAAGCCTGCCAATAGCCTAATAAATAATTCGTTTAAGCAAATATGGCTATTTTTTGGTATTTAAATGAAACACTTGCGGTCTCTTAAAACTACTTAGCGGTCACCCAAACCAAACCTTAAAAAAAACCTGGAAAGGGGTGCTGCTAGTCAGGTGTTAAAAACGGTTTGAAAGTAAGAAAAACTTGAGGAGAGCTTGGTCGAAAAACAAACAAAACTAGAAAACAACAATTATCTTCGTATCCGCCATCAAACAAACGATTCTGTGTCTTGCCG
The DNA here is from genome assembly GCF_918807975.1 of Aplidium turbinatum. Taxonomy (NCBI): domain Eukaryota; kingdom Metazoa; phylum Chordata; class Ascidiacea; order Aplousobranchia; family Polyclinidae; genus Aplidium; species Aplidium turbinatum. Next base: position 22,264,896 of record NC_137484.1, on the reverse strand, counting down.
TTACACTACAGTGTGCTCCCGGTTGGTTTCTAACTTATACCTTTTGAAAACAAAGCAGACTTCTTTTCCACTTTGCTAATAATTAGTGGTTGGTTTGTTCCATAAAAAGTTTTTGTCGAATAAATAAAACAAAAAAACTTGTTTTGTTACTCAAAAATAAAATTTCTTTATTACTTAAAAATAAACGCAATTGTTTCTATCTTACGCGACGCCGTCTATCGGAAGAACAACTTCTCCTTTCCTCCAACTTATCGTTGCTGGAGGAGCCGAGGACACGGCCACGACAATCTTTGCTGTCTTCCCGATAAATGCTTCAGTGATGTCTTTGATCGGAGTGTGGAATACTGGAAGGTAAGCTAAAGAAAGAAAAAAGAAACTGTTTTGAAAAAGAATTTTTGTTTATTTTTATGAAAAACTTTAAATCTAAAACAACCATATACAGCAGTTCCAAATTAAACTTTAATAAACAAATTCACTATTTCTATGGATATTAGGAACAACTCTTGCATGGGAACAACAACTAGGGAGGAAAGAGAATGGAAAGTCTCAGAAATTGATTAAATTTTCTTCAAGAAAATCTCCAGTCATTAAAACTATTCTTTAGCGTACGTGTATTCCGGTGGTGCACCAGGGGGTACCATTACTTGATCAGTTGCATAATTAACATCTGTAGGTCGCAACGCTTCTTTATCCTTAGAATTAAGTAACATAAACCAGTAGCCGCAATGTGGCACCACAGCAGTCTCTTATTGTGACATGTAATTTACACGGTTCGCATCGGGTTTTGCGAACCCGTATTTAAAACTTTAATGGACATTACAAACAATTTATTAAAAGGAACATGCATAGGCCTACGTCCCAGACAGCAAAATTCGTCATTTTTACATTGATTCAACGTTCGCAGACGTTGCATCAATGTAAAAATGACGGATTTTGTTATCTGGGGTATTACTTTGTGTAATAGACATTGTTTATATCGGCATAGTTATCGGCATTGTTTCGTATGACGCTATGAAACCAAGCAGTTTTCATTTAGCCAATCCATGAGAACGTTGTTGCATTGGTGAGTTGGGAGGTATCCTTCTATCCATGAGAACGTTGTTGCATTGGTGGATTGTGAGGTATCCTCCTTTAAGCTTGGTTACTGGGCACTCCAATGTGAGATAGTCTGGAAACTGATTTGGGGCGTTGCATTTAGGGCAGTTTGGTTGATTTGTCATCCCATTGATAAAGGTTGTCATTTGTTTTACTTTGTTCTATTCTTATGCGGTTTGCAGCGGACCATAATTTTCTAGTAGCCGTGTCAAAGCCTGGAAGAGCTTTTGTTGGCTCCGTGGTTACGTCTACAGTATGGTGGTATAGTGAGAGAACTTGTTAAAGTGCCAGAACCATACCACTACTCATACTTAGCGACAAAGAAGCATAATTGTGGTAGTTTTATATTAACACAGTTTGTCTAAAAATATACATTTTATAGAACTTTCTCTTAACTCACATTGTACGGTCACAGCAGCATTCGACAAGGTAGTTCCGTGGGCATTGGCAGCAACGCATTGATACATTGACGCGTCATCGTCTTCCAAGTTGTTGATATGCAATTCACTTCCCTGGTCGTCAGATGAGATTTTGAATTTGCTTGAAGACTGAAGTGACTGGCCGTTTCTGAGCCAAGAATAAGAAGGAATTGGTGCCCCATTCGCTCTGCACCTCAATGTGACACGTGTGGACAGATCGGCATTTATAGACGTGACTTCTTCGACCCATTGAGGCTTGTCTAAAATGTAGCGACTTCGTTATACACAACGAAGCAGTCTCTTGAGAAAAGTGGCAAAAATATGTGCTTTTAATTTCCCAGGCAGCAAAACCAGCCATTTTTGCATTGAATCAACGTCTGCAGACGTTGTAGTGTAAAAATGACTGACTTTGCTGTCTGGGTTAAAACTTGACATTTTTTCTGAAATATTTTAAGTCGGACCTAATTAGAAATTTTTTAAACCATACTTGTAATTTGTGAAGCATTTCAGTCAATATAATTTCGTGTAAAATCTATATTTTAACATGATAAACAAGGTTGATGTTATGAAAATCTTTCCATATTTACAGTATTTTGAAAAACAGCAGAAATCTACAAATCTCTTGTTATTTTGTTTAGTTATGCAACAAAAATCGAAATGCACTCTGGCGCGTAGTCAGGGGGTAGGGAAAAGGGGAAAATTTTCCCACCGAAATATTTTAAACATTTTAACCTCTGTTACGTAATAGAGGTTAAAATATTTAAAATATTTCGGTGGGGAAATTGCCCCCTTTGCTGTAGGCCTACAGCATCTTTTGACAGGGTTTTACGATTGGTTTTATTGTTTTAGACTGGAAATACTCTCAGAATACGTAATTTTGAAGTATTTTTTCACAAATTTCTAGACCAGGCCCCAAGACCCCCTTCGAGTGCTTCGTCTTTGCCGAATTGTTTTCGGGCTCACTGACATGTGCAATAATACTGATTTGTCTCCCCCTCCGAGATTTTGAGCTGGCTATGCCCCTGAATGCACTACATGGTTTACAATAGCAGATCCAAAGCAGAACTGTGATGTTGCGAAATAGAAGCAGATATTAGATGGTTTTTAGGTCAATCTTTTAATAAAAAACAAAACTGTATTTTAGGTTCAAATTATTCCATAACCTTGTAAGCCACATGGTGGGGCTGTTAGTTATAGAATCGGGTTTCAAGCTTCAAAAATAAATTTCTCCATTTCCAGGGTTTTAGTCCAAATTCTAAGTTTGGAATGCGAACGCTTGATGTAAAATTATTTTGATTTCTTAAGCTCCCACATAACGAAGCAACTGAACACGTAATTTAGAAATTTAAAAACACATTGTCTGCCTCAAAGAACAGGTGAAGAATGAAACAGACAAAGTAGGACTAAAGGAAGAAGGTGCGATAACCACTTCAAAGAAAGAATCGGCCATCCCTACAAGTGGAGACAAAACTAAATTTGGATGATGATGATATCCAGCGATAGGCTACTGTTGCCAACAATTTTCTTAATTCGTTGTAGACTCACATTGTAGGGTAAGTGTGCTGGAACCTTCGATAGTCCCTTCGGTATTCGAAGCGTGGCAGGTGTAAGTTCCCGCCATATCCTCTGTGATGTCAAGAAGAATGAGCTGACCAGCTGGGGTGATAGTGCTATTGGCTGGCAAAGCGCCTCCATCTTTTGTCCATTCCAAGGTAGGCACAGGGCTGCCAATAAAAAAAAACTTCTTCAAATAAAACTATTTGCGTTTTTCAACTTAAACACCATTTTGGCAGCACTTTGGTGTGCACGAGACAGCACGAGACACCAAGCAATAACAGTCATTGATATTTGCTATTTTACATAGCCATGCTATTTTACATAGCCTATATTTGCTATTTTACATAGCCTATCGCCGAACTTTTTCAGCGATAGGCTATGTACACCAAGTAATCTTTGACTTAAGTATTTGAAAGAATGATTTGCAATGGAACAAAATACAAACAGTTAGAAAAAAAATAGTTTATTAAAATAAAAGCCGGACATTTTTCACTTGTGTCCTTGGGATTGTTAATTTCAAAGATTAAAACGTGTTTAATGTGTTAAGGAAAATAATGCGTTTGGATAACAGAATAATGTTAAACTTCATTTCAGCATGTAAAATAAAATATTTTTGTGATAAGCTGCAATAGAAGTTTTTCATTTTCAGGGAACAAAATAGAACAAGACCCGAAACATGGTAAAGCAAAATCTGGAACCATCACCAAAAGTTCAGTTTGTGAACTCGATACTTATCCAAGTGCTGAAGAATGTTGCGAAGCTTTTACGCCGTATTTGCTCTCTAGCTTAATTCCATTTAAAACAGCAAAATTTTGTAATTCGAGGCAATAAATATTGACAAACGTATGCTGGACAAACATATTGGTTGTAACTCAACAGTTGTGCATTAGCGAATAAATCACCATACAGTACATGCGGTACAGCATGCACGTGGTGCAGCATACATGTGGTACAGCATGCATGTGGTACAGCATGCATGTGGTGCAGCATACATGTGATATAGCATGCATGTGGCACAACATACATGTGGCACAGCATACATGTGAAATACTACACATGTGGAACAGCATGCATATTACATAGCATGTGCGTGATATAGCATGAATGTGATATACCATGAATGTGATATACCAGAGGTGGGCAAACTTTTTATCTCGAGGGCCGCATTCAGAATCTGAATTTGTTCGAGGGCCGCAGTATAGTATAATTAAGATTATAAGCCAAAACATCAATCTAAAATACTCAAAACACAAGCTTTTATTTATTTTTAAAGTGACGCAAGAAACGGAGATTTTATATACAGTACATGTATTACATAAAAGATATAAAAAATGTTTTTCTCAATTATTTATTTGAATACAATCAAGATAACACTTTGCCAGACGCACTTTCAGCGAATTAAACAGTAGAATGCATCTTTGAGCGAATTTACATAATCAGAAAAACTGTCGCAATCGCCGATTTTCTCTCTACCAACACCAAGAGTCTTGGCCTTGATCCAAGACTAAAACGAAAAAGAAAATCTCATGATGCGGCAGACCGAAGTCAGAAATGTCGATTGTGACGTAATCGACTGTTTAGCAATGGCTGCTTTGACACTAATAACAGCCATGCATTCATGCAAGATCACAATGTGGCTGGAGAAACAAATTACTACAATGCGACAAAAAGGCTAATTCATCTTTATCAAGATGAAATATATAAAGAAAAAGTTTAATTAAGTCATTGAGTAATTAAAATTTTCAAGCAATTTTAGGATTATTTTATTATATAATATATTTGCTTCAGGCTTTCGCGGGCCGCACAGAAAGTTGTTACGGGCCGCATGCGGCCCGCGGCCGTAGTTTGCTCACCTCTGTGATATACCATAAATGTGATATAGCATGAGTGTGATATAACATGCACGTGATATTGCATTCATATGAGATAACATGCATGTGATACAGCATGCAAGTGGGATAGCAAGCATTATCACTTGAAACACTTTAAAAACTGATAGATCATGACTTTAATTTGTTGAATGAGGATAACTTGCTTGTTCTTACTTTCCTTCCGCAAAACACTCAATGAGGACTCTTCCTCCAAGCATCCCAATCACATCTTCTGGCTTCAGGAGAAACTCAGGCTCCAAAGGAGCTTCTGTAACAGAACAATGAAAGTTTGATTGTGAAAATGGCTCAGGCAGCAATAATCATGGAGATTTTCACATGCTGTGTGTCAATAATTTGGAAGCAGTAGGTATATTGTAAAGCATTTACTTTTATCACAAACGTACAAACGAGAAAGAAAGAAGACAATTGTCCCCCTCCCATGTTATCAAAAAATGTAGCAAATTTATGCTAAATCTACAAATATTAGTGGAAAGGTTGCTAAACAAAAGCCCCGAAACTGCAATACAAGAGATGATTCACCTCAATCTCCCAAACGCCAGACAGAAGCTTTCACCAGTCTCCAAAGTGGCCACTTATCAGACTAAAATAAAAGTAACCACAAGCCTGAAGTTTGCATCGCACCTGAACTGGAAACCGTAAGCTTTGTTGTGGAAGACTCTTCAGATGCCCTGCTACCATCGCTTTTTTTCCAAACAGAGCGAACAGAGCAAGTTAAAACGTCAGCATCAGAAAGTTGAGCGTTGGCCAAATATAAAGTCCCGTCTTTTTGAGACACATATTGCGTAGGGCTCCCTGGCGACTTTATGATCCTGAATTCGTTGTTAAATATCCAGTGGAAGGCAACAGAATTCTCTGGAAAAAGAAGTATGGTAAGTCATAATATTTTTATCTAATAAGGCCTTGTATCTTCTAATCGCGTTTTGAACCCACGAACCACAGATAACAATAATAATAATAATAATAATAATCAATTCTATAACGACGCACCAGTGCGTCGAGATGCGTCTACTGTGCACAATGCTGTTCCTTGTAAGCTCATACAAACAACATGTAACGAATTCACTTAACAAAACCTGGAAGCAGTGAATTAGAGCATTTACCTGGTGCGTAATTTGCCCCTGGACATGGGACGGCAGCTCCACTTCCAACAAGGGCGTTGACAGGTTTTGTTTCTTGCGCGGTAAATGGAGAAACAGCTAAAATGTCACAATACAATAAAATTAAATACTATAGTAGTAGGGGGGGGCTTAAAATTAACTTTGGTATGAGTACACCTTAATTTTATGCTATGACACATACTTAGAGCACTGAGAAAAAAAAATTGAAATTGGTTTGAAAAACCCCCCGGATAATGAGATTTTAAAAAATCCGGGGGGGTCGCGCTGGCAAAAATGTGATTTATAGAGATGATTGAACAACCACTTGTCAGAAACTGTTCAAATTGGTCTCAAAAGATGCAGAAAAATTAGGTGAGTAATTAAGGACCACTTTTGGAGCTCCAACCAAAAAACATTATTTTAAAATCATAAAATATATGACAATTTTTACTACTTTCCCTCTAGAAAAAAAAGATTTTAAATATTTTCATGAGAAAATGCACTTTAATATTACATTTACTTGTTAATGATTAAGTATTGAAGTGCTTTAATAAAAAAATTATTTAAACTATACTCCATGAGCTATATAGTGGGCTATATTAGGAGTGAGAAAACTAATATTAGACCCAAAAATGTAAATGCTTTTTCAATGAATGTGAGTATATTGTACCAGTGTACCTTTTAATGTGCTCTGTTGGTATGTTTCAGAGTTATATTGTATGCAAAACTTTTAAAACATATATTTGTTGTAATTAGCCAAATTAGATGGCATCTGTTAGTGGGGTATACACCACAAGATCAAAAACCCAAAGAATAGTTGCAGAGGAAACGTACACTGAAGCAGAAGAGTTGAGAAAAGGAATTTTGCCATCCAAAAAAGATATTGTTCAGTGTATGATATATTTGCTGCGTGAGCACCGTGCTGGAAAAGCTGTAAGAACTGTAGATGAGGCATGTCATATCATGGCATGTAATCTAATGGATCACTGGATGTATTGCAACGTATACACTGTGAGTTTGAAGACAGTCAAGAAGCGTGTTATTAGTCTTTATAGTTTGTTCAAAGATACTCTGAAAAAGTCAAAGCAAAAATTTTACATGCAACCAGCAAAGAAGTCCATCTTCACTGACTTCAATGCATCCATGACCAAGTTATTTGATATATTTTGTGAAGATAAAGAACGAAGAGTGGCTTTGGAACAAATGTATGGAGTAAAGATGGGAGAAATGGAGAAGTTTCTGGATGACATGAGAACAGTTCGCAAGCAATACTGTGAAGAAGCAATAGATAGAAGATGGCAAAAATGCATGGAGAGGAAAACTGCTCAAGAACGTACATTCGAGAAGATGCAGCAAAAGGAGAAAGAAAGGAGAGAAGAAGAGTTGGCTGTAGCAAGTGCTGTTGAAGCTATTGATGCACAAGATGTTGAAGTTGCAATGGAAACTGATGACCATGATGCTTATTCTCCAGAAATGGAACAATCTAAAAGCAAGAAAAGGCCCTATAGTCACATTATTACTGATGAATCTTCAAGCGATAGCATTCCGAAAGAATACAGACATATTAGAGAGAGCTTGAACATTGTAAGGCCAACTTTTTACAGAACAGTTGATGTGTTGATTAGTAAGTACCATTGCTCCAAAATGCAAGCAACAGCTGCAGTGATTGAAACTGGTCGCATGATGTTTGGGCGGAAAAACTGGAAATATCATAATGAAAATGAAGAGCTGATTGACCTTGATACTGCTCCCCATCGCAAAAGCATTCGAAGAGCTGGAGGCGCCATACATGCTTTGTCTTTAGGTTGCTTGGTAGAGGAGATTATGGATAGCGGTGATGCTGTGGTAACCTATCACACTGATGGCTCTAAGGTCCAGGGAACTGGAGGATATTGTGTTCAAGGTATCACCATTAATGGTACTTATAGAAGGCTCCCAGCTTTACCTGTGAGCAGTGAATGCAGAGAAAATTTGGCCTTATTAAAGCAGACCATCCTTGCTATTTTATCCACTGTGAGTGGAGTTGCAGTTGAAGAAATTTTCAAGAAAATTACATTTCAGATGACAGATTCAGCTACACATAATCTTCATGTGGATGAAATGGTTGCTATAGATCTTGGTGTTGACCATATTCCTCAACACCTTCTTTGTCACACACATCCTTGCCTTATGTTCAACAGGAAACTTTTGCAAGTCATCAGTGACATTGAGAGTACGTTAGGTCCTCAAAAAATATATTCAGCTTTCCTAGTGAATGCAACGACAACACATGGAACAGTGTTTGAGCAATATATTGATTGTTTGACTCGCCTTATTTCCCCAAATTTTGATCACAAGTCGTGGAATTATGCAAATGAATTCAGTTTGTTTATTAAACCAAAGAAAAATTTGGCCGTTTCTTTGTAGATGGAACGTTTTAATCGATTTGTGTATCTTTGTGCAGTTGCTTTGTACATTCAGGAGGATGTGCAATTATTTCTACAAAAGTATGACCACATCACTAATACCTTAGCTTGCATTGTTAGGGCTTTTCAAGACGTAGATTTTCTTAGTGTTTTTTGCGCTGTTGGTGCTGTGATTGGAATTCATTTAGTTCAGCCATATCTCAGCATCACTTACTATGATCAATTGCAATACATCAGTTTAATCCCAACCATGCAAACCCTTTATCATGATCTGACCACTTGTGATCCTGAGCGAATGACAGACTTATCAAGACCTGCCTTTGACTTCATCAGTGTTGAAAGATTTAAAAGTTGTACAAAATGGCCACAAGAATTGATGCAGGAAGTTCAGCAGCAAATCAACACCAACAAAGGCCGAATCACTGACATTTTAAAAATAGTTCTTCCCCGTTTGGCTGCTGGATTTTTTCAACAACGAGGCGATGTATTTGGCTTTGGAGACTTTTCGCAAGAGAGTGCTCAGCTCCTCACAAAGAAAGACAGTGCACAACTTGATATGGCACCAATCAATAACCTGGACAGTGAACGAGATGTGGGTTCCATTAACTATGAACTACAAATTCGTGGGGCCAAACAGTTGAATGCTAGCAGTGCATCACATGTCAAAGCAAAATTGGTGGATTTAGTCGAGCTGAAGGCAAACAAAGAATTAAAAAAACACTACAAAAGTGCCAAAAAAGTCACCCAAATAATAGAACTATGGAATACAACACAATCAGAATTAGTAAAACATGGCCTTGCATCAAAAAAAGCTCAACACCTCCACAACGATCAGAGAAAAATTTGTGATCTCAATTTTTTGAAGAAGTTTGGTGGTCCTTTTAGTAATGCTGCTGATGTTGATTCATTTTTAGAACTGAGTGTTTATGATGATAAAACCAAGGAAAATGTTATGTACTACCAAGTAAGATATGCTCGTGATACCTGTTTGTCACTTCCTAGATCTAGTGAACTGTTTAGATTGAAAAAGAACTACAAACGTTTGCCCATGCAAACATATGCCCAGAACCTGAAAGTTTACCTGAGTAAACTTCAGTGTTCCTCAACTGTAACATGGGAAGATTTTGACTCTGCCATCGAAACGTTAACCGCATCTAACGCTGAATGAACATTCTGGGAGAATGTGTTCACAGTATTGTAACTTTGTAGACTATATCTCTTTACATACTGCAACCCTCTTCTGTGTTTAATGCGTGTATTTAGAGGTTATTTTGTGTACTTGTTTGTATGTATTTTTGCGTACTTTACCCAGTTTATATATATACTTGTTATGTTCCCTCCGTTTAAGACCATACAACACTTTAACTGTTTCTTCCAATCTACAGAAGAAGACTGGCAACTGTTATTGTAACTACTCCATCACTAGCCTAATTTGGTAGGTTGTAAGCATATTTTCTTCATTCAAAACTCTGAGAATATGCAAAATTAACGTTTTTTAGGGGTGAGAAAAAGGAAAAATCTCACTTTTTAAAGAATTATATCATGTTTATGTTCTGTTAGATTACAAAATAAGATACCAAACTTCTCAGACTGTTATTCTGCATCTTTTAAGACCAATTGCAAGCACTTCTGACAAGTGGTTTTGGAATTATCTCTGAAAAAACATTTGCGCCCCCCCCCCCCCCCCATTTTTGATATCTGATTATCCGGGGTTTTTTTTCAACCAAAATAATAAAAAAAGTTGGTAATGCTTCAACATTGACCCATAGCATAAAGTTCAGGTGTACTCATTATTGAATTGTTGATTTTGCAATTTCGTGCCCCTCCCTAATAGTAGTCACCGCTCATTAAGTCTGCCTCGGGATCGGACGATTTTGTATTTATTAAGGGAGAACTACTGTACCTGTTCATTGTTTTTATTTAATTAATTTTAGAAGATATTTGTATTTGCTGCACTGTGGTGAGAAGTCAAAACCACCTTGTTGCTAACCACGCAGCAAACTTTTTGTACAGTAATTCACCGTCTGGAGACGTTGAATCTAGGTAAAAGTGAAATGTTTTGCTGGTTGAGTACATGTAGTTCAATTTAGTTTTTTTTCTGACTATCTTGGGGAAAACAATACATAGCCTAATGCAACAAAACAGACAAGTGCCAAAGGCCAGACCATTTCCATCATTTTGTATAGGCTACATTGCTAAAATATTTATATGAAAAGAAAAAAACATCCTTCAAGGTCACAAAGGAATAAAATAAAAAGTTCACTTAGGCAGTCTTTTCACTCGTAGTGTTTCAGCAGCCAATGTAATCGTAACTCAAACGATTACATTGGCAATGTCTCTTGGAACCACTGGCGTACGGTGACCATTTTTTGGGTGTTCACTTTTTTTCAGCAGGCTTTGAACGCACGCTTGGTTTGCAGTTTATTCAATTGCTGTTCCAGTTCAGGTCATAGCAAAATAAACTGATATCATATAAGGAGTTACTATGCAAATCAAGCAGATGTTTAAAGAGGTTTAAAGCTTTCTAAAAAATGTACACCCAAAAAAATAAGCATTGTAGGCTACTCCACTGCTTGGAACTAAGACTACTTTGGTTATGCTAAAAAAGGTAAAGATGATTATGTAAATACCAAAGGATAAACTGACCAATGACATCTTGTAGGAACACAATTTCAAACTTCAGTTTAATTTTAAACAAATAAATTTGTGACAAAACTATTTTTTTTAATTTTATGACTCAGGATTATTAAAGAACAACCAACCTTGGAAAAAGATGAAGCAACATTCATGGACTGTAAAGCCAGCTTAACCCATTACATAACCTACTATAATAGCCTACAATACAACTATATAACTTAGTTGTGTTTTTAATTGAAAGTCATACATTCCAAAATTGAGCACTGGCGCCCGGCAGTAGCAGATCAAGAAATAGTTTTGAGGGTAGCACCACAGCTTGGCTCCAAATAAATTGACAAATAAAACAAAAGAGCCAGCCGTAAAAAAACGTTTGGTTAAAACCCCGTAGCGCCCTTGCGACATACACCTAATACATACAGCAATAGACCGAGAATCTTGGAAAGTTTTCATACAAGAGGCAGTCAATGCTTAGAATTAAGTAAGACAATGAAAGAAAAAGCGCCCTGGCATATTATGCAACAACGATTTTTGGGAAGTGCATAACTTTGGAAGAGTAGAATAAATATTTGTAAAAAAAATGAAAAAAAAACATTTAATTGACTCTCTATTGCCCAAGGTTGCAAATTTGCGACAAGTTGTACTGCTAACTATTCTGTGTGGGTTGTACTTAACCAGTAGTCCTCAGTCTTTTTTTTTTGGCGGACCCCTTTTGATGCCCTCGAAGTGGGCGCCCATCCTTAACGAATTTTTCTCTAAAATTTTGATATATCACGTTTCCTAATGGAATCAAATGTTCCATAAGTTTCAAAACGACACACTTAAAAGAATTTGCTGGACTTGCGACGAACTTATGACGATTGATGACATTGACAAAGTTATGTTATGAGCTATATGTTGGCATAGATAAAAATCAGTAATCTTTATGCTGATCAAATATTCTTCTATAAATTTTATCAAAAATTAATAGAATTTTACGACCGTTTCAAAGAATTTCTCACTTTTTCATTTGTAATCAATATTTTGTTGCAATCACAGTCATGGCAAAACTGTGAATGCTAATAGAATGCTGACTAACGTTTGCATTTCTCAGTTAAGCATTGATCAACAATCTGCTGTCTCAACAAAATATTAAGTTAAATATAGCCAACATAGCCTTAATACTTTAACACATTTATATGAACTTTTTTTAGATAGGAAACTGAACCTTTGTGCGATGTCCTTTGAAATTTCCAAACACGCACCGGGGCGTCGCGACGTATAGCTTAGTTTGAGAATCACTGTAATACACAAATAAAGCGCAACCAATTCTTAAATTTTGTAATTTATCAATCATACTGCAAACTCGGAAACTTTTACGGACTCCCTCAAATCGCTTCGCGGGACCCATGGGTTACGCCGGCTCCCGGTTGAAAACCGCTGTACAAAACCTTTAAAAAATAATTGTGAAAAAAAATCTTTTTTTTAGCGCAACGGGGTTAAGATTGAGAACCTTAGAGGGTACACCAATAAACATTTTTTTCAGTTTTGTAGCAAAAGTAGGTTATAAATTTTCCCAAATTTATTTCGATTTGAGTGATCAATCGCTTCTCTGGGTCCGCTACTGGCGTCGTGCATTGATTGTTATCTCACAAGCAAAGGTCAGCCTTCCGTAGTTGCTGATAGCCACCCCCTTGTCACTGGCTACAACGCATTGATAGAGACCGGCATCAGATGATTGTGGGGTCTTGATTTGCAAAGTTCCGGAACTAAGGAAGTACCTTGACCCATCTGTAAAAAAATAAACATGATCATTGGACAATGTTGGAGAAATACATACCAAACGTCTTTTGTTTGAAGCATTCAATAGCGTTGACAGGTGGGTCTAGACTCTAGAGGGTATTTTTGGAACCTGGCCGGGGTGTTTTTAGGACCTGGAAACCTTTTGGTTTGGTTAGTTTTTGGTTTTGAATGTTTATTCTTGGACTGACAAAGCCTTGATAGGTTATTTCTGGTAGTTTCGCATTCTTGTAGAGACTCTTGACACAGAACCGGTTGCCGAGATTGACAGAGTAAAGTTTTTCGATTGTTGAAACGTTGTTGCTGGGAAATTATTCTATCCAGTAAGTGCCGCTGAATGGAGAGTAGCCTAGTCCTTAACGTGCATTGCTCAAGCGCACACCCCGAGAGTCGAACCAGCACCGCTTGGTCTTGAAGCTTCTTCGTTCACGAAGGCCCGCGCTAACCAACCGAGCTATTGGGCTTTTCAAAAGACTTGGGAGCTTGAAAATATACCGCGAAGTGTAGATATAGTGTGCTATATAGTGGGTATGAATCCAATCGATTTATTGATTGAAAACAACTCTTGAGGTTTTAAGGGGACAACACTTATACCATCTTTTTCTTTGACAATTTTACTTTTAATTGCCCTTTAGGTTTTTTATTTTTTGGAAAGGTCTTTTTGTTTTGCTTTTTGGGCCAAAGATCTCATCAATCTCATCAGTGCCGGGCCTAAATATATTCCTTTCAACGATCCTGGATGCATTTTCCCACGCTGTTCAATTGTTTGTAGAGTCCTTTCACAATTAGAAATGTTTTTTTGGGTCGTTATCGTCACGGGAAGGGCTAAGGGGGCAGTTGGTGAGAATGCACTTTATAGTCTGATTGTCTAAGCCACAATCATACATTGGGTCGGGACTTGAGATCTACAAAATTGCAATTAAAACAATATACCAGACATATAGTCTGGTTTGAAGTAAGTTATTCGAGTTATGAGACTGTTTGTTTGTTGAAAGAGACGCTATTGCAATGAGTTTACTCTAATTGCTGCATATTGTGACATTTAATGTCAAAATGGGTAAAAAAAAAAAACGATAAAAAACAAAAAAAACGATAAAAACAAAAAAACGAGCTCGTTTTTTTTAAAGACAAAAAAAAACTTTTTTTACATCTCTAGTCGGGAATCTTCTTCTATAAAAAAGATTGGTTTAATTTCTCTCGACTCCTCACCGGGCTCTCTTCAAGCAACACCATTCTCTTCTACGCTCTTAAATTATTTTTCAATTTTGAAAGTTAAGTGAGTGAAACGTGAAATACTTGAAACAATTTTGTCAAAACCGGCCAGTTAGCATGTGTACCATACCTCATGTTACTGCTCACTCGGTGTACGATAACCAAGTCTGTAAATATTTGTCCACTGATGACTTTTGCCGGCGCATATACTCTCCGAGAATATGACCTAAGGAGAGACATTGACTGCACATTGTCAGACCGATTTCAAGCGTTGTGGTTAAAAATTTAATTGTTTCGGCATGCCTTTTTGTCTTGTGGTGTTTGCTTTAGTGAGTTGTAAAGCAAAAGTCAACATTAGTTTTGCCAGTCCCCGCTCTTTAACCACTAAGCCCATGTGGAAACGTGAAATGAACAAGAGGGAGCCAAAATGAACAATTAATTGACAAAGCGCTAATACTATAGTATATTGCATAAATATATAAGTAGTATCAGTTAGACTCAACCCGATGGCTGAAAGTCTTACAGCAGAAATTCATTTTGTTTGAGTTGGTGTTGCCAAATCTCAAACGGCAAATTAAAAAAAATCCGTTTAAAAATAAGTCATTACCTGGTTAAGATTTTTTTTCTAACAGACTGCTTGGATAATCACAAGCTAATCGGCTATGTTTTACTAGAAATGCCAATTTTTTATCATCATAAATTTTATTGTCTTATCTGGCAACACTGGTGTTTTTGTCGATCGGAGAGCTGCCACATTTTTTTACAGTTTCTGGCCAAAACCTCTATTCCGTCCAGTTTATGGCCAAATTTTCTAATACATGCTAACTGATGCATATACATTAACATATATTGCGTAATATGTTTTATTTCGCTTAATGCATTCTACTGTATAATAACATCATTTATAAATAGAAATTGCATTGCAATGTCATATAAAGGGTGTGCTATGCTAAAACAAAATATAATAACGCATTTTATGGATTAAAATTACATTTCGGTGAAAAATAGCAATGAAGCATGGAATAAAATAGCATTGAAATATAAAAACATATTGAAACGAATCGTATTAAGGTTATCTGGCGCAAAGTAAAAATTATTTCAAATTTTCTACGATTTTAACAAAAATCAAGAAATGACCAGTTATGGCCAAATTAAATACCCAGTTATGGCCGACCATGAAAATGACACATCTGGAAGCTCTGCTTTATCAGCAATGACCAGCAACGACGTGTAAAACAGAATAAAGAACTTTAAAAATCAATGCTTCATTTTGACATGATTTTGGGTCTTGATACCAGACAGAAAATCAATCGTTATTCACATTGATTCAACGTCTGCAGTCGTAAAAAAGAACTGATTTGCTGTCTGAATAAGAACCATTGATTGAGTGGAGAAGTTATCAACACTCTTTCAGCCAGATCAGTCACCAGACGGCAAATCAACCATTTTTAACATTATTTAACGTCTACAAATGTTGAATCAATGTTTAAAAAGACTGTTTTTTTGACTAGTTACTGCAGCTTCAAGAAGTCTAAAATTATTGACCAACATTTGATGACAAGTCTCACATTTGCATTTATTCAACGTCTTCACACATGAAAAAGATGCTAATTTAAACGTAACTTGGTGCAATAAACATTATTTATCTTACTTAATTCCATATAACATCCGAGATGGCGACCTATTCAACATTCCCTTCGTCATTTTGAGCAAAAATGTTCGTACAATACTTAAAAGTAACAACGGCAAGTGACTGTGAGAGGTCTCGAACCGGGGTCCACGCTACTGATCTCTGCATTTAAGCCGCTGAGCGGTTGACCAGCTGACTACGTGATTTGTTTGAAAATATTTCGTTTCGACAAAAAGCTCTTTGCTTCGTTTTGAAATTATTACATTTCGTTTCGTAGCGACGTAAGAACAAAAACGAAGTCCACGAGAATCTTGTGGTTACCCGGTTGCAAGAGATGCTGTATTACATCACAATTACAAGCGATATCTGTCGGTTGCAAAAAGGAAGCATATCTTGTTGCAAACCGTAGTTGGACGCGTTAATGCAAAAATAAAAACTTTCTCTTATCACAAAGACTTTGCATCGATTTGAAACTTTTGTGGTGGACTTGAGACGCATAATCGAAGAAAGAGGCTCCTTAGAATAAGAAAAAATATAAAAGAACACTACATTATCATGTCACAGTAGGCCACTCATCAATAACTACATTTTGAAACAAGAAGACCGCGACTTACACGCTCAGGTCCATCTAAAGTTCGCTTTCCAACTTACTTTTTACTTGTTGTTGACACAACTTGATTGCAACATTCATTGTAGCATGTAGCAAACGTGTAGTTTTTCTTACACAAGCAATGAAGTAAATTACAACCTAGCAAACACGCTACGCCCTCGTTATTCATAACAATTTCGAAATAATTATCACTCTTTGATAGAAAATGGAAGATCCCAGGTCTTAAAATTTAGCTGTTTAGTCTAAGACTCTAGGCCTCTAAGGGGAGGGGGGCAATTTGAATGGCCTAGCACTTAAAATTCTGTTTGTTTCGAGCAGAAAACCTTCATAAGTTGAGAGAACCACCATTGCAAGATTAAGGGGATATGGGAATTTGTAAAGTTATTAACGCCTCGATCAAATGAAAATGGAAGACGCCATACTCGAGTTTTTCTCTTGTTTTGGCAGAGTTTTCTTGTTCAGAAATACGCCTATGATGATCCTAAACAAGGATGAAACTCGAGTATGGAATCTTCCATTTTCTTTCGATCGGGGTTTTAATAACTATCTTTGCAACAACAACTGTTATTCTGGTTAGACTAAAAAAAAGGTTGAAAAAAATAATTTTGTAAAGAACTTTTGTCACGATAGTTACTGTACAATATACAGCAACTATCGTGACAAAAGTTCTTTACAAAATTATGTTGGTTAGCGCGGGACTTTTGGAACAAAGAAGCTTCAAGATAAAGCGGCGCTGGTTCGACTCTCGGGGTGTGCGCTTGAGCAACGCACATTAAGGACTGCTCTCCATTCAGCAGCATCTAATGGATAGCATAATTTCCTGCCAAGACTTCAACGATTGGAAACTTCACTCTGTCAATCTCGGTAACCGGGCCTGCGTCAGTGATTCAAAGCCTCTACAAGTATGCGAAACTGCTAGGATTAAGCTCTGCAAGAAGCTTTCCCAGTCCGAGGATAAAGATTCAATCAATCAAACAACATATCAGCATTCACTTTTTTTTCGTTACGCTTGAGCTGTCAAGTATTTCAAGAAAACATTTATGTTCTTCTACTTAATTCTTTACTTAATATTTAATTCATGAATGATATTAAATCATTTGAGCATTGTTTCAATTTTAATCAAACCCGTATTTTCGTATTTGCTTTCAGAATTATTTTGTCATATTGAGTTGGGTGTTTGAAAGTTTTGATCAAGTAAGTAAGGGTTCAATGTCCACATTCAAGCTCACCAATAACTGTCTTAGTAAATACGTGTTTGATGACTGGTAATGATAGCGGAGAATACGCAACAAGCAAAATCACCTTTCCTTGCATATACACAATTAATGTAAATATAAATTTGACATCTCACCTGGTAAACCTAGGGGAACAATTGAGACAAATATTTGTCTACAAGGCGAAAAAATAACGTCATTCAACGTTGATTGTTCTCGGCAACTCTTAAGCCTATTCACCATTCGACCAAGCGGCACGCATAGCCATCTTAATAGTCTTGTCGGTTTAAGAATCTTTTATAGCGAATCCAGTAGGGTGGACAAGAGTCCAAGGGGTGCTTTTAAAACTGGAATGAGGTTAGGGGCCAGGAATCCCTCTAGGAGGGTCAGGAAATTAAAGAAAACGCTAAATATATTTTGCCATAGTACATTTGCATCATGTCTATTCCATTGAAGAGACATCCAATTTTTGGGAGAAAACTCTCCTTTCTTGACGAATTTAGAAGTATTTTCTTTTCTTTGCTATTTCGTAAGAGGTGCCAAATTTTGGGGACCCTGTGAACGCCATCGCTACTTGGCCCAAATTAGTGTCTCAAGGGACTTGTGCGCAAATTTTTGTACATGCGCATATCTATCCGTTTTGTATTGGCGTTTACCTACTATGTACATTTGGCTTTATTTGTATTTTGCGTCATACTCAAAGTGGTCCATATTACAATCAATCACAAAAGATAAAGACAAAGCAAAAATGTACCTAACTAATAAAAATGGATTTTCTTTATATAAAGTTTTCAAAAATAAACAAAACCAAAACGTAAATATTGATCTTACCACTGGTATCAAGCGCCATATCATCTTTCCTCCATGAATATTGCGGATCATTGACATTTGCCTCACAAGTAAAAGATATTGTTGCTGTTGACGTGGAAGGCACAAGTTGATCTTTGGGTTGAGTCTTGAAAACTTGCGCTGGAAAACAAAATATTTCATTTTGAAGTATTAAAGTAGAAATTGTGGGTGGTAGTGGTACCATGTCATATTTGTGTTATTATGTTGGGAGGATTGGCGAGAGAGGTCTGAGAGGTCGTCTGACAAGTTTGCAGCTTCCCTTTGTTATTTACATCATACGGTCAGTGGGGAATCCGGGGGGAGGGCGATTGGGGTGGTCACCCTCCTTAAATCACAAAAAAGTAATAGACGTCCTGATTATTAGTCATTAATAGTCATAAAGACGATAATGATATCATAAATGCGTTTGTACTCGGTAACGTTATTTAATATACTTCCGCAATTATTTCTTCCTTCCGTTATTTAATATTTAATATACTAATAGTAATAATACTTCCTCGGTAACGTTATTTACGGTGTATTTGCAAGGGCGGATTAATGTAAACCCACACATTAATGTGTTTCATTGAAATCTCCTCCTCTCTCTATAGGCCACTTGCTGGATCTCTTCCCTCTATACCAGTGCTACTCAAACTTTTTTATGCCGTGTACCGGCTGAGCACCTTCCATCACTTGGCGTCCCGGTCAATTTGCGAAAAAAAGACAAGAGCAAAGTCATTATTACTTTTGTAACAAATACACAAAAAAAACAAGTAAAAAAAACTTTTATTAATGGTCTTTCGAATTTTGATGCGAAGGGTGCGCTTGGTTGTTTTTCCTATTTGTTTGTTATATCTTTATCCTGCATTGCGGAAAGCAGACTTGAGCGCTATGCATCGGTGTACGCCTTCCGACGTACACCTGACCCACACTGCAGCCGACTGCAATGTCTGTTTCCGGTTGTCTACTCTACTTATGACTTAAATTTTGTACTACCCATTACTCGAAATCGATCACTGGATAGAGGCAATTGTCGTAAAGTTTCTTGCCCAGAGAAACAACAGCAAGTGCGGGTGGCTGGAGTCGAACATGCAGGCTCTCGACTGCGAGCCCAACGCGCTAACCACTCGGCCACTGCTTTGCAACCAGCAAATCTAATTGCGGTTCAATGAAAGACAATGCTACTCAAAGAGGAGTATGGATATCCAACTCGTTTCTGTGTTTTCCCTAAACAGCTCATGGTAGAAAAGCCGGCTTCACATAGATATGTAGAAGAGAATGGAAGCAGTGTTTTAATAGCTATGGTACATGGCCATCGAACATTGCGATACTTTGTTGAAATAATGGATAACAATTACGAAATAACATTTCTTTGTGACGTAACTGGAAGTCGTCGTAGTAGCGGGCCACCAAACAGTCTATAACTGGGAAAGCAGATTGAACATTATCGTTGCCTAAAAATTATTATATAGACGTTCTGATCAACATAAAACAAATTACTCAATTTACAATTTCTCCTAACTGACCGCGTACCAGCAGCCAAGTGCTCGCGTACCGGCACCGGTACGCGTACCGGCGTTTGAGTAGCACTGCTCTATACAATGCACCTAACTTGTGGCTATTTCTTGTGAAGTGTGATTTTTATTATGTGCTTTGATTTTTTCCTTGTTCTCGTTTGCTTCAGTAGATCAAACGAGTCAACATAATTTTAAGCTGAATAACTTTATATTTCAAATAAGAATGTTTTTGTCGTACCCAAACTTACGGCCGGTGAATGAAGATTTAGATTAAGATTCTAACTTAGTTCTTTTGATCAATAAAAAGCTAATGCCTCAAGGCAAAAAATATTATATGAAGTTAGTGGGAAAGCAAACCCATGTCATTATTTGTTTTGTCAAGTCATGTGTAGGTGTACAGTACACCGCTTGAGTCGAACCAGAGACCTTAAAAGTTACCACTTGGGAATTTTGCACAAGTCTAATACGTACCTCTAAAAGTCTAAAACGATGTGTGAGTTTGAGCTATTCTTGGCCATTTTTTTTCAGCTAGTTTTCCATATAAAAATGAATTGTTTTGGTTCCTCTATGAGCTGAGCACTTCTGCTGCTGTATTTCTGAGATTTATAATAACGCGTTGGCAAAATTTCTTGGACACATAAAGAAAGGCGAATTAGATTACTGCGGTTCTGAAAGCCAGCAATATCGCCCATTTGGGGGGGATTTCAAACTATTAACCAAGTGCCTTTCGGTACTATATTTGCTCCCCATACCTTACTAAGATTATGCCAAATCTCTCAAACCATTGTGAAGGCCATCAAATTTATGGGGTCTGCTACTATTCGGTGAGTCCGATTCGGTGAGTCTGATTCGGTGAGTTCCTAACTTCTAACCCCTAACCTTAACCCCTAACCCCTAACCCTAAAACGGCAATGATAATTAGGCTACGGTACCCGATAATTTAAAAAAAAAAATTAAAAAATCCCCCGTTAAGGGATCGGACTCACCGAATCGGACTCACCGAAACGGGCCATTCCGAAATTTATGCATAGCAATAAGTATATGAAATTTACCAGTATAGCACTCGTTTCTAGCACTAGTTGCAACGTTCATCTGATGGGATTGAAAGTAAAAGCAACAATAAACAGGATGGTTTATTCCTTCACTGACGTTTCGTGAAGCAATAAACCATCCTGTTTATTGTTGCTTTTACTTTCAATTTCATCAGATGAACTTTGCAATTAGTGCTAGAAACGATAATTGTCCTGATGATTCAGCATAGCACTTGTCAAAACAAAAATAATGATTTATATTTACCATATGGTAAGAAGAATGATTTATATTTACCATATGGTAAGAAGAATGATTTATATTTACCATATGGTAAGAAGATGCTATGTTCAGTAGAATGTTATTATGAAACCAAATACCAAAAGAACTACAAGAAACACCTTACATTTAAGTACTTTTACATTTAAATATAAATATTTCTTAAAAAATTTGTACAGTAATCACTCCTAAAACATATCATGTGCTTATCTCCTTGCATACAGTCTTTATGTTGCTTTGTTTTTGTGTTTTCGCTGTATCATGTTAAGTACCGGTATTATGTTCCTTAATTTTTGTGCTTTGCTTGTACAGTAGCCTATGTTCGTGTGATAGCTGATTTTGGTGACCCTGCCATCCTTGCTGTGAAAATTATTTTTGGTAATTGGATTGTTTATATTTTGTTTATTTGCCAACAGAAAAAATAAATAAATTGAACTGAGCCGCAAACCATGCAATGCAATCTTATATTGATTTGGCAGAATAGCCTACATTCTTAAAAAAGGGACGAAAATAATATTTTCAAAATGATAAGGAGCAAAAACGTTTGAGACCAACTGAGTTAGAATATATTAAGTCGCACATTGGCGAAAGAAATTTTTACGCAAACGACTGTTATTTGCTCATTCGAGTAGCAAAAGGCATTTCTGTGTATAAGTAATTAAGCATGTAGAGTTGTAGAGGACACACTGTGGGATGAAAATCGATAACTTTGCGAGGTTAAGGCCAAGGTTGTTAATGATGAAACAGTCGACAACTCTGCTGCGAGTTCATTCAAGGATTGTATTGCACTTAGCAAAACTAGTTCTTTTTGCATTGTTTCAACGTCAGTAGACGTAAACATGGACTAATTCCGCTAGCTGGGATTGTAAACCAATCAAATGAGATTAATCCTTCGGTGAGTAAAACACTGAGCCGCTTAAAACTCAGAAACGATGTTCATGAAGCAAGCCTTTGCGTCAGGACGAATGCGTGTGGTACAGTAGCCTTACAACTGGTAAAGTTGCTTTTTTGTGCATTGTATTAACATCTGGTAACGTAGCAGCATTGTCAAAAGTAAAACTTTTCTAGCATATCTCAGTTATCTTTTTATGGTGATTTTGCATGTACTGTACAACGTCTGCAGACGTTGAATCAATAGAAAATAATAATCATTTGCTATCTGGATTTTAGTTAGCAAACAACAAGGGGTGACCTTGATTTAATAATTATGCACAATGTTTAAACTATCCTTCAACACCTTGTGGTTAGAACAAGCACACTTTACGTTGCTTTAACGTCAAAACACGTTGAAATGATGTTTAAACAACGCATTTTCAAAGGAGTAACGATCAGCTTCGACGTCTCCGGGTTCTTCAGGCGTCGTGGTTTCTTAGACCCGTTTGCTTAGGAACAGAAATTAATTATTAACAAAGAAAACCGGTGAAAAACGCGGGATAACTTACCTGATGATTGTAATGGCAAAATTAACGCTAAAACACATATAAGAAACTCCATCATTTTATTTAAAATTAGAAACCTAGTTACCTGTGAAGGCGCACACAGTGAATAGGTTTCACCTTTTTGAGATATTTAAAAACGATACAGTATTTTATTTCTATGGCTTTTCATGGCGATATTTAGACACCAATCCTTAAAACAAATAAAACTAAACAGGAGGCCTGGGTGTGTCTTACCACCCACGCTCTGTAAATAACTTGACATTATCTATTCCAACATGGGAGACAACTTTGGTGAATGATAACTATATGTGATATGATTTGCTCTGCATGGGTTTTTTCTTTCGCACTTTTTCCTAAGCACTTTTTGGTAGAATTTATTGTTGAAAAACAGCTTAAGTTGGAAGGTGGCAAACTGCTCAAGTAAGTGGTAATTGAGAGCGGCTGACATCTACCATCTTGAATAAAGTACCTGGTCCTCGGTTTGAACATACAAAATCCCCCTCCACTGTCTATAATAGAGTTCTTAACCTGAAGAAATTTTTACCAGCTGGTAGTATCTCAATGACTATATGTATGACATCTTCTCATTCTCTTTCAGACAGCAAAATCCGCCAACCAATGTAAAAATGGCGGATTTTGCTATCTGGGTACTAGAGACATAGTCTTGCTGCCTCTATGGCGCTGCATTTCAAGGTCCATCTCTGGCATTTTCTTATTTCGTATTCCTGCTTTCCAAGTATGTTTTTGAGGGAATTCATTTTCATAAACACGTCAGTTTCTGGACAGTGGTAACTATTACATTGGCATGCTAACTATTCCGGAGCAAAATCCGTCAGTTTTACATTGATTCAACGTCTACGGAATGTAAAAATGACGGATTTTGCTGTCTGGGACTTTTTAAATAAATTGTGCAATCCTACCCAGCTGAAAAAATTTCCATTTTTTATACAAATAAACGTTGAATCAATGCAAAAAAGAAGGATTCTGTT
Source organism: Aplidium turbinatum (assembly GCF_918807975.1). Lineage (NCBI taxonomy): Eukaryota > Metazoa > Chordata > Ascidiacea > Aplousobranchia > Polyclinidae > Aplidium > Aplidium turbinatum. Next base: position 22,241,271 of record NC_137484.1, on the reverse strand, counting down.
GGTTTCGTAATTGACCAGGTTGCTTTTTTGAGTTCCCTTGCCTGCTGTAATCATCTTCGTGACGCCAAAATGTGTTTAGCTGAAACAAAATTATTCACAAAAAAATTTAACTAAAAAAGAAAAACGAAACGAAATCAAGACAACTAGTTATGTATCGAAATAAAAGTTTAAATTTTTAAAATAATGAATTAGCAAATCTTTTGGTTCTGTTTCAGATTTACACCGAAACGAAATTACCGCTCTTCGAAATGAAAAAGAACCGGTAAAGGCGAAACGAAACACTTTAAAAAAGCTTTTTATTTCAAAAAGCTCGACTTAAAAAGCGAAAGATAGATGAGGTCTAGCAATCGCTCATTATCCTGCTGCTATTATTGTTCCGTCACAATCAGTTATTCTTTCATAGGGAGTTTGCTTTGTTGTATCATAGACATACAAAACATGTTTTGTATGTCAATTAGTTATTCAGCTTCAAAGAAAAAAAATGTAGATTTATGCAAATACCTTGAGCTTCTGTTTAGGCAATGACATGATGTGACCTTAATATTTTATCAATCCCTTGCTGTATTGATCTGGTAGCGATCAATGAGCATAACTCAGCTTTCATCTGCAAATAATTTCATAAAAAGCGCTTGAGCACTCGTTCCACACGCATTCAAGAAGTCCATCCTGTTTCAGAATAGACTGCACTGCATCTGCCTCCGTGACCAGTGAGCTCGATAATGATTAACCTTTCGTAGAACTCTTTAGCGCTTGCTGATATTTACTCTGTAGCTAGTTAACGAATTGCTGTCTCGTGTTCTTCATCACATTACAAGGAAAATATCCCGAGTTGTGTAGCTAGCTTTCTAGGGTTCTATCATAAATATTTTATCCCAAAGCTCGATCAGCCACAGCAAATCAGCTGTGATCAACTTGGGATTATTATCGGCAGTGCATTTGCATGATGGAATGATAAACATTCTGAGAGTTCAAATGTTTGTTTTATGTCGGAATACGTCTAGCAATCGTAAACGTCTAGATTGAAAACATATTTGGAGTCTTTTACGTCATAGTGCAACCACCACAATCTTGTAATCGCTGTATCTTTGCATTTTAAAGCTCAATCAGTAGCAGGCGCCCCACTTGTGGTAGCCTACTGGAGTAATAGCCTAATGATAATGTTATAGTTTTATTTACTGTCTCTCTACAACGGCTAAAGTCTTTTAGCGACAGGGCTCCTTTTTATTTTGTATCACATTATTATCCGACTTATCCTCACTGCGTTATGCAAGAAAGAACACAATCGGTACCGTTTTTAAAGTCTTCGGCATGACCAGTCCTGGAATCGATCTCAGATCTACCAGCACTAAAGCCAAATACCTTGTAGGCTACTGAGCTGACGCACCCCACAAGTGGTAACCTATTGGAATGTTTGGAATGGTATCCTAATCAAGTTCTTGCTTACTTTAAAAGAAAATATATTGGTTAAACTTGACAAGCCAGGTCGGCAGCCGTGGCCGAGTGGTTAGCGCGTTGGGCTCGCAGTCGAGAGCCTGCATGTTCGACTCCAGCCACCCGCACTTGCTGTTGTTTCTTTGGGCAAGAAACTTAACGATAATTGCCTCTACCTAGTGATCGATTTCGAGTAATGGGTAGTACCAAATTTAAGTCATAAGTAGAGTAGATAACCGGATATATACATTGCCGTCGGCTGCAGCGTGGGTCAAGTGTACGTCGGAAGGCGTACACCGACGCATAGCGCTCAAGTCCGCTTTCCCGCAATGCAGGATAAAGACAAACAAACAAACAAGAAATTAATGACGTCGACAAGGTCAGTGACCGACGGGTTTCACTTTCACTGTAGTGCTGGTAGGTCTGAGATCGATTCCACGTCGGGTCATGCCGAAGACTTTAAAAACGGTACCGATTGTGCTCTTTCTTGCATAACGCAGTGAGGATAAATCGGATAATAATGTGATGACATCGTAAACCTGATATAAAATTAAAAATGAGCCCTGTCGTTAAAAGACCTTAACAATTGTAGAGCGAAATTAAAAAAACCCATAACATGTAATTATTATTATTCATGTGCTTAGCTGTTGGTTTCCAATATTGTTTCATTTTTTCTTGTTTGCGCTAGCCAAAAAGATAAATTGACTTAAATTGCCTTCTATTTATACCATGGGTTTTCTTACAGTTTCCTTCCAGTAGTGTTGTCTTAGTCAACAACATAATTTCTGAATTTAAGCCTGCTGGAACGTAATATTGTGGCAATGAAATCGGTTTGAATTTTGGCTTACTTTTGATATGAATTAAGTTCTGTTCTCGTTCATTATTATTTGCTATGTGGTAAATACAACTTTAACGTTCTTGTTTTCAGGTCGACTTAAAATCTTCAGTCGCAGGACATGATCTTGGCAATGGCGTGGCGTGACCATTTTTTGCGTTGTTCCCTTTTTTCATAAAAGTTTAGCCTACTTGTATCTAAAAAAACATGTGTTCGATCCATTGTTTGTTTGTTTTTGTTTTTAAAATGGAAAATATGCTTAAAGTCTACTGAAAGTAAACACCCAATAAAGTGGTGCATAGGAATTTATTTTCACACGAGTCAGTTCAGTCATACATAGCTAAAAATCGATTTCGATCAGCTAGCAGCTAGATCATCTTCAGTTAAGCTTATTCAAATAGATCTATAAATTGGTCACGCTACTCCACTGAATCCGGGATACAACATACGATGAACTGTATTCTCTGCTTTAACAACACAAAACATAACTTACAAAAACTATTGTATGACCCCTGGAATCGAACCCATGTGTTTTGAAAACAACAACAGAGAGACTACACAGTACACAGACTTTCACTGAACTGATACCTCACAATAACTGGGTCATGCGGCAAACATGGACTCAAACTTCTTGCCGCCATCTTGGTGCCAACAATCACCATCACGGACCTCTGTCCCAGAAACTCCAACAAAAAGACTATATTCATCATTCGATCGCAATATATATAAGAAACCAATTCAATGCATTGATGCTCTGAAAAACTATATAAGTCTACGTCTATGTTTGGATCGCAATTGAAAGTATGCATTCAAAACTGTCAGGATTTAAATCTTTTAAAAAAACTTTTGCTATCAATATTCGTTTATTCAATCTATTCTCTAAAGTGGTATTGTTATTTTGTTGACGTCTATTTGTCAAAATAGCATTATTTATAGCAATGAATTAGCATCGAAACTTTTAGCACATTGTCAGGAGCAACAGCAAGAGGTGAACTTCGTCTACTGTCAAGTGATATATTTGGAACATTTCTTAATGAGGTTACAGGACTGGTACTAACAACGTTGCTCAATGTTGAAAAAACGTTGAAAGCCACCTGATTCTATGCGGGACAACAAATCAACCTTTTTTTACGTTGATTCAACGTCTACACACGACAAAGGGTCAAGAGAAAGTGAAGAAAATATTTCGAGATACGAGTGCTCTTGGCTTACGCCGATTGAGCACTTTACTGGAGGCACCTTGCTATGCATTGCGCAAAGCTCACTGCTTGCAGTTTGAGCACGTTGTCAAGTTTGACAGTATAGTACCAATTTTGGTGCTTAGGTACCACGAATGGGAAAATGTCACATGGAGGTAGCCTATATCTCCATGGCCATTGAGGAGACCGGAAGGTCGAAACTGTGTGCACTGTCTGCAGTTAGATTGATATATAGATAAGATATTGAAACTCATTGCAACGCCTCAAAAAGTCGCCCCCGTTTGAGCAGTCGAGGCGAGGTTCTATCCTTTTATGGTCCCAAAATGGCGCTGTTTTCCTGAACTACACCACCAAAACACTGGGGAGCATCTTGAGTTCCGTCTTATTGTTGAAGACACTCAGACCACTTGGTACATTTAGTAGAACTAAGATAAAACAATCTTTGATGGTATGGCCTGTTCCTCAGATTCATATTCGCAAAGAGATGATATGGCAAACACCCAGGGCCAGTTCCGACTATAAAAAAATTACAAGCAAGTTTTGACGTTCTTTTTATGTCGCTTTTAGCTTTTCTAAGACACCTTCTATATTATGGCAAGTAATACAATTTGCTTTCATGGGAGAAAATAATAAATAAAACCGAAAACTAAATTGAAAATTGCATGGAACAAAAAACGAAATATGAGAGGTAAGATTTTTTGACATTTGTTTGAAAAGAACTTGAGAAGCTAAAATAGTAAGAACAGAAATTATCCTGAAAAATACTAAGAGAAAGATTGAAATTACTTTTCAACAAATAAATTCTACTTTTATTCATATCTCAGAAATGAATTCCCAAATAGACTTTCCGAAGCGTCTGCTAGAGGCTGCCCAACTATCTTTGTGCTTGAAAATAGTCTACAAGTAACTATACCTAGCAGTACTAATCAAAATCCAAACATACGTCAGCTGCTGTTGCATCAATGTAAAAAGGACGGATTTTGCTGTGTGAGGCTACTCTATGGAATTTCCACGAGGTTACAATCCCACAAGAATTTCGTTTAAATGTAAGAAAATCCGATTCTTGTACGCTACAAATGTGCATCCATCGGTGTGAATTGAATTTACGAAAGAGCGGCGATCGATAGCCAGTGAAGTAGGCAATTTGTTATCGCTCAAAGCGGCATTTCAGCAGCCCATCAATTTCCTCAGCTCAGCTCAACAACAAAACATTAATCTTTTTTACTAATTGTGAAAAAGTGGAACTGATACATCAGATCAGGAAAGAAATTCACTTTTAAGGATGGGTGCCGCATTTAGTGGGTTTAAGCAATCATTGTCCGCCCCGTTTGCTCAGTGGTTAAGCTCCCTACTCAAGATCACGCGGCGCTGATTCGGCTCTAGGGTGTGCGCTTGAGCAACGCATTTCAGGACTGCGCTCCATTCAGTGGCAATTAGTGGATGGAATAATTCCCGGGTAACAACACTTCAATAATCAGAAACTTCACTCTGCCAATCTCGGTAACGTCAAGAGCCCGTACAAGTATGCGAAACTACCAAGAATAACCTATCAAGGCTTTGCCAGTCCAAGTATAAAGATTCAAAACTAACCAATCAAACACAATGTCACTTGGCCCGATTGACAACGAGACAATCTAGCAAGTGGTTCGAGACAATCTAGCAAGTGGTTTTGTCAACTGATTCCAGTTCAGTTCAGTTTGTTATATTTCTGGTCACCACAAAAAACTATTATGCCGAACATAGCAAAAGTCTAGAAAAAGGTAGAAGCGACAAAACGCGGCGTTAACTTGCATGATACCAAAGCAGGACAATCAAGTTTAAATATGGCACGATCGAAACACATGATTAGAATTTTTTTTAAATTAAAAAAAAGGCAAGTGATTTTTTTTACAATTTATGAATAAAAAAATAAATAAATAAAAACAAGACAAAAGAGACAGTTGCTATGTTAATCGATCTTGATGCGTTATCAAAAGTGTTGATGGTCTTGACGGAAGCACTCTTGATGCGTTAGCTCATTTTGAAGAGCAAGGTAGGCAAAGAAAACTCCTGAAAGAAATCCTACATCTGGCAAAGCCATTTCAGAATACAAAGTACAAGGCCTTGCAAAACTAACAAAAACGATAACAGCATAGAAATATAAAAAATTCGTTGAAGGATTTTTTTCTCTTATTTTTGTCCAGCTAGCGGCCAACCAACAGTTTCCCTGTTCTTTGAAATCTTAAAGTTTTTCCTCATCCTAAGTGTAAATTTGCAATTCGTCTCGCCTCTTATAAATACGAAACATACACAAGAAGCCAGGGCCGTTGAGAGGATAATTAGGGCACGGAACTAACAAGATCTTCGATCCCCGCATCAAGATACTCCTAAAACAACCGCATTTCATCCAAAAAACACTCGGTAATTTCTTAAAACCTTCAGGTCTCTTGGAAAGCAATTGATTGAGTTTCGCTTTTAGCAGCATGATCGTTGCTTACTTCACAGTGTAGATTCTAACGATCTGTTTAAGGCTGATGCTGCGAGTTAGTTGTGGCAATATCGAATTACACTAGCTTTCGGAACACAGTTCCCTAGTCATGTGCTATGACGAATGGTGTTGAATTCAGTGAGTGGTTCTTTCATGTGGCTGAGTGGTTCTTTCATGGTCTTGGAAAAATTTGGGTTTTGATGAGTTTTTCTAACCTTAGCCTTAACCCTAGCCCCTAAAATTATTCCGGGCCCGAGTCCAAGTTCATCCTAAATTGATCACAGGTCCGGGTCTAAAAATACCTCCTGGTCCTCTTACTAAGCCTTCGGAACTAAGGAGAGTAGGGTAAGGAGAGTACTCCAACTAGCGGATGCCAATTAAGATTGTTGTATCTGCAAGGTAGCGTATATGCTGTGGTCAAACCGAAAAAAGTGTTTTGGTGAGTGTTGTAAGCAGCCGGAAGCAAAACAGTTAAGATTTTACCGACATAACTGAAATGTTTAATTGGATTTTTTTAAATAATTTCTTTAAATAAACCGTGAATAGTTGGATCCAAATAAAACCAAAAGCAATGAATTTAATATTGCTTGCAAAATATTTACAGTCGAACGGATAAAGCAAATCAAATTAACTTTAACAGTTTCGCGTACTTGCAGAGCTTTTGAATAAAGCTTCATGTCTGTTGTGAAGGTATTGCCGTCTTTCATGTGTCATCTAGTGCGGATTGTTCATAAATGTCATGTTCACTGCCCACGACCAGAGTCGAACCAGCCTCATTTCGTTCTGTGGCTATTAGCTTACGCGGCTGGACATTTGCTTCAATGGAAATTTGTTTACATTTTCTTAGCTTTCCAAAACTGACACATTCCACTTTCAACATCGGCTTCTGATTTCCTTTACGGACAGTTTTAGTTCGTTTGCAAAATTTTCTTTTTAGGGCTACAGTCTTTCGCATTCTCTCATTGGATGCAAACTAGTTTTCGTTTTATGTACGTTTTGTTTTGTATTGCATCCAAACAAAAATAAATGACCATCCATCCATCCTTCTCACGATGAAGTCATTGTCTTTTACAGTTTTGTCTCTTAAAAGCATAGGTTTTTGTCAGAAATGTGTCTTTGGGCTTAGCAGTGTAAACAGAATCACTAAACACCTAGACTACCTATGTAATAGCGGAAACGCGCCATTAAGGATCATTTTCCCATTAAATGAACTTATATGTTATAATTTGCGCTGAACCGTGGTGCCAACTGTCAGTTTGTTATCGCAGGAAAGGAGATGATGCGGAGAGATAAGACCAGCGACCAAGACACTTCCAGTACAGAATCTGAACATGCCTTTGAGAGTCCAATTGAATCTGTTGACAATCAGATCGCAAGGGAAAGAACTAACTATTCCAAAAAGTACGATTACTGCTCCTGAAACACAAAATTATGTTATATTCTATCAAATCTTTTAAAATTATGATCACATGTTTAATTTCAAACAAATAAGAAACATTTCCGCAAGAAACATTCTCGATATAAAAAGTTTCAGCATAAAATTGCATTTTCGGCTTCTGAATTAAGCCTATGCCCTATATACATTATCACACTGGAAACCCTTTCTGCCAGTTAAAAAGTTTCACAACAGCACTTTCATTGAGTTAACGTAGAGAAAACAAAAATTTGTAATCTCAGCAAGATTTTAACTAAACTGGCAGGAAGTTCTTTTGTAACCACAGAACAACGCGATTGGCTGCTGTTGTGTCATGAAAGACTGCCTTGAGGAAACAATGAGTGACGTATCGAATCTAGAACGAGTGATATACATCACAATCAGTGGCGTGCGGTGATCATTTTCTTGGATGTTCACTTTTTTCAGCAGACTTTAGACCAGGGGTTTCCAACCTTTTTTGCTGTTCGTACCCCTTTGTCAGGTCAGAGCATTCTTCGTAACCCCAAAAAAATTATGATTGAAATTTTCAGGTATAAATTGCTAAATTAAATTGCTTGTATAGCTCAATTAAACGTTAAACCGATATTTCACACAAACGTGCAAAAATTACCAAAAGAAATTAAATGTCAGTTATTTTGTTCGTCACTTCTCAGTGAGATATTTGTTGCTGCTTCATTGATAAAATTCGCTCAAACGATGGTTCGATTTTACTCGAGGCAACACGTAAATCATTTTCCAGTTGCAGTCGATTTCAGCACTTATTCTTGATATGATATTACATCATGGTCGAAAAGCCACTTTCACAGCTATAAGTTGTTAGAGAATTGACATTGTCATGGTTTCCATAGCAAAACTTGGGAAGGCTTCATAGCAACACACCAAAATCTTTTAACTTTGATTTGTCAAATAGTAGTTTCAATTTTTGGCAGCTTTTCATTTCGATGATGTTCTCCTGCAAATTACACAGGCCAACAAAAAAGATAAAAAAATTTGTGTCTGCAATGTAAGATGTGATTTGGGGTATATTGAGGCTGCTGATTTCAAAAATCACATCAGATTTTACCCATCACATCAAGTTTTTGAGATTTTTGCATGATATTTTTTCTCATAATATTGGCTTTTTGCCCGAATTTTCTCTTACTGTTACCGTTTTATAAAGACCTTATGAGCCAATAGTGTTCGAAAATTTGTCATAATCATGGAAATGATTTTATTTTGTAACATTTGGAGATGTATGATGACACCATGACCATTGGAGTGACCGACCTATGTTCAGAAGGTACACTAGTCAGAAGCCTCCTTAGCTAGATGGCCTACTGGTCAAAAAGGTCACCTAGACCATCTGGCTAGTGGACCATCTGTCTATGGTAAACCATCCAGCTTATGTATCTTCTGAGAACTGCCCATAAACCACCCCTTACAGGCAGGGTTACATTCACTTTCGCCTGAATGTTTAGTACCACTCCACTTTTTGATGTTTTTCGTTTTGTGAAGAGTTCACCATAGCCACTGCTGAACGTGGAGATTTAAGCTTATGTGAAACTTGTCTATAACTCATTCTTATTTGAATTTTTAAATATTAAGATTTTTTTCATATTAGCAAGGTGTTAATTCTTTTTGTGGTGTAAATAAGTAGCAGGATGTGAATTTCCTTTTTTCTGTAGAATTGAACGTATTTTATGTGTCTATTCAATTTCTTCAATTTTTTTTTGCTAGTGCAAACATATAGCGAATGACATTATAAACATACAACTGTAGCACCAACAAAAGGAAAAGATAGCAAAACAAAAAGGTTTAAAATATGCATTGGAGATTTGCACAGCCATCAAACCTACTTCTTAACACGAAAAAAATAACAAGTACTTTTGTAAAAAAGGACGTTGAACGTTTAGTGTTAGCAGATAAACTTTGAAGAATTGGGTTCAAGTTACCATACTTCAATAAAATTAAAAAAAAAAAACAGGTCTTAAAATACCTCAATGATTTCATGAATATTATGTTTGTATCTTTTGTGTAGACTTTAGACTTTATCGCAGACTTTGTTGACAAAAAAGGGCTCAAATTCTTTGAAACGCCATAGTCTACCAATATAGGCTAGACCAGGAGTCGATTTTACCGATTTTTACCAAAAACTGCATTCAGATATCATAAAATCCTGATGTGATACAAAAAGTCTGGTGATTTTTGAATTCAGCACCCAAAATATCTAGTCTACCCTAGAATGATATTTACTATGCTGACACAAAAAGTGTGTTGGCTTGTGTTATTCTCATCCGACATTTTTGTTAAATCAAAAAGAAATGGATTTATAATCCAATGCTGGAAATAATTCAATTCACTAGCAAAAAAGTAACCATCGAAAGAATCAAACAGCATCTTTAAATGGGAAATAATTTCATTTTTGACATTTTTGCAGCAAAGAGATTTTAGCAATTTGATCAAGACAAGGAAAATTAGCAAGGTTTCCATTTTCATTTTGAGCAGCAGCAAGCAAAAAAACACATTGTTATGAGGCTACTTAGCCAACTAAATAACAACAATTATTTGTAGATAATTGGTTTTTTTTTCAAAGCAAAGACCGTAATGGAGTAATATCATTTACAATAATTTCAAAATAAAATTGTACTGTGAAATCTGTTTGAAAAGCTGCTCTGTGGCCCAAGGATCTTCGTACCTCTTGATGTTTAATCTCGTACCCCCAAGGGGTACGAGTACCCCCGGTTGGGAACCCCTGCTTTAGACATACATTAGGTTTGCAGTTTGCTCAATATTTATTCAAATCGTATCAAAATAAATCGATGTGCAGGATGGTAAAGGTAAAGGTGAGTCCCATGCTTGATCCAAGCATCGGGAGATGAGAAGATAAGGTTCTCATTATGCTAAGCCTTCGGCACTAACGAAAGTAGAGTGGCCAGTTCCTTTCTCTCGGCCGCCTTTCCTTCAGCAACTACGCCCATCCAATTTAGTACACCCTGGGTAGAGGTGAGCGGTGTTTATCAACAACCAGTTTAAGCTGGGAGGCGAACCAGGATTGCATGATTGGAAAGCGAGCAGCTTATCCGCTCTGCCATACCACCTGCAGGAGGGTAGCCAGCACAAAATGTTGAGCGGAGGGAACTATTTTCGCTCATGTCAGTAAGCCAGGCAGCAAATCACCAAAGAAAAAGGACTCCAAGGGGGTGTAGGGGCCTTTCCCACAAAATTAAAAAAATAATACAGTAAAATTTTGCAGTTTGAGAGTACTTTGAGTGTTAATCAATAGTAAAACTATGCCAAATATTGCTGTAACTGAGGGTAAAATATTTATTGAAAATATTTGGGCAAAGGGAGGGGCTATTGATCCCTTTGCCCCCCTGCCGATGCGATATGATATAAAGAGTCATTATGCAAATTAAGCATGTGTTTGAAGTTTTCAGAAAAAGTGAACACCCAAAAATATGGTCACGGCACGCCATTGATCACAATGAGTGATACTGATACCTCAAATCTACAGCATGTATTCCCGCTGCTTGAGTGCTCGTTCCTACACTAGAGTTGTCCAAGTGATCCGAAACAGACCACAGCCATAAGAATAGGAAAATTCAAACCTCCTCTTTCAAACGTCAGTGAAGTCACAATAATTGGAACCTTAACAAAGATTCGAATTTCATGACTCAACTGGTTGAAATTACCTCTGAAATTCTACAAACTAAAACGTATAGGCCTGCAGTTTCAGCTTGACATGTATGAACAATGAATATTGTAGCCTACAGCCTACATATTGAAATAACTTTACCCAAACCTTGTAAACATGCTCAACAAATTGTAAAGTTTCTGGGTGCGTTCAAACTCCCTGCATCTCCAGCTCCAACACTCGGGGCCGTTGAGAGAATAATTTGGGCCCGGTACCAATGCGATCCTCGGGCCCTAAATCAACACACGTCCAAGAAAAACGCACTAAATACGCATTGTTTTTTCAAGTTTTCGGGGCCCTTAAAATCATCAAGACCTCTGCAAATACGCGAAGCTGCCATGATTAAGCTTAAAAGACTTCACATTCAGAGGCTCTTTCCATTTTTCTCAATGCAACCCTTTCTTTTTTCAAACTCTTGGCTGCCCTTTTGCTCTCACATAAGAGCGTTTGACGCGATGATTTTAGACAAATGACTTAATTTGCAAAAAAAAGTTTATTTGCTCTTTTACAATCTCCCTGTACAGACATAAATATAAGTAAAAAAAAGTCCCGTCAAACCAAAAGTGTGGATTCACAAAATCAAACAACTTTAAGACTGGGACGGAGGTTGAATTACTTTTGCTCATCGGCGATAAAATGAAATTCAACAAGCAATCTGCAACCATTTTTTGAGTATAACTTACAGCACGGTACGTATGATAACATCATGTTAACAGTGGCTTGAAAAGGTCGTTACGAAAGATTAAATGAGGCCAATACCAAACAATCTGATGGCAAAGTAGCAGAAATAAACGTTTTGTCACTCCAGTAAAATCATTCAAGTTTGTCGTAAATTTTGGAAAAAATCAATTGTTTACTTTTGGAATGTTTTATCAACGCATCTACTTAGATCCTGAATACTGAAAAGTGTCGCTGTTCACCAAAAATGTTATCGTTTCTGGCAGTAAATGTTATTCGCGTTCACATCTTAAACCATCATGGCTTTGCACCAATCCTTTTGTTGGTGTTTTTTTTTATTCTATTTCCACAACATCTTTTCTTTTGCATTCCGACAAAGCAAAATACAATAAAATTGGAATCAACTGGATAGAAAGTTTCATGGCCATGAAAGTTTTTAAAACTATTAAATTGAGCACATTATAGGCGACAGCTTTAGTACCGCAGCATGTTGGCTGGTATTGCAAACACAAGAAACTATACAAGTTACACAACAGGAGTCAACATTCAAAGACAAGTCATTACAGGCACGGAAATGAACAATAACATGTCAGCTTTCACTGAAGCCATCGAAAATCTGTATAAAAGTGATAGCAATGAAAGGAAGAAATCGTTATTTAATATTTTACTGAACGCAAAATGGAAACTGTAGGCCTATCAACAAAACTGGATAGCACAATTCAGCATCATACACAAGAATGACAAACGTCAGGTACTCGGCGATCAACACAATAATGGACAAAAAAACATCTTAAAATTGTTCAGCTTGTCAAGACTTAGTCCTATTTTTCAAATACAATGAGTGCAACAAAGTTTTGAAAATGTCCCCCCGCTAAGCGGGGTGAGGGGGAGGGAGAAGGAGTATGGGTGGGCTTGTAAAGGAAAGGATGAAACCTATCCATTTCGTTTCATTCTGAATTCGACGACAAAGCGATTTGCTAATTATTCAGTATCCCGAAAACGTGAAATATTTTGTTTCAAAATAAAATATATAATCTTGATTTCGTTTTAAATCATTGTATTTTGTTTTGACCAAAAAAGGTTGATTTAAACAGCTCTAGGTTTACAAAACTTTCAGCATTGTGAAAACCCAACGGGCATCAATGAATAGAAGACAGGGTTACGCATATTGCAAAGTGGAAGTGGTTTGGTTCCTGTTTACATTTTATGTCGAGATTTGGCAGTTATGTCAAATATATGGCTAATGAGTCAATTCTAAGTTGCTCTTCTAACAAAAACGTTTGCTTAATGCTTTTTCACGTTCTTCTTGTGACTACAGACCAGGCTACCACAAGATGCTTAAAATAATAACCAGCTTTATTTCCGATGGACAGCAACTTTTTGCGTTGTTTAAACTTTGTACCTTAGAGATTTATTCCCATCATCAATATCTTTTTGTGATATGTCATTTTTCTACTAAACAAGCAGTTTTTACCTGCTTCAGTCCCTTTGTAAAGTCAGTCATGTAGAATGACAAAAAGTCGGAAATAAAGTTGGTTACCGTTTTCAAGATCTTGTGCTAGCCTAGTCTGCTGTCACCGGATGAACGCAAGAAAATATTCATAATTGCGTAAATCACTTCTGAACAGTTACATATTGTACAAGCTTCTCAATAGATGTACACCTCTACATTTGCTGAGTCACATATTGCTTCCAATTCACAGCATGCATAATATAGGCCTAATTAAAACTACACAAGATAAACGTAAATATTCAACACAACAACGTTAGCAAATGGCAACTGGTTAAGTTCATTAAGCTTAGCCTAGTGCTAGTGCAGTTCATGGTCGATGTTCGTTTAAAAAGTCGACACCACAGTTCATTCTCACCAGGACTCTCAAGGCCTATTAAGTCTGGCTACAAGCCAAATTACAGCAGACATGCATTTACTGTAGGTGCAGTTTGTCCAAGAACAATCAAACAGCCCTTCATGGATTTTTCACTTAAATTCATCTAACTTTCCCATTCAAGTTCTGGTTCATTTTCCATTCAATGATAGTCGTCCACTCCTTCAGGTCGTCTTCAGAATTGGCAGAAAAATACCACGTTCTGTCCGGAAATTCTAAGTAAAAGCAGTGCTGCCTGCCTGGGATATCACACATGGCAAGCTTATAACACTCTTCGAGGTTAATAGTTCTTATTGGCTTTTCACTTGATCTGTCTACGTAGTAGCTAAACTCATTGCGGACAATCACGAACCACCGATGTTTCCAGGTCTTGATGCTTCCCCCTTGTTTCGTCAGAAAGCCCGATTTTGAGGCGAGCGGGACGGCTTTGGTTTGGTTTTTCAAATCATCCAAAGTAGCATCATTTCTTAAAGTTGAATGCAGCATCATTATTGTGTCATACGTGTCCGGCTCTTCCACCTTTCTTGGGTAAGGATGTTTCAAAGTGATAAGAGTCCCTTCATCAAAGTTTTTCGATAAGTTTCCGGTCTGACTGCAAAGTATGATTTGGTTGGCAAAGACCTTTAGTAGTTGATCCATATCATCAAATACAGAATGAGCAAAAGAAATTCCGTCTTTATGTTTCTCAATTTTAAAGTGTTTTACAGCGTCTCTGCCACGCACTGATAGACAATAAGCGTCTGGAACAGCCCTGACTAGATAACTTCCTTCACTGCCATTCGCCATCAACAGTGCCTCTGCAGTATGTCTGCTAATGTTGCCGTGGTACCAAGCCAATGCGTCCATTTTTTACGTGTCAAAAAGTTGTAATGACTGTGTCAAGGAAAGTCACTGCTTAACTAAGACACGACGGAAGTGAGTCACGATATCACGTGACCAGTAAAACAACGAAGTTATTCCCAACAAAGCAAAATCTCTTTTTCCTTCACAGCCACGTTATAGAAGAGCGTCAAGGAAATCCGTTGAGTAACGTCGGATTGCACAAATGTAACGATATTTGTGTGCGTAGAAAAAGTGATAGCTATTTTGAAAAATGTAGCCTCTGTACAAAGAAAGTTAAATATGTTTTAAGTAAGCCAAGGTTGATAAAAGATTAGTTTTAGCTATAACCCAGACAGCAAATTTCGTCACATTTTGCATTGATTCAATATCTGCAGACGTTGGATTAATGTAAAATGGCGGATTTTGCTGCCTGGGCATGTTCAATGTAAACTCATGCAAAATTATGTTTAATCTAATTGTTACCAGTTACTCCACAATTTTACTCTTCAACTTAACTTGTAAACGCCAGTTTTAACATAAATTAACCAACTATTGCATACTGTAACTGAAAAGTTTACAAACGAACTTATTAAACCAAAGCCCACACGTTCCAGCAAATGTAGAGTAAGACTGTGCTATGCAGCCAACGTTTTCACCAAATAGTCATAATGTCTATAATGATAATAATGTTATGGTTTAGTTATTGTCGCTCAACAAC
Organism: Aplidium turbinatum; assembly: GCF_918807975.1. Taxonomy (NCBI): domain Eukaryota; kingdom Metazoa; phylum Chordata; class Ascidiacea; order Aplousobranchia; family Polyclinidae; genus Aplidium; species Aplidium turbinatum. The sequence goes on along the minus strand of NC_137484.1, from coordinate 22,226,127 downwards.
TGTTAAGGTCTTTTAGCGATAAGGCTAATTTTTATTTTATATCAGATTTACAATGTCATCACATTATTATCCGACTTATCCTCACTGCGTTATGCAAGAAAGAACACAATCGGTACCGTTTTTAAAGTCTTTGGTTTAACCCGACCTGGAATCGATCTCAGACCTACCAGCACTACAGCTGAAAACGATAACCTTGTCGGCTACTGAGCTGGTACGTAGGCCAAACCAAAACCCACATGTTCCAGCAACTCTAAAGTAAAACTGTGACCCGTAGCCAAGGCTTCCATGAACAGAGCATTCCTATCACAAAATGTGGAAAACAATCCGGTGGCTTTGGCGTTGTTACCCAACCAAAAATTTCTAGGCAAGCTCAGAATAAGACTAGGTCAGAAAGCGAGGCAGACTCCGACGCAGCTCAGCATCAGCCTAGAGCATTAGCTATACAAGCTCAGTAACCTTTAATAGAGCACAAGACAAAGGCAAGGAATTTGGCGTAAAGACATAATTTTGATTTTGGTTGTTTGGTTTTGAGCACCCTTTTGCCCCAATAATTTTTTTATTTTTCTCTTGCTTTCAACATTTATACTTAATATTTTTCAAACTCACATAAACTTGTATCGGATTCATCATGTTTGCAGTTGCAAGTAAAAAAAATCCACACCACTCCAAACACAAATTCTGGTTGTGTGTATGAGAGTTTCTATCATTTCATAAACCTAGGGATTTGTGAAAGTACGTGATATCTACGTTGATATTATTCCGGTGTATAAAACATTTAAAGTTGGTTATTATTTTCAGCTTAAATCCAGGACTCCCTCCTTTTTGTGTTCAAATGTCGTGTACAAGTTCACTTGTTTGCATGACGTGACCTGTACATACATTGGTATGTCTACGCGGCATTTGGCTACGAGAGTGAGAGAGTACTTAAAGTTAAGTAATTTGAACAGAAAAAGTGCAATTAAAGACCATATATGCGATTGCCAAACATGTTCAAACAACAAACCATTCCTAAAGTTGTGCGTAAATGTTCGACGGAATTTGATACGAAAATCCACGGAGGCTTTGCTGATAAAATTCTGCAATCCTCGCCTCAATACGCAGTTGTTTGCCGCAGGTGCTTCCTATCTCCTAAACGTTTTTTCATAATTTGTTGTATGTTGCTGCTTTTTTGCCTCGCGTAATTAACCGCCATATGATGTGCCTTTCTCCTCTGCTTTGCAGTTTCATTCTTGTGCATTTCGTTTTTAATTTATTGTGTAGATCAGTTATTTTCAATGTAGATGTAATTGTAAAATCAGTTATTTTCGTTACTTGAGAAGGGCTAACTTGAGTATGGCCGAAAACGTTCGTAGTTTATAGTTTGATGTTCACTCTAATACATGATGTTAAATGCCGTGTGATTGCTTAGTTTTAACTGTCCATAGTTCAAGAAACTCACCTCTCTACTAAAATTGTATGATATGAAATTAAACAAAAACCCTGTCGCTAAAAGACCTTACCTGTTGTTGAACGGGAATAAATAAACCATAACATTATTACAAAATAATATTTTTCGTTCTTCTGGGGACTGCAAACTAGTCTACCACAAGATGGTAGAAATTAGAACCAGCTTTATTTCCAAACATCTTGTGGTAGCTTAATTTGTACAGTTACCAGAAGAATTAAAAATATAATTTTATAATTAACTAACTGCAGACACTGTTTCAACCTTCATGTCTCATCAGTGCAATGAACGTACGCTGGACTTGAACGCCTTTTACTATGGCCTATAAGTAATTCAACGTGGTGATTTTTCCATTTGTGGTACACAAGGAAGCACATTTGGATACTTTCACCCACCTCCACCTTGCCCGAGTGCTCAAACTGTCGAAGCGGTGAGCTATGCGTAATGCAACAGCAAAATGTCTAATGCCTGCTGGTGAACTGTCTTGTTCTGTTTTTATTATTTCTATTGTAACTCCAACTGTGAACAATATCGATTGCGTACCTGAGTGATGAGGACGTTGTACCGCTCTTCAAAATGTCTCGGTTTGACACAGTGACGAATCCAGCTGGGGGGGGGAGGGGCATCACTCCCCGAAAACACAGAAAGTAAGTTTATTCATGGTGAATTTGCAAGGTCGGATTAATGGAAACCAACTCATCATTTTGCTTTGTTGAAATCGCTCCCATCTCCTAAGGCCACTCTCTGGATTCACTTCTGGTTCGACACCGCTCAAAAACACGTGCAAAACCCTGACAAGTCATCGTAAGTCGCAGCTGACTCGATGATTGCATTGCCTTTTGCTGCTTTCAGTTGTCTGATGCGTCGACTCTTTGATTCATTGATCTAGATGTCGTCACAATAGGCATAAAATAAAATTATTGCACAAAAAAAAAACTTTCTATCGAGCTATTTGTTGTTTCGATTGGTTTCGGTTTTGATATGACGTGGTGAAAACCTCATGCAGTTTCACAAAATTCTCGAGTGCACGTGCCTCGTGACTTCCGGGTTTCTAACGGCTATCGTGGCGTGTTAGCTTTGTTTCTTCTTGCCTGATCTAAAACAGGAAATTTTAAACTAAAATTTTGAAGGATATTTTTAGCTTAGGAATGCATTTGGTACTAAAAGGTATCACGCAATAAAAAATAAATTATGCTGGTATTATAGGCTTGGCGTCATGGTCTAAGTTTAGCCTTGTGCAAGTGAAACTATGTTTTAAATAAAAAGAATAATAGGGGATTTGTTGAATCATAAGTAAACCAACGAGCATCGTCATTAGTGACGTCACTTGAAAACCTCATGAGAGTGCATTCAGTGCTTCCTACACTTGATGCCAAGCAACGGTGGGAGTGAAGATAAGATTCAAATTCAGCCCATTAGCCTTTGGCATATCCACCCAATTTGTTACACTTTGGGTAGAGTGAATGTTTTTTTTTTCAAGAACCAGCTGATGGCGTGTGTCGAATCAGGTCAGTAGTGGGTTTGGAAAAGGGGGCAAATGGGGTGATTGCCCCCTAAAACATAAAAAAGTAACTGTATATACATTGTATTGGCAAATTTGGGTAAATGTAAACTACACATCATTGTGATATGTTGAAATCGCCCTCTCCTCCCATAGGATAATTGCAGGATCCGCCCCTGAACCCCTGAACCTGAACCAGGATCGCATGAGTGGAATGCGAGCGACGTAGCCGCTGCGTAATCCGAATAGGTAATCTATTTAAGTTGTAATTACTGTGGATGATTTTATTTTACAACAGAAACTAAAGTAAACCTGGAAAGAAAATATATGTAGTAATTCTGCGGATACTAAAGTAGCCTATTCATAGAATGTGACTAGAGCCAAAACTGTAAAAAAAATTTAATCTCATTTCTTTTTTTAAATATTTGTTGCAAATTTACTTTTGGATTAAATATAGATTTTTTCAAAACTATGGAAATTTAAATAAGTATTCCTGATTGGATTGAAAACTGGAACTTTTCTATCGTAATATTCCGTCAAGAAAGCTGTCGCACTGCGTGGTTGAATGAGCGTGCAATTTTGTATTCTTCTTCTAGTTGTTTGTTTGTTGAGCAATTTGACCTTCTTGACAGGATTGACGTTGAGAGCGTCTTGAATCACAATCAACAGTTTTGAATCACAATCAACAGTCTTGAATCACAATCAACAGTCTTAAATCACAATCAACAGTCTTAAATCACAATCGACAGTCTTGAATCCCAATCAACAGTCTTGAATTAACAGAATTGTCAACCAACAGCCGGGTTTTTGAAGGAGTCCTTCTTGTTGTCCGAACGCAACTCGTACTGAGATTGTGCAGCACGCAGGAGAGCGGGCTTATTCCCTGACACCGAGAGCAGAGTGTTCAGCGGTTGTGAACGACGTCGGGGAAGTACCTAAACCCATTCCTCTGCTGAGTACCAAGCAGAAATGAAGTTTAGCGCCAATTTTAAGGTGTTTGGTATGACCCTACAAAATTTCATGGAAGGATGAAATCACAAACGAGAGAGAGAGAAAGAAAGCGAGGCCCCTTTTATTTTGTCTGCTGCGAAAAATAGTATACTGTACAAATATAAACCGGTACAAATATATTCAACCACAGACAGGAAGCAGCGAAAGACTATATTAGTCATCGAGTCAGCTGCTTTACGTGTTTTTAATGTGACAAATGTCAAACATCGGCATTACGTTGAAACCAAGATATGCGTTAAAAACAGGATAAGCTTAAGTTCCGTAAAAATGTAAACAAAAAGTGAATTCCTGTGGTTTTATTTAAACATAAAAAAATATCATGCCCTACAAAAGTAGTAGGCCTATAAGAAAAAAACAAAAAAAAACAAAGAGGAAAAAAACACCTATGCAAAAACAACAACTGATAACTGTGCTAATATAAAGGAAGAAGCAAAAACACTAAAAACAGGCCTATCGTAGTTTATAACTTCATACTTTAACAAAATCAGGCAGTTTATAGGCTGACTTGAGTACAGTTAATAAGATTGCAGTCGTTAATAAGTAGTAGCCTATGTAGCATCAGTTTGTGAGTAGTAGGCCTACGTAGTAGGCTACCAACAATGTTCAATCCCAAACAGTCGTTAATGTTGTAACAATAAAAACAGTCACGGACCAAGTTTATTCATATAATAAATTTTAAGTTTTTTAGTAAAAGTTTTAATACTCGTAGCCCCAATTCTGAAGGTAAAGCATTCCTTTTTTTGGGCCTAACAATTTCAAACTGCCTTGACCTTTCTTCAGCTGACAGTACGTAAGTGGAAATTATTTTTTTGAGAAGCTCTCGCGCCATGGCAATGTACATCAGTAATTTCCTGAAAGTAAGGTTCAAAGTAGCCAGGTAATTGCATATTTTTAAATTTAGAGACAAATTTAGAAATTTCTAATTTATGCAAATTACTGATAGGAAGTATGTCGAGATCTTGGTACAGTAGTGAAAGTTTTGCTCTTCTGTTACTAAACGTTGTTGTGCGAATGATTCGATTTTGCATTGTTGAAATTTTCTTGAGCAGTTTTTGTGTGCTTGAACCCCAACATAAAATGCCATATTGTATTATTGAGCGTGCAAGAGCATAGTACAGTGTTAACATGCTTTGTTTGTTAGTGTAGATTCTAAGTTTATAAAATATTCCAGATATTTTCGCCAATCTCCCAGATATAGATCTTCAATGTGATAATTCCAACTTAATTTGTCATCAAAAAATATGCCAAGATATTTGATGTTTTTTGTTTTTTGAATTTTTGTGTTGTTTAAGACTACATTTAGTTTAGAAGTTGATCTCCCTTTTTGTTCAAGTAACTGGTAAAACGTCTTCGAGTAGTTGATGCATAATTTGTTTGTATTGAACCAATCAGTGATACGCTGCATCTCAATTTCAATGTTTTGTTGCAATTGCAAAATAGATGTTGCTGAAGTAAATAAAACAGTGTCATCAGCAAATAGCTGAGAATCGAAAGTTGTTATAAGAGGCAAATCATTTATGTGAAGCAGAAAAAACAATAGTCCAAGTACAGATCCTTGCGGAACACCACATGTAATATTTTCATGTTTTGATTTGAAGCTATCAGCAGAATGCACTATTAAACGAAGATGTACTAACTTATTTCGAATGCAAACCAACATGAAAATTCTAAAAACAATTAAAACAAGAAAACTAAAGTATTTTGGCCATATGATTCGCAATAATTCTATTTAAAGACAACTACTTGAAGGAAAAATGATTGAAAAAAAAAATTGGGGCAGACCACCAAGAACTTGGACTAATGATGTTAAAGATTGATGATGTCAGGATTTGATTACAAAACTGCAAAAGAAAAATCTCAAAACTTGGCGCTTCATTGCCTTCAACCCTCGACTAGAGAAAGGACCTTTATGATGATGATGGTATGACCCGATGGAGAATTAAACCAGGGGCAGATCTACCGGGTAGGCCTGATTGGTACAGGCCCACCCAGATTGACAGTGGGCCCACCCAAAATCAGATTCTTAAAAAACATATTAATGTTTAACGCTAGAACAACCAAGAGGCACTGAAATGTCTGTGGCATCACCATTTCACAGCATTTGCAAGAGATATTCGGTAACACTAAGATTTTGCATGCTTGCCCGCCGTAGCATAATTGGTGAAGACCCACCAAGATATTTCCTAGGCCCACCCATAAATTACGTTCTAAATCCGCCACTGAATTAACCCACATCTACGGACACAAAGGCGGGCACTCAAACCACCAGATTATTGAGCCGGTTACGCCACTGTAGCTTCGATGCACTGGTATTTAGGCTATGTCAATGCCAAAGATGTGATAAACATCGCAACAAAAACTATAAAATTAGTAAAAATTAGACTCAAAGAGAAATAAGTTTGCGAACCAAACTCGTTGCTAAATGAATTTGAATTCTGAAACATCGATTCTCAAAATAAGCATGTTGGCCGAAGTCGGGCCGCGCTTCTAACCTACTTATGGTCATTTGCCACAATGGGCAAGTGCGACAACATGTGACCCATTCGATAGTGAAGTAACTTTAACTGACCTAATTTTTTTAATAAAGTATGTTGGTGATACAGTTAGTAACGTTTATTTTGCGTTATGGTCATTGCCTAGTGCATTGCACCGGGTCACGTGCACTTAATTACGTCGTGCCGCCCTGTGGCTGTGAGTAGTTGGTAATTACGCCAGCAGGACTTCTTGGTAGCTACACAATGATTTGTCCTTAGTTCATTCTAGACCAGCTCAGTGGCCGAGTGGTTTCGCCTTCGGCTCTAGTGCTGGTAGATCTGAGATCGATTCCAGGTCGGGTCAAACCGAAGACTTTAAAAACGGTACCGATTGTGTTCTATCCTGCACAGCGCAGTGAGAATGAGTCGGGTAATAATGAGATAACATCGTAAACCTGATACAAATTAAAAATGAGCCCTGTCGCTAAAAGACCTTAGCTGTTGTAGAGCGACAATAAATAAAACCATAACATTATTATTATTGTGAAGAAAGGCGTTCTTCCCGGCTATCAGCACAAGGCTGATTACTCACTAGCACAGCGAGCAGTAATCAGCCTTGTGCATGATATGATTATCTGATAGCCGGGAAGAACGCCTTTCTTCACATTGACCTACCCCTGGCACGTGCTGGTTTTGTTGGCTCTTTCTTTCCACAAAGATAAGAGTTAAACTGACTGGTAAAGCGGCGGTCGATTACTCAAGTGGCAAGAATACGGTGCGATACTGATGAGCCCAGCCTCATGGGCGAAACACGTGTCTATCGCTGTCTATTCGATGCTACAATCGGCTGCCAAAAGCTTAAATTATTATTATTATTATTAGTTTATTCTAGCTCTACTCGTGTTGAGACCTCTTTTCAATTCCTTTACGTTTACCTACAAGCGTAACAGTGGTGTCAGAAGTAAAATAGAATCTACGTTGCAGTTTTCTGAAGTGAGAAGATTATTACATTGTCGCAGTGGTTCCTGCACAAATTAGTCATGGAAGAAACAGTCAACTTACTCCAAAATATCCTTATGTTTCTATGCAGAACATCGGACAGGCAACTTCTAAAGCAACGATCAGCGCACTTCAACAAATCTTTGCGATAGAAGGCTCTCCGGGCACGATTGTCTCAGACAACGGAAGCCAGTTTACGTCCGGAGTGTTCAAGACATTTTGCATCAAGTTAGGAATACATCACATCATTGCATTGAGTCCCGCGTTATTCAAAATCAACTCAGATGGTGCGGGCATGTAGTGCGAATGCCAGATCAGCGTCTCCCTAAGCAAATGTTCCACTCGGAATTGGCTAAGGGTAAACGTTCGGTAGGTGGACAAAAGAAGCGGTATAAAGACTCACTGAAGAGTAATCTTAAAATGTGTAACATCAATTATACAAACTGGGAGGAAACCGCAGAGGATAGGCTGCTTTGGAGATCTGCCACTCGTGAAGGTGTTGCCACGTTTGAGAAGAGCAGATCTAAAAGGTTAAAATAAAAATGAATGCAAAGAAAAGAACGACAATTACACCCACAACCAACTCTCCCAAAGGATCTTAAATGTACCAAATGTAACCAAACGTTTAAAGCCAGGATTGGACTCATTAGCCATTTAAGAACTCACCGTTAGCTTTTATTTTATTGCGAAGGCCATCATCCTCGAAGACGAGGGATAGCCATCATCATCACATCACATCACCTCGCCAGTGTTCCATCCTGCATCAAATGGCGAAGCGGAACGCTTCGTCCAAACCTTTAAAAGGGCGATAGAAAAAACTATAAGGGAGAAGTGAGCAAGCAAGATGCTCATCTCTTAGTAGTCACAACGTACAGAAGCACATCTCACCCATGCCTCGACTGGAAGACTCCAGCCGAAGTTCTTCATGGGCGCCAGCCGAAAACGCTATTGTCCTTGTTCTCGCCAAAGGAAAAAAAGTAATTCAAACCAAGAACCTGCATCTCATAAGCGAAGCTATGAAGAAGGTTCATTAGTTTATGCTCGAAACGATGCATCTGGTTCGAAGTGGCTACCGGGTACGGTAATTAAAAGACGGGGACGTGTCCTGTACATTGTACAACGTACGAACGGAACAAGGCGTTTGGAAGAGACACATAAATCATCTTCAGCCCAGGTTTCAAAACGTTCATACTGAAAATAAAAGTGATTTTTCTGATTCAAGTAAAGTTAAGGTTGCACCAAGTCCAAAGAAAGATTCAGAACCGACCGATACCAATGAACACTCTGGGCATAGTAAAGCTGTCCCACAGAGACGCTATCCAGTTCGAAACAGACGCAAACCTTATTTTTATCAGGCTTAGTCGATACGTTTGTTAGTCGTATGTGCTTCTGACCCTAATTGTAATATGACCATTATTGCAGTGATCTGTCAGAAGCACTATATATATTGTGTATGTTAAGTCGTAAATACTTGGTTAGTATCACCCTCCCTTAGCTGTAATGTTTTATTTCTACTGCTAAGTGTTAATTTATAAGGGAGGAGTGATACAGTTAGTAACGTTTATTTTGCGTTATGGTCATTGCCTAGTGCATTGCACCGGGTCACGTGCACTTGATTACGTCGTGCCGCCCTGTGGCTGTGAGTAGTTGGTAATTACGGCAGCAGGACTTCTTGGTAGCTACACAATGATTTGTCCTTAGTTCATTCTAGCTCTACTCGTGTTGAGACCTCTTTTCAATTCCTTTACGTTTACCTACAAGCGTAACAGTTGGTTTTACGACGATCCACATCGTGGCCATACAATCAGTCCAGCAAGCTCTTTGGGACTATCTAGCTAGCCTCATCTCAAAGCTCTCCGCCAACGAACAGGGGTGTGAAGCCGGGCAAAACATCTGCGACTCCAACATTTCGGTTAACAACTGGCCGATTTCGACTCTGGACACGCCAAAATCCCTCCGACTCCTCAGCAGCTCTGCATCAACTACTGACTAAAAACTAAAAGCGTTTATCACCCAAGGCCATCACAAATAAAAAAACATTATCAGAAAAATCCATCATTTTGACGTCATAACGTCAAAAAGAGGAACGTTTGAAAGTGAACATGCCACAAACTAAAAGAAAGAAAAGGATTGAAAAGGAAGCCAAAGTTTTATTTTTGTGAAATTCTATGGATAGGCAAGGTTGACACAACAGAAATTAGAAGGAAATAACCAAAGCAATATTTTAAGGTAGCAGGTATGCAGACGCAAACAACAGAATAAACGATGCCACTGTGCAGCCAAAACAGAAGATAAGGGATTAAGAGGCATTTGCTCCTAAGCAATATAACGTGTTCTTCTAAATCTACAAAGTAATGTCTACGTGCAATCACACCATCTTTGCTGCAGCTTACGAAAGTCGATCACTGGATGTGAGTTATAGGCAAATATCCCTTTTTTTTATCGGAATGGTCAGACGAAGCCAAACGCAGTGCAGTGAGCCATGAACTTCAAACTAACCAGGAAAGCAGTTTTAGGAGAAATGTTGTGAACTTTCGCTATGGTAGGAGGAGCGACACAAATACCAAAAGGAGCGACACAAAATACCATCGCCACGCGATTTTCTCGCTTCCGTCCCTATAGTATAACCTATGACGTCTGTCGATGAATTTTAAGTTTATTTTTTTTAAAGAGGAGTGGAATTATACAAACCTAAAAAGATGTAGGGCCTTATTTGCAACAAAATTTCAAAGCACCACCGTATAATATCAAGTTTCACTTTCTCTATGGGCGACAAATTGTGGTGACATTAGTGGCGAAGGGTGACCATTTGTTTAAGTGCTTACTTTATCAGTAAACTTTAAGCATATAGTTTACTTGAATTAAAAAACAAAAACAAGCAGTAGCCTACAACTGACTCGGTGGAACTGCACCTAGGGCATATTTTTAAATACAAGTAAACTAAATTTTGGGATGCCGCAGCGGATAAGGCGCTCGCTTTCCAATCATGCAATCCTAGTTCGACACCCAGCCTAAGCTGGTTGTTGATAAACACCGCTCACCTCTACCCAAGGGGGAATAAATTAGATTGGGCAAAGTTTCTGAAAGAAAGGCGGTCAAGAAAAGAAGCCCATTATCATCCAAATTCGGTTTTGTCCCCATCTAGTTGGGATGGCCAATTTTTTCCTTGTAGGCTAACTAGCTATCATATTTTTGTTAGTGTCGAAAGCTTGATATAACAACCTAATTTTCTTATTCGCATCATTCCGATGCTTGGATTCAAGTTTTGGACTCATCTTGACTAAAACGTGCTAAAAAACACATAAAAAATGGTCACGCTACACCACTGGGTGAAACCCATCAAGGCAGGCACATAGCCCACAGAGGCGGGGTAGTGGGTACTGATGATTCCCTTTAACCGGATTGGTCTTATTATTATAATAATGCGTGTTTTATACTGTATAGAGCTGAAGGCTATTTATCGCACATGCGTTGCTCTTCAGCGCTTTACAAAGCAGACAGTGTTAGTGCTGCCCCATGGTGGCCCAACTGAGTACATTATTATCCTGAATCTATTACTTTAGTTGAGTACATGCAGAAACATGATTCAGTACCACTTTTAAAAAGTTATTGGTATGATCTGACAGGGTATCGAACCCATGTTTATCGATTCAGAGGCGGACTCAGAGAATGGATTTCAGAAGTGCGCGATGGATTTGAATATAGATTAACTTCGTGTAGTGTGCGCTTTAGCAACGCATTTCAAGGACAGCTCCTCATTCACCGGCACCTAGTGGATGTAATTATTCACAAACAACAACTATCGGATAATTCACTCAGCCAACCTCGGCACCGGGTCTGCGTCAGTGGTTCAAAGCCGTTACAAAGCAAATCTGGAACTGTCAGAATGAAGGCTTTTTTCATTCTGAGAAAAAATATTTAAACCAACCAGCGTCATCAAACACATATGGACTACTTGCCGGTTGCGCGGTAAGAGCGTCTGCGGGACGATAGAAAAGACGTCAGTTCGATACCGCTCTCGAGCACGCGTTTGTGTCTGTGCAGGAAAATTAATGGCATGCTAAAATAAATGGGGGCAGCTGACTATTATTATGTCCCTGCTCTCTTTACTGTTGTATTGCGTTTATAATTGCAGTGTTGTATGTAGTCACAATGGGTGTAAAATGAAACATTATTTCCCGAAAAGTTTAACCTGCTTGCCTTTTTAGTCGTTGAAAAGCAATCACAGGCACTAAAGAATGCCAGCCGCCCGCAAAACACCACACGTAGCAGGCATAAGGAAAGAAACTAAACTGCATACGTGCGCAAAATATTGTTGTGTAGCAAGAGCAGGCAACGTCACCACACGAAGGTAGACTAAGTGCTCATTGTGATGGTATCATATGATGACACAACAACAGTGAAACTCATCGGAGAAGCCCCGCACTTTGCAAAAACATAATCCCAGACGCATATGACAAAGCGAGTGCAAAACTTCAAAAAAATATATTTAAGAAAAATGTGCGACAAGTCCAAATTAACATATATCAAGTTATTTTGTTGTGTAGGCTATCGCGATTTCGAATGTTAAATTCTCTTCAGCACAACTTTTTAACAGGCATAGTAAAATCTTCAGTAGGTCAGTTTAAGAATGCAGCAGTTACGTTTAGAAAAAAACCAAAAATAGTGTTTTTCGGTTGCTAAGAAACAAATAAATTTAGTCTGCGAGCAGTAGTTACAATATTATGTACATTATGAAGGGAATTAAGTCATACATTCGTAATACGGAGTGACAATGTTGTTCTTTTGCGTTATATTGCCTTTTTCATTATTTTTGCATAAAAAAAAATAGTTCAAACGGAGCCGAAAATGTAGAAACTCACGTTGAGTTTTAAGAAAAATGCACCACATCCAAAGAATACACGGCATTGTTTTCAATTCAATTCAGTTTTCTTTGTCAGAATCATGGGCGCCGATCGCTCTCTAAAATTGGTGGGGACATTTACAAGGAAAGGTAGGAAGAGGCGACGAGCGAAGCGAGCTAGGAAGATGGGGTCTGTTCTGACAAACAAACAATTACAGTAGGTAGGCTACAAGTCTAATGCGATGTAAGCTATATATTATATTTTATTTGTCAGTGCGAATTTAAAACTTTGATGTGCACATGGCAGACCATTGTATGATTTAGCTGTTTCTGTGTCATGGTACATCGTAACCAAGTTTTGATACGTCAGAAAGTTGAAAATGACCGTTCAGCTGAACACGAGCTGGCTGGTGAAATGAGCAAAAGTCGTACAAAAAGTTCCACTTGCGGAAACACATGCTGAAGAGCGGATGGCATCTTCTTGAATACCATTCGAAAATCTTCCACAGACTTTCCATTGTACTGCTTTCGAAAAAAGCATAGTTTGGTTGGTTTGGTTTTGAATCTTTATCCTCGGACTGACAAAGCCTTGATAGGTTATTCCTGGTACTTGTTCGCATACTTGTAGAGGCACTTGACGCAGGGCCGGTTACCGAGATTGGCAGAGTGAAGTTTTCCGATTGTTGAAGTCTTGTTGCCGAGAAATTATTCCATTCACTAGGTGCCGCTGAATGGAGAGCAGTCCTGAAATGCGTTGCTCAAGCGCACACCCCGAGAGTCGAACCAGCGCCGTGTGATCTTGAGCCCGGCGCGTAACCACTGTTCTTGTGCAAGGGACTCGTGTCAGAGAACTCAAGATAATCGTCTACCACTCTACCATATGTGATTGTACAGTAGCTTTCCACTGAAGAGTAAACCTTGTAGAATTTTGTAGTGCTCAAGATCGGTTGACTTGAAATAGTCAGTAAGATTTTGTTGCGCGCTGTCAATGACTGCAAATACTCTGACCGATATTTCGTCTCTGGTGTTTGAAGTTGAGGAGGCTGACCATGGCCATATTCATTATCCATCCTGAAGACGATTTGGGATCTTTTTGAGACGTGTCAGTTTCAATGACTCAAGGTTGCAATCCTCCATTAGCCTCTCAGGCTTTACAAAGACACGATGAACTTCTTCTTCACTGCGTAGATGGCGGAGTTCAGCACTATAACGTTTAGCACCTTCAAGCATGCCAGCCACAGTCACCGCGCAACCGTGCAAGGCTTTGTTAAAACGTTCCAGACACTGAATGATAGACAATGCCGCTAATTATCCAAGTACACTCGAACCACGACAAAAGATTTCATAAGCCAATTAATAGTTGTTGCTACATTTGAATCAAATTGACTCACGGCTGCTTCCAAGGCTTCCAATACTGACTTAAAATTATCAAGCACTGCTTTTACAGCAGCTGCACGTGTGAGCCATCTTGTTGGACAAATTGGTTTCAGTTTTAATGCAGCCTGAGGCAAAGACTCTTCAGAATAAAGATTCAGGTACAGGTGCTTGAATTTCCCAGAAACTTTGCATAGCTTTCCAAGTTCTTGTGTGGAACTTAAAGCATCTCCAATAAATGGCGAAGCTACAATAGCTTTTGATATAGGCTAGTTGGATTAGTAATATGTGCATAACATTTCTACTACGGTTGGGGTTTCTTCGCATAAAACAAAAATGTTGTAGGCTACCCTCCTTTCAATAGATTTTAAACGTCTAACTAATAAAATTGTGACATTCGGTTAATATTTTCCCTTTTACGTTGTAAAAATAATGTAAAAAGATGGTGGGGGCATGTCCCCACTGTCCTGTAGGGATCGGCACCCATGGTCAGAACGCATAAAAAATGATATTGTGAAAAAGAAATACAGTAACAAAACCAACAAAAGAAAAAGGTGGCAAAGACGTGCATGAAAAGATCTAATTCTATGGTATATGCATCGATTGATATAGTTAAGCACGGCCACCAAACCTGATACTTTAGTTAAGAATTTTCAAGTTCTCGGTCCCTTTGGACAGGTTACGGGCCTCTAAATGATCTCGGCCGCGGATCTAAAAGTACCTCCGTGTCAACGCTATTGTGAACATGAGTTTAGTGCCTACTACATTTTGGGCTCTTTATTTTTTGAGCTGTAGAAGGTTGTGGGGAATCGGGAGCCGAAATTGACTGAACGGATGATGATATGTCTGACTATTTTGCTTCGAAGGTAGGGGTGGTAGAAGTAGGGGATTGCTCACTCAAAAAGAAGGTGGACAACTGAAGGGTCATAATGTTATGACAAAATTTGGTGCAACTACAGCTTGAGGTCTACCGCCATATGTCGCATACCCAGGTGCAGCGCATGTGATCTGCCTGCATGTGTACAAAGTGCGTACGGTATTGCCAAAATAAATGCATGAAAATATATGATATCATGTTTATGTAATGCTATACTGGTCATAATAATGCAGCAATAGATTTCACGCTGCAGTGGTAACAGTAGTTAGCCTCACACTGCAGTAGCAAGGTTCTGCCGATGTTCTAGCATCCCAAACCTCAGGTAAAATATAGCATTTCATTTGTTAAAAACGAATTTACCCAAAAGCAAAGAAAACTTTTTGCAGTTCTGCCAATTTTTAAATTTCGCAGTGACCCTCCAGCTGTCCATATTGTAAGAAAAATCAATAAAGCGAGTCGTCCCTATCCGAAGGTCAATTGTTCTTCCAACTTTACATGTTTTGCAGTATCCTTGTGTGAAAGTAGAAAGATTTTTAAGCGTTGTTTAGCAACAAGGGCACAGTTGAAGAATGTCATTTTCATACAGATCATGTTTAGCCAACAAAAAAATCGTGTCTAAGTCAGGGGTCACCAACCTTTTTTGCATGCGGGCCACTTTGGCACTAAGGAGAGCTGTGGCGGGCCGCACTATTAAAATGATAGGTAGGTTGACGCTTATGCTAGAAAAGAACGCATTTCGTACCCAGTATCTAGCGTTACATGTTGTTCATACTTATGTTCGAATACCGCAGCAACAAAATTAATCGAACAACGCTAATGCCAGGCCAAGCTCTTTTTACAACACTTTTGACTTTTTTAACAATGCCTAATAAACGAGGCCACTTGTTTTGTGCACTTATAGCGAGGCGAGCGGTTTCATGAGAATATTCATCGCCAAGCAAGAGTGGTGTTGTTACTTTATTTCGCAAAAGGTATCTTGCAATTAACAGTTTCAGTGAACAAGGAAATGGTTGACACATCGCAATACAGGCAACAATAGTGACCTGCAAACATATCAGTGAAAAATAGGCTGCAATAACACGGAAAAAGAAACCAGGTACCATGAAACAAATGCTTGTGGAAATCACCGAAAAATCGTAATTCTATCGTAATTCATGAACAGTCTTTCCTCTAAAAAAGCAATGAGTTGGTTTTTCATCCTTTTTGTGAGAGTCTATAAAACCGTCTTTATTTTATTATTGACAACTCTCACTTACGGTGCTTATCAGCATGGCAAGAATTGTTGATTAACAACATTTTGCAGTACTTGCTTCGGCAGAACATATACTAAAATTGAAACGATACAGAGAAGATTAGCATGGCCCGCGCGCAAGGATGACACGCAAAATCGTGAAACGTTCCATATTTCTTTAAAGAAAAAAAAATTTTTGCAGTACTAAGCTAAATATTTTCATAATACAATCAGAAAAAGTTTTTAAATTTATATATAATATTTTGCCAATTTATTATAAATTGAGTTGGCACACAGACCTATTTTGCCAACAAAAACTTGCATAAAGGGAATACTACTCGTGAAACACAATAACGGTGAAACGCACATTAGTGTTTACAGGACATTTGCAAACTTAAAATAAGCAACCCTATGCTCACAGACAATTTCAAAATTCGAAAACAGACGTTTTAATCAACCACCGGGACAGTGTGGCTGGACATCGCATTGGAATAACTTTAAGCAACCCCCACCTAGAACTATAATCTGATTGGTCGGTCTGTGGAATCGTATGCAATGCGAAAATATGCTTCCCGGAAAGTATTTTTTGCCTTCATGCTCATTAACTCCTCAAGAAAAGTATTTTTTGTTTTACTTGTACGCTGATACCTTTCGCGGGCCGCAGCGATACAGCGTGGCGGGCCGCATGCGGCCCGCCATTTGGTGACCCCTGGTCTAAGTGAACTGATATTACAAGCGGCTCATCAGACCAATGTTCCAAAACTTGTTGGCAGAAAATTGCCCAGTTAGGTAAATGCAACTATCCGTTACACGGATGCAACTATCCGTTACACGGATGCAACTATCCGTTACTCGGACGGTTTTATTTATTGAAATCTGAACTACTGTAATTCTCGTTCCAAACAGGATCAGTGAATTTCCTTCATTGCCAAAACGCCATAACCGTTGTACGGGAGGTTATAGAATATAAGATCAAAAGCAGTTATCCAGACAAAATGTAAAAAGCGTAGAAAAGCTTAAACCAGGGGTCAGGCTATTTTGACGACCGCAACTGACTCGCTAAAAGTTTTATCTTAACTTTTCATTACAATTTAAAGCTGAAAATACGCTCAGAATGCACAAAATTAAATGTAATTTTTCAGGGGGAGGTCCGCCCAGACCCTCTGCTGTTTTTCCCGTCTTCATCGAATACGTGGTCCCACTTTTATGACTCATCACCTGCCACTACATCTTAGTTGCTTTAAGTGTTAAAGCATTATATGGCCCTCACGGAAATACATTTCCAAAAATTTAGCTTTTTAGGCTCTCTCATTTAAAAAGGTTCCTGGCCCTGGCTTTAACAATCTTCCAGTCTGCCAAAAACAAGAAAAAGTTGCAAAAATTTTATACTTTAAATAGAAGAAGGCTGGTCTAACGGTTCAACAAAACGTTTTTTTGAGATATTCCTCTTGTCCATGAAGCGCAACAGAGAAAGATATCGGGGCGTACTTTATTACATCATAAAAAGCATTATGCACCAAGCATCAAGTAAAGATCTAACTAACACAGCTAGTGCGATATTTTTGCGTTGATTCTACATACAAACAGCGCAATTACAACAAAACATGTTCGCTGGGCGATCTCTGTCGGCAAATGACGTCACAATTTGATGAAAGCACTCAGTGACGTTACAATCCGCCGACAGGGTTGAAGGACAGTGGTGAAGGAATTGGCGGTGATTGCAAGTGAAAGCATATCAGGCAGCAAATTTTACCATTTTTACGTCGTTTTAACGTCAGAAGATGCAATTTTTAAATTATTTCAACGTCGTTAAGTGCCATTTTTATATGTTTATTGTCAGATGTAATTGTACATCATTCACAAACGACGTGTGTAACAGTATAAAAATGGAAAATATTTGCTGGCTGAAATATAATTTTAATTATTCAAACAGCACTGAGAGATAGACATAAAACATTAAAACAAACAAAGTGATTTATGTTTACGATTATGTTGCAAAAAATGAAAAAAATAAGTTGGAGCACTTAAGCGTACGATTAAAAATAACATTTGGAAAATCACACACTTATGATAGCACCTGAAGAATAATTTGACTTTTAATAACTTTTTCATTCTTTTACTGAGGTAAAAAGAAGATGCTCAACAAAACATTGAAAAAAAAACAAGACTTTTATATAAATAAAGTAACTAAAACCTTAAAGGTGAAAGAACAGAAAAACATTCGTAAAAATCACGACGTCACGTGATAAGACAACTTCGCTACAGCGATTGAAGAAGGCAAGTAAACTTCATTAAAGTTTTCTTGCTAGCAAGGAGCTAAGTGTTGGCGCAACCCTTAAGTATTAAACCTTTGCCCCCTTTTTGGGCCTACGCGTCATATACATTTTGAGGCAGGATGCTGAATACTATTAAAACGACACCGCTCGCATATATTACACTTGAATCGATGTAGTTCTTGAAGTGTCGAAGGCGTTTAATAATACCCGAAAATGATCGACAATTATGTAAAAAAAAAACAGTAACAAGGTGACAACCCTGCTCTATGACGTCACAGTACAAAACAAACACGACAAATCCATCCGCCCTATGTTGCTACGTCATATCCGGTCAGATCGCACTTGAGAAGCATCATAATTGGGAAGCGACGCATCGATTCTGACGTGACGACATCCACAGCATAAGGTTGGAAATGAAATGATTGCATTCCCAGACACCATAATCCGTCAGTTTTACATTGATTCAACGTCTGCAGACGTTGAATCAATGTAAAACTGACGGATTATGGTGTCTGACTTGATTGGCAAACTATAAGAGATTGAAGACAAGTCATTTCATTGGTTTGTGATTAGACGCAGAGTCAAAACAGTGACGTTCAAAAAGTCAGCATGTCAGTTGTTTTTAAAGTTGATTTAACGTTTGTAGACAGTGAATCAATGTAAAAATAACTCGTTTTTTATTTAGACAACTAGAATAGCCCAAGAGCGAAGGCTCCAAGAACACATTTTGCATCGCTGAAAAAAGTCAAAGAATGGCAATGCTGAACTTTGACCCGTGCCACGTCACGATTGCGTCATGGCGATCCATACAAAAGTTTTAAAACAGCATCGACTGGCGACGTCCTTTTTGACCAGACATGTAAGTCCGGCTGCCCGGGTTCTTTGTCAGCAGCACACCAGGCAAAGTGAAGATGGACGTGCCTAAAAAATGAATGAGGCGGTTAACTTTGTCCAACTCAAGCTGCTTCTGTCGCATTTAAGCGTAAGCCCAGTTGGAGATTCTCAATAGATTGAGCGAAAGACAAAGAAACCATTTTAGTGTCCACCTTTAGGTGTGTCATTGTCATTAAGTGTCTTAAAAAATACACGACCGTATGCTCTCGAGCGGGTTCAAACTGGCGTCTTTGGAGCGTCGTACAAGAACACTCATTATTTGGTCATGTGGTCGACCATGACAGAAGACAAGAGAGTCAGTTCGTGTCTTTTCAAGAATATTTACCAAAATTATAGCACTAAAACTCATGTGATTGAAGATAGATTTTATAATACTTTTTCCCGGGGGTCACGCTCACAATTTTTGCAAAAGACAAAAAAGATTTGTAAATTCATCATAAACACTCACTGTCCGGCAGCTTGTGAACGTTTGGTCCCAAAACTCTAAAAAACTTGTGGTGCAACGCTTCAGCAGCTGTCATTCGGTTTTTCGGATTAAACTGAAACATAATTGAGCTATAATTTATCGATAATAAATCTAATAAATTTATTTAATCTTCTTAGAGCAATGTATCTAATGTTCCTGTAAGTTCTACACTTATGTGAGCCAACCGCAATATGCAGACAGTTTGCCTGGATTAGGCTCTCAAGGCAACAGGTACTATTAAGTTATTCCAGCAGGAATGTGAAGTACCCGATCAATGGTCTCACCTCAAGAAGTCCAGATAACAGTTCGACACCATCCTGCTCCAGCCTAGGGGCGATGCTTCGGAAGGACTCACCGGGGTAGATGCGAGTTGAGTGGTTTCTGGAGAGATAAGCGATTACAGCTAATAGTTATCGTGTTACAGTTATACCATTGTTATATTATTATTACATTACAACTGATAGCGCGGTCGAAACTTCGACACCAAAAGAAACAAGCCTTGGAAAAAGACGGTTGTGATACATGTATTATCATACAATGATATTAATTGCTGTGTGTTTGAACTTCATAATGCAGGCTCATCAAAAGCTACATGTTGGATTTATTTCTTACCCTGCCGCGTAATTTCAAGTTTGTGGTACAATAAAGTAAAACCTATGCAACGGATTAATCTAAGATTAGATGTTCGGTAGACATGGACAATCGTATATTCAGGTTAAGTATCATCCAAAGAAAGTACCGTGTGATTGAATGAATTCGAAGTGAGTAAATCGATAAAAATTAATAATTTAAAACGTATACTTCACATTGCGCAGATTGAATGTGATCAGACAAAAGTTCTCAGGTGGCTGAGATCAAGCAGACAGGAAGTCAATGGAGTGTTTTTATTTGTATGTTGCCAAGGTACCCCGGAGGCACGATTGAAAGGTGTGAACGTCCCTCTGGCAAACTGAGCAAAGGCGTTTTCCTCTTCTTCGCGTATACGCTGTGTCAAAACTTTTATCAAAATGAAGCTAGTAGCAGTTTTAACTGCTTAGCTCCTTGGCCAGCTTCCAGTGCTGTCACTATGCAGTTCTAGTCAGCATAGAACCGACAAATATGCGCACTCTGCTGCCATCATTCGGCAATCCAAGTTATTTTTGTCTTATTCTGGCATACGTTCGGTGGTTGGAGATTTAGATTAAGTGGACAGAATGCAAGGAAGGCAATCTTTGTGTACATTATATGCTCTTGGGCGGTGTCGAACCTGCGCCCTTCTGTGTGCCCTACTTATACAACTTACTTATACAGAGAGAGCTGCGATACGCCTTTCCATGAATCTTCTGTTGGGGTTCCTAAGGTCTTGAAGATCAACTGTAATTGGTCATTGACTGTCGACCCTGGGAACAAGGGGCGACCTGTGGCCATTTCAAAGAAGATACACCCGACCCCCCTGGAAAGTAAGAAGTGCAATTAAATAAACAATCTCAATCTCAGAATAAATTAAACAAAAACAAATGGTATAATTTTTAATAGGTGCCAGCATTCCGAGAATGGCAGGTGGATCCACACTTTGGCTGCACATAAACTTACTAGTACAGTACTCAGAATATGGACACCTAACCCTTTTCCCTGTATGTGAGTCGATGACCACTGATTAACTCGATCAAGAAGTCCTATTTTTGACTGAACAACAATGATCTAACGTCAAAATATGTTTTTATTGCGTTATATCCGGGTTAAGAACGTCTATCAAAGCCCATATCTATCTTGGGGGAGTAAAATTTATTACAAAAAGATAGTGGAGCATTTGTATTACTATCTACTGGAAGGGTCTTGATTGATTGATTGTGGCAATTTTTATGTTAGGACTGAGAAAGCCTTTTCAGAAGTTCAATCCTGGCACCTTCGCATACTTGTGGAATGTAGAGGCTTTGAACCACTGACGCAGGCCGGTCGCCGAGTTAGTTTCCTCTTGTTGAAGTGTTGTCTTGCACCGGGTACCGCTGAACGAAGAACTGTGCTTGGAGTGCGCTGTTTGAACGCACATGCTGAGAGTTAAACCAGAGTTTCTTGTTCATTCGATTGTTTCGACCTTGTAGCCTGGTGAATTCCAGCTGAAAACAACCACAAACAATTGATGCATGCAACACCCACCACATATCTATGGACGCGTTGTATTCTGTTGACCCAAGGAGGACATCTGGGGGACGGTACCACAGCGTCACTACTTCGTTGGAATAAGTCTTGGTAGGAACTGACTTCGCTCTAGCGAGTCCAAAATCGGCGAGTTTTAATTCTCCTTTGTCGTTGATTAGTAGATTTTGTGGTTTTAAGTCTCTGCAACAAACAATAGACGTCAGATCAGATATGACACTGAAGGCCAACAATGCTTAAAGTGTTACTCTAAAGACCACGTTGCGTTTAACAAAGCTCAAATAAAATGAAAAATTTATTAAGAACTATTATTAAATTTGTTGGCAAATTCAAAATAAAAGAAATAAAAAAAAATTCCAGCAAAATTAATAATACTTGGAAAGATAATGTTTATATTGTGCCATTAATCTCAGTGGACAAACCCCAGTTCCACAAGAAGGAAGGCGAAAGATCAACGCACGACAGTTCGACTCCCGGGGAGTGCAGTTGGAAAGTCCAAACAACAGACTACTCCCCATGCAGTGGCACCGAGTAGGCACTAGGTGAAATTGCTTATACTTTCACTCCACTGAAGAAACTTCAAACTGTCTAAGTCGGTGACCGAACCTGAGTCAGTGGTTCAAAGCTTCTCAAGTTGATGGAAGCTAAACCACCTCGATCATACAAATAAGGTCTCTTCAGTCAGAGAATGATTATTCCTTTAATCAATATTCCACATAATCAAATTGAAAACTTATTTATTTTAATGCTAAATTGAGATTCAAACAATGGAATCATCGGTACAACTCACCTATGCAGCACCCTTCGTTTGTGGCAATAGGATATCCCTCGGAGTAATTGGAAGAGGAACAACTGTAAGATAAGGGGTTGGTCAATGGTGATGTTCCAGTGAGCAGGCCACTGTACGAAAAATGACCATTGTACAGTAAGTAAAGCCTCTGTCTCAGTCTGCAAAATTGGTCCTTTTTTACTTTGATTTAACGTCTGCAGACGAAATCGTTGATATGGTGAAAACTATCTACTCACCCGTACGTTGGCCATACTCAGAATATTCCCACAATTTTCCATGTATTGCTTTAAATCTCGGTCCTGAAGAAAAACACGATGACAGCTTAATACAAATTCAATGTCCACTGACGTCATATAAGCATGTACAATGCACATACGTTTAGATTCTTTTCATACGTTCTTTAGCGAACAAAGCATTCTTTATAGTTACCTTAGCAGCCTGCTTCACCTTTAACGGGGTCATCAGAAAGTGGGATACCGTCCCATATATCACATTATACGTAGCCTTCGCTTATATACGTAGGCTACACCTTTCGAAGATGACACCAAGGGTGAAACAGACTGTTAAACTTATTTTAAAACAATATTAACTATATTTGCTTTAATTTGATTTGCATAGTTTTTGCTTGGCACTGAAACCTCGTTGTGTGGTGCTGATAATATTCATTGTTTGTATTTATGAAGTATATACGTATATGACGTAATATACGATTGTTCAGTTTGTAACAATCTCTTTCTATCTATTCTTGCGTTTAAAGGATATCCTAGATAAGCTGTGGGTGCAGAGTTCTGGGTATGTAGGATGTGAGGAAGTTCAAACGCAATAGTGACAAAACAAGCGGGTGTTCTAAGCCACATAAATCAACTGTGAAAAATGTAAAGCACAAAACTTTTTAGTACATCAATTCAACGTTCATTGCAATGAGTAATCGAAACTGATAGTTATTTTATTTTTATTGGCAAATTTTTGTTCACTTTTTGCAAATCTGAATCATTTCAATCAACAAAGTACGTGGCGGAAGCTTAAATACTTCACTTTGGAATAAATTTAACCTTTCAGATTCAATACCAACACTTTTAGCCATTTAAATAGCTCCATCACTGTGCATGCTTTAATAATTTATAGTCGGCAAGTTGTTGTAACCCACGTACGCTATGAACGAATGAATGCGGGGTATGCGTCAGGAGTCAGCGGCAAAGCATAAAAAGTACAATGATGATTATCAAGGCCATTGACTTTAAACCAGTGGTCGCTTCGTCTGGTGAAAAGCGGCGTTCGTCAAACCGCAAAAGATTTCTTCGCGGAGTTAGCAACAAACTCTACATGGGTATGTTGGCTAGATCAGGATTTCCCAAACTTTTTTGGGCTATGGACCACTATTTGTGAATTTTTTTGGGCCACGGACCACTAATTTTTCGTAAACAACATTTTAACTGCAACAAAGGTGCAACAAGTAAGATTTACGATACTGGATATAGCAAAAATTTTCGCAATCATTTAAGTTGTAAAGAACTGCGGCAATTATCTTTGACAGGGTACGTAACTGTACAACGTAACTTATATGTGTGACTTTTTAATTTCTTGTCATATCACCACGGACTACCTGTGCAGTCGTCGTGGACCACCAATGGTCCGCGGACAACAGTTTGGGAAACCCTGGGCTAGATGATTGGTTGTTGAATAGCCTAAGTGACACACTTTGAATCAGCTGTTGGGTTGTTTTATTCAGAAAAGGCTAGCTTAAATATTCTGTGTTTAAAAGTGAATGTTATTGCCCAAATCTGCTTTTTGAACAACCCTATGATTAGTTATCATTATAAACGACAATTAGCAAATAAAATCACAAAAATTGTATTCTAGAAAATTTGTATCAAACAACACCCATCGCTTTTTGGTAAAACCGACATAACTATTATACAGAGCAAGCAATGCACTGAAAATATGAATAATCCTTGTCGGCTGCACGAAGGTGGTGAGGAGTGAGGACCCTTGTTCAACGCCGTTCAAAAGCATAAGTGTCTTTGGCAGGACGCTCAAAGACATGCCTGATGGTGGACAGTAAACACGGTTTGGCTTCCTTGCTTTCCCGTCCACTTAATCCAAACCTTTAAACCAGTGGTGTCCAAACTAAGGCTGCGGTCTAGTTTTTACTGGATGACGGTAATTTTTAAAATATATACAATTGAATATGGCCCGCACAAGAAGCTTGCAAATCTGTTGCACTTCTCACTTTTAACACCTGATGAAGCCAGCCATGAAACAGTGCTTCGTAACTGTTGCCGCAACTAAACAAAATTAAGCAGAAAAAAGCTTTTACCGCGAATCACCAGAAATGGCAGCATCCAAAAAACGAAAATTAGCGAGCGTCCTTTATCGGTCATTGATCGATTTTTTAGCAAAATGTCCAAAAAAATATAGTCAATTCGGTCAAAATGTCCGAAAAAAACAATGTTTCTCAGCCAAACTTAATGTTGTAGCTAGTCACTTAGTCAAGAAGCGCAAATTTTGGTTTGTATCAGCTACTTGAAAGGAAATATTTTCATCAGAAAAAATGACCGAAATAAATAAACAATGACCGAATTTTTTCAAGTCATTTCGGACAAATGACCGAAAAGTCTTAGCGAAAAAAAACCCGAGGTACTAGCGAAAAATGCTCCGATTAAGCGGCGTTGATCGTGTATACCTAAAAACGTTTCGTGACTGCCTTCCCTACAATGTACAGTCTTGAAGCTAAGACTGAATTTTAAGGACAAAAATGAGTGAAAAATGTAATGCGGCCCGCCAAGACTCACGAATAGCAAAATGTGGCTAGTGGCTAAAAAAAACTTTGGGCACCTTTGCTTTAAACAAACGCTCGTATAAAAGCATTAACCACAATAAGCGATATACCAGCACGTCAATGAAAGAGGCAAGAGGGGTAACGAGATTTGAAAGTGAGACAATTTCATGTAAAAAAAACAGATATCGATTGTTTGTGCAATGAAGAACCTAAAGAAAACCGTTGATCGACAAACCGCGATTGATCAAACGTTATGTGCTGCGATGGCAGGTGATGTCGCATTGTCGCAAGGACAATGGACGAAGAACTACAGTGCACCTTGAGATTGGTTGATTTTCGTGTGTACATTATTTAGCCCATAAAATATTTAATTGAAAGTAAAAGAAAATCCAAACTAGTAAATTATTGATTCCTGACATTTTCCCGCTGGAGAGCTGAAGAGCATTGTGGGTAATGAGGCATGGGAAGAAATACCTAGACAGCACAATCCATCATTTTGCATCAATTCAACGTCTGCAGACATTGAATCAATATAAAAAGGATTTTGCTGTCTGGGCTGAGCTTGGAATGTCACAAATAAGGCAACACAATGTCTTCATAATGTAAACCAATGTAAACTGGAAGTTTAAACTACTTTGGGTACTTAAAAATAACTATATCGGATAATCCTCACTTTCCAAACATCAGAAAGACACCGAGCGCCATATTCTTGCCACACAAATAAAGAAAATTCCCCGCCCAATAATTATGATTCAGTAAGAAATTCGAAGGCTATGTCAATTACATTGCCTTCGTGCAAGTGCATTAGCTTAAGAAATGAAACTTCCTTGTAAGCTTAAAGAATTGAACGCCGAGACATATTTAATTAAATGACAATCTTGAACTTGCGGCAATGGAAATGTTTGACTTAAGTAGTTAAATATCTATTGACAATTTGAACTTAATTCATGAGCAAATATTGATACTGTTGAAATAAGTTCAGACAATTCCATAAGTTAGTTTGTGCAAACTGATTGGATGGTACGTTTAATAAGCGGAATGGCCCGTTTCGGTGAGTCCGATCCCTTAACAGGGGATTTTTTCAATTTTTTTTTTAAATTATTGGGTACCGTAGCCTAATTATCATTGCCGTTTTAGGGTTAGGGGTTAGAGGTTAGGAACTCAACGAATCGGACTCACCGAATAGTAGCAGACCCTTTAATAAGCGTCATCTCAATAGACGGCTTCACCGTATTACCAGGCAATAGAAAGTTAAGTGCAGCCAACCAGTGCAACATTGTGTCACAATATTTCTTGTGGCTACTGTTAAAATTATCCACAACCATTAATTGATCATTAATAATTAATAGATTATAATAATAAAAGATCATTATTAATTATTAAACAGTCTATAATGTTCTTGCATTCTAGGGCAGATTAGAAAAACGAAGCCGGCGACAACAGACCCACATTCTAATTTCTAAGTGTGACAAATCAAGTCCTCTCGTCTTCAATGAATTGTGGACCATTTTGACGCAACAGTTGTACTACTGAAGATGTTTTACCGACGAAAACAGAACTTTTTGCGTTGTGTATATTGTTTGAGCAAACATCACAAAATCTTGAAACACTAGTGTAAAAGTATGCACTAAAACTTCAAAATTGTGTGATTTTAAAAGCTACAGAATCGTATTCATGACTCACCAAGTATTCGAAAACGAGAGTCAAGGTCTTTTCGGTGTGGACGATATCGTGCAAAGTCACTATGTTGGCTTGTTTCAAATCTTTCAGAAGTGAAACTGCAACAAACATAAGCTCAGCACGTGGAGGTTGTGCCACTGTACCATAGTGGATGAAACTTCAAACAACATTGACAATTGCACCCAGACAAATAGCTGATCCACTTGTGGTGCGAGTTTCACCAAACACAATGACTGGTTGTATCTACAAAGCAACTACAGGTCTGAAGATGTTTTTGATTCTCGAGGTTTTAAGCTCAAGATAGATGCAGAGGAGTAGCAGGATAAATCAAGCAAAAGCATTGAACACACAATGCTGCATAAAAAAATATATATTATCGACGTTTACCCTTAAAAAAAAATATGAAACGTTTTGTTGCACGAATCGAGCGTAAGAACTTACTGAGATGACAATAAAAATGGCGTGCAGACAGATAGTAAGAGAACTATAGAGAAGATGATCATTAGGGTGTGGCTGATGCCCTTATGTTATTCAAATCAGCTCTTCTTTTAGTATACTCTGTGGATGGGTGATACAAACTCACCTGCAAATTTTCAGCTGATTTCGACAACATTTAGGTGTAGCACACGGGATTTAAAGATTGCACAATCACGCAGCACCAAAAATAGTCAAAAATCGCTTCTTTTTTCAATAATACAAGCATATTTTCAACTATAAAATGTATTATTAGCCTATGTCAAATAGGGTGGTCCTTAGTTGTACACTAAAAAAATTATTTGGGAAAATTGTTGGTCTGACCCTGCAAAAACGTTCCTTTTGGTTAAAAAACACCATGTGTTAAATTTCATTGATATTCATTAATGTTTAGAGGTGGCTCAATGGATCCAAAATTCCACCCAAATGAGGTATAGAACACATAAGCACTTCCAAAGTTGCTCTCTGCCCAACGCTCGCATGCCTGGGTCCTCCCCATGTGTTCCTTAACAGTGGATATTAGCTGCTCATAGGCAGGGGTGTCATGATGGCAAATATCACTTGATGTTGCCCAGTAAGGTCTGCTTTAGGATGTAAGGGAACTTTTTACGGTGGTCAGCAACAACTCTCAATGCAAACTGCAGTTGCTCCTCGTCATTTGTGAGAGGGCCACAGAAATCCTTAACTAAGGCAACGCCACGTTCAACGTGGTTATTGGTGACAGCCAATGTGCTGATGAAGCTTTTTGCAGCAATGAAGCTAGGCTGATCCTTCCACTGAGCTACCAGATATTCAAGGAAACCAACCAACCAAGTTCTTAAAAAGAAGTGTTGAGTTCCTCATCGTAAAGTCGATTACAGTCTTCTCTTGAATGAGTCTTAAGTCGATAATTGCACGCTTAAATGGCTCTTTCTCCACTTCTTTCTCTTTCTTAGCCAAAACCATGTTGTCCAAGCCATTGTCCAAAACGTCATCAAACAACGCCAAGCCAACCAACTGCTCAGAAAGGAACCACAGTTGGCTTGCAATCTTTTTCACTGTAGTGTTGGATATGTCAGCATTTATCGTTTGATACTTCTGCAATTGCTTCAGCAGCTTTAGGTCCTTTCTTGGGGCCTTTACAGCAATGCTCGCTGTTGCCCGTGCTTCAACGTAGATGTGGGAAAAGAATATGCAGACTGCAGAGTTCCTGCAGTCCTCTATGCTGGCGTGCTGTCAATTTAAACTGTGAAAGAATAATCCAGACTTTGAAAGTGTAGATCCCATTTGCCATCCATTGGCGCATGGCTCCGGGAGCTACAAAGTGGATGCCTTGAGGAGGGACAGCTCAAATAAAAATAATTACCAGCTCCAGTAGTTCTATGTCATCTCTTGGCTGAGTGACTTTCACAGCCGTCTCCAAGACCTTCACCATCTCATTGTTGATGTCAACCACAACACTGGCTGTATAATCATCAGTTGACGAGTCTTCAAATGCAGCCTGGTCAATAAACTGCCATCTTGTTTTGAAGCGCTTGAACAAGAGAACATTAGGAGCTGATGAAGTCCCCATGGCTTCAGAAAAGGCTAAAGCAGCAATCAGAAGCATTCAGAGGACCAAATTACACTTTATTTAATCGCTTTAGAACAAACTGGGACAGAATTACAAGTCAGGATTTTGCGGAATTGAATGTTTTCAATCGGAAAGATGTTAATAATGCAGATTTTTTATACGACTGTAAAGCACAACCAATTGAAACAGCTAGGGGAAGGTATGAACTGATGAGCCACTTTTTCACATTAAAAGCTATAGTTGGTTAACTAATCACTCTATGATGACGAAACTTCCACACAACATAGTGTGATCACTTCAGTATATTGTGTAAAAAATTCAACCACATATAATTATAGGATCAACAAAAATATTTGACAACATTGACGGTGATCAGAGTGGTTCAAGGGTGCAAACGCGTTTGGACCCTTGAACCACCAGGTATGGACCCTTGAACCACTCTGATAAGTTTGACCTTAAAGATGTTTAGAGCAAACTTTTATGATACAATAAATACACTGTCAAATGCGCACACTGCTAACAGTTTGCAGAAATAGATTAAGCAATATTAAACTGCGAAAAGTCGGTTCAAAACTTTTTAATGTTAACTGTTTGTTTTGTCGTTCCTGCAAGTGGTGGGGGGAGGACAAAAACAATTGATGAGGCATCACCAGCTTCGCTAGTCATTTTATAATGCTTTACACTCCACTTACAATACACAATAATTTCTAAAATAAAAAATAAATGAAACATGTCTATTGTCCCTCAATTAGGCATTGTGCTAACCCATGAACTATGTGGTTCAAGGGACAACACTTTTGGTGGATCATGGGTCAGAACTGTTGGTGACAAAGTTCCATCTTAGCTTTACTTAATTAGAATGAAGTAAAGTCTAAATGAACTGTACTAAATCCTGCACTATATAGCCCATTACAATTTCTGAATTTTATATCTTGATGCTAGCTGTATTTAAGTTTCTGTAAAGCTCCAAACGCAAATGAGAAATTTTACTAAAACACCTCAAAATCACACCCCGCCCTCTAACTTGCAAAATTTTAAAAGATTCAATCTAATACTTTCCAAGAAATACTATTGAACTAAATGCAACTTATTTAATTGATAAAAAATCTACTATAAGGTTTTATTTGAATTTGGAAGGGAGTGGTTCATGGGTCAGGTATGGTCATGGGTCCATACCTTCCCCTACCCATCTCTATGATGGCTGCGAATATGAGGTTTCGGTGCAGGGATGACTACAGAGAGATGTTGCATCTTTCATTGATATACGCTAGGCGCTGGCTCAAACTTAGTGGAACTTGATAATTACACAATGCTAAAGCCTGGTGCACTCCATCAGGCATAGTGTAGGATGGGGCACGAGTTTTGTATGCAATTAAGATTGTTCTTTTTGAAAACAAGATTAAAACTGAATTGAAAAAAAAATGTAATTTTGTCATCATCACAATTTTTAAAGTTGAAACGATTTGTAAATTTCATATTGTTTGTATATGTGCCATGGTGGTTTACTTGTCAAATTGCAGTTGATGCACCTTACAATGACCTGGAACTAATAAGTAAATTTTTGCATATAAAGATGTTGATGAAGAAATTTCCACTATCGCAATCGCGTCATTTGCAAAGCATCACTGGTACCTTACAGAAGATTTGATACCATTTTCTCTGTTTAGTTCAAAGGTTAACTTGTCCTCAAAGGAAAAAATTGCAACAAAACTTTAAGAGCTTTGATAAAGCTACAAAATTCATCAACCGAATTGGTTTCGCTGCTGAAAAAGGTTATGTATAACCCCAAGTTTCGCAAGGAGGGATCATCGTCATCTCCTTTAGATCAATTTGTCGGCGCTGCTTTATGGATTTTTTTTTGATGTGTTTAAAATTGATACAGCATTCCTTGAAGTTCCCGTTGAAAGTTGGGAGTCTGATGCTTCTTATCAACAAAGAGGCTGCATAGCCGAGTGGTGAGAGCCCTGGAACGGCAATCAAATGGGTGCCGGTTTGACACCGCTCAAGAGCATGCGGCTGTGTCTTTAGCAGGACACTTAAAGGCATGCCTGAAGGACTGAAGGTGGACACTGGACATGAAGATTGGCTTCTTTGCCTTCCCGCCCACTTAATCTAAATCTAACCACCAGGTGTGTAAGCCTGGATACGACAAACAAAGTATAAAAAGCTATTATCAACAGTGAATGTTTCAAATGATACTGCTGAAAGAAAAGTGAAGCTTGCTCCAGATTTCTTACATCACTCCAAAACTGAAGAAAAGTATCAGAACATTCTCCAAGTTGTTAAAAACGATCGAAAGGTTCTTCCTAACCAGCGTGAACGTTCCTCTGGGGATAGTTTAAAAACCTGGTTTCTGTAGGCTATACATCATAAACATTGTTGCTATGCTAATGTGTATTATATTTACTAGCCTATTGGTTTTAACTGTGTTTGTGTAGTATTATACTGTGTCTGCATGAAATGACAAATTTTTAAAAATCAAAGTTTTTCGTTGCTTCGACGAAAAAAATACCAAAAATTTATGGAAATTAGGAGAAAAAGCCAATAAATTATCACAATAATACCCAAATATTATAATGCAAACAATACTTACTTTGACATAGGCCATTAATACATTTTATAGTTGAAAATATGCTTGTATTATTGAAAAATGTTGAAAAAATAAGCGATTTTTGACTATTTTCGGTGCCGTGTGATTGCGCAATCTTTAAATCCCCTGTGCTACACCTACATGTTGCCGAAATCAGCTGAAATTTTGCAGGTGAGTTTGTATCACCCATCCACAGAGTATACCAAAAGAAGAGCTGATTTAGTAAAGTATTTAATTTTAGTAGGCACCAGCCACACCCTAATGATCATGGGTTTGTTGAACACCAACACCACCGAAGTAAACCTTGACTAAGGTCATCATTTTGGGGTTAAAAACATACCAACAACTCAAAATAGATAGCATACCAAGGTAAACAAACCCTGTAACATGTAGAGAACGATGATTGAACATTGAACAAACAGCGTCTACAATACCAACCTTCATTAATTGCAATCACTATTGCATAAAAAAAAATCGAGCAAAGTTTATTGGTATTTGACTACTATTCCAATATATTCATAAAGTTTAGTGACCACAAAGTAAGATATCTGTGGCTGGATAGTGGATACTGGTTTTCGTCAACCATTCCAAGATGTAGTCACAGAAAATAAGCTTCCAAATCGCTGACTCATCCCACTATGTTCAATTGTTCATGCATGACTTGCAAATGGACTAGCTTTTTTTTCTATTGTACCGCAGAAATGAATCAATGGACACAAAACCTAAATGCTACTTTGAGAAGCTGGTCTGTTGTTAAAGCGTTTAAACCATTGTGACGTCAGAGCGCGCTACAATGCCACACGTTTGTAGTGAAAATGGGACCTGGTAATATCCTAGCCGTTAAATGACAGCTTGTCTTAGCTGGGCAGCGTAGCGTACCTTCTCTTATAGCAGTGCAAGGTGCTCCCTCCTCGTGCTCAAGTCTGATCTCTTTCAGCGCGACAAGGTTGTCGGTGAGCTTGCTTCGGCCTTTGTAAACAGTTGCATATGTACCCTGCAAGATAAAACGCAAAAAAACTGAACTAAAATAAATGCAGTGTATGAAACTTAATGTACAAACTTGAAAAATATTATTCAATTTAAGTGAAGTTGGCAACAAGGTGTTGGGACATCACAAAACTTTCGAAGCATTCACAACGCTCTTAGAATTTAACAAACATGTGGATAAGAAACACTCTTGTATTTATCAAACAAGTCATCGAAAATATAAACACGTTACCTCTCCCAGCTTGTCTAGTTTGGTATAAGATTCTAATTTTCCGAAACCAATTTCAGACTGTAAATAAAAAATAAGATGGCTTGAGTGATCAATCTGAAGAAAATGGACAAACATATACTAAGTAAATATTTGCAATTTTTGATGTGTTTGAACCATTCTTTAACATACCGATCGAATTGAAAGCCAATTCAAGGCTGAACACACTCAGGACATACAAGTGAGAGGTGGAGAACACATCAATCTCTAACATGCTGTTGCAAGATTACTTCCTCGGTTAACTCAGCATCATTCAAGTGTGATGATATAAAAACATCTAAGTTTAAACTTAGGCTGCTGGCCTGCTGCAATGAAGTTTATTGTGGTTTTGGAATCCATTTGCATTGTTCTATAAAGTTTATTGCTTGATAGATTCGCTAGAAAGAAGAAATGACAGTTGTCATAATATTTTTGTTGTAAAGTTGTTGATTTGGCTTTGAATCTTTATCCTCGGACTGACAGGGTCTGCTACTATTCGGTGAGTCCGATTCGGTGAGTCTGATTCGGTGAGTTCCTAACCTCTAACCCTTAACCCTAACCCTAAAACGGCAATGATAATTAGGCTACGGTACCCGATAATTAAAAAAAAAATGAAAAAATCCCCGTTAAGGGATCGGACTCACCGAATCGGACTCACCGAAACGGGCCATTCCGGACTGACAAAGCCTTGATTGGTTATTCCTGGTTGTTTCGCATACTTGTAGAGGCTTTTGACGCAGGGCCGGTTACCGAGATTGATAGCTCTAGTGAAGTTTCCGATTGTTGAAGTGTTGTTGCCGGGGAATTATTCCATCCATTAAGCGCCGCTGAATGAAGAGCAGTCCTTCTATGGGTTGCTCAACCACACATCCTGATTCCAGAGAGTCAAACCAACACCGCTTGATCTTGAAGCTTCTTCGTTCACGAAGTCACGCGCTAACCAACTGAGCTATCGGCCCGTATCGGGGCATACAACTAGAGCATTTCTGTCATATATACTTCCTTCTGGTGACACTCAGTGACTCAAGATGAAGTAGGTTAGTTAAGCAATGATTTAACAATTGTATGGTAGAGAATCCATTGGGATCAACTTTTTCTCTATCAATGTTAATAACTCAAAATTTCTAAAAAATTGCATCATTATTGTGCATGCATATAATTCAGTGTTTCTTAGCTGGGGAGCATTAACACTTAACAGTTTCCAAGCAAACCAGAGCATAGTAAACAGTAAGTTTTTGTCAACAAAATAATAAAATTGTAATTTCTGAATAATTTTGGTTTAAAACTAAGACGGAGTAAATAACCCTAATGGGATAGCAAGTCATGCAACTTTCAATCCATGTTATGTCCACCCCAATAGGTCATAGCTCGATTCGTTGAGCAGTTAAGCACCCTATCGTATGTAATGATGAAACTTCAAGGTCAAGCGACATTGATTTGGCTCTGGAGGTGTGCAATGCTTTGAGCAATGCATTTTAAGGACAGTTTTCCGGACAACAACACTATAACAATCGAAAACTTCACTCTGTCAATCTTGGTG
Source organism: Aplidium turbinatum (assembly GCF_918807975.1). Lineage (NCBI taxonomy): Eukaryota > Metazoa > Chordata > Ascidiacea > Aplousobranchia > Polyclinidae > Aplidium > Aplidium turbinatum. The sequence continues at coordinate 22,191,962 of NC_137484.1, read as the reverse complement.
CCCAACCTACATCAGTGGTTCAAAGCCTTTACAAATATTCAAAATCAAAACTGCACTGTCAAAGCTCTAGGCTTTCTCAGTGTGAGGATAAAAATTCCCATAATTAATCATCACGTCCATGTAAATGGAAACGTTGAGGAACACTTGTTGATTTAAATATGACAGCTGTCTAACCAGTGATGCACGTCGCAATCTTCGTGACATTCGTTGTTCTGTAGAAGGGGGCGATTGATGGGGAAAGTACGCTGGAAATTGTACATCAGCAGGAAGGGAAAGTCGTTTGTTCACTTGCTTTGGAGCTACATGCGACTGATGTCGCAGAGTCACAGTTGGAGTAAAAACTTCATCAGAAGAAGCATTCTCCCATTCACCATCAGAACCAATTCCAATTAAACTCGAAGTCGCATTGACAATTCCTGATTCAAAATAGGTAAACATTTAAAAAACTTAACAAAAATGTCTAAAAAAAGAGACGGGTGCTCCAATTCTCATTGACAGATCTGAACATTTATCCTAATGTGATGAGCTTACTACAGTTTCAACATAGAAACCAGAAGACTATACAGTAGATAAGAAATCAATCTTAAAAGATCATTTGCACTTTTTCAATTTAACTTAATTTTCGGGAAAACCTTATGGCTGCATTTTGAAATGACAAAAAAGAAACATTTAAAACAGTGTAAATCACATTTATGTTTTTTGGCAGCTGATTGTAGCAAGGATTGACAGCAACTGATGGGCAAAACACATAAAATGTGTTTTGTCCATCAGTATTACACCACCATCAACCAGCTCATGCTACAGACTATCGATCATCATCTTCACCAGTCAATTGAATTTTTAATACTGTGGAAAGAAAACAACCAACCAGCAAGAGCCAAGAATACACATTATGTAGAAAGGAGTGTTCTTTGTGGCTTTAAGGAAGAATACTATATTCTTCAGAGAAAGACACACAACATTCTTTTGCATATGCACTCCACTTTAAAAAGAGGTATATAAATTAGACTGATAAACTACAACAATTACCACTTTCCTTCACTTTAAATGCTTTTGGTTCAATTTCAAATTTCAAAACATCATTAAATATATGTAATAAAGCACTTACCATTCCTTCCACCTGGTGTGTGCTCTGAATGTTCTGAAATAGATTCATCTGCGAGGCTACTCCTACTTTTGCGAATTGACAAGGATAATCTTCTCTTTATACTTTTCATAGTTCAGCTAAGGATGCTTATAAGGCTCAAATAGAAAATAAGTGTGCAACAAAGGCTATGTCATCATAAGACAAAAAAATAAACTAAAAAAGAATGAATGTAGAAGAAAAATGTGTAACAAATATTGTAGTTGATGACCAAAAATGTCAGTGACTGTGATTGAGATGCAGACGAAATCTTCACTTTGCTTTTGCACAAGGCAGACAGTTATGCAAAAGAAAAAAGGATTATATAATACTCCTTTCGCTTTTCAGTGAACGTTTGTCACGAGTCACGACACTCGTTGTCTTTGTACAGATGTTTGTAAGCAAAGACATGATGCAATTAAATGAATGAAGTATGCAAAAAAAGCAAACCCTGATACATTTATCCGATATATTCTTTTAAGTGAGATACGTTAAACCAATAGTTTTACTTAACATTAGATAGGACTTGGTTTAAGATTTCATATTTTGATACAACAAAATGATTGGTACATTTAAGCAGTATGTACTTATCCAATTTCGTCTGTATCATGTAAACGACATGATGAATAGATAACATTATAAGCAATAAAACAGAATGGATCATGTATAATTTATAATATATAGAGAAAAACTCTAACTTACAAACCAGTATAATCTCATACCGGTAACTTAACTTCATGTGAAAAACAAAAACATGACCGTATGTAAAAGATTAAATTTTAGTACAATACTATCCAACACTTTAAGTAATATCTCTATACAGCACAACTACCTCATCAGACACAAAAATCAACAAGTTGAAAGCTGCATGACTTACTGTGGCGTCAGGATATTTAGGTGCGGAGCACTGTGACGCTCGTTCATTTAGGTGCTATTCCTAGTAAAGTCTGCAGATTGTATCAGCTTGGCAGGTAGGGCAATGTTTTTCACACTAAATGTTATATTGAACAAAAAAATATGTTGTTTTGTTAATGCGCGTGTGCATTTATTTGTTGTTAGTCATGGCTTCAGTGAGTGAAGCTGCTTTATCCGACAATGCTTTTCACACAAAATGTTATATTGAACAGAAAAATATATTGTTTTTTTAATGCAAGTGTTTGGCATTTATTTGTTGTTAGTCCAGGTTTGTGTCGGCAAAAGCTTTATCAATAAATTATTCAAGTTTCTGAACATGACTGAGTTCACTTTTAGTTAAGTCAAATAATTACACTACCCTATATTCAAGCGAGTGGTAGGCTTGAGTAAAGAGTAATTTAGTTTTCCGTCAAAACCCCGACTAGGTTTTGACAAAGCTGAGCTGATACAGTCTGCAGACTTAACTGGGAATAGCACCCAACTGAACGGGCGCCACAGTGTTCCGCACCTAAATATCCTGACGCTACAGCCTATTTGACCGGCGCCTAACTGTCTGCGCCTAAAAGACGTGGACCTAAATTACATGATGTAGGACAAATTGAAACAAATTTTATATATTGTGTATTATTTAATTAAGCGTTATGTGTACTGCTTGGCTTTGTGTGTATGTGGTTTTATTGAAGCAGGCCGCTTAGCTCCCAGCAGCCATGGCCGTCGAGACGTCATTAAATGGCCTCCAAAACTACCACACCGGTAGGCCATGTTTGGTTAGTACCGCCTTCCACGAGCTAACATTTCTCCATTCCGTTAGAATTTGATATGTTTTTCTTATTATTTGCAATCATTTTTTTCAAACAAGGCAAAGTATAAACAGACATAACTAAGCAACAACACTACATTTAACATTATAAAAACAAAAAACAACAAGCGAACGTTTTCGGCTAGTCATATAGCCCTTTTCAAGCCTATAAGAAAAATACATTATTGAAAGAAATGCTAAAGAATCATATAGTATCACAGCAAAAATATGGTCAAATTTAAAACATTTGAGAAACTGCCTCGCTCACACAAAATGATAACTGAAAATTACACAGCGCAACGGGTCAAGTATTTCAGAGGTAAAAATAATTGATTGTTCAGACAAGGACTCAGGCAGATTACGCAAGAAAGACAGAAGCACAAGAGATAGTGGCACAAAACAAAGTAATGCGAAAAGCACAAGACGTGATAATTTAATCAAAAAACTGTTAAAAGGTAAGAAGCTCCTCAAGCAAATAATTGCCTGTTGAGCCCTGGGTTTAAAGATTTGATGATCAATGCCTCATGAATTTTGGTTTCGAATTCGGACAAACACTTACGTACAATTTTGAAAGACTGCAATGACGGTTTATTATTTGAGCACGATTGGCAGTTTCTAATATGGTCTTTAATTGCACTGTTTTTATTAAAATTAGCCAAATTCAAATGCTCAACCACTCTCGTCACCAAATGTCGCGTGGTCATACCAATGTATGACGATCTCGCATCATGCGAGCAAGTGAACTTATACACGACGTTAAAACATAAGCGGAAAGGAGTTTTGGACTTTAACTGAAAATAATAACCAGCTTTAAATGTTTTATAAACGGGAAAAATCTTAACGTTAAACTTCAATGCAATAAATCTGGACAAACTTGTGGCAAAACGTTTGGATTCCTTGCCAACAAACGGGATTGTTAGAAAGTTTTTGAAATCAGGCTCCTCAACTGGAGACATAGTGGAAACCGAATTCAAAAACCCTCCAAGAACCTTATTAAAAAACCAAGTCGGATAATGATTAGCACGAAAGTATGAGCGTAATTTATTAATTTCATTATTGAAACAGTCATTGTTCGAGCAAATGTCTCGAGCTCGCGAGATAAGGCACTTGATCAAAGCAGATTTGTAATTAGACGGGCAAACAGCGCTGAAATTAAGGAAAAGATTAGTGTTTGTCGGTTTACGCCAGACCCAAGTATCAAATCCATTACCATTTATTTTGATTTCTACATCCAAAAAAGGTATAGTCTCCGTGGCTTTTTCTACAGTAAAATTTATGTTTTGATGTTGCGTATTGAGTACTTCAAGAAACTGTGAACAAGAATTATCGTCATCAAATATGGCAAAAATGTCGTCAATATAACGTAAGTAAAGCTTGGGAAAGAATTGGGAAGTATTTTCAGGAAAAATCTTATTTTCAAGGTGGGCTAGAAAGAAATTGGCAAGAGTGGGACCCAGAGGCGAACCCATAGCCACTCCGTCAATTTGCTTGTACAATTTATCTTTGTATAGAAACATGCCCTCTGTGGCTAAATGCATCAATTTGATAAAAATGTCTTTTTTGATGAGCGGGTGGTTTGGCTGGTCTTCTGCATATATGTAATTCGCGATAATGTCGATCGTTTCTTTTAAAGGGACGTTAGTGAATAGCGATTGTACATCAAAACTGACCATTACTTGATTTGGAGCACATTGAAAATCTTTCAGCTTGTCCAGAAAATCGTTGGTTGAGTCGAGCATGTACTTTTTTGGCATGTAAGGTTTAATAATATTGTCTAAGAATTTAGCCAGAGCATATTCCGGAGTCGAAATCATTGACACAACTGGACGGGCTGGATTGTCCTTTTTATGTACTTTAATCAAACCATACAGCTTACCTGGGCTGCTGCCCGAGGGAATCAGTTTTTGAGTTACTTCTTTTCCAAATTTCTTGAGATATCTTTTTACATAATACTCGATGGACCTTTCTTTTGAAATAATTGGATGAACTTTAGTATTCTCATTGATTATAGCAAATTTAGTTACATCGCTCACAATTTTGTCCAATTTTGAAAAATAATCTGCAGTGTCCAAAATTGCCGTTCCTTTTCCTTTATCAAATTTGCATACTTTAATAGACTGATTTAAAGACAGGGACTTTAGTGTGCGATGAATTGCTTGATTTCTTTTGGATGAACAAACTCTTTTAGCATTACACATAAAACGTTTTACAATAAATTTAACTTCGTCTTTATCATCAGAGTTGATTGAAATATCTCCATTTGTTTTCAGAGAACTCATAAGTTGTTCTATACTCGCTTTCATATTGTTTGAATCAATTTGTTTTGGAAGAATTGGGTGGTTTAGGCCGAATCGTAAGACTTCTTCTTCTAGCAAACTGAGCTTTATTGAACTAAGGTTAGTGATACATCTAGGACTTCGTATTCTCTGTCTTCTCCAAAGGTTTGTAAGTTTTGACTGATGAGTTTTGATGGTATTGGTTGCTAACTTCTTAAACTCTTGGGTAAGCAAACAAATTAAACAGGTCTTTTCACAAAAAGTAAGTTTAGCCAAAATTTGTCTTTTTAGTTCTTCATATTTTCGCTCTGCGATACGCAGCTCTCTTCGCGTTTCTGTCAACTTCCCTTTTAGTAGAATTTGAAATATTGTATCTGCGTTCTTCCATACGCTAAGATTTGGCGTCTTAAATTTTAAAAATTCTGGGCAGATGTTCAAATCAATACATGTTTCAAAATATCTGTTGTCAAGCTTTAATTTTACAAGTTTCTTTCCAAACGTTTCCAATTTCCGAAAATCCTTAATCGGTATTCCTTCTCTGTTGCTAACTTTATAACACAATTTGGGTAGAGAGGTAACTCTTTTAACCATAAACAGACATAACTAAGCAACAACACTACATTTAACATTATAAAAACAAAAAACAACAAGCGAACGTTTTCGGCTAGTCATATAGCCCTTTTCAAGCCTATAAGAAAAATACATTATTGAAAGAAATGCTAAAGAATCATATAGTATCACAGCAAAAATATGGTCAAATCTAAACATTTGAGAAACTGCCTCGCTCACACAAAATGATAACTGAAAATTACACAGCGCAACGGGTCAAGTATTTCAGAGGTAAAAATAATTGATTGTTCAGACAAGGACTCAGGCAGATTACGCAAGAAAGACAGAAGCACAAGAGATAGTGGCACAAAACAAAGTAATGCGAAAAGCACAAGACGTGATAATTTAATCAAAAAACTGTTAAAAGGTAAGAAGCTCCGCAAGAAAATAATTCTGTTGAGCCCTGGGTTTAAAGATTTGATGATCAGGAGACATTTGGTGATGAGAGTGGGAGAGCATTTGAATTTGGCTAATTTTAATAAAAACAGTGCAATTAAAGACCATATTAGAAACTGCCAATCGTGCTCAAATAATAAACCGTCATTGCAGTCTTTCAAAATTGTACGTAAGTGTTTGTCCGAATTCGAAACCAAAATTCATGAGGCATTGATCATCAAATCTTTAAACCCAGGGCTCAACAGGCAATTATTTGCTTGAGGAGCTTCTTACCTTTTAACAGTTTTTTGATTAAATTATCACGTCTTGTGCTTTCTTCTTGTGCTTCTTTTCCCGACGGCTTTTTCCAAATTTACTTTGATGGAAGTCATCGCAATTCGAAGTCCATTTTCCAAGTGTTTGTCTGTCAGAACCGATCAATAGGGAGATTTTATGACGCCCGTTTTAGAAAAAAATGTTCGCACAAATACGTTGAGCCAAAAAGTGCCATTTTTGAAGCCATGTATTTTTCAAATGTGGAAAGTCATCTCAGTTGAAATGTTTTTGGTAAAAATCGCCAAGATTCATTTTTAAACTTTGCTTTGAAATCCGTTTTCTCTTGAAGATCAATCAGTTCAAGTTATATCTTCTGGTGCTTTGTTAATGTCTGTGTTGAATGGCGAAGCGAATATATCAAACAAATGTTCATGAGATTTGAAGTCCTTGAAACGAGCCAAAAGTTCAAACAACAATTGTTCAAGTTGGTCCGCAAATTCAGTTTTCTTCTCAGGATATATACATTCCATAGTCTCTTAAAGTTTGAAAGTGGAAAAGATTTCCTGTCTGTACGTGAGCTTTCCAAAGTCGTAATTTGTTCATAATGCCTTTTATGTGACCATAGCCTACATTTTTACGTTCCAAATAATTAAATACAACGGATTAGCGGTGGCCGGTGGGAGACTTCTAAAATGGTTAACAGAAGGTGCGAAATCTACAATAATCCACTCCACAATGAATTGTTCAAACGTACCAGACTAAACTAAATTACCGTATAAACATGTTTCGAGGGCCGCACACAATTCAAAATTGGCACACCTTCGCGGGCCACATAATTTTTCTTCGCGGGCCGCACGTTGCACACCCCTGGTTTAGAATGTAAGGAATATTTTGTAAACGAAACCGGTTTTTCCAAAAGTTTTGGTCATTTGAAGTGTGTTTAAAATGGGTCTGCTACTATTCGGTGAGTCCGATTCGGTGAGTCCGATTCGGTGAGTTCCTAACCTCTAACCCCTAACCCTAAAACGGCAATGATAATTAGGCTACGGTACCCGATAATTAAAAAAAAAAATTGAAAAAATCCCCCGTTAAGGGATCGGACTTACCGAATCGGCCTCACTGAAACAGGCCATTCCGGTTTAAAATACCTATATATGCTTTGGCTCCTTTTTGGGCTACTTGCAAAAGAAATTGGTTTGAAACGTGTTTTTGGCTGAGTAATTTTGTGGAATCTGGCAACTCTACAAGGTGTAGGATTTTGACGCGAATTCTACGTTAAGAATATCTTTCTCACTGGCGCCAAACAGTGGATCGGATTATTATATGCGTCGCTTAGTTAATACGGTTTTGGGACCTACAACAGACAGATAAACAAGCCAAGTTGATTGAATCTCAACACGGTCTTGAGTTCTGTTAGTTTATTATGGCAGAAAGGTTGCAAGATCACAGGTCAGAAAATCACAAGTTGCAGGTCACAAGTTTACGGGGTTGCAGGTCGCAAGTTCACAAGTCACAGGATCACAAGTTGCAGGTCGCAAGTTCACGGGGTTGCAGGTCGCAAGTTCACAAGATTACAAGTTGCAGGTCGCAAGTTCATTTAACAAACTTGGTGCGCAGATAAGCTATAGGCTACTTCAATCCTAGATAGAGCTGGTGGTTACAGTTCAGACTCACCGAGACAGCAATCAGGGCTTGAAGTGATATTCCGTATAATACAAATAATAATCCAAATGATGATAAGTCGTAACAGTCATACAGCAATTGATTCTACTAGTGCATCTTATTCAAATAGAATAGAATACAAAATTTACAATTAGTAAATGGTCAAGAAATACTTTACATAACGTTTCTCAATTTATGCTTAAGAACTAAGATTGAACAGCTCGCTTTACAAAATGCAGCTCATACAAAACTCATAAGAATTTCTGGTCTATGTTTTCACAAGTAGACAAGCGTTCGCTTTGCTAGCTTTTTATGCTGATTGCAGTAAAACACAGAGGAACTGTGTTATTTAAAGACAGCGAGAAGAAGAAATAACTTCAAATAATATGCCTAGGTTGAAGCAAGCAAGCGGATAACAATCGTTCACTAATGTTGATACAACATTTTTCAAGATGCGGCAAAAGCTTCGAAGAAATATTGTGCTACACCAAATATTTATAGTCACATACAGACAAACGGCATTTATACGTTGAATTAACGTTGAATTAACGTTGGCCATGCTATGCCAACGTTTAAATCAGGGGTGGGGAACCTTTTTAGCATTGCGGGCCACATAAAATGAGAAATAACACAGGTGGGCCACTAAAAATTTCGAAATTTTGTTCAATCTTTCTGGAACATTCTGTCTTCATCACCAATCTTTCTTTTCTTTCCAGAAGCCATTATACAACGTTAAATTTTGCTAATTTGAGAAGTAGGCCACTAACTTTGCAAAACACTTTTCACGAATGGCATAACTGGCCGATTAACAATAACTGGTCACATTGGGACGGCCACATTGTGACGTACACATTGTGACGTACACATTGTTGTTACAAATGGCCTTTTATGATGGATTACTAGTCACAGAAGGCCATTTGCAATATACCGAGAATGCAGAGCCTACTCTTTTTTGAGCTGTTGTTTTAATATATTTTGGGTAAAGAAATTTTGACGCGGGCCACATGGAACAGTCACGCGGGCCGCATTCGGCCCGCGGGCCGCAGGTTCCCCACCCCTGGTTTAAATGGATGATGAAAAACACCGATTAATTTTCAGCCCACAAGATGACATAAAATTGTTTTTTTACGGCAGTAGAAGTTAAAAATAGTGTTTTAAAACAACAAACTACAGATACTCTGGCGCCCTCTTATGAGTCAAGCTTTTGAAAATCCAGTTCTTTGTCTAAAAACTGACAGCAATTATTTAAACTTGTTTTTCGGAAAGAATAAAGAATTGCTAAAAATGGAATTGTTTTTTGTACAATTCGATAGACTACCAACTCCGTGAAAAGAGATATATGATTTTAAGTAAACACAAGCTTTATGTCTGTAAAAGTAACGTAATAATTCTATCAACACAAAGACGCGATTGACGTTTCAGAGGTGTTTCTTAAAACAACAAGCATCGCTTGGTCTGGCTGATGCTTGACATAACACTCAAGGCGATTATAAAATTAAGGCAGTGGCTATTTGACCGGCTCCGGTCTTTGAATCTGAAACACTATTTGACCGGTCATGACGTCACTACATAAGCACTTTTTTCTTTCAAAGCAAAAGACGATAAGCGCCTTAAGTTTTAAATTCAACACCCTTTCTTCAACTGAGTCCGTGGCGCATACGTAACGTCTCGAGCTGCCGTTTTAGAGGGAATGAGTTCGATACTATCCGGAAGCGTTCTTTTTTTTTTTTTTTTTTTTTTAACTACAAAAGGATACAAACTGATATGAATGAATCAACAAGTGAATAAAAAAGTTTTAAAACGAATTAAAAAAGTTTTTTCTAGTCTTTATTTTTAACAACTTCCTTTCATTTCTTAGCACAAATTCTCTGAAAAAATCACACCTTCTAATAGGCTGTAAGATTACGTTTCGCTGAAGTCCGAAGTTAAAAATTAAATCCAGTCTCATTGTCGCACAACAATCAGTCAAGTTTCAAATCATCATCTCAACCAACCCTTCAAGACAACTTTCCACTTTCAAAAATTTAGTTAAAAAAAAAAAAAAAAAGAACGCTTCCGCATAGAATCGAACTCATTCCCTCTAGAATGGCAGCCCGAGACGTTACGTATGCGCCCCGGACTCAGTTGAAAAAAACGTGTTGAATTTAAAACTTAAGGCGCTTATCGTCTTTTGCTTTGAAAGAGAAAAAGAAAAAAGTGCTTATGTAGTGACGTCATGACCGGTCAAATAGTGTTTCTGATTCAAAGACCGGAGCCGGTCAAATAGCCACTGCCAAAAAAATACAATAAAAAATACCATCTGGCAACCTTGTGGTTTGCGAGGTTTGCTACCTTTAAAGACAGCCCTCCAAAGCCCTGGTCGAAGGGCGTCACTTTGCAATTGACGGTATGCCTTTAGATGTCTTGCCAAAGACACAGCCACATGTTAATCGGTGGCCTTTCGAACGTCAAAGCTAGGCTGTACTCGACTATGCAGCCAGTGGCAAGAGCCACGTAGCCTATATTTCAACATAGACATGACAAAATCATAGATCTACATAACTCTTGCAGTGTGTAGGCTACTTGAGCAACACACTTTAAGCACAGCGCTAGAGTGTCTACCATAAGCCTAGGGAATGCGATAATTTGCAAACAATATATATACAAACAACGAAACAACTCATCTTGTCAGTCTCCACGGATTCAGTGGTTCAAAGCTTTTGCTAATTTAACCTACAAAACTGCAGGGATTAACTTCAGAAAAGGCTTCTTTAGTCTGATGAAAAGATTCCGACAATATTCTATTTAGGACTAGGTATGTGTACAAACAACCACAAGATATACTGGTACATTATAGCCTACAAGCTCCCTTGACTGCAAGACTGAAAATCTGAAATCCGATCGGATAGTCGGATACCACAAAGTTGTGCATAAAGGCACTCAAGCGAGAAAGTTGTTGCATCCGCTAAATGGCGCATATAGCAATAAAAAGTATTGAGAAATGCACTGGCCCAAAGCAATAGTTGGTTCAGATCAGAACTGACGATGCACTAGCAAGTGCGAAATATATTTTCTGTTACATCTACTGACTACTGATCCCTGTTACCTTAGCAATTGAGGTTTTAGCTTTCTAGATATAGAACAGGGATCGTGTCAGAACAAGACTAGGTCAGAAAGCGAGGCAGACTCCGACTCAGCTCAGCAGCAGCCTAGAGCAGTTAGCTACAAAGGTTGGTTTGGTAGGTTTTTGAATCTTCAATCAGCAGAAAACGAGACGTCGCATCAGTTTTGAAAACAAGTGAGAACAATCAATATCAAGCTATATGGAACCTGATCAGTTAGGTTTGTTTTTATTTCTAACCATTACAACGAAAAGCAATATAATATAGGCTATGCCAAACATTAGAGGTCTGGAAAAACGTAGAAGCGACAACACACAGACATTATAACGTGCTCAGACTACATCACCGCCAATGTGTGACACTGTCAGCTTTGTAAAGCGCTGGGAGCAATGTATGGTAGGCTATAACTGCGATAAATGCAACGCTGTATCAAAACAAACACTATTATCATAGTTTTTAAATTTAAACGTGAAAGTCGGTTGCAAGGAGGCACAAATGTACAAGCATAAACTTTAACCTATAGACTAGGGATGCGTAACTTCATCCGCTTTTGGCTTATCCGCAACACTAGAAGGGTTACGTTTTTTCCTAATTTACAAAATATTTTACTTTTTATGGGTTATATAAGAAGAGTTAAGTTGGTTTTAAAGTAATTTAAGGTTTTTAGTTGAAAGCAAGCCTGCAGTAAAGCGTAAAAAATGTCAAATTGGCAATTGACCCTTCTAATGTTGAAGAAACAACGGAGTTGCGCGTCCCGTAATGTAGGCTACCGTCCCTACTATAGACCTACGTGCTTCACTTCACAAGCACATAATATTTGTGTAAGGGCAGTGGAATACAAGAAAGACTCGCTTTAGCAATTTTCTTGATGACTAAGGTAGTCCTCACTTCTCACACCCGTTGCCTTATTTTTTTGGTGCTTTACATGTGAGCCCCCGATATATATTGGGTTGCTCAGCGAATGCAAGTCGAGTGTTTGTGATACTGAAATAGAGCAGAATCCCGCAAGCGGATTTACTGTAGCTGCTTCGTGCCTCATAACAGTTGTCCACCTTTTTTCGGAGTGAGCAATGCCCCACCACCCCTATTTTTTTGTGCTCGCAACCTAGGCTACTTAAGCGTTTCGAACTCAGCGGCATGGATAGAAACACAGCAAAATTAACTTCATTCATGGTGTATTTTGAATGTCGGATTAATGTAGACCTAGCCTACACATCATTGTGTTTTATTTGCGCCCCTAAATCTACGTGTTGGATCCGCTCCTGTTCAAACCAAATGCACAGTAGGCTGTCTTATATTATTCTTGTTATATTAAGCTACATTGAACTATTTGTTTCAAGCCTCATTCTTGCTGAAAATGTTACAGCCTTCCGAAATAAATTGGTGTAATCTAAATATGGCCGCCAATTAAGTTATGCCATCTCGCAAAAAAAACGTAAAATTAATATTTTAATACCTTTAAAAACCAGGCTACAAAACTATGCAAAAACGGCCCCTACCCTTTGAATATACCTCATGCCCAATTAAAATTATTTCTGTTGCTAAATGCTGACGTCACTTTTCGCATCCTCGAAAATAGAGTTCTCGCTCTTCCCGCGTTGAAGTGGCGCATAGCTAGCGTTTGGATTGAGATAGTTTTTCCAAAAGGGTACAAAACAATCTGTTCAACAACCAGCTAACTAGGTCACGTATACCAATTCCCACTACCGTACTGCAACATGTCAAATGGACCCGGAAGTCCGCCCCGTTAGCTCAGTGGTTACGCGCCCGGCTCAAGATCACGCGGCGCTGGTTCGACTCTCGGGGTGTGCGCTTGAGCAACGCACTGTCAGGACTGCTCTCCATTTACTCTGCCAATCTCGGTAACCGGCATTGCGTCAAGAGCCTCTACAAGTACGGTATGCGTAACTATCAGGAATAACCTAACAAGGCTTTGTCAGTCCGAGGATAAAGATTCAAAACCAACCAACCGAGTGCTACAAGTGACACATGAAAAAATGATCGAATCAGCTATGAGCCGAATCAGGTAGCCTACTAAGTTTATTGCAAAACATGAAAGCATTGGTTCTAATAGATTCCGTAGCTTAATCAAGCTCAAGTGATACCAAATAATAAGGAAAAGTAGGTTCGATAGTTGGCTTCAGAGCCACAAGAGGTAAAAACCTGCTCAATATCGCATCAAAAAAAGGCACAACATAACATGCCGTATTGCCAAAACCAATCTGTCGTGTCTATTCAAAATACACTGACAACGGCTAATATTCAAACATTAGCCGGGTCTTTTGGAGTCTTGGGCAGGGATGCAGCCACGGAAAAATCGCTCCCTCAAAAAATCGTTTTTAATAACTTACTATTGTAACGTTTTGATGACATTGAATTACATGTTGGATTGCGTTTTATAGATGTTTGGCTACATTCAATAGCTATATTTTTAAACAAATCATTTTATTTCAAACATTAAATATTTGCAGCCCACCAGTTGCTTTTGCCCTTCTAAAATTTGCTTTTTAGCTAGGTCACTTTTCACTGGTTTTATTGACATCTCCAATTGGGCTGCGGTGGCCTACAAAATGATTTCGTGTGTGCTATAAAACCTATTGTTAGTCACAATAACAGTTCGAGGCAACAGAAACCAAGCAATGTTGCGGTGTTTATCGTGACACGGACGTAAAAGGGCAAACGTTTTCGGCCGTATTAAGATAATCGCCGAGGTTTTGTTTATGGTTATGGTTCAACAAAGCATAAACCTTTCAAACACAACAACAATCTGAAAAAAAAACAGGTTTACTACACAGTTTGTGCAAAAGTTCAACATAGTTTTCTGCTGGTAATTATTGTACGTTCAATGTTCGATTGTTCATGACACAGTTCCATCACTGGCATGCGCTTTATGCGACAGCAATAGTTAGTCACGTGGTTACATGGTTCTTGGCGATTCTTCGTATGGTGTTCAGTCACAGTGTCAAGTGCTCTTCGTAAAATGTTTCACTCTAACAGCTACACTTTACACAATAGGTTCATCTTTATAGAAGGTAATTAAGAAACCAAGTACTGGACTGCAAAACTAGGACAACTCACCCCAATAACTTGTAGAACCCAACAACATGACTTTCAATCAACTTGAATGTAATCGGTAACAAAAAATCACATATGAAAATAGATCACAATTCATCACTTGCAAAAAGTACCAAGTAAAAACTTTAGAAACAATAGAAAATTTAAGCCACAGCACACTTTTGATAGAAATATTTTGCACCAGAAACAGGAGTTAAACCATAGGCATACGAAGCCGAGCAACTTTGTTAAGTTTAACATATTCAAGTTTATTACATTTACAGAAACACAAGTGGAGCCTATATCGTTGAGTTTGAGGTAGTCAGAAGTACTGTGCAGTTTTTGTTTTTTCCTGCTTATAGATTTAATAAACCATTGTATTTTATTCAGATGTAGTTAAATTGTGCATGTATGTTATTCCTGAAGAAGACATCTTGTGATGTCGAAAACGTTCGATATTTAATTTGTTGCGTAGTTTTGTGTTTCTGTAAATGTAATAAACTTGAATATGTTAAACTTGATCACGTTGCTCGGCTTTGTATGCCTAATTGCCTATGGTTCAACAAAACAAACTCTCTACCCAGGGGCGCCGGAAGCGGGGGGGCAGCGGATGTCCCCCTGCCCTCAATTTTTCTGCAGATGGAGGGGCAGGGGGGGCAATGGTGCCCTTTTAAAGTCATGTAAGCAACTGCACACTTTGCAATATAACAATTTCTGCTATTCGCTTTTAGCCTAATAATAATCTTTCATTTTTGCCTCAAAATAATATTTACGGCAGAAAATTTTGCAACACAGTACAGGCCTTAAAACTCGTTTTTTTTCGGGAGCTCCTTCTCGGCGGCCAAATCTGCGTGCTTGGAGGCCAAAATAAAAAATAACGATGGCACAAGTAAATAGAATTAAACTTGCAACAATTCTAAAATGATCACTTAGCGTTGTTGAAGTCTGGGCCTGGGCGACGTCCTACAATAGAATCGTTGCACCACGCAGTAACTGCTTTATCGGAATTGCAATCCAGTACTGCGGGACCATCTAACGACACTCGCACGAGTGTCTCCAATGTGGCTGATTTTAAAGAAGTTTGCCGCTCCCTTAGAATTCTTTTTAGCAACGAAAAACAACGTTCGACATGTGTTGACGATGACGACAAGGTAATAAAATAAGTATTTCAATGATGTGAAGGACATTACTAAAAGAAGCATAATTTTTGCAAAATATGATTAAAAAATGTTTTCTCCTTGGATGTCAACTAACCTAGTTCTCCTTTTTAACAACGATTCAATGTCCGACAATATCGAATCGACATAAAAACGACAATATTGCCAGCCGATGTAATTTAGCACTTCGGATTAAGACTTTGTTAAAATAAACGTCGAGAATTACAAACAAGACTTACAGCGCTGGTGATCGCAGATGCAAAACCCTAGAAAGAAAGCAAAACCAGAAAGCAAAACCCTACAGATATATTCCATCAATAACAAATATTCCCGCACAATGCAACAGTGGCGATTATGACGCGCTGACCTAAGTTTGCGTCACTCTTTGACACTACAAACTTTCGACAGTTAATTCACGATCATTCTATTGCGAAATTAAATA
Source organism: Aplidium turbinatum (assembly GCF_918807975.1). Taxonomy (NCBI): domain Eukaryota; kingdom Metazoa; phylum Chordata; class Ascidiacea; order Aplousobranchia; family Polyclinidae; genus Aplidium; species Aplidium turbinatum. Next base: position 22,176,173 of record NC_137484.1, on the reverse strand, counting down.
ATTGGCTAGAAGAGACCGTCGCCCAAACTTGGCCGATTGAGGAGGTAGCACCGGCGGTCATTCAAGCACTACTTAGCGGCCATGGCCGCAGGCTGCTTTAAGGCTTGACAGTAGGTTACATCATTATAACATAGCATGATGCCCTTCTTTGTATACCGGACACTTGTAGGCTATCATTACTCAATAGCCTACATAGTGAGCTGATGGATTAGCATTATCGCTATATCTTATTTTAAAACTTGAAAAAAATTTGCCTTTGCCCTTTTTTCGTAATCTTGCCCCCCCCCAGTCAAAAATCGTTCCGGCGCCCCTGTCTCTACCGAAGCTCAAACATAAGTTACAATACAAAAGAGCACTTTGGCAAAAAGTCCGCTTTCCTGTATCGCCAACATATAAATAACATTCTGGATTTAATATATTTAATATATTTCTGGAATTAAGAATAGTTTATTTGGACATAAAAACCAAATATAAATCGAACATTATCAGTGCAGCACTTTGGTGCAACAACTGTGAAGTGAAAGAGGCTATTTTGCGTTTAAAATCATGTCGCAGCAAATTTCTGTGATTTGTTTTGCAAATAAAACTGATAAAATCTTCTGCCTTGGAAAAACAACACTTTAATATATGAATTTAAAATTCAACTTAAAACTACTGTACATTATAGAAACGCAAAAATATCATTAGTTTTTGATAAATTGCGTCAACTAAAATCTCTTGAACTGCAATGAACCATACAGCAACCGCTAGAGGCGCTCACACATATCCAAGATTGGTCACCTTCAAAGTACTTGAACTTCCACTTGAGGCAACTAAAAAGAAAAAGAAAAAAAAACTCAATAGCCCTTCTTGTGTATGCACACAGCACAATTGCAATTAAAAAATGCAAGTTCAGTTCAGTTTGTTATTTCTGACTATCACAACGAAAAACAATACATGACAAACACCGCAAAGGTCTAAATAAGGTAGAAGCGACAAAAGCGCGAACGATATAACGTGCTTGATACCGAAACAGGACAATCAGTTTAAAATATGGCACAGTCGCAACACTTTAAAAGCATGTGCCTCGTAGTTCCTATGCAATATGCATATTACTAATTTAACCAGCTTCTGCTACAGAGGTTTGGTTTGGTTTTGAATCTTTATCCTCGGACTGGCAAAGCCTTGATAGGTTATTTCTGGTTGTTTCGCATACTTGTAGAGGCTCTTGACGCAGAACCGGTTGCCGAGATTGGCAAAGTGAAGTTTCCGATTGTTGAAGTCTTGTTGCCGGGGAATTATTCCATCCACTAGATGCCGCTGAATGGAGAGCAATCCTTAACGTGCGTTGCTCAAGCGCACACCCCGAGAGTCGAACCAGCGTTGCGTGATCTTAAGCCGGGAGAGTAACCACTGAGTTAACGAGGCAAACAGAGCTTTAAATATATCCTCAAAAGATGTATTTCGCTTTGAAATCAGGGCACCGTTAGCTCTTGAAGTTGACAAGTTGCTTGGGCTAGGTTTTCAGTACCAAGAAAGATTCATCAGAACCTTTTAAAATTGTTGCTTGTAATTATTCTCATTGTGATGGCTTCCACCAAAGTGTAAAAGCTCAGACCCGGATCAACTGATAGAGGAAACTTTTTATAATAATACTGTAGTAGTGTTTTTATATGGCGCTGTATCAAATCGCAGATATACATTGCTCCTCGGCGCTTTACAAAGCCGACAGTGCCAGTGCAGCCATTCAGCAGGCTCCTACCACTTGTATCGCGACCATGCCTACCGGTTCGGAAGGAGACACACTAAAGACCAACCACTAAGCCATCGGGTTGGTTTTCATTGTGAATGCCTTTTAATCAAAGACGAAAACTAGGTAAGATGAAAAAGTTGTCGCTTTGCTGAATTCGATAAATGGAGTCTTTGCATTTATTGTAAAATCTTTAAAACTTTTCAAACTCTCACAATTGGCATACTCACATTCCTGCTCTAGAGCAGCGGCTAGGTGACCTTGATCGTTGTCGGTGGGAATAAGGTTGGACAACTGCTGCTCAGCCAATTTTCCCCATTCATCAGCGGAGTCTGTAATAGAAAAAGCAGTAAAAAATAATTCCATGAAGATTTTTGGCAGTGCATCTACTTTGCAAATAACAAACAGAAGTAAATTGTGGCAAATCAACGGAAGCGCCTGTGTCCTGAAATTGATACAAAACACAAGGCCAACGGTTTGAAGGCAAAATATGACGAAATTCGGAAGCACGAGCACACTACTCGACTCATTATTGCGACCTAGTTTGTTTCATCAAATAAAGTCGCTTTGACGAGGTGGTCCTATCCCACCTACATCAAAATTATTAATTTGTTTGACAGGTTTCACAAAGTCGGGTATCTCAATTGTTGTGTGGCAAGCTTATCTGGTTACATTGAAGTTGCTCCGATATTGAGTCCGCCCCGATAGCTCAGTTGGTTAGCGCGTGACTTCTAGAACGAAGAAGCTTCAAGATCAAGCGGCGCTGGTTCGACTCTCGGGGTGTGCGCTTGAGAAACACACGTTAAGGACTGCTCACCATTCAGCGGCATCTAATGGATGGAATAATTCTACGGCAACAAGACTTCAACAATCGGAAACTACACTCTGTCAATCTCGGTGACCGGGCCTGCGTCAGTGATTCAAATCCTCTACAAGTAAGCGGAACTACCAGGAACAAGCTCTGCAAGAAGCTTTTCCAGTCCGAGGATAAAGTATCAATCAACCAAATGGCCGCCCGCATGACCGGGTTGGTGAGCGTCTGAGTTTGTAAACGAAGAAGCTTCACGATCAAGCGATGCTGACTCGCCTCTCGGGGTGAGCGCTTGAGTAACGCATTTCAACGCTGCTCTCCATTCAGCGGGACCTACTGAATGGAATAACTCACAAATAACAACACTTTGCTTTGTCAACCGCCGTGACCGAGCTCAGTGGTTCAAAGGCTCAACAAATATGCAAAATTGCAAGGATTGAGCTTCCAAAAAAGGTTTCTCAGTCCGAGGATAAAGATTTCAACAATCAGTTATATCAGTGCCAGATAAAACAGCCTAAATGTAAATTTTACTAAAGAAATTTTGTTAACAATTAATTTTCCTCTATCCGCCGGATAGTGGAAATCACAATTGTCCAAGATGTGATCTACGATCTGGTTTGGTCTCACATGGACAGAATTGTTAATGTATTTGAATGTACCACGGACAACACTGTCTCACCATTTTCAGAGGATTCTGCTGCAATTATTTCGTCTGCTTTGAGTTTAGCAACTTTAGCAAGCTGGAGTTCGCCGAGATCTTTAGCGGCAAAGTAAATATCGAAAAAAAGATCTGATGAATTGATGTCCTTGGCTAGCAAGAAAGCCTTCTCGAATCTCTGGTAACGCAACAAGTGGTGAAAGAATCTTCTCGCGTAACTGAAACAGTAAAAATGAAGTTACTCAGAAAGATGTAAAAAATTCTCCACAGAATCGTACATATAAATACAACAATGATTAAATGGTTTAAAATGCGTGTATCCCGTGCGGTTTCACATTAAGCTGTAAAATTTTGCAGAGTTCTTGAATAAAAAGTCCTTGTTTACTTTAAAAGGTCCTGTTGAATTGAATAAAAACTCCATCTCACCATCCAACTGTGGTTCTGCATTTCAGTACAATTGGGTCTGAGAGTTGGTGCTTTGAAGAGTAAAACGAAGCAAATGTGGCCTCCAATTGCCCTGAAAATTAATCAACATATAGAAAAACTGTGTTACATCACAATACGACATTTCCTAGAGACATCTTCCTGAGAGTGTGACAGCGCGAAAGAGAACGTGAACAATATCATGGACACCTGTACCTCCTCCAACTGACAGGTAGAGCAAGACTGCGCGTTTCGGTCGATAACATAATCGATCAATCAAGCTCATTTCAAGTACTTCAAAATAAAATAAATTCCGTTTAGTTTTCACAGGTTCTAAATTTAAAAATAAATTTCATTTGATTTTTACAGGTTATAAATTTCAAACTAAATTTTATTTGATTTTTACAGGTTTTTAAAAAAATTAAATTTCGTTTAATTTGTTCAGGTTACTTTATCCTTATGGCATTTTGCTTCATTGTGATGTCACAGGTGTTGGCATCAATTTGCTGGATTTTAAGCTGAACATTCTAATTGAGGCTTTGTGGTTACGGATGGAGGTAGCTCTTTGTAATTCTGTTTTTTTTTTTTTTGCCGATTGGATTATGGTTATAATATTTAATATCTTTTCAGGAATTACGGGTTTAAAAGTTTTTGCAGATTAAATCACAGCTACAATATTTAATATCTCTTCAAGAATTACCGATTTATTGTTTTTGCATGTTTTTCAGACCCTTCTGATGATCCGTTAAAGGTGAAACAGGCTGTTAAGGATTCAGATAGTATATAATAACTATATTATATTTGATTTAATTCGCTCTGCTTTGCTTTTTTGCTTAGCATTGAGCACTTTTTGTAGTATTAATAGTTTTTATTGTTTTTAATATGTTCCTTGTATTTATGTTGAAGCTACATCGTGAAGGCACCGTAAGAAAAAGCACGCGGTCAAAATCATCCAAACCAAACCACTGGCCAATCTAGTAGCCTCTCGCTGTAGTCGAGGAAACATCAACGCCAGGGGTGGTGAGCGGTTAGACCCTCGGCGATAAAGGCTCTGGCTCACATAACAATTACTTTGATGTATGCTGGATTTTAAAAGCGAAGTCAACTGCGAAAGTTATACAAAAATTATCGTATTTTTCACATAAATACCTTCTCTTTCATGGTTGAGCGGTTTCGACAGCAACCAATCAGCGATTGCTAACAAACCGTGATACGCTTGGTCGCATTCGTGGTTCCAGTTGATGGAACCCAATAAAGCAACGGCTTCTGTGACCTGAAGAGATGCAGCAAAGCAAGATGTAAGATCTTTGCTAAACTTTTCAACTACCTGGCTAATAAAATCCCAAACAATTCGGTCATTTTTTAACATTGATTCAACTTCTGCCAGTTTGCAATGACAGTTGGCAAAATCCATGACGTCACAAACGATGACGCTTAAAATGGTCGAATATTGTCAGATAAAATGCAAAAAAGCGGCCATAAGCCTAAAATTACAAGCAGCTGATGATTAATTAGCGGATTCCAAGAATTCTTTGGGAAACCGCTGAAGGCTTTGGAGCTCCATTCACTACGACTGGAGAATGGAGATAAGTTCACAGAGAAGAACTTTCCATTTAAAGAAGTCTGCTGAATGTATAAAACGTTAAAAATTGACATGGCAGTAGCAACCGAGGTAAAATCGGCAGCGCCCGGCTACCCAGCCCAGAGCCCTACCTTGTTTGTGCGCAGATGTTGTTGCATTATGGAAAGAGAAGTAGGTTTCCCTAGGATGAATAGCAAGGACAACGGACCCCCATTGAACGCCAGCATCACATTAGTTGGCGAACAAGCCACTATCTTGATGAGGCTGTTACCAGATGTTAAGTATTCAGAAAGCTGCAAGATAAAGTTTTAGCTGGGTAGATGTTGTCAAAAGCGGAATTCATGTCATCTGCTTCCATTTCCTCCTCACATCTTAATTCTTGTGCTACGTAATTTAGTATCAAGCATATTTCCTTCATGATTGCGCTTTTTTAGTCCTATTTGATCAGTGTTTTCTTTTTTTTCTACATCTTACGCAAAGTTTTGCACTGAAAAAGCGCTTGTATTTGTAGCTAAAGGTCATTGCGAGACAAGCTACTTTCACTGGACTTGGAAGAAAATACTATAGTCACAGCGAAACTTTTAATATGCCCTCATAATGACTTGTAAGTGTACGAGAGGTGCAACAAACAATACGGGCCAAAGCACGAAGATTATTATGTTTCAAGCAACAGGGTGTATTACACCAGAGATGTCTTTTTTACCTGAAGGGATGGATACTCGTTCTCGTCCATATCAAACAAGGAAATACTATTCAAAGCTGAGTCGAAGACCCTCAGACCCCCTTGTGCACTCCCGACAATTAGCAATGAGCCGAGCCAGGCGGTAATCGTCGGTACTAACGATATTCGAGCGACGGAGGCAAGCTGCTTTCGTATGGTGAGGTCACAAATCGCTATAGAGCCGTCGCTAAGACCAACAACCAATTTATCTTCAGTGCTGAAATATTATAAAAACGAGATAAATAAAAATAAATTATGAATATTATTTAATAACAGATATAAAGATGTGAGGATTAGTAGAAGTCCGTGAAACCACAATCTTCATCAAGTTGGAAGTTCGATTCCCGCTCAAAATAACATGGATGCATCACTGATGATGCTAAACAAGGGTGAAACTCGAGTATGGAGTCTTGTATTTTCGTTTGATCGTGGCCTCAATAACATGAAATACCAAACGTCAGAAAGTTCGCAACATGTCCAATTTAGTGGTAAAACATCAAACTACAAACAAGATATGGTGGGACGAAATATCTATTGTAAAGATAATGCCGAAACGGCATCGTTTCGGTACAGTTTATATAAAGCGCACCTGTTTCTTGCGTAGGATAAAACACCACTTTTTACAGGAAACGAGACAACATCCAATCGATGTATTTTGTCTCTTACGCATTCGTATACCACGGAATCAATCTGGCTCTCTCCTTCGTTGTATGATTTCTCCAAGGTCAATATCTAAATTGAAATTTCCAAATCAGCAAGATAGCTTTCTTGTGAAAAATTGGTTTCAATCGACGTTAATAATGTTGAAGTGACGTTGCTACTGGTAGTTTTGTGGTTAAGTATTATAAAATCGACAATAAGAAAAGGAAGACCTAAGAAAATTTGGAAAGACACCGTGAAGAATGATCTGACCAACAACTTAAAAACTGAAGATACTAATGATGGAGAGAAGTGGAGTAGCTACTGCAGACAACTGGTCGACCCTGATGTGTCGAGGTAAAAACCAGGCTTGTTGAAGCAGAATGGAGAAGTAGATGTTAATGGGCGTTTCGTTTTTTTTTTTTTGTTCCTTTGGATTTACCCAACGACCATCACAAAAGAACTTACCTGGTTTGAGTTTATTTTGCTGAATTCAACCCGAATGATGTCGTTCTGGGTTTCTATAGAACCTGCCACCTCCAACCTGGGGAAACAAATACTTTTCATAGAAACTCAGAAGTTCCAGGCAATGTAGGAGGCCAGTAGCCACGACAGTTTCAAGAATAAGTAGGTGAAGATCTTTTGAAAGAATTCATAGACTACCAGCAACTTCATTTAACTTCCTATTTCACATACACTCCACCATATCGTATCGCTCATAAGGACTTAGCCTATATTATCAATTTTATTTTGTTTGTCGTATCCAGGCTTACACCCGGTGGTTGAAGATTTAGATTAAGTGGACGGGAAAGCAAGGAAGCCAATCTTCGTGTCCACCTTCAGGCATGTCTTGCCACAGCCACAGTCAGGCATGTCCTGCCACAGACACATGCTCGAGCGGTGTCGAACCGGCGCCCTTTCGATTGCCGTTCCAGGGTTCTCACCACTCGGCTATGCAGCCGATCAATTTTATAATTTTACGTGACAAGTTATTAGGAAGTTATTCACAGAAGGGGCTTTGCAAATGTACACGGTGAATGGGTGATGCTTCGTTGAGTATAATGAACTACTGAAATAGGATGGCAGCAAAGTACAGACATTGGCATAAATAGCTAACTGACTCAGGGTTTTTTTTGCTGAGACTTTTCAGACATTTGTCCGAAATGACTTGAAAAAATTCGGTCATTTTTAGTCATTTTTGGTCATATATACTATTGTCAATCGACCATATATTTTTTCGGACATTTTGCTAAATAATAATCGGTCAATAACCGATAAATGACCGAAAAAAAAAAAAACAGAACTGTTGCCACTGAGCCTCCAACTTATAGAATATATGAAAGTATTAAAGGGATGCAAACATACACCAATGTCAAAGACGTCGATTACGCTAGAGCAGGGAGCGGAGCCCTCTTGGGACTGAGTATTGTCTCATGCTCTTGGGATTACCTTTCTTCAGTGAAAAGTCGACGCCAATGACCAATGCCAATGTAAAAGCATATAAGAACATACTTGCCAAATGAACACTTCAGCAATACAAGGTTGATGCGTTCGTGCTCGCGTGCGGTTTGCATCCAGGCACCAAACTGCCACCAGCAAGCCATCAAGTCTTCATTGCCATTTACACACAAATGCCGGTGGACTCTTGCTTGTGGTCCTTGCAACAAAAATTCAAAAAACTTTAAACTTTGAGTACATTCGACCATGCTCTTCTCTTTCAATCAAGAAAAATATCTTCTGGAAGGTGTCAAAACCACAACGATGCTTGATATGAGAGTCTAGGATCCATGTCTTGTAAATAGGAAACTAAATTTCTTAGTCAGTTCAGTCCTATATGTACTATGTAGCTAGATCATCTTCAGCCAAATGTATTTAAATAGAATACTCAAGACAAATAGCGGGAGAAAAATAAACTAGGGAAATACCTCCCCTTTAAAATGTAGCAACAAATGCTTGGGCAGTGTAAGTATACGGGCATGCTTTCACACATCTGTGGCTAGAAAAACTAAAAAACATTCTTGCTTTAGTAGGCCCATGAAATAGTTTTCAAATTTAATACCCCTCACCTGGCAAATCCACTGAGATTATTTTGTAATCAGGCTTTAAAGTGAAGAAAGTAAGCTTGGTTTGATTTTGAAACGCAAAGCAGACAAACTGCTGACCGAGAGTGCCTGGAAGTGTTTGGACAAATTAATAATATTATATATATAAAAGATATTACAAAAAACAAACAACGCAGACTTTTTTCTCAACCTTGTGCCTTACCACGTTATAAATATAACACCTTGGTCTATAAACACACATTTTTCCATCCAGTAACTTGGATAAGAAAACACACTTTTTCAGTGCTTCTAATGTTTTTAAAGGAATCAGAAGAGCAATGTATAATTTGTATATATAAGTAATGAACCAAACCAAATACATATGATGAAAGTAAATTTACAGTTACAAAGTTACAAAAAAGGAACAATTACCTGATGATGCATTTGAAACTTTACCAACAAAATACTTTTCAAAATTTATTTTTGTGATGTCATTTGTATCCGATAGAAAGACAGTTGCAATCAGTCCAGAATTGAACACAATCTAAAAAATATCAATTGGAATACAGTAATGTAAATGATTTGTTTAGGTCAGTTGATTGGTTAAACTGAAGGCGTAGAACTCTTGCAGGGAATTGTTGCTCATCCAGACTGAAAACTTTTATCTGAATTAAGGAGGTCTGGAAAAACGAGAGCCAAACTTACAATTACAATATTGACCTACTTTGTCCTGAATTTTATTGAAAAAAAAAAAAACTACTCACCTCAATAGAATCAAACTTTTTCCATTGAATACATATAGCTTCATTTGATTTCAGGACTTCTTCAAATACTTTGATAGATTCACGCAGCTTGTCAGGTCGCTTATTCCTCGGCGTCCACACCTTACCTCGACTGACCACAAATGACTTTTTAAGATCATGATATTCACCATCAGTTATTGCATCTTTTCCATAATATTGATGCAGTGTCACATTTTTTTCTAAAAATTTGATTTGGTGTATCAGTTTAAGTCCTATATAACTAATTGTCTTTTAAAAATATTGTAAAAGTTATTGTGAAATCATTTGTGTCAATTTTTAATCACCACAAATGGATAGAACAGAAATCGATGCCAAAAATCGACACTGCCATAAACAACACTTTGCGTATTGTGACAGGATGCCTGCGACCTACACCATCGGACAATCTCCCTGTCCTTGCAGGCATCCAACCAGCAAAGAAGCCATCCTGTCGCTTTCTCGCCGCGCTATGAACCCCAACCACTTACCCCACTCAAGTCTCTACAAGTCTGTGAGCGTGCAACCTCGGCAACTGAAATCGAGACATCCATTTGTACATGCCACACAACTCCTGATGAAAACCGCTGAAAACCAATCCATCAGTGCGGCTACCTGGGCGGACCACCAATGGAGCTCGGAGTGGAAGAAGAACTCCTCCAGACTTCAAAGTTTTATTTCCGACACCAGCCCCCACCCAACCGGAATGCATTTGCCAAGGAAGGCCTGGGTGCGGCTCAACTGCCTGCGTACTGGCGTCGGACTATTCTGCTCCAACATGCACAAATGGGGGATGGCTCCATCCGCGATCTGTGAGTGTGGCAAGGAGGGACAAGCCGCAGACCACACCATCTGTAACTGCGCCATCTACCATGCGCCTAATGGTGTGCGTGGTCTGCAAGAACTGGATGATAAATCAATTTCATGGCTGCTCGACACCTGCCCAAACATCTAAACCGAGCCGCCGCCACTGCCCAAGGGTGGTAAAAGCCAGAGCCCCTCGACCCTTGAAGTGGCGAAGAAGGTTCAAACAAAGAAGATGCCAAAAAAAGGCTTTCAGTTTTAAAGTTAAATATTGAACAAGAAATAAAACTTTTGATAAAACAATCAAATCTTAAACTGAACAAGTAGGCTACTGTACTTTGACACAAATTCCTCATACCTGAAATGGTGTTTTGTTGTAAAGTCAAAAATTTTAAATTGAATCCAAATCCAGCCATTTGAAACTCTATGGATTTTTATTTCTTTTCAATGGTAAGACAGACTATAATTCACACATCGCGCTGTTAAAAGTCAGGCCTATATACAAAATCAATCTTTATCTACTATCTATGTTTATATATTTTATTCTTAAGTCCAAAAATTAATAATAGTATATACTGTGAAACACCCCAGACTGCAAATAAAATGATTGATTATTATTATTACTAAAGCTTTGGTAGAGAGTTTGCTTTGTTGAACCATAGAGAAATAAAACAGAGTAATCTTAGCGGGTTTAACATTCTCTAACATAAGTCTTAGAAAAGAAACTAAACTTCCACTTAGGAATAACCTCTAATATTTTTTTTCATCTTAATTAAAATTGCCATAAAAAAATGTTTACATCGCAAGTTTGAATACCACTACAATATCTTGATGGCATGAAAAACATTTCTTCTTTTACAGTATTGTTGTATCAGCTATTTAAAATTCTTTGCTTGTGATTGCTCGCTTTCAGAAATAGGCTCGAATTATATAATGCGTAATATCTGTGACACCATAGGTGCTTTGTTCACTCTTTCCTTTACCTATTGATACTCTCAACTTTTGAGTGAGAAATATGAAGTCGCAAAGGTTTAGTTACTGTGTGAAAACATGTTAATTCAAAAATGATTTGAACACGCTCTAGTGTAGGCCAACTTACTAGCTAGACTTAAAAAGCTTTACAAACCTACAACCAAATTTCCCCCTAAAAATTGCAAAATTCCCCCCAAGTGGATAATTTCTCCTTGGTTGGGAACCACTGGCCTAGTGGTTTAACAGCTTGCCTGAACATCCTAGCCTACGTCGATAAGTGTGGGATCCATTCTGCATCAGGTCATACCAAAGAGACCTTTTAAAAATGGCACTAAACTTTACTCTTGCTTGGCACTAAACAAAAGAGTGGGTTTGGGACACTAACTTACGTTTCTGATATTGTTTGCAATCACTGAGCACTCTGCTCTCAGTTTCAAGGGATACTAAGCCACAACGAGAACCTCTTCAAAAAATTTGGCAGATAACTGATTCAAGACGCTCCCAGCCAGGGTTGATCGGTTTAAACCGCCCGGTTAAAACCTGGTTTAAACCGGGCAGTTTTGACCACCTATTACTGGTCAAAACCGCTTTAGTGTATTAATCAAGTTGCTTTTCAATTGATTTAAAAATATTACCCTTCATGTTTAGTAATGATGTTCAACGAGCAACACTAAAAGGCGGAAATAAGCCGGGCGTGAGATGGCGTATTGCCCAGACCCCAGACTACGAGCGCTTTAACACCGATGTAGAAAACGCGGAAGTACGATCTTGGATTTCTAAACTAGAAAAAGGTGGAAATGCGATTTTTAACAACAACTCAATATCGAACATTTTCTTATGTTGAAATATCATTGAAAGATATTGTTTAGAATCAATTGTGAGGTCATTAAATATTTTGACTGTTATAATTCCACAGCTATTGGAGTAAATTTCAAAATTTAATTGAATTTATTGAAATATAGGAAAAAGGCGGAAATGCGATTTTTAGTCACAACTCAATACCGAACATTTTCTTATGTTGAAATATCATTGAGTTATCGCTATGTTAAACAATATGGACGCCAAGATCGTATTTCCGCGTTTTTTACATCAGCATTAAATCGCTACTTCTGCGGACAATACACCATTTCACGCCCGGCTTATTTCCGCGTTTCCGCATTTCCACCTTTTAGTGTTGCCCATGTTCAACTATATTTTGTTTTGATCAACAATAACCTAAATGCTGGATTTGGAACAAAAAATTTTCAATTTCTCTGTTTATTTTTGATATTTCAATCAGTTGGTTATTTTAATTATTGAGAAAATTCAAATTCTAAAAATAAGTTTCTGATGAACCAAAAAATGCTTAGTAGAACGATGAACAATTTGCATAGCCAACTGAAGTAGGCCTACAAGAATTTATTCCAACAAAAATTCAAATTCTAAAAATAAGTTTCTGATAAACCAAAAAATGCTTGGTAGAACGATGAACAATTTGCACAGCCAACTGAAGTACAAGAATTTATTCCAACAAATTTTGACTGCCTGACAGGCCGGTATTGGCGACCATTAATGAAAGTTCAGGCGGCCATGGCCGCCAGCTATTTCGAGGCCTGCATATCAAAATGGTGATTACTCACAACTGCTTTTATATTTCCTAAATAGCCAATAGCCCAGGTAGCCGACCATTCACTACATAAAAATACTTTTCTGAGTTTTGACAGGTTTAAACCTAGTTTTCACCGGTTAAAACTAGGTTTAAACTACTTAGTGGTGAAAACCAGTTTTGACTACTTAGAGATCAACCCTGCTCCCAGCGCTAGTCCTGGGAAAGATGGTACTGCTATTTTGCATTCATCAAATGCTGGCATTTGCACAACAATCTAACCTCTTAGTGTAATCCAAAAGAAAGAATCAAAACCTGTGATAGCGTGGACCTTTTAATTGCAGTAACATATTATTAAAAAACAAGCAGTGTAATGAGCAAAGCAGCCAGTCTAAGGCAGTGGAGCTGGACACTGGACAGGCCAAAAAATTTATCAGCAACTTACAACTCAACAACATCATCATCAACAATGAAAATGAAAAACAAAAACTGTTCAAATAATCAAAATTTGTGGTAATCGTGTTTCCAAGTCAAATATTTCTTTTGTATTTGTAAACTGTTTTCAAACATTACACATCTTCTTTTATCATCGTATTTGATTCCAAGCATTGATTGCCTCCTGGCCTCCTGTATTAAAAGTTTCCAAAATTGTTGGTCTTTTCCTGTGTGTAGAAATAAATAACTATTCTTATTAAGCAAAGACCGCCCCGATAGTTCAGTTGGTTAGCGCGTAGCTTCTGGAACGAAGAAGCTTCAGGATCAAGCGGCGCTGGTTCGACTCTCGGGTCATCGGCGCTCGTTTCGACTCGAATTTATGTCATCACTTGATTGTGGTTACAGTTTGTAGTTATAATATCTAATTGTCCAAGGCAATGATATTGCTGTGCATTATTTTTGTTTTGTGTGCATGCTAGCCAAGTTATAAATGCACAATGCAGTGATAGTCGTTGTTTTTCTTATTTTGTACGTTCTCCATGTAACTTTATTATGTAATAGTCAGTGGCGTAGCTAAGGGGGGCGTGGACCGCCCCGGGCGATACGTCTGGGGGCGGCACGTTCACACTACGATTTTTGATTTTGATTATAATCTGATAAAAAAACGCATTTCATTTTCACATGCTTTTTCTTGAAGGGGCGGCAAAATCTAAATCCGCCACGAGCGGCACATTTCCTAGCTACGCCACTGGTAATAGGCAATAAACTTATGAAATATTGATACTTTTGTAAAAAAACATAACAAATACCACTTTAATCAAACGATCAAGTGAAAACAGCCAGTGCAAAACAAACATTCTAATGCAGTGACACCGCATTGCGCAATACAATGTAGACAGCATAGTTAGCCCTTCAGATGGACGGGCAGATTTCGAGGTTCGCATGCCATATTGCCATAGTGCCAAGATATCCTTGGTGGAATTCTAAGCTCTTAATTATTTTGCTGTCTATAGCCTATAGATGATAAAGCTTTGGTAGAGAGTTTGCATTTTTAAACCATAGACAAGCGAAACAAAGTAGCCTGACCTTAGCTGGTTTAACATAGGCTAATGTATTACCGGTAGCCTACATACAGTAGGTAGCTACAAAGGTAGCTATGTAACGCTTCTGTGTTGGTGAGATGACGCTGCTGAGTTTGAAGTAAGGCTTCTGAGTTGGGGAGTAACGCGGCTGGTTGGATTGACTTGAAAGCAACACTAGATTTGGGAAATCATCTTGTATTGCGTCAGTTGTTGCAGCAGCGATCAGAGCAAATTCAGAAAGCGTCACGTCTTGCCGTAAGAAACGTGTTGATCGAAAAAGAATAATAATAATAATAATGTTATGGTTTTATTTATTGTCGCTCTACAACAGCTAAGGTCTTTTAGCGACAGGGCTCATTTTCAATTTATATCAGGTTTACGATGTTATCACATTATTACCCGACTCACTCTCACTGCGCTATGCAGGATAGAACACAATCGGTACCGTTTTTAAAGTCTTCGGTTTGACCCGACCTGGAATCGATCTCAGATCTACCAGCACCAGAGCCGAAGGCGAAACCACTCGGCCACTGAGCTATCGAAAAAGAAAGATTCATACCTAGTCTCTTAATTTATATGCGAAACAATATTCATCCGCGGGTTGCAAGGCGCAAGGCTAATTAAATAATAATTGAAACTTGAAAGGGCTAAACAATTGAATTATGAGAGCGTTGGACTGCACTGCAGAATAATGGCTGGTGACGAATATAAGACAGCAGTCGGTACATACGTTGGCCCCAGTCAAAACGACGTTGAAGCGTAGATGAAACGTCGTGAATGACGAATAATTAGGTTATGATGTAGTGACTGAAATTGAATGCTGGGGCGCAACTGTAAATGAAAATGCAATGATAGTAAAATTTACAAGTGTGGTGGACAAATTAAGTAGGCTACACAAGCAGGTAAGCTTCCATGGCTGTCCATGCCCCGCCTCCGAAGAGATAGGAGTTGACATCCATGGAAGCAAACCAGAAAAGTACATAGGCTAAGCGGTGCGCGCGCAGGGTTGTGCGAGACATGAATGTCCGAGAGTCATACTATTAGTTCGAGTTTTTTTTTTTGATGAGGGAGGACGAGACGACAGCAGTTGATTTGGAAGTTCGGTGATGTATATGATGAGCACGACAGCAGCTGATAAGCAGTTCAGTTAGTAGTCCATTGATGGATGACAAGCACGACAGCAGCTGAGTAGTGAGTCCGTTGATATAGGACGAATATGACAGGAAAGAGGCCAGCTTGTATAGTTGCAAGCTGTGTGACATGCAGCCATTGCATGTCGAAAGTGGCGCAAAATAGCGGCACTGGTTGGGTTGACGTCGCGGTGTGCTTCTGACGCAGAGAAGGCTTGAAGGATGGACAATGCAGCAATTGCATGTCGAAGGTTGTGTCGCAAGTAGCGGCAGACATGGGGTTTACCATGTTAGAGTTGCGTCGGCGGCTGTGGATAGCCGTATTGAGGGTCATCTCCGTGGAGGCATCTCGTGGTTGAGGCATCTCATGTTGAGGTATGTGATGAGGGACTGTTCAACGCAGTGCAAGTCGTGAAGAACATGGGGTGCTGTGGTGCCATGTTGAAGTGGTCTCATCAGTGAGCTTGTCGTGTCATCATCGTGGTGTTGAATTGAAGTTCCTTGAAGTCTCGCATCAACCTCTCGCAGCAACCGTGTTGATAGGCAGGTCTGAAACGAAATTGATACAAAGTAGCGACCGCTAGAAAGTTACACATAAGCAGTTCAGACACATTAAAAAAAGCGATACATGCGGGGATAAAAGTAGTTACAATATGGCAGTGCCATAGGCGGCAGACGCCGGCTGATGATGGGACACATAATGAAAAAGAATAGCGATACATGCAGGGATACAAGTAGTTGCAATATGGCAGTGCCATAGGCGGCAGACGCCGGCTGATGATGGGACACATAATGAAAAAAGAATAGCGATACATGCAGGGATACAAGTTATTAAATTGGTAAGGCATGGCAAGGCAATGCCGGCTGGATGGGTAGGAAACGAGACAAGAAACTATGAGAGTCGTAGTATAAGTACGGAGTAGGCTCAGCACTCATTAAAAAAAAAGCGACAAACACGAGCATAAAAAGTAGTTACAACGTCACATGACTGTAGTTAAGCGAGTGATTATAAAATGAATGAATGGATGCAGTTTTCATGTCTTGCTCAGGACGGTAAGCTACAGAATGGATGCAGTTTTGACGTCTTGCTCAGGACGGTAAGCTACAGAATGGATGCAGTTTTGACGTCTTGCTCAGGACGGTAGGCTACAGAATGAATGCAGTTTTGACGTCTTGCTCAGGACGGTAGCTACAGAATGAATGCAGTTTTGACGTCTTGCTCAGGACGGTAGCTACAGAATGGATGCAGTTTTGACGTCTTGCTCAGGACGGTAAGCTACAGAATGGATGCAGTTTTGACGTCTTGCTCAGGACGGTAAGCTACAGAATGGATGCAGTTTTGACGTCTTGCTCAGGACGGTAAATTGCTGTGATAAAAGTAGCGACAAGCGCAAGCTGAAACCGTGTGCGAGGCTGTGATGTAGGCTACAAACCGAGATACAATCGGTAGGCTGACAAGTGGGTTTGCAGCATGTGAAACAATACAGTAGGTGTATGGCGGTTGCTTATGTAAACACAGAAATATTTGCGCTGGCAGTTGACCAGCGCGCAATGAGACATCATGACGTAGTTAGTTGACATTGCAGTGGTTAGGCTACGTCATGAAGGCGATAAACTTGATTATAAAGACACAGAGGTGGATCCGTCACCCTTACATTGATGCAACGTCAGCAAACGTTGAAGCAATGTAAGTATGACGAATACCGTTGTATGGGGAGTGACGCCACGAGAAACTGTAGGAAAACGAGGCATAGTGGGGAAATGAAAGAGGAATAAGGGCGGCAATAAGCTACTTGCAATTAGTTAAAAAAAAATTATGCAGTGGTTTTATAGCAACAGTAAAGATAAGGTACCGTAGAAAAAAATGAAAGTTATAAACGATGCATAAAGACTACCGTAGATAATTACATAAGGTTAAAAGTTTTAGCATGCAGTGGTCTGTATGGCAACCACAAGGTTAAGGTACCGTAGAAATAGAAGTTAGAAACTATGCATGTAGAGTACAGGAGATAATTACAAAAGTTTAAAAAAAATTTGGCAAGCGGTGGTTTCTATGGCAACCACAAGGATAAGGTATCTAGGAATAGAAGTTAGAAACTATGCATGTAGACTACAGGAGATAATTACAAAAAGTTAAAAAAATTATTTGAAAAAAACGTGGTACATTACCAGGTGGCGTGGATGTCGTTGTTGCAGGTCGTGAGTTCGAAAAATGTACTCGGGGTCACCATTGTAACGCTTCTGTGTTGGTGAGATGACGCTGCTGAGTTTGAAGTAAGGCTTCTGAGTTGGGGAGTAACGCGGCTGGTTGGATTGACTTGAAAGCAACACTAGATTTGGGAAATCATCTTGTATTGCGTCAGTTGTTGCAGCAGCGATCAGAGCAAATTCAGAAAGCGTCACGTCTTGCCGTAAGAAACGTGTTGATCGAAAAAGAAAGATTCATACCTAGTCTCTTAATTTATATGCGAAACAATATTCATCCGCGGGTTGCAAGGCGCAAGGCTAATTAAATAATAATTGAAACTTGAAAGGGCTAAACAATTGAATTATGAGAGCGTTGGACTGCACTGCAGAATAATGGCTGGTGACGAATATAAGACAGCAGTCGGTACAGCTATACAAAAGAAAATATATAACATAATGACTCAAACGTTTTTGATACGTAGCCCACGTGTGTCTTCATCAGGAATTAAATCTGCAATAGATAGCCTACATAAAATGAAAAATCGTAAGATGAATTTGATTTGCATTATAACTGTAACGACACTCTGGACTGAAAAGCACAAACTGAACAAATGATGCAACAATGATCACGAGTAAATTGTACGGTGGGAAACAGATCACATGAGGTGTAGGCTAAACTACAGGCATTGGACAAACTATTAGAACACACACAAAAGGAACGATAAGCTACAGGCGAATAACTGCCGGTTGAGAGATGGATGGTTACTTTTGATTCTTAAGGCTTCTATGATCTTAGTCTGAAAATCAGATCTGCCTCGAGAGATGATTTTTAATTGGTCGATCGAGACATTGTCAGTGCACGTTTCACAAGGGGCGATGTGCTCTTTAATTGCACTTTTGGTTGATAAGTTTGAGTTTAAGTGCTCCCCGGCCCTTGTCAACAAATGTTTCGTTGACATTCATGTCATTCATGTACTACTGGTAGGCTACAGTCAGCTACAGCAGACAGTTAGCTAATGTTATGTAGAACATATTCAAAGAATACCCGTTTGAAAAGAGAGTTGAAAAGTTACCAGTAGGCTAATCTTATTTTTCTTAACAAAGCGTTTGCAGTAGGCTTGGTGCAAAGCAAACAGTTGATAGGTAGTTGAATTAACAAGTAATTATGATCATTCAGTGAATATCTGTAGGCGTTGTGCTTGATGGTAATAACTAGGGCCCGCAAAAGTCAATAAAGTCAAAATTTTTTAAGGACTTTGTCTGTCCACGAATTAAAGAATAAAGTTGTTTTCAGCACTTAGGGGACTGTTTCTAAGAAGTTTATAGGTTAAAATAAAGTCAAAATTTTCATTAAATTCAAAATTTGTCAAATTATGGCTTTTGACAAACTTTTTGTGTTTCTTGAGAGTATTTTTTGTCAAAATCCTTGTAGAAGCATTGTCAATCAGGAACTGCGACACAATTAAACCATATTAACCCATAAAAGATCCTTGAAGACCAACTCCACTTCCTCGTAGTAAGGATCGGAAAACGCTGGGGCAAAGTCCTAGTAGGCCAACGGAGCTCTGGCACTAGCAATGGCCTGTGCTAGTCAAATCATGGCTCAACATACCTCATGAATATTACAAAAGATAAGGTATAACACATCTGAGGCCGTCGATGCCTGGTTCAGGCAAGGCAATTGAAGAAGAAGAACCTATAAAAGCAGGAAATATGTCACAAAGCCCACTTGGATCAGCAGTAGGCCTAACTTTTATCGCAGATTGTCCATTATTTATTCATTGTTAGGGGAGACTGGGGTAAAGTGTGCAATGGGGTAACATGAGCAACCCCTGTTTTTGGAAAAACGAGTTGGCGGAATTATTATTTTGTTTATTCTGGATATGTCACTAATAATGCCACTTCATTCAATGTATTTGTTATGTCCACTGCGAATTGCATTTTACAATGGCACGCAATTATATTGTTTATGTCGAAAAGACGAAATTTTTATTTTTTTGCCAAAAACTGAATAACTTTATTGTTACACTATGTAAATCAAATCTGTTTTTTTGTATTGGTAAGTATAAAGTGTGAGGATATTCAATAAAACGTTCAGGTTGGTTAGTCTTGTAGTTTTTTAAATATTTGTAATTTTGTCACAAAAATCATGATGGGGTAAAATGTGCAATGCTAGTTGAAGTATCTTGGAGCAGTTGCTCAACTTACCCCAAAAGAAATAGCTTTAGCTTATTTAATGTTTGAACTGTTGAATTTATGTCTTTTTAGGTTCGAATTGGATAAAAAAAACAGTGTTGTGTTGTAAAGCATAATGCCTCGCAATTATACAAACAAACTGACAGGAGAATGCTTCAACTTAATCGAATTGCTCAACTTACCCCAAGTCATTGCTCAATTTACCCCATACAATTTTTGCCGGGGTAAGTTGAGCAACACGCGAATAAGTATCAATATAAAAAAATATAAAATCGCAAGGTGATAAAACTCAATCTAAAATGTAGCTGATTCACTGGTGCTTTAAGTTAACCCTATTAAAATTTTCCAAAACAAACCGTTGTTTTGTAAAAGCGACTTAAGCAAAAAGGTGCTCATCTTACCCCACCCTCTCCTACATATTTAAATAATTCTTATAAAACACTTCCTCTTTACAAACATAGTTTTTTCTGAGATCAACAGTTTGAATTTTAGGAATAGCTTACTGACATTCTGTAGTACAAAAACGCCTAAGCAAGCTAAATCGTCTTCAGCAAAGGTTAGACAGATTTGTCGAGATTTTCCTGATGAATTCAATGCAACTCTCGGGGGTGATATAAGGTGCGATTTTTGCGAGTTTATAGTGAAGTGCGATAAAAAGTATTTTGTTGAAAGCCACAGGAAAAGTAAACGGCATCAAGCTGGATTAGAGCGACAACAAGCAGCGCAATCAAGGCAAACATTTATTGTACAAGCCCCTTTTATTGAACACGTTTGGGTCTGAAATCGACAAAATAGGCTATTATGTTTGGGTAACTGGTATCAGTTCAAGGAAGAACAGTGACCTCCTCAAATAAGCAATTTCGTTAGGTCAAAACAAAGGCAAAATTTGATAAAAATTAAGTCAAAAATTTTTTTTTTCAAAGTCAAAATAAAAATGGCCCTAGTAGCCTAATGACGCAACGTAGGTTATCATAACAAGGTTTCTTAGATTACTATCGGTGCCAATTGTGATTTTACGATCAGAGATTATTCAGGATAGATAGAGGCCCTCCTATTGTCAGATGTAATAAAGGCCTTCGTATCCCCTTTTTTAGATATCCCCGATATAGCCAAACAATCGTCTTGTACTTTGGTGAGTGCAGAAAAGTATGAGATTGGGACCCTCACGCCTTGGCGTAAAAACTAATGTTAAATGTCCTTTGTGACGTTTCTTAATTCGTATTGTTTCATAATTTCGACTATGACATCACAAGACAAAAAAATTTTCCAGTTGGTATTTTTAAAATTATTGGAAAAACCAAAGTGATTTGGCAGAATAAACAATAATGTCCTTTCAAGATTTTATTCCTTTTTATGACTATATCTTTGGTCATGAAAAACTAGAACACAAACCTGAAGTATTTGATTTATTTGCGTGGCTGTTTGGAGAAGAAGCCCCAAAACGTCACATCCCCGATGACCCTTATTTTGCTGGAATTTTTTCTGTCAAGGAATCCTACGACATAACTGTGGATGAAGTGCTGAGATTGTATGGACCAGAAGAAGCTGAAAAACAAGTTCAGCGACTTCACTTGAATTTGTGTTTGGCTCCCTTTGTAGCAACGCTGATTTTTCTCACTTTTACATACGCTACCAAACTTGCATACAGGTAAGCTATGAACTTGCAAAAGCTTCAAACGGTTTCAAAAGTATTCTATTTGAATAAGATTATACTGAAGAAGCCACACTTGTGTGGTGAAAGCTCTATATATATTAATAAATTTATTTTTCTTGATTTAGTGTGATATTGTTTACTTAGTTACAAAAGTGTGTGTAAATTATTGTGAATGTGTGAATTAGGGAATCCTTTTTCAAAAGCAAGTGTGAATTAGGCCACTCAAAAATATTCAAAATTTTAAGAGCCTAAAGTCACTTATTTTTTTGAAAAAGTAGGCAGTAGACAATTTTGTGTTTATGAAACTTTTGTTTTAAATTAATTAGCAAAGCTAACTCACTGAAAATTAAAAGCTTTTTTTTTAAACAAAATAAAAATAAAAAAAACAATTCAAAACGAAATAACAGTACAACGAAATTTTATTTTGTTTGGAAAATAATTTTTACACGTTCAACTTTTAAATAACAAGAAGTTAAGTAATTCTTAGAAAATGTCTAGGCTGCCCACTTTAAATTGAAATGTGATCAATGTGTTCGAATATTGTAGTGCTTTTGTTTTCGTTTCAGATTAACAACAAAAATGATTTTAATTCAAACCCAAACAAACTTACTTTTTTTAATGAAAAATTCGAAATGAAACTAAAAATGAGCGATGTTGTTTTAAAAAGAAGTAACTCAAAACTTAAAAGTAGTTACGGTATCACCGCCAATGGGGTACGCAAAGAGGGGGTCTTTTGACTTATAAAAAAATTTGACGAATAATTTTCAAAATACCAGTTTGACTGGTGTAAACTAACGATAAGTATGGACCATAGTCTATGCTCGCTGTAATAAGCAAAAGAGTGTTTTTCTAAAAAAAAGCCCCTTAAAAAATCTTGCGTACTTCATTGAACACCTTTTATTGGCTCAACATAAAATTTTTTATTTTTATCCAGGGGAATTAAACCTCTTCTACTTGGAGTGACAAATATCATTCAAAAAGTTCTACAAGTAAGAAATTTTTATTAACTTATTTTTAAAATATTGTAATACTGTTCAAATAATATTATTATGTACCTCCATAATAAATATACGTTGAGCTATCACTTCAAAAATTCCATCTAGATTAAAAATTCCAAAAACATTAATTTTTTCACATTTTTATTACGTAGGGAGATGTCAAATCTGTAATGGAGCAAAGGATGGATTTATTGGAGAAGGCGTTGGTAGAAAATATCAAATGCGAGAAGGTGATCACCCGGACTGCAAAATCCTTCATGTGTACTTTGATTCAACGTCTGCAGACATTAAATCAATGCAAAACTGACGGATTTTGTTGTATGGGCATTTTAGGTTTATAAGAAAAGCTTGTTTTTTGTAACTATCACAAACAAATTTTAGGTAAAAACATCTTCTTCACTAAGTTTCTTAGGCAGAGGTCTTAGAAGTTTTATTTACCACCCCTTGATTCTCATGTTTGTTGAGATTTCACTGACAGGCCATTAAACAGCAGCCAAACTTTAGCCTCATCTTAGCCAAATTACATTGATTTGATTTTTTTTTACATAGTTACAAAAAATTAGTTACAAAAAAAAAAAAATTGATTTGATGTTTGTAGACGATAAATCAAAGTAAAAGGGCTGATTATTTAGTTGAGATTTTCCAAGTCGCGCAAGATTTAACAATTTATTGAATATTCAGAACATGTCAGGTTGATTTCATCTAGGAAATTTAACCGTAGAACAACAGGCTATTGATTTTTGCTAAATATAAGAAAACGAAACTAATTTCTAACATCAGTGAATAAAAACAATTAGATTTGGTAACTATTGCAATTACAGTATTTAGACTATAAAGCTTTTGCCGCATTTTACCAGTTTCTTCATTGCTTTTATTCAAATAAAAATTATTTTAATATTATGTATAAGTATTATATTAATGCCATTATTATTATTATAGTAATTTAAATTCTGTTTGAATAAGAAAACTAAACAATCCGCTTTCCGATGGCGAAAGCTTTATTACTAATTTTTGTTAGTTTCCAAATCTTACTGTTTTTATTTACTGATATCCATCGTTTGAAAGTATTTTGTAATCGATGGATCTTCGCATAATTTGCAAACCGCAGTTTTTTCAACACCGAGAAGTCAGAACAGAGGTTTAGAAACATCAGGATCAGTTATTGCAAAGATTTATAACATTTTCTTGCAAAATTCTTAAAAGTCGTCATAATATCCCGTGTGACGCAATAATAGAAAACAATGTGCTTTTATACTTCACAGCAACAGCAGGAGAGTCTTTTTCAAGTTCTTATGTAAAAATGATATAGCGCATAAAAAAATAATAATCAGAAACCGTATGCTATTCCTGTCCTTCCTAAACTTGGGTCGCAAGCTTTGAAAGTCCTTGAAAAGTTTCAAATGCCTAGAAATGTGCTGACGTTAGAGAAAAGTAGTGTAGGCTACTAAGTTACTCAAATGGCGGAGATGGCTCATCGGATAAGACGCTCAATTTCGAATCATGCAAATCCCGGCTGAACTCGACACTTTGCGTGTGTTAACAGTAGGGTACGCTTGATTTTCTTATGGAGCATTTGCGGTGGGGCATTTCATGTTTTTTCCTTTGTAATAAAAATGTATATTTACTAATAATAGCCAACACATTACCATACCCAATTACCTATCTTACATTAAAGATACCAATTTTCGAGTTTAGAAGCGCTAAGTTACTTCGGGTTGATTTTACACTGGAAGTGAATATCGGGATAGCAAAATTCGACACTTCTCGGTCTAACGGCATTTATCTGCTTATGCACCGCACTGGCACACTGCTGAAATTACCAATCCTCATTTTAAAGAGTGAAGCTATGGACCTATATCCCAGCGTGTATCAATATGCTTATGTTATCTGGTTGATTAATAAAGTTATTCTTTCATTTAGAAGGAAAGCGTTGACATTTTGAAGCTAAAGATGGGAGATTTAATTGACAGCCACTCCAAAGTTCTGCTTTCCACTCAAGCTCGCCTTGGAGATATTACAGATGCTGTACAGGATTTGTTGCAGGTTTGTGGTTGCAGCTTTATCTTTACACAGCAGAACGCATATTGACCCCGGCAAACCTTAGGTGGCAACCAAGAATTGTTGGTAACAAAACATATGTTACTCGTTTTAAGCTTTAGCGTGATGTCGAAGCTGGATCAATCTTAGTCTGGCAGCTCATCTGTAGTCAAATCAGGTATGGGAGTTCCATGACCTCGTTTGCCAGACAGATTCCTCTGTGCTTGCAGCCTCCACACGACGACAACATGTCGACCTAGATCGTGAAGAACTCAAAGGAGTTATTTTTTTACTTCACAGTGTTGATATTAACGACCTGTTTTAGCCTGATGCAGCGAGTTCGTTCTGGTAGTAGCGAATTGCACTAGCTTTCGGAACACAGTTCCCTAGTCATGTGCTATGTCAAAGGAGATAGTTTCGCATTGCCGACGTGTTGTTGTCTGTGGATTATCCCATTTACTCAGTGCTTCTGAACGGAAAGCTATCCTTAAAGTGCGTTGCTCAAGCCCCGAGGTTGCTCATACCCCAAGGGTCGAACCAAAGTCGCTTAATCTTGAGGTTTCTTCGTTCCTAAAGTTAGCTACCTATTGGGGCGGATTTAAATCTTCAACCACGGGGCCAGTGGCGTAGCTAGGGAATGTGCCGCCCGGGGCGGATTCAGATTTTGCCGCCCCTTCAAGAAAAAGCATGTAAAAATGCTTTTATTTTTCGTGTACTTTTGCATTATTATAAAAAAAACGTCCTGTCTGAAAGTGCCGCCCCCCAGACGTGCCGCCCGGGGCGGTCCGCCCCTCCCGCCCCCCCCCCCCCCCTAGCTACGCCACTGCACGGGGCGTAAGCTGAGATACGACAAAATCTTTAGCCTACTTGGAAACGTCTGGCAGACTCCAGCAGGTAATGCCTTACTATTACTTTAGACATCTACTCCGGTAAAACGACGTGAGGAAGTGAAACCTACTCCAGATACCGGGGATATTGGAGATTCATCAAACAACATCAACCAGAAGGCTTGACTCCGCGAAGAACTTTGGACGTTTATTCTAAATTTACAATAATTAAATTTTCAAAGTAAAAATGCGCATCATTTCGTAAACAATAAACTTCACAGCATTCGTTAAAACTCTGGAGTGATGATGACGAATCGGAAATGATTTTTTCCTTTTAATGTTCGTTTTTCCAATTCAAACAGAAGGTTAGCCTATTTACTGAGAAGCAAGCAAACTATTAAGTAGGTGATGATAAGACTTGAGAACAAAATTGGAAGTTTCAATGAGATGAGTCCAATTCTTCTTTCATTTTCGTTGTTGATTCCAAGCACTGACTGCCTCTTGTATGAAAACGTTTTCAAGTTTCTCGTTCTTTTGCTATTTGTGTTAGATCTGTGGTGATGTTGTTTTGTTGCTCTATTATGCCATTCTTAACAACAGAATTGATTATATTTTATTCTCGGACTAGGAAAGCCTTTTGCAGAGCTTAACCCTGCGGTTTTGCATGCTTGTAGAGGCTTTGAATCACTGACGCAGGACCGGTCACCGAGATTGACAGAAAAAAGTTTCCGATTGTTGAAGTGTTGTTGCAAGGGAATTATTCCATCCATTAGATGCCGCTGAGTGGACAGCAGTCCTTATCGTGCGTTGCTCAATCGCACACCCCGAGAGTCAAACCAGAATGGACAAACCAATCATGGCGGTCATGAAAGTTGGTGATCTTAGCTGAATTTAGGCCGCTAAACTCAAATCGTAAGTCAGATTTTCTCTATCACGTCAAGTTTTCAAGATATCAGTAAGCACCATAATTTTTCTGCTTTCATAAAATAACATAAAAGTAAATAATTCGGTCTTGATTTTGGACCTCCGCCCCACCTATTTTACGGTATTCTGACGGTTTCAGCTAACCCCTCCCCGTTCTGTTGACGCATCATATGACATTTTGATATATCCCCATATTTAAAGGGTCAAACAAGTCTAATTTTAACCCAAGTAGAAAAAATTTGAACCAATTAACAGCCATTTTCACCAAATTTGAGCTTTCTGTGTACTACCGTTGAGACTACCCCGTGTGTAATACTCCCAGACCCCCATTAGCCTCCAGCCGCCGAGTCAGCCGTTACGCGGCTGACTGACACAATGTCTTGGCCCCCTTAACAAACTTTCTAAATACGCCACTGCCACTACTCTACTACGCAGATAGTGATGCGGTCAAATTTCGTAACCTACAAATCAGTTTGAACATTGCTGCAAAGGGCCATACTTCATTTGCAAGCATGTCTGCATTACACAATTGACTTTCAAAGGTTTTGGTTGTATAGGCTTTCGTTAAACTATTGTTGGCTACCTATTGAGTTACGACAGCAACAGAAGGCTTTATCTGCTTTTCAAAGAATAAAATTATTTCCAGACAGCAAATCAACCGTTTTTTACATAGATTCAACGTCTGTAGAAGTTTTTTACATTGATTCAACGTCTGCAGACATTTTTTACATTGATTCAACGTAAAAAATGGTTGATTTGCTGTCTAGGTACATTGAGTCATTGCCTTCCTATCATCGATTTTGATTGGCTGGAATGAATATTAATTCGATTTGTTTCATATCTCCAGTATTCTTCAATGTACAGTATGTAATATCAACGAACAACAACGCTCTAACGATGTGAAAAAACGATGTCATCAAGACCAAGAAAAATTGCAGCAAACAAAGAACTAATAATAAAACGACCTTTGTTTGTAATAGCCAAAAAAAAAAACAGAAATGTCTTGTCAAGTGCGATCTGGTATGTAGGAAGACATAATATGTTACTTGGACGTGGACCCAAGGACCAAGGTTCGATACCAAGCAAAGCTGAACGTTAAAAGACAATTGTTCAATAAACGATTGGGGTTATTTGCGAGCAGTAAAGCAAAGTCGTGTTAGTTGCCATGTTTGTAAGGCAGAAGATTTTTAATGATTCACTGAGAAACGTTTTTAAGTAAATTGAGAAAAAATACTCAAATTACCTAGACAGCAAACCAACCGGTTTTTACATTGATTCAACGTCTACAGACGTTGAACCAATGTAAAAATGATTGGTTTGCTGTCTGGGTAGCTTTTTATTCCGACAAAACTTGATTTAGATATTGCAAAACTATTTGAACTTGCGATTACTCAGTTTGGAAAGAAAATAAATACTAAATAGGCAGCCAAAACAGTGAATAGCAATGTGTGTCTTTTGCAAATACCGAATATAAACATAAGTACCACAGGGATATTTTTCACGTCAGAACATATATTTTCTAAAACCTGTGCTGTTGATTAGAACGCCTGGTCAATTTAATCAAAAATTAAAGAACTTAAAAGGAATACACGACAATCATGCTTAGCAAATTTTTCGAAAGCTAAATTATTAAAACAAGTCCAGTTTTTGAAGCGTTTGCTAGATACAAGCTTATTGTCTTTACTTTGTAATGCAAAGGAATTTATTTTCACACGAGTCAGTTCAATCATAAACAGCTAAAAATGGATAAAGTTGTGGGTTTGACACCTGTCAGAAGACATTTCGTTTGCTTGATATCTTCACTTTGGGTTTTTTATATTTTTATCAATTTTATTCGTCTTACAGTTTTGCCTGATACTTTTGTTTAATTAATCAGCCATTCTCCATTGAGTAAATAGTAATTGTGAGGCGTAATAAATGCGTCATATTTATTTCACATAAATGTCCAATTCAACTCAAGAAAAGAATGAATCCGACCGGGATGAAAAGTCAAAATCCTTACTCCAAAGCGGCGGGTCAAAAGGGCGATGAAAACGTCAAAAACGTAGCTCCAGTTTGTTATGCACTTGACAAGATCGAAGAAACCACGTCACAGAGCAGCAATGAGGAAACATCCTTCCTCATTGTATCAAATCAAACGAAACGAGAATTCACAGCAGTCACTGTGACGCAAGAAGGTAATTGTGTTGTGGCAGTTTTTTGACATAAGAAAAAAATAAACAATTAACAACTTAAAAGTATTCAATTTAGTTAACCATTGCAAAATCAATAAAGGGATATTTTACCCAATTCTTCTTCTTTCTGCTCTTTTTTGTCTCATTTCCTGGATGCAGTGGCGTAGCCAAGGGGGGGGGGGTCTTGGGGGTTTCAACCTCCCCCTTTGGCACGCGTGTGACGTCACGATATTGAGAATGATGCTTTCAGTTTTTTTATGCTTGAGAATGATGCTTTCAGTCTAAAAAAAAATTGCCAAATTTTTAACAAAACTGCATTAAAAGAGCGAGTTTTGCCAATACCAAGCGTTTCAGCCAGGAATTAGCAACAAGAAAACATAGAGACTTAGCTTTATTTGCGAAAAATATCGAAGAAAACATGATCTTATCCTTTCGCTATGCCACCGGACAGCACCATTTTACAGGAATATTCATACCTACATTTTTGTTGAAAATGCTCTCAGAATGCACCAAATTCAAAGTAATTTTTCAAAATTTTCTGGGGGAGGCCCCCCAGACCCCCCGCCGTTGGGTCGTCAGAACCCCCCCATTCAAAATTCCTGGCTACGCTACTGCCTGGATGTCATGGTACGACGGGTGTTTAATACTTATACTTTTAAACAGAGTCATTGCAGCTTGACATTTTCATGGTTAAAGAAAGGAAACAATAAAATCCTTCATTGAAAAGTTTTATTGAAGCGAATCAGAGATCGATCGATTTTACGTCGAACAAAATTTGACTTCGGACAATTTCAAAAATACAGTATTACTATCATGAATAGCTTGACCTCGTAGCTGTAGCAGATCTACAAAAAAAATGGAAAGCACCATAGGATAGATTTACTTCAAAGTGGTGTACATTAGTACTAGCAGTAGCGTAGCCAGGAATTTTGAAAGGGGGGGGTTTTGACCACCCAGCGGCGGGGGGTCTGGGGGGCCTCCCACAGAAAATTTTGAAAAATTACTTTGAATTTGGTGCATTCTGAGAGTATTTTCAACAAAAATGTGGTTACGAATATTCCTGTAAAATGGTGCTGTCTGGTAGCATAGCAAAAGGATAAGATCATGTTTTCTTCGGCATTTTTTGGAAATAAAGCTAAGTCTCTGTGTTTTCTTGTTGCTAATTCCTGGCTGAGATGTTTGAATGTTTGGTATTGGCAAAACTCGCTCTTTTAATGCAATTTTGTTTAAAACTAGGCAATTTTTTATTAGACTGAAAGCATCATTCTCAATATCGTGACGTCACACGCGTGCCAAAGGGGGGGGGGGTTGTAACCCCCAAAACCCCCCCCTTGGCTACGCCGCTAAGTACTAGGCCAAATTTATAAGTACAATATTAAAGATTATACTCTCTAAAATCTCCTGTAGATAGCTTAGATTACAATCTTGACACAAAATAATATAGTAGACTGCAATTTACATGTAAACCTTTACGGTTGAATTACTTGAGAATGTTACGGTCACATGTGATTTAGGTTTAGAATATATACTATGTTACGGTGTTAATTTCAATTTATTATAATATTCATTATGTTAATGAAACATCTCTGATTGGTAATTTTTAGCCTACTACATTGATGGCATCCGGGTACGCCCACTGGCTGATGATGACGATGATGATCTGCAATGACCTTTGTTCGATGTTAAATTATCACCTAATGGTATTATTATAATTGTAAATGTTATTTTTTGCATACTTTTCTAGATTTATACAAAAGCTGGCATATCCATGACGACACCTGTGACCGAACAAACGCACCAAATGTAGTTTTGACTGTTTCTTTGTTCTTAATTGTGTTTTTGCTGTTGTTCGTATTTGAATGGTATAAGTGACAATTTGATTCGAATAGCAGTAATATTTTTTGAGTTTTCTATATGACAGTATTAAGCTTTTCCTAATTTTAATTAGAAGTAAATCGGTTGAAACGTTCAGTTAATGTAGCCTAATGAAAAAAACAAAGAGCCCAAAGTGCAGATACTAAACTCATGTTCAGCAAGCGCTTCGAAAACTAAATTGTGTTCATCTTCAGTGCTATAAATTTATATAAGTTATATATATTATACTGCACAGAAGATGGAGGCAGTTTAGTTTTGAAAACGTTTGCTGAACATCAGTGTGGTGTCTACATTCTGCTGAGCTCTTTATATTTTTTTGATTTCATAAGAATTATTTTTATGAATTTGTGTCAACTAAAAGTTAAACTAAAATCACAACTGCATCAAAAGCATCAATTTCAGCGTTGTCTATTCACCCTTATATGATATCGCTTATTGTAACTTAACGTAAATTTATGGGAATTAATCACATTTAACTTTAAAAACTTTTTTCAGTATATAGGGAAAAGTGGGACAAGATAATCACATTTTCATATTACAATAACTTTATGATTTTATCAAGACTCTTTGGTGTATTTTTTTTGCGGTAAAATAACTAGGCTACATGGGTTTTAACCCTTTGAAGGTTGGGGGGGAGGCTGTCAATTCAACTTTTTTGTATCAACAGTTGTATCTCTAAAACCACTGAGGTTGCGACTACGAGATTTCTTGACTTTTCCTAACTTTTATTCACCTCTATTGAGCTGAAATTTTGAGCGAATAAAGGTTATAAATTGAGATATAAGGCATTTCTCAGCACATCCTCTGAAATATTTCATACTCCATTGTTCAAAATTTTTCCCACCAGCTGGATGAAAGTAATTAATTTGGCCCATGTCTCGTTAATCAAATAATTCAAATTGAGATGATGTAAAAAAATTTAATCACAACATTGCAATGCATGTTCTTCATTACTCTACTAAAGATACCAAATAATCCAAACGTCATAAATCACCTCAACATTTCAACGTATATGAGCAGTTCTAAAATTCACATAGTTTTAATTTTCAGATATGCTCAGCGTGAATAATTTTGCAAAATGAATCCCAAATTTTAAAACCGTGCCTTAAAAAATAACAGAGATATCACTCCTAAAGCATAAGAAGAATCGACAGCCCCCCCCCCCCCCCAAACTGAGCAAGACTCCAGGAGCCCAACCTTCTAAGGGTTAAAAGCAAGTTTTCAACGTGATCATTTTGTCATTTAGCTTATTATAGAATAGGCTAAGCTTAGCTACTCTGTTTCCTGCCAGAAAATTAGTCATTTTCAAACAATTGAACGTACGAACTTGATTCAACGTATTCAGATAGCAAGAAAAAAAACCTAATCGTTCTGAAGGTAGCTTAACTTCCACAAGAGCGTGCAACACTATATTTCATTGTTGTATTGAAAGAAATTAATTTATAACTTAGGCTACTTATTTAAAATCGAAGTTATAAACCAAAAGGTTATTATTACAGAATGTAGCTTAATTGTGAAATATATTTGAATCATATTTCGGGCCGCGCGGGTCGGGTGTTGTACAGATCTAGACCAGAGCATAAACAGCTCCTGGTTGGCCTATTCCCTATGGCAGCAGTGGGAAAACTGCGGTTTTCCGACATATTTTTGTAGCTCTTCCAGTTCATAACTCAAAAGTTTACATCAGATAGGCTACAGCTCAAATGGTTTTAAGTTTTTTAAACAAAGTCAAACTTTTTCAAAGAGACATAGGCTAATGTCGAAAACCTGTCATTTTATCAGTGTCAAAATGAGAACCTACGATCTTTTGAAAAGTAGCCTACGTTCTGACCACAAATTTGAAAAATGCAAAATTAAATTGCAAGGAGTTGCAAGCCAGATTTAAAGCATGTTTTAATATCCTTGTCAATCAATGTGTGGTCAGTGATATGGTTGTCTAGTTCGCCATCCGTTTGTTACAAACACGTCTTCTACAGAAATGGAACTGATTGAAATGCCAGAAATGGCTTTAAAAATTTTAGTTGATGTTTCTCTACAATTGAGTTTTAGAAAAAGGTTCCAGAAAGTAAAAGACTACTGTGCTAAAGTTCAGTAGCCTATGTTTTTATTTCTGACCATCACAACGAAAAATAATATAGCCTACCGTATGCCAAACATATGGCAGAGGTCTAGAAAAAGGTAGAAGAGACAAAATGTTATTTATTTTTATTTTTGTTATTTGCATCAGACTCAAGATTGTCCATATTACAATCAGGCCCGGATTTATAGGGGGGCAGAGGGTGCAGGTGCCCCGGGCCCCCCGACTTTTGAAGGGCTCTCTACGTGGAAAAATGTGATTTTGTGTTGTTTTTTTTTTTCTTTCTTTCAGCCTTTGAAGTTCCTGAAAAATGCTGTGCAGTAATGGATTAATGGTAATGCAGCCTAGACGTAAAAGCGGGTTTTCGCGCCGTAGGCGCGAAAATTTTTTTTGCACGGGGCCCCCTGATTTAAAAGTGCCCCGGGCCCCCATCAGCTAAATCCGGCCCTGATTACAATCAAACAAAAAATAAAAACAAACTAGATACGGTTCTTAACTCCAAAGAGCTGTGTCGTAATGTAACCTATAGCTACCAAATACAAAGATTGATAATAACAGTCTGTTCGCATTAGTTCATAAATCCATTGATTAATTGAATTTTTATCTTCGGACTGGGAAAGCTTCTTAAAGAGCTTAATCCTGGCAGTTTCGCATACTTGTAGACGTAGGTAGAGGCTTTGAATCACTGACGCAGGCCGGTTACCGAGATTGACAGAGTGAGGTTTCCGATCGTTGAAGTCATTGATTGGAAGACAAGTTGCATCGGGTTACAAACTGATATAATTTTTTAAATTTTTTATTTTATAATTTTTTACGATCGAGAGCTTGAAAAGTTGTGGTAATGTTATCAACGAATGCAGAGGTGATGCTGCATCGTCTCTGCAGATTAAACAACATCTGTAACAATTATTGTATCCAACACGTAAGCAATTACTACTGGCTAAAAGATAGTTACACTATAGTTGACACGCATATAACGTAATTGATGCCAAAATAAGAAAATCAGTTTAAAATATGGCACGATTGGTGTTTTTGAGATCGCATTTTCTTGACCTTTTGGTCTTTCGCTGCCATCCTTGTTGTGCGAATTACTTGTGTTTATCAAAAGTGGGAAAAAAAGCTAAGGGAAAAAAAGCTATTGATTTGTTTTCTTACTTGTGTTTATTGTGTTTTTGCTTTTTGTGTCTTTCTTTTTCGCCAACAAAAACAAAAAATAAACTGAACTTAAACTGAACTTGACAAGAGAGCTTTGTGGTTGCCCTTTGGTACAAAAATATTGCTGGAATAAATTTACGTCAGGAATAAATTTTTTTCGAAGCAGACAAAATAAAAGGTTTCTCTCTCAGGCGAATTTTTGCTAGGGTTGTGGGGCAATTCTTCCGAAGGAGTCTGGCAACACTGTAAAACTTCTACATCAAGATTCAAGACAATGATTCGGCTAGGCTAATTCACTTCTTTGTACTTGTCGTCCAACCGCCAGAGAAAAAGAGGAAGTAAAGCTATTTTCAAAAAGTTTTATGTTCATCATATTGAAAATTTAATTCTTTACCTGTTGCCTGGGCTAAAATTTATGCAGCAAGGCTCGGTAAGTTAAGCTTCGAGAATTCAATGATTGATTGATTGATTGATTGAGCTGGTGTACAAGTCTCCGCCCTGGTTATAAATACTATTACATGATTATAGTCAAAGATTGGAATTGACGAAGACATACTGGTAAGGGGTGAACAGTAATGCAAAGTTAAAGTACAGGGTGTTTCAAAAAATTTGACATCATTGTGGTATAGTCTTGTAACTTTGCTAATCATCGTTTATACGATCTCAAATTTTAACAGTATGTACCATATCGTACAGGTACAACAAAATTTTATCTTTTAATTTTCAGGCATTTTACAAATCTCAGTTAGAATCCTGTCCCTGAACTGGTTTTACATGTTAGTCAAAATCAAGAATTACGGTGGGCATTAGGCAATGTACACTTTAATATCACCTTTTAGTTGAAGTTTGGGAGCTGGTATACAAGTCCCCCCCCTTGGTAACTCATGGCAAAGAGGAATTGACCAAAACATGCGGATTGAAGTGTGTGAACAGTAAAGCAAAGGTACAGTAGTTTCACCCTATATGTTTGGTCGAGTCCTGTCTTTGTCATGAGTTACCAGGGTGGGGGGAGACTTGTATACCAGCTCCGAAGTTTGTTCCAGTACTTTGGTTTAACCGTAGCCCATGTTGAAAAGGCAGAATAGCTATTGTTGCTTGTTTGCAGAGGTCAGAAAGATTAGGTTTCTTCCACTGAACATTCACCCAAAATTGAGCCAGAGAAACAGTTTTGAACCTGTCTTTCCTTTAACCATGGAAAATTAAAAATTGGCTTTTAATCATGGAGCTATATACCTGACTGGTCAAAACACAATTTTTTTGATAGAGTGCATAAATTTCCTTGTGGCATCATAAGCGCAAGATTGCAAAGTTTGGCTTTGGCTAGTTTAACAGCTGGCATAAAACTGAAAATAAAGAAATATTAAAACCTGACCTGAGAAGGCCAAAGCCTGTGAGCATAGCTTGGAATGTTGACATACGGTAGGCTACTTAGAATAAAGAAAATTGATGGAAATTAACCGGTTGTAAAATTTGCCTGAACAAAATTGCATATATAAATAAATGAGTGGCAGACTTGATACAAACTGCATTGATAGTGATACCTAAACACCACATAATTGAAATTGATATTACTAAAATTCAATTTTTTTTATTTTTGGTGTTTGCTCAAATTGCAAATACTTAGCTTAATTAATGCTTTGAGTATGTTTATGACTATAGTTGGCTTAGTTGCGTTACCTTCTTGGTCAAAATGCTTGTGTTATTGACGTGCGTATCAGTGGCATGTGATGACTATTTTTTGGGTGTTTATATTTTTTAGAAAGTTTCAAACACATGCTTGATTTGCAAAGTGGACTCTTTATATCATATTAGTTTATTTTAATATTGTTTAAACAGCTATTGAGCAAACTGCAAACCTAGTGTGTGTTTGAAGTCTGCAGCAGGGTTGATCGGTTTAAACCGGAGCGGTTTAAACCGCCCGGTTAAAACCTGGTTTAAACCGGGCAGTTTTGACCACCTATTACTGGTCAAAACTGGTCAAAACCCCTTTAGTGTATGAATCAAGTTGCTTTTCAATTTAATTAAAAGTATTACCCTCCATGTTTAGTAGGGTGGTTCTTATTTGGCAAAAAATGAAAAAAAATTGAATTTTGTGTGGGACACCCTTTTAAAAGGTGAGGTTGTAAGAAAAAATAACACCTGTAAAAAATTTTTGAATTTCAAATTGATTTAGAGGTGGCCCTCCCCCCCTAAAGTTTTGCGCCCTCCTCCAAAATACAAAACCTGCATATCTCAAAAACTGCTTGAGCTAGAGATACGGTTTTTGTGTCAAAAGATGCAGAAAGCATGATTTCCTATCTGCTTTCTGAACAGTGATTGCGTCTATCTTGAGTAGAAAAGCAGTTATTTAGAAAAAACCTGTTTTCGGTATTCTAGCACAAAACAGTGCTAAACAAGTATTGTGGCCCAACCTATTCAATTAACAAAGTTCATAAACTAACCTGTAAAACTGGTAAAGCAATAAACGAAATAAGTATTCTTGAACTTTTATGCATTCATGCATAGCTAAAATAACCGTTTTTTATCATATTCCTTGGAGAAACTCCTGAGCGTGGAATCCGCTTTCCAGCTTCAGGTGCTATGCATCGCACTTGTTGGATGGCGAAGGCGATTTATGCAAAAAGCTTGATTTGCATTCATGGTATCTGTCCGAAGAAATGGTTGGACTAGCCTTGTTTGACTCTTGATTGTCTGTGGAAAGTAAAAAGCTAATGGTGGCAACCATGTTAGATGAAACAGGAGAACGTCCACCAAGGAGACCAAGCATCAAAGTAGATGCGTTTCTTAGCAATAAGGGTCTAGAACAGTATTACACCTCTAATTCAAAATGGCTTCTTCAGCTGTTGGGTGAAGATGAAGCAATAATTATACTTTCAAAGGATCTTGCTCATTGGACTGAAGATGGTGCATTTATTCAAGCTTTACACATGGCGAAGGGACTTTCAGTAGTGAATGACAGAGCAGAGAGAGGAGTTGCTCTAAGTCTAATCCAGGATTTTAACAAAATCTTAACTGAAGATGAGCCACAACTTCAGTTTCTTTTGCAAGTTGTTACTGAACACAGGAAACTGTTTCCAAATTCCAACAAGAACAATATTGTCGATTCTTCTTCGTTTAAACCTTCTTTGTTACTCCAGGGGTCAAGGGCTCTGTCTTTTACCACTCTTGGGCAGTGGCGATGCGGTTTAGATGCTTGAGCAAGTGTCGAGCAGCAATCCTTTGATTCGTCCATTTATCCATTGATTCGTCATCCAGTTCAAGCAGACCACGCACCCCATTTGGAGCAGTTACAGATGGTGTGGTCTGTGGTTTGTTCCTCTTTGCCACACTCACAGATTGCGGATGGAGCCATCCCCCATTTGTGCATGTTGGAGCGGAATAGTCTGACTCCTGTAGGCTAGCCCAGTACGCAGGCGGTTGAGCCGCACCCAGGCCTTCCTTGGCAAATTATGCATTCCGGTTGGATGGGGGCTGGTGTCGGAGATACAACTTTAGAGTCTTGAGGAGTTCTTCTTCCACTCTGAGCTCCATTTGTTGTCCTCCCAGGTAGTCGCGCTGATGGATTGGTCTTCAGCGGTTTTCATCAGGAGTTGTGCGTCACATACAAATGGTTGTCTCGATTTCAGTTGCCGAGGATGCTCGATTGCTCGCTCATAGACTCATAGAGACTTGAGTGGAGCAAGTGGTTGGGGTTCGTAGTGCGGCGAGAAAGAGACAGGATGGCTTCTTCGCGACGAAACTCAGTTGGTTGGTTGCCTGCAAGGACAGGGAAATTGTCCGATGGTGTAGGTCGCAGACATCCTGTCACGATACGCAAGGCAATATGTAAAATATTGTCGATAATATAGCTTCTTCCAGTACTGACCAGAATTACATTTTGAAATGAATATCGTTACCAGTGTTCCCTCTAAGGTGCAAAAATTAAGACAAAAAAACGAAATTTTGTAGACGGTTTCGTGGTCACAAAAAAGGTTGTAAAATCAAGATTTGGTCAAATGCGTTTTTTCTAAATAACTGCTTTTCTACTCAAGGTAGATGCATTCAATGTTCAGAAAGCAGATAGAAAACCATGTTTTCTGCATCTTTTAACACAAAAACTGTATCTCTAGCTGAAGTGGTTTTCGAGATATGCAGATTTGGTATTTTGAGGGAGGGCACAGAACTTTAGGGGGGGAGGGCCACCTCTAAATCAACTTCAAATTTTAAAAAAATTTGCAAGAGTTATTTTTTCTGACAACCTCACCACTTGAAAGGGTGTCCCAAGCAAAATTCAAAAACTCAATTTTAAGAGCCACCCTAATGTTTAGTAATGATGTTCAACTATATTTTGTTGTGATCAACAATAATTTAAATGCTGGATTTGGAACAAAAAATATTCAATTGAAATCTCTGTTTATTTCAATCAGTTGGTTATTTTAATTATTGAGAAAATTCAAATTCTAAAAATAAGTTTCTGATGAACCAAAAAATGCTTGGTAGAACGATGAAACATTTGCACAGCCAACTGAAGTACAAGAATTTATTCCAACAAATTTTTTTTTATGAAAAACATTTGCCATCAATTTTGCCATAAAATTTGCGCAACATTTGCCCTCCCGTTGCATAGCACATAAGACGTAGCACGACATGTAATTAAGGTAGTAGTCTTAACGCTGTTTGATGTCTTGTTTTTGGCGGCGCTAAAACAAGAGAAAAATCCAAGATAAATATAATCTTTCGTACAAATTTTACAGGCAGCCATCTGTGGCTACCTGACAGGTCGGTATTAATGTTTGGCGGCCATTAATGAAAGTTCAGTCGGCCATGGCAGCCAGCTATTTCGAGGCCTGCATATCAAAATGGTCACAACTCACAACTGCTTTTATATTTCCTAAATAGCCCAGGTAGCCGACCATTCACTACATAAAAATATTTTTCTGAGTTTTGACCGGTTTAAACCTAGTTTTTAGCGGTTAAAACCAGGTTTAAACCGCTTAGTGGTCAAAACCAGTTTTGACCACTTAGAGATCAACCCTGGTCTGCAGAAATAAGTGAACATCCAAATTAATGATCATCGTATGCCACTGGTGCACGTATGACGTATGTGTTTACACTGTCAGATCAAATGTTGGTATGAGTGACTATGATTTTTATGTTGAAGAGTTTGTTACTTGTGTGTGTGCTCGTAAAGTTTTTTTTATATATAATTGTGTAGCCTACTTTAGGACTTTCTACTGGTAGTTTGTTTTTTCTTTACAGTAGCAATTGGTTTTCATTGGTTTGTTTTATCTATATTTGTACATACTTTTTTTAATGAGAAATCCTCCCCACATTTGGTTGGAATCCTCCGCACTCACCAGTGTTTATACATTTGCACTACTGTACATTACATTTTTTGAACAGCTTAATTCAAGACTTCCCAGCTTTTTTCCATTATATAACTTTATACTTGCCTTAAATGTAACATGCTGGTACTTTACATCAGTGGCGCCGGCAGAGGGGGGCAGGCGGAGCAGCTGCCCCCCAATGTTTTGGGCATCATCTTTTTATTTTATTTTTATATTCTTACATATTTTTTTTTTAAAACAATGAAAACTATTAATACTACAAAAAGTGCTCAATGCCAAGCAAAAAGGCAAAGCAGAGCGAATTAAATCAAATGTAGTTATTACTATCTGAAGCCTTTACAAATTGTTTCACCTAACGGATCATCAGAAGGTCTGAAAAAACATGTAAATGTATGTTCTTTACTGTTTACATGTTTTTTCAGACCTTCTGATGATCGGGTGCCAGATGTTTCGTCCCTAAGATCTTTCGTCCCGACGTTTCGGCCCTACAAGACATCGGCTACTTTGGTGGAAAGTGCGAGATTAACAGTGGCAAAACACCGCGACCGAAAAAAAGTTTTATTCGAAGTCGGCAAGGGGCCGAAACATCTCTTGAGCTGGCGAACACCGCGGCCAAAAAAAGTTTAATTTCGCGGGCGAAAAAAAGTTTAATTCGAAGTCGGCAAGAGGCCGAAACATCTCTTAAATTTTCAATTTAACAACCTTTGGGCTACGGCCGTGTGACACACGATGAAGAAAATCAATAACTATTGCCTTATATGCCTACAATACAGCCACTGCAGGATTTAACATAACAGCATTTGATTATATTCGTCAGAGGTAGATGAAGACATGACTTTTAATTTCAACTGTCGGATAGTGGAAACGAACTAATAGTAGGCCTATCTGAATACAATTGTGATTAAAAAAGCTATAGCCTAATTATCATGTCATATAATTCACTGATTTAGACTAGAAAAAGAAACGCATGTCGTTTTTTTGGTTATTCACAAACGTATTGTAGCCTATATACCATTGCTTGAAAAAGTAGGCTAAAACAGCCACAGTAGGCTACATCATGTCTATTCGTCTTTCCATTGTTGGCCAGAACAATCAAGCAGCGACGATCGCTCCCCGCGGAGCAGCTGGATATAGTGCAATCGTTTGTAGGTACCGCGGTAGCCTACTGTGCAATTTTTTCAAAACGAATTTGTATAGAATAAATATGCCAATGGTGTGTTTAGGAAAAAAAGACAATTGTTACGGTATTTCAAAATAATTATTTTATAATTTTTCCCATCATCAAAACAAGAATTCGAACGCCCAAAATTACTAGGCTACATAGACGTAGACTTCCTTATGAGGTCACTCAGAACAAATAAGTTAAACGTAAGCTTTGAAAATGAATAAATCAAAACATAGGCTAATATATCTATTCGATCATGTGCATGTTTAGTTTTCTCAAATGTGTGACAAGCCATTTACAAGCTAAGTTATGAGTCTGACTTATTAATCAAGATGGCTTTTAAACTCTGCGCCTCTTATTTTCTAAGCAGTCCAGGAACAAGTAGGCCAGATTATAATGGGGAAGATTAGGCTACTTGAAGAAAAAAAAAATGTTTTTGAATGTAGCTTCATAGATGGGTGGATGAGCTGAGGGATAGACATATAGATACTAATTTGCCTCAGCGATCCCCATTGAGCTCCGTTCGTAGAACAAACACGATGTAGACGGATTATCGAGACCACAGGATCTTGCGGTTGTGACAGCAGACGTGTCATTTAACTTGGTATAAGCTTTATTCTGGCATAGCCTACTTTTTTATTCTTCCTGACAGGATGTTTGCAAAGTATTTGTTGAACAGCTGGCATTCGTAGATAATTGGCCACATAGTGTCTTGTTTTGATTCGATTTCTAGGCCAACAACAAACATTATGTAGTCCGACAATTGCATTAGTAGATAATTGGAAACCTTAGTAGCGGAAATGATTGATTAACTTAGCCTATATTTATTTTTTTATTTACTCGTACTGTTGTTACCTATTTTCTGGTCTTCATTCCAACACGCTTTGCACAATAGCCTACTTTATATAAAGCCAAAGTTGTATTCATCTGCGGTTTCAGTTTCACAACTTCTTAGAGATGAACGTATCAAAAAAAAGCTCCTGCTCTTACTGCAGAAAAGTGGTTCGAAAACGACAAGAAGCGATACAGTGTGATAAATGTGCAGGTTGGCAGCATCGCATCTGCAATACAGGCTTATCGCGAACATTGTACAGAAAAATGGTCAAGGATGAGTGGGAACTGGAGAATTGGCAATGTTTCCAATGTTCGTCTGAACAAGTAAGTAATAGCCTACAGTGATATTTTATTAACATACTAGCCTTCATCTATCTCGAACCAGCCGATTTTGGATAGGCTAATAACATGCGGTAATTGCTAAGACTATTGCCAATTATTATGAAAACCTAGTCTTTAGAAATGTGCAACGAGGTCAATTGGTGGTATTAACCTCTGTAATGCTTTTTTGCTTTGAAGCAGGGATGCCCAAAGCGCGGCCCGCGTTAACAATATCTGCGCTTATAATTTGATAATATCCGGCCCCAGTTTGGGCTTGTCAATTCAGTTTGTTTTTATTTCTGACCATCACAACGAAAAACAATAGGTATGTCAAACATAGCAGAAGTCAAGATAAAGATAGAAGCGACAAAATGCGAACGTTATAACGTGATTGATACTAAAACAGTAGGCCTACAATAGGCTAAGTTAAAAACATGGCATGATCGCAACACCTTAGTAGAATATCAAAATTTAAAAGAAAAAAAAGCGGTTTTCAACTTTACTTTGTATGAGTAGCCTAAACAAAAAAAAGAAGACAAAAAATAGACAGTCGCAAGGTTGATCGGCCTTGGTGCGTTATCAAAAGTGCTGATGGTCTTGAAGAGCAATACAATTTCCCTAAGTTATACAGTAGCTTACAGTCAGCCCCGCTTAATCGGGACCAAGCCAAACTGGTCTGATTAGGAGAGCAAATTCCAATGTTTTTGCGTGTTATAACGTCGTCGTTTTGCTGCCATTTTTCCTGTCCCGTGTTTCTCTGTGTTGTTTAATCCGCACAAGATAAAGTGAAATAAACACAAAACTAAATTTAAATTTTTTTTACCAGTCGGGAAAATTTTGCAATTACAGGTTGTGCGGTGGTTGATTTCTTTGTTTCATTTCAAATCAAAGTTCACAAAATAAATATAATTTTTAGCCAAAAATTTCGTTTTTGACTTTAACAATTTGTGTAAACTTTCAAGTTGTTGTCTACTTTTGGGCTTGTTTCAACTTTTAAATGGATTGGGTTACTTTTTACTTGCAATTGGGCTGGAAATGTAAAAAGTAGGCCTATCTGGTAACCTTTGCCACTAATATAGCATAGCGCCATGCCCAACATTAACTATTGACGTGTAATCTCGCTAAACAATACAGTGTAGAAAAAGCAAAAACCGTTAACCATTTTAACCACCAACCTATTTTTGGTGGGAGAGTGGTCCGTTTAAGCGGCGTAGTGGTCTAAATAAACGGCGAAAATTGTACAGAACATTTGATTTAGATACAGAACCAGCGAAAAACGGTTGATTGAAGGGGTAGTCTGAATTATCGTGGGCCATAATAAGCAGGTTGATTGTATAACTAAAAACGTTTCGTAACTGCTTACCTGACGATATACATAGGCCGAACTTCAGGGAAAAGACTCACAAACAGCGAAATGAGGCCCGTGCCTACCAAACTTTGGGCATAGCCTACTTGTTTTAATGCAATAACTGGTTTTAAACTATTTGTTTGGGTAAATGCTTGTTCTTAAGCAAATGCTGCTATACTTACATATTAAAGTAATATCCAAATTAGCAGAACTCCAAATTCATATCTAAATCCGGTTTTTAAAATAGCTCAAGGCCGGATTTAAATCCACATCAACGGAGGACTTATTAGTTTACACTAGCGGTAGGCTAACCCTGTGGGCTAACCTAACCCAAAACATGCCCATAAATAACTATGCCACACTTAATCTAAAGTAGCCTACTTTTATTATCCACCTCAAATCATCATAATGCTTGCAAATTACACCGAGCTGATAACATGAAAACAAATTCAACATTTGAAGCATGATGGTTTATGTTTTTGCAGTCTACCCTTCTTTAATAGTAGCCTACAATTTTGGTAGAGGTCACTTTCTTCAACCACAGACATATACAACCCTTCTTTAAGTTTTCTGTCTTTAAATGCTCTGTAATATATTTTCTAAACCTGAAAATTCTTTTCAATTTAAGTTTTTAAAATAAATTTGCAACATCACTGCAAGGTAACATAATTGTAAATTGCTT
Source organism: Aplidium turbinatum (assembly GCF_918807975.1). Taxonomy (NCBI): domain Eukaryota; kingdom Metazoa; phylum Chordata; class Ascidiacea; order Aplousobranchia; family Polyclinidae; genus Aplidium; species Aplidium turbinatum. The sequence goes on along the minus strand of NC_137484.1, from coordinate 22,133,000 downwards.
GAAATCAATTTTGTGTAACTTAAAGTTAGGTTTAAGCGGGCAAGATTTGGGCGAACACAAGCCTACTCTAAAAATAAAAGATAAAAAAAAGCTATTTGTTTCGTAAGACGTTATAGGTCGAAACAGTTTTTATTCAGCCAATCCATGAGGACGTTGTTACATTGGTGGGCGGTGAGATATCCTTGAAGCTGGGTTACTGGGTTAAATCTAGTAGCACTGTTGTACGCAGTGTAGTGGGCCATCCCATAGCGTTATGGATCCCGGGCAGTGGCGCCGGCAGGGGGGGGCAGGCGGGGCAGCTGCCCCCCACCCAATGTTTTGGGCATCATCTTTTTAATTTTTTTTTTTATTAATACATATTAATATTTTTTTTTATTATATTTGGCTCCCAACCTCAAGTACGTCAACTGAAGTTGCAAGGGGGGGGGGGGGGGGGGGGGGTAAAAGCTCTCTCTTTAAAAAAAAGTATGGAAAACCTTGATGACTAAATTGTACAGTAGATAAAAAGATTTTCAACAGAAGCAAAGATATAGACTTTTTAAAGTTGTAACTAACGTCACATTGATGTAGAAAAATAACAACCTGTTAAATTTTTGATACCTCACACTCCCATGACTTCTTCTGCGCGCATTTTGGCATTGGTTGCTTGCAGTGATTTTGTCACTTAAACAAAACGTTTCGTTTCAGCAGTTTTGAGTTGTTCGATTCTTATGTTGTAAAGGAGACTCAATTTCTCCAATATTTATCATTTATGTTTCTTCTTTAATCTCAACAGAGTATAAAACTTGTAAAAATTTTTCATCCATACCACGTCATGAATGAAATTATATCTCAAATCGGCGTAATGACGTGACATCATCTAAACATTTTACCGAATAATAAAGTAAAAAATTCGATCGTCAAAAGTGGTTTGGTGGTGGTAAATATTACGTAATGAAAAAAATGTGATAAGGTTGGAAGACATTATGTCATGTATTTTCAATACAAATTGAAGTTTAAAATTTATTCTTTTGTTCATAGTCGTAGTCCTCCTTCAAAGCGGTATTACAAAGAACAATTTTCGATAAGGGGGGCATCAAGAATATGTCGACATGACTTTTAAGGTTTACGTCAGCTCCGGAGATCAGTAAAATATAAGGTTCTCGTTATCGTGATTGTAAGCCACATTGTAATTTCTCGTCAAACTGTGCAAGGATGCAAGCCATCTGCAACTGCTGAGATCGCTTGTTCGATCTAGATTAACATCTAAACAGCTATTCGTTATACAAAACTTGAATATATCAGAAATAGCCTAAAGTAACTTCATTGTCTCAAAGCTTTTTGTTTGACACTCATCAAGATGTATGACCTCTATGACGTTACATTTTCTAAACTTTGGGTTGACTTCAGAGCATAAAAGTTAGTGACTTACCGGAATAAGATCGCTTTTTGAATCAACCAAGTAGAAAATTGATAAATAATAAAACTGTAATAATCTCGCAAAAAAAAGCAATCAACCTATGTCTCTAAAACAAAGTTTGCCTAATTTTAAACGAAACTGCATTAAAAAAGCGAGTTTTGCCTATGCTAAACATTCAAATATCTCAGTCTGGAATTAGCAACAATAAAACATAGAGACTTAGCTTTATTTCCGAAAAAATGCAGAAGAAAACATGATCTTATCCTTTTGCTATGCCACCGGACAGCACCATTTTACAGAAATATTCATACCCACAATTTTGTTGAAAATGCTCTTAGAATGCACCAAACTGAAAGTAATTTTTCAAAATTTTTGACTACGCTACTGTCTTGCACTGTCAATATTTTGCCCCCCCTATTGTTGTAGGTCTGGCGGCGCCACTGATCCCGGGAGTATGGATAAGCCTACGTTCTATTATTTTGTTTGCAGAAAAATATACTTTCTTATGTTTGTCTTTTCAGACAGAAGGAACAAGTTTACTGCACACGATCAACACCTCATCACAAACTGCGGATGAACAAACTTTCCAAGGTTTCGATGCAACTTCTAGTTTGGTTGCCACAACAGGAAACGAGCCAGAGGTAAAATATAAAATGATTTCATGCGCACCTAAGGCTGGTGTTTGGAATTCAGGATTTGCGTCAATCTGAAAATTAGGCGATGGTAGTTTACGTAGCATAATGTTAATTAAGCGTGGTTTAAGTTTCGGTTCACGTCTTCAGCCTAAGTATTAAATTCTCTAATTTCAATACAATACTGCCTCCAAAAATAAAACATCGTTCATTGGCTACTTAGCAGAACTTCTGATTGTTGACCTTTGCATTTTAACTTCGAGGTTTTTTGCTGTCAATAACCTCATACGAAGGCTATACAGTAGACAAGGCACCGCAACCTCCTCATTTCAAAAGGTGGTCACTGCATTTGAAATACAATTTGCATGCTAAATTTTTGAAACAGCTCGGAACATCTTAGTAGACTACAGATGTAGGTTTCAACAAAGTTGCAAAAATTGCCCTCATATGCCAACTTAAATTTTATTTGGTTTATTTTCAGCTGGTACAAACGAGTACACCGAGAAACAGCATTGAAGCAACGCAAGGCGAACCACCAATACTTGATGATGTATCAGTAATTGATGATAATGCATCCCCAGTCGAAACATCCTCTGTTGCACCTCTTCATGCCAAAATGCGTGTAGGCGCATCCTATTTGGACGAGTCATCTTTGTCTTACTCGAATCCTGAATATGAGAAAGTACTTGAATGTGAACAAGTGATGTACAATGTGATTCAAGGAGGATCTAAAAGAGGTAAAGATAAATTGTTTGATTCATTCGGATTCAGTTATACATTGAAGAGAGAAACTGCTTCCACAAAGCAGTGGCGCTGTTCAATCAGAAGCAGTAATATAACGTGCTGTGCAACAGTGGTAGAAAAAAACGGCAAGTTTGAACGTGGAGCAGCCTGTCACAACCATCCACCAAAACACGGCGCTGAGAAGGTCACCACAATAACATTAGCTGCGAAACGAAAGGCAACCGCTAAACCATTTGAACCAGCGACTAAAATTATACGAGAAGAAATTCGAAAAGAAATCTCAAATCCTTCGGATTTGGAAGGACTACCTCCGATAGACAACATGTCCCGATATGTGAACAAGTTTCGGCAGCAGCACCGCCCCCAAGAACCAACAACTAAGGATTTCGAATTGGATTACTCGAATGTGCCCCATGACTTCATATTTGAAGATATCTGTAGCGTCCCTGAAGCTGGTAGGAGCATAGTCTTTGCCACTAAATTGCAACTGAAAATTTTAGCGCAAGCTAAAACGTGGTTTATGGACGGTACATTTAAAATAGTCCATAAACCTTTTCAGCAATTGTACACAATTCACGCATTTGTTAAAAAAAATGAACAGTTTTTCCAAGTTCCACTTGTTTACGTCTTTATGACTGGAAAGAAGACAGAAGACTATACGGCTGTATTTGAAGCTGTTACGACCGGCTTCGTCACACCGCCTGCAGTTACACGCGTGATCTTGGATTTCGAAGCGGCTGTGTGGAAGGCGATCACAAACGTTTTCCCTGCTGTTGAAATTAGAGGTTGTTCGTTTCATTTTACCCAAGCCATTTACAGACACGTGCAATCTTTGGGATTATCGGCATCCTATCGCAATAATTTCGACATAAGAAATTTTATCAAAAAGCTAATGGCGTTATGCTATCTTCCTTCCCTTCATATTGGACCAATGTTCGAAGCTCTGGAGCAAGAAGCAAATGCGTCTGCTTCCCTGTCTGAACTGACAAACTATGTGCAATCAACTTGGATGGAAAATTGTGTCTGGAAAAAAGAAAATTGGAGCGTTTACGGCCTTCCCTTTCGTACAAACAACGACGTTGAAGGATGGCATCACAAAATGATCAAGAAGGCCCGTCCAAACACTCCATTTTATTTGTTAGTAACTCTACTTCGTGAAGAAGCTGGCGACATTCCAATAAATGTCCAGCTCCTTGATATGGGATGCTTGAAGCGTCGCCAAAGAAAGAAATATGTTGCACTCCATAAGAAGGTATTTCGTTATTGGCGTCAGTATGAAAATGGCGAAAGAAGTGCGAACAAACTGTTAAACGCCTGTGCAAAACTAGTCAGCCCGGTGGTTGAGTAGCCCATCTTATCTATTGAACAGCAGACAAATTGCTTTATCCTTATTTGGGATCATCAGAAGATCTTGAAAAATATGCAAAAATAATAAATTGGTATAATACGGTAGCCTACTTGAAAAGGGTGTCCGAGGTTTTTTCCTTAAACAGTTGTTCGTAAAGCAATTGTTCGTAAAATTAATTCTTCGTAAAACAATTCTTCCTAAAGCATTTTTTCGTGCGTGCAGTTAAAATTTGATGTATACGAAGAAATGCTTTACGAAGAATTGTTTTACGGATTTCATTTTACGAAAAACAGTTTCCGAACAATGGTTTACGAACAATTGCTTACGAACAATTGGTTTACGAACAATTGCTTACGAACAATTTGCCTATAACCGCAAGTATTAAACATTACAACCTTAAGCCTGCCTGCAAAAACACTCAGAGTTATTGAAGGACCACTACCAGAGTTTTTCGCACAAGACTCCGATAAAAACGTGAACTGATGTTAATTAACAACGTGTATGACGTCATACAGAAGCAAAATACGATGCAGGCTGACGTAACCTGTAGAAATGAAAATAAATTTATGTTCAAAATGAATGAATGAAAACGTCCAATTTCAATTATGTTATTTTAAATTATTTGAGTTTAAATTTATTGCGGTGACGACATTTACTCACCAATTCAGAACGATTGTTCAGAAGGTAGTTACAATCGGCCTTCAGAATAGCAAGCTCCTCAGCAAGACAAAGACCACAATTGTTACGGCCACCCCCACTATTAGAACGAGAATAACTGTGGACCATGATATTTTAGGACCCACACCCTTGTCTTTGAATAACTCTGAATTTTCTTTTTGCAGGCGGGTTTAAGGTTGTAATGTTTAATACCTTTTCAAGTAGGCTACAGTATATAACCGATTTATTATTTTTACATATTTTTCATGACCTTCTGTGACCCCAAATAAAGGTGAAACAGTTTGTAGAGGTTTTTAGAGAATCTCTTCAAACAGATTGATCATGTTAGATCAGCTATGATCTCCCATACGAACTGCCTCCATTTTGTTTTGTTTTTATTAGTACATCTGGCCAGTGGCGTAACTACCCATTGGATTTTGTGGATAAATCCAGGGGCGGCACGTTGCTAGAGGGCGGCAAAATATCATAACTTTTTAAAGTTTAAACGAACAAAGACATTCGCATTAATTTATTCTCGGAGAGACTTAAACGACCTAAGTTAACATTGATCTAAGTGAAGCCAAAAAATTAAACAAGTTATGCCTATAAACTAATTTGCAACTTTTTTAGGTTGTGCCTCACCATGTGGTATTTGTGACGGTTTAATGATACTCAATACTCATGCTGTTGAAGTAATGATAGAATGTCGGTTGTAACTTGTAAGCCATAGCATTGTTCAGTCAATTTAGCTTTGGTAGTTGAGTTCAGATTAGTTTTAAGTTTATTTCACTTTCGGGAAGAGACAGGAATGGACCGTGAGTTCATCGAGTCAACGGCCACCTTTACCATCTGTCTGTGGTGGATAGACGGGATTCCTCCATCTTCATGTGTGAAGATCGGTTAGGTTTGTGAAAGGTTTAAAGTTTCAGGTCTGAAATAGATCACTTATAGCTTAACTCAGCAAATTTGCAATTATGGTTATTGTTTTTAACTAATGCGCTGCAGATTCCAGAACAAGATTTAAGCTGCAATTTTTTTCAATTAATTTTTGCCTATGAAGAGACTAAAAGAAAGAGAAAATTTTTAGAAAGAGAAAGAAAGCTAGAGAAGAGGAACTAAAAAGAATGAAGGAGCCATTTTGAAGTTCGTAAAAATTGCCTCTGCTAAAAAAAATGAAGAGATTAGCACATTAAATCTCTACCTCAAGTTGAGACGGAAGAAGAAGTGTAGGCTACCTCGAGCAAAACAACAACAAACTGATCATTGAAAGAAGTCAGCCTGTGAATGAAACACTGTCAGATAAAGATAACACAGATGCTATCTATTATTCTCATAACGATGTCGCTACTTGGCCAGCAACATTAACTCATAACATGAGAGTTGAGATGATCAAATTAGGGCCCGAAAGGTTTCAAAATAAAAAGGGCCATTCAAGCCAGCGATTACAGTAATTAAAGAAGACAAAGAATGCTTCAGCTGTCTGAGTAAGAAGAGGTTTTATTTTGAACTTTCAATAAAATTAAACAAAACTGCTTTAATTCTTCTGTTGTGTGGAATTTTAATCAGCTTTTACGACGGTGTCAAGGGAGGGTAGGGGCGCGTTTCGTGCAAAAATCCAAGGGCGGCATATTGCGTTGTTACGCCACTGCATCTGGCATGCTTTTTATTCCCATAACTTGCTTGATATTGTCAAAATATTTCATTTTTTGTCGTCCTTTTGTTCGTTTGCCTTGCACCATCCCAGTCAACATTGCATTTTCCAACGCGTTGCTTCTTGCAATATGTCCGAAGTAGCCTATCTCAATTTTTTGAGCCTGCGGTTGTTAATCAGACTCTATTTAACGTTTATTTGATGGGAAACAAATTCTTTGTTTTTCTTTAGAGAATAGTAATTGTATTTGATGTAATTCGCTCTGCTTGGCCTTTTGCTTGGCATTGAGCACTTTTTGTAGTAGGCTACAAGCATTTATTGTTCAACAGTAGACAAATGTATTGTAGGCCTAGATCTGCAAACCAGCAGTGCCAAGCGATTACTTGGCTATGAAACAGACTAATAAAAGGATGCATTTGAAAAGTTACTAACAAGCGTTGCATTTGAATACATCTGTGAATCACTGTAGGCTATAAACTTCAAGCTTTCGAAAATAACTATTTTTGACTTAGGCCTAGCTAGCTATCTTTTTAAACTTATCGTAGTCTAGTTTATTTTGCAATTTGCATGAGTGTCACCCAAGTAGCCCATGCTTGTGTTTATGGTAAATCAATACACACGCTTTACGCTACAACAGTCTGCATGGTTGTCAACTTTACTAACTCAGTTATTGGTTTCTTGCATCTAGGCGTCACTTTTTGCTCAAGCTAATAAACTGGTTTGTCACCCCCCATTTTGTCACGTTGGCTTACTTTACCTATTAGGACCTCCCTGGCAACATCCACTATGTTTCTTACAGAAAATATTAGTGACTCAAAAAAGAAACCTTTAACCTACAGTGGGTCATGCAAAATTCTTTTGATGTGGTTCTAAGCAAGGATCGTCTTGCATAGAAGAAAAGCAGCTTTATGGCGTCACACCAGCCCACGGTTAACAGGCACACCCGCTTATCAAAGTCAATTCCAAGGTAGATTACACTTGAAATTGCCCGCAACAGCTTGACAGGAAGCCAGAAACAAAACTATTACCAGTCACTGCCCAAGATGTTTCGGTCCTTGCCGACTTCGAATAAAACTTGTTTTCGGTCGCGGTGTTTTGAAACTCTCAATCTTGCACTTTCCTCCAAAGTAGCCGATGTCTTGTAGGGCCGAAACGTCGGGACGAAAGATCTCAGGGACGAAACATCTCGCAAGCCTAGGGCCGAAACGTCGGGACGAAAGATCTCAGGGACGAAACATCTGGCAAGCCTGATGATCCGTTAGGTGAAGCAATTTGTAAAGGCTTCAGATAGTAATAACTACATTTGATTTTTTTTTTTTTAAATATTTGGATCCCAACCTGAAGTCAACTCAAGTTGCAAGGGGGAGGGGGGGAGGTAAAAGCTTTCTCTTTTATTTTAAACTTACTCTTCTTGCTGCTGTTATCATTACAATTTTGTGATTCTTTTCAAGTTTACTTTGCCTGCAGCCTGTCACGTAACCGGCTGTTCAGCAGATTGGCTCTTGCTTGGTTTTTGAGTGGTGGCAGTGCATACAGCAGTGGGTCATTCCATGTTTCAAGGATATAATGTAGATTGAACTCAACGAAGTTGACTAAAGTAATACAGTAAGTAACCAGTGGTTTGATGACGATCTCTGGCTGGAGTATTCAGAAGCTAAGGATGCCACATTTTGCTTTCCCTGTCGAGTTTTCAACAGCTTGGTATGTTATAGTCAGGACTGTTAATATTAGTTAAAGTTTATTCTATTAAACTGCAATTATGCTCCACCGGTGTTAAATGATTTTTTATTCTTAATGTTTCTTTATCCTATCCACGAAGATTTCATGCGCAATATAATGACGATAAAGTTTAAAACACACAATGAGCAAACAATTACATTATATTATATACGTATTAAGATGCAAAAAATGCAGTATGACGAAATACTGCAACTAAAATCAACATGTTCCTACGTTTATTAGACGTTAAAATACGTTTCACTTGTAGTAAAATTCTTTTCTCATTCTTTTATTTCTGAGGATATTGCGTTGCTTATTGCCTTTAAATTGGAACACTTGCGTCCCCGCGAGCATCGATGTAAAATCAACAGATTTAGCTGGCTGGGATTGGCGTTTTAATTGATTATTTTTACTTTCAGTTAGAGATGTACCGATATATCGGTATCGGTGATATCGGCCATTTTTTGAGTATCGGTATCGGCAAAATTTGGCCGATACTAAACACGTAAAAAAAAAGGCGTTTGCTGTGGATTTTCTACAGAAGCAAAGATATCATTTTTTTAAAGTAGTAACTAACGTCACATTGATGTAGAAAAATAACAACCTGTTCAAATTTTTGATACGTCACACTCCCATGACTTCTTGCGCGCAAGTTTTAACATTGGTTGCTTAGAGTGATTCTTTCACTTAAACAAAACATTTTGTTTCAGCGGTTTTGCGTTGTTCGATTCTTAAGTTGTGTAAGGAGACTCAATTTCTCCAATATTTATCATTTGTGTTTCTTTTTTACTCTCAGCAGAGTATAAAACTTGTAAAAGTTTTTCATCTATACAACGTCATGAATTAAATTATTATATCTCAAATCGGCATAATAACGTGACATCATCTAAACGTAACAGAAATAGCGAAGAGCAAGTATCACTATAAAAAAACCCACAAAAATGCAACCCAAATAGGCAACATCAAAAGACATAGATGTTCTTTGACTTGTCAGCAGCAAGTGATGATAACTGTGGCTGTGGGAGTTTGTTGCGCAGCCTACTTAGCCTACTCTGACATTGTTTAAGCTTGATGAGTTTATTACAACGAAAGGTGGAAATTAAATCACAAACTGATAGAACCAGCTTACTAAAAACAACCAAGCTACATGGTTTTTTTAAACGTTTAGCAACGTAAAAACGATGTAAAATTATACATTTTTGCTACCTTAGTAGTTTTGGCCTGGCAAAAGCTTCTCAACCAAACGACAAGCGCCCTTAGGGGTAGAACCTTTGACATACTGATATCCAATTGAACGAATCCGAACCATCAGATGTTAGGTTGTCCGTCCAATTGTGGCCATTTCAGCATTCAGCCAGAGAGTTGATTATTACTTTAAACTTTTTTTGGTAATGACACAACAAACAAGAGCAATACCGTAGCAGTGGTGGGAAGTTGCATTTTTCCTTTGTTCCGAGAAACGCAACCTTGATGACATCATGAACAGCGTAGCTTCTGATTGGTTGATGGTTCGTGGTTCAATGGGATATCAGTATGTTAAAGTGCCTACCGCCCTTAGGTTGCATATTACTTGTCGAATAGTTTTTGTACGACTACACAAATGACTTGGTTTACATTTTACATCTTATTATCAATTATGATTGCCTATTTGGAGAGTTTGCGCAAACCCTTTATTAATTTTTCAGAAACCCCAGTTATGATATCATGTTTCTTCCCTTATACCCCAGTTTTCAATCACGGTGGCCTTTCATTACTAAAACCTACCATTACCACACAACATTGAGTTGGGATTGGATTCTTGAATCTTCAAGTGCCAAGGACTTCCAAATCCGTCCATTGCAGGGATATCTAGTTCAGTTCAGTTTATTTTTTGTTTTGTTGGCGAAAAAGAAAGACACAAAAAGCAAAAAGACAATAAACACAAATAATTCGCACAACAAGGATGGCAGCGAAAGACCAAAAGGTCACCAAAGTCAGCTGCCACCCAAACATTTAAACAAGAGACCCAAAATTAAGAACATTAACACATACGATATATAATATATAGCACAATACCAACACTTTAAGAAGGGGATAGAGAAGGGGATACGAGAAGGGGATACTGGAGAAGGGGATACTAGAGAAGGGGATACGAAGGCTCACAGCAATTGCCTTATTCTGATGACACTACCAGGGCGGTAGTTTGCAGCGCGTGAAACATGCGGTTCTTTTCAAAATTGCAGAAAGTTTTGTAGTGCAACTGGTACAGTCAGCTACAGAAGACAATTAGTAAATGTTACATAGAGCATATTTAAAGAATACTTGTTTGGAAAGACAGTTGAAAAGTTACCAGAAAGCTGTTTTTCTTAACAAAGCCTTTGCGGTGGGCTAAATGTAAAGCAAGTATATACGGGTAGTTGAATTAACAAGTTACCATAAGCATGCTGTGAGTATCCAAGCCTGATGCTAACAGCGCAATGCAGGTTATCATAACAAGATTTATTAAACTACTATCGGTGCCAATTGTCATTTTACGATAAACAGAGATTATTTACGATAAACAATAGCCCTTCTATTGTCAGACGTAATAAAAGCCTTCGTATCCCCTTCTTTAGATATCCCTGGTCCATTGTCACTCATAATGACGTAATAATGCCCCCTTTGGCACCTAATGTTGCCCATTTGAAGTTCCCCTTGCTGCTCTATAAATTTCCAAAATTGGTTGGTTTTGTGGCGTATTTTGGAATTTATTTATTGTAAGCGCCAAACTTGAACACAACTAATTTTGAATTTAGGGGATTTTTTGGTTTTAGACTAATTTGTCACTGTGTCAGTCGCGGTGGTGCCACGGCTTGTGTTTTAGCACAAGATCTTGTGGTTTTACTTTTGATCTTGTGCTCTTGTGCTTTAAGTTTTACCTTATTTGCATAAAACTATTAAAAAAAACTTTGAATTGGCATAATATGCCAATTCAAGGCTTTTTTTAATAGTTTTATGTAAATAAGGTAAAACTTAGCATTTGATATAATTACTTGCAAATACCAAAATTGCTTCTTTTTGTAACGCTAAAGTATCGGCCAAAATATCGGTATCGGCCTAAAAAGTGATATCGGTATAGGTATCGGCCAAAATATTGGTATCGGTACATCTCTACTTTCAATGAAGCATTTGTAAAATGGTTTTTCAATCTGGAAAAAAGCAACGCAGAAGTTTGCTAGCCATGGCTGTTGCAAGTCCCATACGGAATCCAACTGTGATTTAGTTTGAATTTTATTTTTTTCAACAGATCAGACATGTCAAAAATGTGGGACTTTTGGTAGGCTATATTGCAATAGACAATAGCAGTAGAAAACAAGAGAAATTAAATAATATATCACTGTCTTGCATGTCTTGCACCAGTGGCGTAGCCAAGGGAGGGGGATTTGGGGGTTTCAATCAACCTTTCAAATTGAATTTACGGATGTTAATATATTGTTTGCAAGAAAAGCTTCAGCTTGTGATGTAATTTCACGTCAAACTGTGCAAGGACGCAAGCCATCTGTAACTGCTGAGATCGCTTGTTCGATCTAGATTAACGTCTAAACAGCTATTTGTTATAGAAAACTTGAATATATCAGAAATAAAGTAACTTCATTGTCTCAAAACTTTTTGTTTGACACTCATCAAGATGTATGACCTCTATGACGTTACATTTTCTAAACTTTGGGTTGACTTTAAAGCATAAAAGTTAGTGACTTACAGGAATAAGATCGCTTTTTGGATCAACCAAGGAGAAAATTGATTTTAATAATAATACTGTAATAATCTCGCAAAAAAAAGCAATCAACCTATGTCTCTAAAACAAAGTTTGCCTAATTTTAAACGAAACTGCATTAAAAGAGCGAGTTTTGCCAATACCAAACATTCAAATATCTCAGCTTGGAATTAGCAAAAAGAAAACATAGAGACTTAGCTTTATTTCTGAAAAATGCCGAAGAAAATATGATTATATCTATTTGCTATGCCACCGGACAGCACCATTTTACAGGAATATTCATACCCACACTTTTGTGGAAAATGCTCTCAGAATGCACTAAACTGAAAGTAATTTTTCAAAATTGTCTGTGGGGGGCCCCCCAGATCCCCCGCCGCTAAGTGTCGCCTTTGGTGAACACGCCATCGGGCTTCGCCCGCCGGCCGTCAACACCCCCCTTAAAAAAGTCCTGACTACGCTACTGTCTTGCACTGCCAATATTTTGCCCCCCCATTGTTGAAGGTCTGGCGGCGCCACTGCTTTACATTCATTACTTTAAGGACACAGAAAAAGCTGCCTTTATAACTGCTATTAGTGCTTTATTGCTTTTCTGCATATAAAATTTGATTTTAGTAGTGGTATTGGGACCGGAGGAGTTGGGATTTTGGTAAAGGAAGAGCTATATGAAAATGTTGTTGAGGTTCGTAGACAGAGTGACAGAGTAATGGCGATAGTGATGGTGGTCGAGAATGTAGTGATGAGAATAATTTGTGCTTATGCACCACAAAGTGGAAGATCCGATGCAGAAAAAGAAAGGTTTTATGATGAAATGGCCTATGAATGGAGCACAAGAAGTGATCAGGAAATTGTATTGGGTCTTGGGGACTTTAATGGCCACGTTGGCCAACAAATTGATGGGTTTGAAGGTGTTCATGGAGGGTTTGGCGTGGGAGAAAGAAATCGCGATGGAAGGCGACTACTTGAGTTTTGTGATGAAAAGGACCTGTGTGTTGCAAATACCTGGTTTAAGAAAGAGGAAGGAAGAAAAGTGACTTTCAGTGCAGGTGGAAATGAAACCGAAATTGACTTTGGGTTGGTATGCAGGAAAAACAGAAAACTGATCAAAGATGTGAAAGCGATACCATGCGAACTTCAGCATAGGTTGGTGGTTATCGATTTGGACAAGAAAGGTCTGAAGAAAACTGTAAATAAAAAAAGGGTGATCAAAAGAAAAGTTTGGAAGTTAGAAGATGCCGACACAAGAGAAAGGTTTAAAAAGAGAGTTGAAAGTCTTGTTCACAACGATGTGAATGATGTATGGGGATCCTTCAAGAATGGAGTTTTGCAAGCTTGCGATGAAGTTTGTGGGAAAACAAAAGGCAGGATGGATCGAGGAGATACGTGGTGGTGGAATGAAGATGTGAGGGAAGTGATTGGGGAGAAAAAAGTCGCATACAAGGCTTGGTGCAGAAATAGATCAGAAGAAACTAAGCTCAAGTACAAGCAATTGAAAAATCGGGCAAAGAGAATAGTTGCAAAAGCTATGAAGAAAGAAGCTGAGCAGGAATTGACCAAATTAAAAAACAGTCCTAACGAAGTATATAAGTTTATGAAGGTTATGAAGCGGGATGGGAAAGATGTAGATGGTGGACGATGTATTAAAGGAAGGGATGGAAAACTTGGTTTCAGTGAGAAAGATCGTGGAAGAATTTGGAAAGAACATATGGAGATGATAATGAACGAGGAAAACGATTGGGATCAAAATGTGGAAGCCGACGTGGTAGCAGGTCCATTAAAGAGAGTTACTCGAGAGGAGGTAACGCAAGCAATGAAGAAAATGAAATCGGGGAAGGCTCCTGGACTATCTGAAGTCACTGTGGAAATGATACGCGCAAGTGGAGAGACAGGACTGAAAGCAATGCAGGAAATCAGTCAACGTGTGTTAGATGGAAAAGGAATGCCAAATGAATGGAAGATGAGTGTGGTGATACCCATCTTCAAGGGAAAGGGTGATGTAATGGATTGTGGGTCATATAGGGGAATAAAACTGTTGGAGCATGCAATGAAGGTAGTGGAAAGGGTGTTGGAGAATAGAATAAGATCTGTGGTGAAGCTGGACGAGATGCAGTGTGGATTTATGCCTGGGAAGGGAACGACAGATGCTATTTTTATTTTGAGAAGGTTGCAAGAGGAATATCGAGACAAGGGTAAAAACTTGTACATGTGTTTCGTGGACATGGAAAAGGCGTTTGATAGAGTTCCAAGAAGAGTGATGGAATGGGCAATGAGAAAAAAAGTAATGCCAGAAGCTCTCGTGCAAGCCGTAATGGGTCTTTACGACGGTGCAAGGACGAGAGTTCGCGTTGGATCTGCCCTCTCAGACGAGTTTTCGGTGAAGGTTGGTGTACACCAGGGTTCTGTCCTCTCTCCTCTAATCTTTGCCATTGTGATTGATGTGATTACCGAATGTGTAAGAGAAGATTCATTAATGGAGATACTGTACGCCGATGATTTGGTTTTGTTGAGTGACACAATGGAAGATCTGAGAGGGAAATTTGAGAAGTGGAAGGAGTCGTTTGAATGTAAAGGTATGCGTGTGAACATCAAAAAGACAAAGGTCGTAATAAGCGGAACGGAAGGGGAAATCACAATGAGCAAAATTGACCCATGTGGCGTCTGCGGAAGAAGAGTGATGGCAAATTCTGTTACATGTACGAAATGCAAGAAATGGGTGCATGGAAGATGTGCAAAGATGAAGAGAGTGACATGCAGATCTGGAGATGGTTTTGAATGTGAAAGATGCAAGAAGATTGAGGAAGGAATGATTGGTCCTGTTGAAAAGCTGAATGACGAAGTTGAATCAGTAAATGCCTTTTGCTATCTAGGAGATAGATTGAATGCCAGTGGTGGTTGTGAAGCGGCAGTGACTGCAAGAGGAAGGTTTGGTTGGGTGAAATTCAGAGAGTGTCGAGAGTTGTTATGTGGTAGAAGATTTCCGTTGAAAATGAGAGGAAGAATTTATATTAGTTGTGTGAGATCTGCAATGCTGTACGGAAGTGAGACATGGTGCTTACGGGAAAACGAATTGGCGATTTTAAGAAGAACTGAGAGAGCGATGGTGAGAGCAATGTGTGGTGTAAAGCTGATGGACAAAAGGAATACCGAAGAACTTATGAGCTTGCTTGGGTTGAATGAGAGTGTTGATAAGTTGGCAAAAGCGAATGGAGTGAGGTGGTATGGGCATGTTTTGAGAAGGGATGAAGATGATGTTTTGAGAAGAGCGCTGGAGTTGCGAGTGGAGGGTCATAGAAAACAAGGAAGACCAAAGAAAACATGGAAAAAGCAAGTTGAGGAAGAAAGCAGCAAGGTGGGCTTGACAAGAGAGGACGCGCTAGACAGATCGATGTGGAGGCAGGGTGTGAAGACGATTGCGGCACTTGGAGGTGAATCCGGCCACCCTCGGTAACGGGGACATCACCGGATTAAAACTGGACTACTACTACTACTACTAGTGGTAGGATATGAATATTTATTCTCCTTATAACATTCACACAAGACAACACATAAAATAAAAATTTATCGCTCTTCTTGTCTCTCTTGTTGTGTGCGTGATATGAAAAGGGTTAATTTAAAGTATATCAAAACAAAGGAGCTAAGCAATGAAACAAAACACACTTTTACTTTGTTTAAACATGTTCAAAGCCTAATTTATTATAAGACATTAATACAATGCTACTTTGGTTAGGGGTCATTATTTGTCAGCTGTCCCAGCCAGTTAACCCACCATCTCAGATTGTTTTGACATTTCATCAGCAGATTAAGCTCAAAACACTGAACTCGACAAAAAAAATTTTTTTGAAATCCATTATTGTATGGTGAAGTTATGCGAGTTTGAAATTTTGCATTTATTGTGATCACTCAACCAGAACGCTTGCCCCCATTTACTAGTACGAACACTAAAAATTCAATTTCTCATAATCTGATTATGTTATTACCTTTAAATTCAGCAAGGGCTGTGTCTAGGTCCTACTTGATAAGCTTATAAATGTTTAAGCACTTTTTGCATGAGGCCTGCATAGTTAAGGGGTAAAGATGGAGGTGTATCCATAATGTGCACTCATGCGTAACAACAATTTTAAACTGCTATATCTAGATGAGCACACCAGCTAGAACTGCAAGAGTGGGCTCAAATGAAAGCTATTAAATAGCAGTTTATTGCTTCCAAAAATCTTGATTGCTTATTGTGCCTTATTCGTTTTGGAGACAAAATAATAATGAGATTATATTTTCAGATAACTTGCGCCAACAATAGGGTGCACACAACCCTCTTGTTGTTTACTTTTTGTACTATTGACTTGTAAATATGTGAGAATGTGCCACTAACCAAGAAACTTTGCTGGACCAAAAATCAGTAAAATTGGGGCACTTTTAAGTGGGCCACCATCCCATTCAAATTTCCAGGGTTGCCATTTGGTTAATATTGAATTATTTTCACATTTCTTAGAAGAATTTGTATGTTTCAACAACATAATATGCATCAAACTCATAAAAGTATGCCTGTGCAACTATTCTACAGGGAATTAAAAGAATATGCTTGTCTGTACGAGATCTCTGTGAATTGACATTTTTTAAACGCTGCAATAGCTAAAAATACAACTTCAGTGAGCGGAAGTGGTCTAAAATACTAATTTCGTACTGGAAATAGATCAAATACATAATATAGAAAGCTAACAATAATGAGTTTGCTACAAAAAAGCCTGGTATTGAATCTGTAGCCTATAACAGTAACTGCAAACTTTTACTAACATATTTTGTAGCAGAAAGCAATGTGATCGACTAGCCTAATCTGTGCAATAGGATATTAGTTTTTTCTCTTTCTCAAATTAGGTGCGTCTTTTCTGTTGGCTTCCACTATTTGTAAAGTGTTTTGATAGTGTTCCTTGTTTTTGGCACTATGTAGGTAATCGGTGCTCAGCTTAACTCCACGTTCAGCCACATGTTTTGTGACATTGATGGAACCAACACTTTCTGGTAAGACTCTGATTCAGACCATTTCTCTACTGGTAAAAGAAGAAAATCATCATTTACCTCTAAAACAGAAAAAAAAAACGAGAGTCCTTTGTGACAAAATTTGTCAGTTTTGATTCCAGATTGATTTCTGATGGAAAACGTGGTTTTCCGTAGCCAGTGCCAACCTGATCTGCTGGTGTAAAAACAGGATCTTTAGGTTTTACGCGTATAAGTTCATCAGCCATCTGATGTTTTTCCTCTTCCTGAAATTCAGAGCTGAACAGTGCGAGTGGTACCATCTCAGCAGAGAGATACCAAAAGTGATGTTTGAAGCTACGTTCAGCAGCATCTGATATTAACTTATGCACTGCTCCATATCTGAGAAAGTTCTTGTATATACATACTTACATAGTCAAACAGTTCCAAGGAGCATCTACAGCAACTCATTTTACCTCAGTACAAGGATAAGATTTTGCATTGCTGTTACAATTCGAAAAGCACAGCCTTGGCTCTATAGAGTCTATACCAGTGGTTCCCAACCTTTTTTGGTGTCGGAGCCGAATTTGAAACTTCAGAGTACATATGGAGCCGCATGAAAACACTCAAGTAATTATAACGAAAATTTTAAAGCATGAAAGCTACCAACGAATAGCAACAATAACAAGAAAAATAACACAAATCAATTTAATGTCCAACTTGGGTTTGAGCCAAGTTTGTCAAAGCGAGGCGCAAATGCAGAGGATGCAGTAGCTGCTTGAGGTGGTCATCGGTCAACCGATTGCGATATTTATTTTTGATTCTGATCATTTTCCTGAAAAGTGCTTCACATACGTAAGTTGATGCAAATACAGAGGCGTTTTTCTGGGCATTGGTTTTCAAGTTGGGATACTTTCTCTCTGGAACTCGATCGACTCCAAAATGCAAGTACGTCTTCACTTTGAAATAATTGTTTGAGCTCGATATCTGACTGCATGTCTAGCAACTCCAATTGAAAATTATCAGAAGCAGTGGCCACATTAACTGCAATAGGATTTGCAAACATGTTCACCATTGGCAAAAATAAATTCATTCCGTTAATGCGGCGGTTGAACTCATCAATCAAGTTACTGGTAAGTCTGCTGTAGCCTGTATGCTTCAAATGATCCATTGGTTCGATGGTCAGATAGCGTTGGGAAATGTGTTGTAACACCACCTGCAAGCTGCGTTTTCTTTCAGATTTATTACTAACCTTGAACATATTTGTTTGCTTATTCCGTGCCGACTTAAGAGATTCCAACTTTCTTTTCCTTGATTCTCCTTGGTATCAATCATATTTTGTAAAATGAGTTTTGTATTGCCTCTCAATGTTAAAAGATTTTACACTACTTATCACCACAGGACATAGAAGGCAATGCGCTTTGTTGTCTACCTCAATTTGAAAATACTTTTCTTCCCAAGCGCTTTGAAGGAGCCGATTCTCCTGCTGAAGAGTACGTGCTTTTTTTGAAGGCTGATCTGACATAATTTTTGGTTGAATATACTAAAACTTAAGCGAATTGCTGATTATCCTACCACAGTTTTATAGCGGCAATAACTTACTGCTTTTCTCAGTCTGTTTTAAAGGACCTACCAGAAATTTTACACGTTTTGAGGTGTGTTGAGCACCACACCATATCAACCTAATTATTTCACTTAATGGTTTATGATTCACAATAAGCCGACAATGGGCCATTCACAACAGTAGGCCTATAAAGTAGGCTACAAGGTGTAAGATGAAAAGTTCACTGACAGTGCAGCCTCTACGACACCACGACAATGCAGTTTGTTAACAATTTTGACTTAGTAAATAATTTTGACAAATCAAAAAGTAATCGCCCTAATTATTATAATTAGATTTTTTATATTTTTTGTGGGATTTTCAGGGGTCAATGAGAGCCGCAAGAAGGCTAGCTTGGAGCCGCATGCGGCTCTAAGAGCCGCGGTTGGGAATCACTGGTCTATACTAAATTATGGAAAACGACATTCAAATTTCATGCATCCTACATTCAGAAGACACCAAATAAGCATTGAGGATATTTTGCGACTGAGATCTTCTCAGCCATTGCTTTCCAATGATGTATTACACATGCCAATACCACCTGTGCTCTTTGAGTAAATAGCGTTCAAAAATTGGGTCACGCATGAGTGATTTTGAGGACCACTTTCTTTCTTTACCCCCAAATTGGGGTAAGCACATGAATTTTTTGCAATTTTTCTTCATAAGTAAAGAAACGATAAAAGAGGTAACCTTTTTTCAAGATTTCATTATAATAAAATAATTACTAAGAAAGTAATTTGGTTTTGAAGTTAGTTAATAACTTTCATATTAGTTGTTCCGCTTCATTGACCACAAAAGTAGCCATTTTATATTGGCTTTAACTTCGTCAAACCTCAACCATTTTCCAAAAAAATTAGTTCTCTGGAATCAGCACGAAAAGTTCTTCCTGCATATTAAATTTGTGCAAAATCTGAGATGTTGGGTTAAAATTTCCATTTTTTTGGGACGGTTGACATGGAATGACCCTTAGGCTACCTTGTCGCTTCATGTGTGTTGAGGTTTGAATTTATATTCAAATCGTTGTTTGGGTTTTGAACGAAAAACCTCGATAAAGGAAATTGAATCAAAGTAGAAAAAAATTAGGAATCAGTAATTTTGTGTTGCATAATAAAGCAAATTTTTATTTTGTATTGAAAAATTGCCAATATGTTATGTATTGAACATCCCGGCAAATACACATCACTAACTACAAATAAGATTTTTAAAGACAGACAAGAATAATTGCCCTGATAATTTTTCCACAACGTTTTTAGTAACTCTTCTGTTTTGATAGACCTTTACTAAGGTATATAATAGATTGGTTTAAAGCTTAAATATACACATGCACCATTGGCACAACATTATGGCAACTTCATTATGAAAAAAATACTTTTTGGATCATAATTATCTTGGAATATTTTGTCTCCTTCCCTACTGTTTATTCAATCATGGAAAATTTGCCTGACTTTTCTACTGGACTCCAGGAGGAATGTCATCATGAAAAGTTAGTGAACAATTTGTTGTATTTGTCCTTTCAAATGTGCATGTTGTTTGGAATACAGATAAGCATATGGCAATTATTGCTCTTGGGGATACAAGTACTTTAATGCAGGGTAAAGATCCACTTTTTAAAGCAGATGTTTACTGATTATATTGTCACAAATGTTGCCTAAGTCTTAAGAAGTTTCTTTTATCAATGTTTTAGTTTGATAAGTACTGGTATGTCATGAAATTTTTTAATTGAATCAATGTGTTGATGCAAAATGACGTCTTTTTATTGTACTTCATCTGGCTAGATAGTAGATATGTCTACCAAACTTAAAAGAACCTTGCATGTAGAATTAATTATTTATTATTCAACTGCCAATGTATTGTACTGTCATAGTGGGGAGGTGAGAAGTGGTCCATTCAGAAAAAGCAATGTTTTAGAACTTTGAAAGTAAATTGTATTAAAAGTCCATTAATAATTAAAATGCACAATAGATTGTCTTTCAAACTAATTAAAGTTTAATTGTTAAGTTAGTTCAAAGTTAAATGGTTAAGTAATTTTAACAGCTGGAAGAGGTCAGCAACTTTAAGTTCTTAAATTGGCAATTGGTTTGGTGAGCAAATAGCCAATATATTATGTGGGGGACTTGGTAGCTTTTGTTTATCAAAACACCAGTTTTCAACTTGTGCATATCTTTTTAAAATGCATTTATATATCAATGCTTTGGCATTGTGTGTGCAATATACAAGGTTCGTCATGTCTGTACC
Organism: Aplidium turbinatum; assembly: GCF_918807975.1. Lineage (NCBI taxonomy): Eukaryota > Metazoa > Chordata > Ascidiacea > Aplousobranchia > Polyclinidae > Aplidium > Aplidium turbinatum. Next base: position 22,112,317 of record NC_137484.1, on the reverse strand, counting down.
TACTGTGTTTGTTGGATTTTTGACATAGAAAATTTTGAACCATCTTGTAATTTTGCATTTGTATTGAAAGCTATCCGTTGGTATGGCGCAGCAGATAAGGCGTTTGCTTTCTAATCATGCAAACCTGGTTCGACTCCCGGCTTCACTTGATTGTTGAAAAACACCGCTCATCTCTATCTCTAACCAGGGTGTAATAACTTGGGTGTGCGCAGTTGCTGAATGGAAGGAGGACAAGAGAAAGGAATTGGTCAGTGGCCACCCTACTCTTGTTAGTGCCAAAGGCTAAGTATGAGAACCTTATCTTTTCATCCCTCGATGCTTGGATTAAGTATGGGAGTAACTGGGTTTTTTTCGCTGAGATTTTTTGGTCATTTGTCCAAAATGACTTGAAAAAATTTGGTCATTTTTTATTTATTTCTGTCATTTTTAGTCATATTTAGTCAATGGACTATATATTTTTTCGGACATTTTGACCGAATTGACTATACTTTTTTCGGACATTTTGTTAAAAAATTGGTCAATGACCGATTAATGACCGAAAAAAAGCAGGTATGGGACTCACCTTTACCTTTTTATATATTGAACCTAACAGTCTTGGAGAAATTCTATACTGATTACTGATGTTAGAGAAAATTATTGACTGCTTTGTGTTGTTGTTCAGATGAATTTTATTGATAACTGTTAACACGTGGCATGATTTGTACTAATTCCTTTCATTTATCACTAAGTGTAGAGACTTTACAAGGTGTATTTGCACACATATATTTATACAGCCGATTATACAGAGGTTGGCTGAATGGCTGATTATACAAATCAAGGTAAGAATTTTTATCCAAGTCTGACAACAATTATTTTTATAAATTGCTATATGTCAGTAAATAGTTTTATGTGTAGCTATCACATACTTTTAATAACTATTTCGAAACCTCCCTCAACTGAAAATGTAAAATAGTTTGATTTTCTGGCTTTTTTTACAAGGGTGTCCAACTGTCCAACCTAAAAAATAAAAATCTGCTTTGTAGCAGTCAAACGCGCTGAATGGAAATAGAATACTCGATTTCTCAAGGTGATATGGTTGATTGGTTTATGAGACCGAGACCTCGTTTTTTTTGCTGAGACTTTTCGGTCATTTGTACGAAATGAATTGAAAAAATTGAGTCATTTTTTATTTATTTCGGTCAGTTTTTTTGATGAAAATATTTCCTTTCAAGTAGCTGATGCAAACCAAAATTTGCACTTCCTGACTAAGTGACTAGCTACAATTAACATTAAGTTTCGCTGAGAAACGTTGTCGTGTTTTATCTGAGAAAATTTAGTGCAGACAAACGTTTCTTCAACGTTCATCAGCGAAACTCAACCTTGTAACACCCGGCGCAGACATTTTTTATTGCACATTAACACACGTTCAAAAATAACGCAAAACAAAAATACAGTAGCCTACAATGGAAAGGAGTAAAAACAAGTAAGAATGACCAAATAAAAAACACGTTACGCTCTAATGATTTTTTCGGACATTTTAACCGAATTGACTATATATATATATATATTTTTTTTTTTTTGGACATTTTAATCGAATTGACTGCATATTTTTTGGACATTTTGCTAAAAAATCGGTCAATGACCTGACAAATGACCGAAAAAACCCCCCAGACCAAGACCATGATGATTGATGAGAGTAACGTTTTCTGTTTATATTCCTATCCCTGTCACGGAAAAAAATCGAATTCAGCTGATTTCGTAATTTGTGTATGTGTTACTAATGAAGTATGCAGCGTTGTCAATTGAGTGTTCGCAGCTCAACAAATACTTTTAGTTGTGAATTGTTTTAATACATCCAACAAGCCATGTTTGTTTGATTGGGTCTCAGTCGATAACTTTGTCACTTCATAAAGGCAAGTTTAGTTTAAGACTGAAAAGCCAATTTGAAGATTTGCACAAATTTTCAGATTTTATTTGTGCACGCATACTTGAGAAACAGTACATGTTAATTAAAAATAACATAACAACTGAAATATTTGTTACTTATTTCCTGTTAGCGAATGAATTACCTACGCAACAACAGATGTATGTAGGAAGTAGGATACCCCACTAAGGCACTATGCGTTGTGATTTGTGAATGAGGTTTTATTACAAATCATTATGTGGAATCTGCATCCATAAGTGCGATGTAGTTACATATATATATACAGTAAAAGCGCTATCAGAATAGAAAAGCTCTCTTTTGATAATTGCAAGCGTGGGCTTGGTCATACTATGCTTGAATGGTGCATTACCAGCACAATGACCCAGCGAGCAAAATTCGTTCTTTTTACGTTGACACAGCGTGTGCAGACGTTTTTTTATAGCGGGAGATAGGTACAATGTACAGTCAGCAAACGAATGGTCTGAATCGAATCATGCATTGGAGCAGCTCTGAGTTGTCACCAACTTGCCACTGGCCAGACAGTGGTTTGGTCCGTGGTTACGTAACGGTGCGGTTTGGTTGCTTATGTAAGCAGCTGTTTTTCTCAATGCTTTCTGTACATGGACAGTAGCACTTCATACCACGATATCGCTTCGTGGTCTTCTGTTTGATTAATAAACTGTCTCATTGCTGTTCAAGATGTTTATGTATCGGTCATCTGTAATGCGATCGCTGGGCTTTCGGGACTAGTGAAGTTTAAGACCCAGCTTGTTTCTGTGAAGATCAGGTGAAGTGATTCTAGCAACTGGACGTGTTTGTAATCACAAAGTTGTATCAGAAACAAAACTAGTGAGAATATTTGTTGTTTTATCTTAAAATAAATTGATACGTCTTGGCTTGCTGTTACATTTCTATGTGAGTTTTTGACTACGTTTTCTTTTCAATTTTTTTCGCTTTTGCTAACTAGTTTAATTAAATACAATTTTGGTAAAGTTTAATTAAATCTTGCCATCATGGCTTGTTTTCACTTACTCAGCATTTTGTAAGAAGACCTCGTGACCTCGTTTCATTGTTTAAAAGCAAATATTAACATTAATTTTCCCGCTTTGAAAGGGGCTTAACTTAAAGTAAATGGCATGCCATCAATATCATTAAGCGTGAGATGAGGCGAAGTGTATTTTTATTCATTCTCTGATCTGACCTTTTTGCTGTCCAACAAGTGTTACGTCAAATCTTGTTTAATTTATTAGTTTCTTAATGTTGGTTTAAGTTACTTTGTTCTGGTTGCTTTACTAACAAAGCGAAACTGATTACTGTGATTTGGAAATCCATCCATGTTGTCTAAACTGAGGGACAGCACAAATACTTACCAGCAGGCTTTCTAAATAGACGTGTTAAACTTACGCATAACGTGATGTGCTACTAGGAGGTGTTTGGAAATCAACTGATAGTCTAACACTCCTGAATCTGATAAAACCACTGTCTTATCGGTGTTGTCGGTGTATCAGGGTAAAATCTCAATCAGCAAAGTTGTCCTTTTCAACATGATTTGAAAGTCTGCAGACGTTGTCAATGTCAATAAGAAGTGACTTGCTGACAGGGTTCTTTCAGGAACGTGCATTTCTGTATCAGCATGGCAGGGGTGGATATTGGTTAGCTTTGATATCAGTGGGTCTGGGTCTACTGATGTACTATTAGTGTGCAATGTGCACCTATATTTTTGTTACTTCCACAACTATTTGCTGCTGTCGCAGAATTTCTTTCTGTCTTCCACTGTTTGGTTTGTCGTACTTTAGCTACTTCCTTTTGTTAACACATCCCCGATTTCGATAGGTTCGTTGCAAGATGGTGCTGCTATTTTGCATTCATCAAATGCTGGATTGCTGGCATTTGCACAACAATCTAACCTCTTAGTGTAATTTATTAGAATCGATTTCGCTACAGTAATTAATAGCATCTTCAGCTAGCACATGTAAAAAAGAAAGTTTAAAAAATACGTAAAACAAACAAATAAAGCAAACTCCGATATTGTCAACACGCCTCAAAATTCTATTTTAAATAGATGGTTACATAAAATTAAAGTCAAAAGCTGCAAGCCTAAATCTTAAACTGGTGTTCTGCCACAATTTCCAACAATATACTGAAACAAAATTCAAGAAACACATCCATCAAGTAAATTACAACAGTTCAACAAGGTTCGTTGCAAGAGATTACAAAGAGTGTGTGGTATGATTTATCAGTTTTCACTTCCTACTGATGTAAAGATCCCAATTTTAGATCGTTGCATAGCAGAGATGATTTGGCGTGCAGGAAGTCGATGCTGATTTGAAAATAGTTAATCACAGTCAATCTTAACAGCATCCTACTGTAATAACAGTAACCACAATAGCACATAATGAAAATTTCTTTAGCTTTTTTTAAAGTTAGTGGTAGTTATTTTGGGTTACCCCTATATTAACAATGTCGCATAAAATGTCACTATTGTACCGGTGCCACTCATCCGAACGGAGCGCATGAAAAATTCAACACTCATCAATAGTGAAGAAGCTAGCTTGTTCCTGTTTTCCATGAAAGATAGCATGTTTTAAAACATCATCATGCACATTTTACAACGTCATCAGCTTTAAGGTGATGAAAATGTGACGCATTAAAATTTCATGACAATCTTCCACATTCATTTTATAAATCAAACATGAATTGCTGGCTTGATTTGAGCAAGTCAGAATGTTACAATTGATTATTTGGTGTTATTGTTAGAGACATCAATCACAAAGTTTATTCTGACTGTTTCATAAATGTAATTTTGTATCTAACCACTTGTCGTTTCTGTAATGAAAGATTCTATTGTTCACCATGACGAAAAAGAAACTGGTTTCATTTCGTCAGAAACGTTTTGATGTTTATTGTTTAACTTCATGCACCAATGAATAGCTGCAGTTTCAGTGGTTGTACGAGAGTTTACTGGTTTTGCAGGTAGATCATTTTAATGCTTTCCTACCACTCACCAGTGATAGCATTTCTGTTGGAGTTTTATTGCAATGGATGAATGAACTGCATATGCTCTTGCTTGGATGCGTATGATTATACTGATATTAAATATCGGAAGCACTGTTTCAGCTTTGTATGACGAAAATACAGCACTTTTATTTTGTTAGAATTGCCCATTACAGCAATTTTCATGGACTTTGGTTTATGGCTTCTTTACTGATCACTCCCATTCTCTTATTCTTTTTGACATGTGCTTGAACTAGCTTACACCAGCCAGTGTAAGCGTTGTTGGATAAGAGTGATATCTTATGCCTTTGGAGGTTTGCGTGGAAATATGTGGTTAACCTGAATTCATGGACACCTTATTACTCACATTTTGTTTCACCATCGTTTTTCTTATGTAACGGTCTACCTTCGGTCTTGTTAAATGTTTGTTACATAAGTTTTGTAGCCATGTAACAACGAAAGCTTTGCTTTCTTGGTTTCGACCTTGTAGCTAAATTTTCATGTCAGTTTGGCACAGGCCTCAACTGCTGATAAATAACAAGCGTAGATCTTGCACAATAAATGTTTAAAAGTATGAACACTGAACAGACATATAAAACCACTATACTGTAATTTCTTCCCTTATTTAATGGCAAGTGCTATGATGACACATTGATTTCTATAGCCTAATTTTAGACTAGTGGCAAAGTTGTTTACAAAGTTACACATTGTAGAAGTGTTTGATGAGACCATGTATTTGAAGCGTAATGATGGGGACAGACGAATCAAAGTAAATTCATTCACAGTTTGTTCTGTTTCGTCGTTGTGTCACATACGGATACGGATGACTTTCTTCTCTAAAAAAAAATACTTTTCAAACAAAAGGTTTTCACCAAGTAGTGACGTAGGCGAATGGCGTTTAATTGCTAGGTTCGCGCTTGTCATCTCTCAAATTTTAAAGCATGAAATCGCACATTATTGAAGGTTACCTTTGGTAACTACTCTCTATTTTAAATCATATGTTGAATCAATGTAAAAAATGACTAATTTTTTGTCTGGGATGTGACATGTAATGGCCATCAGTTTGTTTCACTTCCCAATTCCTATCTGAAACTGATTTCAAACACGAGGTAGTCTCAGGTTTCCGATGAAAAAGGACGTGATATTCACATGAAACGTCATATATAATTATATATATAAGGATGTCTTCATTGTCGCGCGTATGTGACAATTGATAACTATTGTATGCATAGACCACAGCATCGTGCAAGCTTCAAATTTGTCTTGAAGCCATTCTCTCCAGTGTGTGAGTTGATAGTTTGAGTAGGCCTAGTAATTAATAACTATATATAATCTTTGTGTGTATTTTTGTGACTTTGACTACCTTTGTGCTATTGTCATCACACAAATAATGGACTAGATTTTGGCACTTGTGCTAGAAATCCGAATAGAATCTGGCAACACTTGCAAAAGAGAATTTTACAGTGATTTGAGAATCACTGATCGCACTTTGGCAATTTGGATTCTCGAAACTATCATTTCAAAGGGATTTAAGGCAAATGTAGCTTAATAAATTTTAAACCATAAACAGACATAACTCAGCAACAACACTACATTTAACATTATAAAAACAAAAAACAAAAAGCAAACGTTTTCGGCTAGTCATATAGCCCTTTTCAAGCCTATAAGAAAATACATTATTAAAAGAAATGCTAAAGAATCATATAGTATCACAGCAAAAATATGGTCAAAGCTAAACATTTGAGAACCTGCCTCGCTCACACAAAATGATAACTGAAAATTACACAGCACAACGGGTCAAGTATTTCAGAGGTAAAATTAATTGATTGTTCAGACAAGGACTCAGGCAGATTACGCAAGAAAGACAGAAGCACAAGAGATAGTGGCACAAAACAAAGTGAAGTGCTATGATGACACATTGATTTCTATAGCCTAATTTTAGACTAGTGGCAAAGTTGTTTACAAAGTTACACATTGTAGAAGTGTTTGATGAGACCATGTATTTGAAGCGTAATGATGGGGACAGACGAGTATTTCAGAGGTCTGGCGTAAACCTACAAACACTAATCTTTTCCTTAATTTCAGCGCTGTTTGCCCGTCTAATTACAAATCTGCTTTGATCAAGTGCCTTATCTCGCGAGCTCGCGACATTTGCTCGAACAATGACTGTTTCAACAATGAAATTAATAAATTACGCTCATACTTTGGTGCTAATCATTATCCGACTTGGTTTTTTAACAAGGTTCTTAGAGGATTTTTGAATTCGGTTTCCACTACGTCTCCAGTTGAGGAACCTGATTTCAAAAACTTTCTAACAATCCCGTTTGTTGGCAAGGAATCCAAACGTTTTGCCACAAGTTTGTCCAGATTTATTGCCTTGAAGTTTAACGTTAAGATTTTTCCCGTTTATAAAACATTTAAAGCTGGTTATTATTTTCAGTTGAAGTCTAAAACTCCTTTCCGCTTATGTTCTAACGTCGTGTATAAGTTCACTTGCTTGCATGATGCGAGATCGTCATACGTTGGTATGACCACACGACATTTGGTGACGAGAGTGGGAGAGCATTTGAATTTAGCTAATTTTAATAAAAACAGTGCAATTAAAGACCATATTAGAAACTGCCAATCGTGCTCTAACAATAAACCGTCTTTGCAGTCTTTCAAAATTGTTCGTAAGTGTTTGTCCGAATTCGACACCAAGATTCACGAGGCATTGATCATCAAATCTTTAAACCCAGGGCTCAACAGGCAATTATTTGCTTGCGGAGCTTCTTACCTTTTAGCAGTTTTTTGATTGAATTATCACGTCTTGTGTTTCTCGCATTCACTTTGTTTTGTGCCACTATCTCTTGTGCTTCTGTCTTTCTTGCGTAATCTGCCTGAGTCCTTGTCTGAACAATCAATTAATTTTACCTCTGAAATACTTGACCCGTTGTGCTGTGTAATTTTCAGTTATCATTTTGTGTGAGCGAGGCAGTTTCTCAAATGTTTAGCTTTGACCATATTTTTGCTGTGATACTATATGATTCTTTAGCATTTCTTTTAATAATGTATTTTCTTATAGGCTTGAAAAGGGCTATATGACTAGCCGAAAACGTTTGCTTTTTGTTTTTTGTTTTTATAATGTTAAATGTAGTGTTGTTGCTGAGTTATGTCTGTTTATGGTTTAAAAGAGTTACCTCTCTACCCAAATTGTATAATAAATTTTAGTTCAAAATCGAAATTACGTCTGTCTCCAGTTCTCACGTTGGCAAGGCCTGTATATAAACTGTATAATATAGATCGCTATGGGATGAACTCTACCAATTCTCAATGGCTTGTTTTGTTGCCGGTGTCAAGATGACTGCTTATTTAGAGTTTTTCTCATGTACCTTTTGGTTTTCTTCGCCAGTCCAAATTTCACCTGCGCAATCAATTCGGGAAACAGGAAAACTGGCATTTTGTCGTTTGTACTGACTCATGAGAGAATGTTGTTAGGGTTAGGATTTTGGAACTAAATTAGAAACCCTGGAATCGGGAAAAGAAAAAATAATTAAAATTCCTGGATTTCGACATGGGGATTTCCCAGGATCCCGGTCTTAATTGGATGGTCATTTTATTTTTATTTGGATGCGAAACGTACTTAAAGCAAAAACGTACAGTGTGCATCTAATGAGAGAGTGCGAAAGACCGTAGCCCTGAAGGCGTGGAAGGTCGTCGAGTTTGCACTCTCTCATGTGGTGCGTTCCTTACAGGAATGTTATAATAGTTTTTTTTATCATGGGACACGCCGACAATTGTAACCACAGTGGTTGCTAAACAATCATTACAAAATCTCTGCAACTTGATTTGACTGACAACGATGATTATTCCCATTGATTTTTGCGTTGTTCTAATTTTTTATCAGGAAATGTCCGCTTTTCAACCAGGGACTCCGATCCAGCAAATCAATTCTTTTTATATTAATTCAATGTCTGCGATGTAAAAAAAAGTTAATTTTGTGGCTGAGATGTGACTATTATTGTATTGGGTCCAGGCAGCAAAACGACTGATTTGCTGTCTGGAGGATTTGTGCACAAGTTCTTGGATTTTGCTTTAACAATTTATTGATGGCCTCGCCTGTTGAAGTTAGGCTAAGTAGAATCCGCAACACTCCTACTTTGTCAAGTCCAAGTTGAATGTGTTGAGATGCCGATTCAATGGCGATCAATTTGTTTAATTATGAAGCTTTCTGTCTCTCCCAAAAGCCAATTAACGATTTCGCACATAGGATCTTCTTAAGATAGACTCGGAGTTGTCAGATATTAATGGACGATAGTGACAGATTTAATAGAGTTGTTACTGTGTGCGTAATTTTTTTCGTAAAATATCATTTTTTTTAACATTAATTCTTACTTTATAAACTGAACAAAATAAAGCGGAGATTTTCAGCCTCATTAGCTTTGGCCATCCAGCCTTGTAAGGTGACACTAGTTGGATGAAGCTGTGTGTGTTAGTTGGGTTATTTCCGAGAACTGCTGACACGTTTTCCAGTGTGACGGTTATATCAAACAATTGGCCTCACCTTACCCTTGTTTGTATAAAACCAAACCATAAGTCAGACTAGTTTGTCACTAGGTCTTTGCAACTTTGCTTAGTTTATTTGTACGAACTGAAACCATAAATATCTGCAGCTGTAGTTAGAATTTTTGTCCAAAAAGGCGCAATAATGGCGAAAGTGTTTTTTTTTGTTTTCTTTAAATTTGATTTGAACCACGATGAATGTCCTAGCATTGTACCGTTAATGCTAGACGACATCTAATGGGCTGCAATATTGCTTGGTATGTTTTACAAGTTAGTGTTATTGTCACTACTTTATTTCCTTGCTTTTTTTCATACTTTTGAAAACTTTCTTTGGAAAGTAAGTTATACTATAGCCTACATTTTTTTAATTTTTTGCACCCTGGTGGCAACAAGCTACCATTATAAAACGTGGCTCTACAAAATTATATCCCAGGCTAATGCCCAATGAAGGTTCAAAGTCTACACCTGGATAGACAAAAAGCGGATAGTTGCATTGAGTTGTCGACCTTGAAGGCTTGAACTATACTGGTGCGACATGAATTACCACAGCTTTCATGTTGTTATACCCCAACTTGGATAGTCTTTTGCACATTGGATCAAAACTTGGCGACGTTTTATCAACGTAACAAAAAGCACAGTTTGACTTTGCGGTACTTGTGCCCATTCAACCGCAGAGTTGATACCCACGGTGGAAAATGTAGATGTCGAAAAGTAATGTTTTTTGTTTGGATTTGACATTGTCGAGTGTCTTCATTCGACCCCAATCAGAAAATTAGTAGTTTTTTGCATTAAATCATAGTCTGCAGACATTAAGTGAATAAAAAAATGATTGACTTTCTGGGTGACTTAGGTGGGTCAAATTTGGCAACGCATTGAACCATGATGAATGGCAATGATCACATATGGACCAATTTTTACGCAGTTATACTAGGGTCTAGGGTGCTGGTTTCTCGGATCTTGATTAGATGAGTAGCCGTTGGGTGCTTTCTCTAAATAAGACTGAGTGATTAAATTGCTATTTTTTTGTTTGTCACATATTCATTTCCTCAGCAAATCCTATTGATTTCTTTGTTTGGACCGACAGTCCGTCCATTAGGTGGGCGGAATTTGAAAGAAAATCCTTCCAAATTAAAAACCGTTTTTAGAAAAATAGCAGAGTTACTAAGCTAAGTTTGTGTTTTGAAACTAATGTGACGTATGTACAAGAGATATTGTCTTTATCATTCAACCGTGACCGATGTCATTTGTCGTTCTTTGCTAATGAAGTTGTAAGCGTCATTTTTTGTCAATAAGGTTTTCGACATTTCTGACAAGGTTTTGAAAAATGTTGAAAGAGGTTTTCTACATAGGCTACATCATTTTCCAAGATCTTTCTGTCATTGTACTGCTGCTACGTTGTGTCAGTGTTTCCGATTCTATTTTGATTTTGCACTATTCGCTTTCTTGACGCAACGTTCGGGTACGAGGTGACAATTGGTAAGGAAGTGCACTTGTGCAGGACCATGGTGTATCCAGTTTCCTTCTGGTGTAATGTTCATCCCCTAGCAAAGTGTTTGTACTTCTGATCAAAAGCATTTTTTTGGTTTATTGATGATATGTCAGGGTTAATGATAAGAGAATTCATCGAATTACAATGTAATGGTGATAAAGTAGTACGTAGTTTTAAAGCTTAGTAATAATAACAATCATTTATTTTACAGCAGTTTGTTGCAAAATAGCGTCAATAAAAAGTCTGAAGCTTGCTAGATTTTACAATCAATCTTGGCTTACTTCTTATGCGCTGAGATACGTTTTTCTGTATTGATACTTTTGTTTGTTTACTTGAATCCTGTTACCGAGGAAAAAATTCTATACGTTTATTGGTTTCACAAGTTGATGTGTTCTTTTATTGTCTGTATGGTTTTGTTGTTTGATTTGTGAATTCCCCTACTCTCACTTGCTGGATACTTTACGAGCAAAGAAAATACCCGGTTATTTTGAGTCTCAAATTTTATATTGCAGGTAGAATACGGCTATAGTGTGTTCAGCTACTGTTACATTTCGCTATAGCGACACTTTTGCGAAGGGTCCCTTCAGGTGTCACTGTTGGCGAGTTCTACTGCATTTACAAAACCTGCCGATTAACCGAAAGATCTGTTGCAACATTTAAGGTTGAAACACAATTCGTACTAAAGTTATTTAAAAATAAAATGGGTGAAAGAGACCGCGGATTGCCAACGCCACGCAATGCAAGCGCATACGCAATGCTGAAGCAATGTGCTCGAAGTGCATTGTACAGTTGGCCCACTGCATGCTTTTGAAACCGATCCGCCTATTGAAGATTTTAAACAAAACACAATGTGATGTCCCTCGAAGACAGCTAACATAGAAATGTGCAGGGTTAATTTCTGGTTTAAGAAAAAAACAAAGTCATGCATAGGTGTACGAGCCGGGGGTGCAGGGGGTGCAATCGCACCCCCAATCTGTCGAGAATTTGGGCAAAATTTCATATTTGGGCAAGGTTTTATACCTATTTACCCTCCTTAGTCTTCAAAAAGAGAATTTTCGAAAGATACAAATAATGCCAACCAACAAAGCTTGAAGTTGATATTTGAATTCTACACCGTGGAACAGGATTTCCTGGTATTGGAATAGCCTATCAACTTTTCACCAACTCACTCGCAACAGAGAAATCAAAACTGCTGTACAATGTACAAAATTCCTAATTAATGGATTAGATAAAAGTATGACCCACTTTGCAAAAGCTGTAAAAATTCTAGCAACAGTTCCTGCAACTTCATGTTCAGCTGAGAGGTCTTTTTCCGGATTACGACGACTGAAGACATATCTGAGATCAACAATGGGCCAAACACGACTGTCAAACTTAGCTTTGTTGCACTTGGAAAGACCAACAAGAAATAAAGTGGATGTCAATCGCATTGTAGATGTATTTGGACAGCGAAGTGGGCGAAACAAACACTTCTTTTAAATTTGTGTATAGGCCTACCACCAGTCTACCACTGCATTTAATCTAGGCCTACTAATCCAGCGTGGTCCAACTACTTTTGACTTACGGGCCACTTTACAAAAACGTGACAACTTGCGGGCCATTTCCAACAAAATGATAGTGAGTGCGTAATCGAAATTGTTAAACAATAGAAAATAGAAGTTTATTGCAAACCCCCCTATGTGGAAACAATGTGATTTTGTGGGTTTTTTTTTTCTTTCTGCCTATGAAGTTTCTGCAAAATACTGTGCAGTGCTGGATTAATGCTATACTGTAGACGTAGAGATAACTTTTCGCGCCGTAAGCGCGAAAAATTTTTTTGCACGCGGGCCCCCGATCTAAAAGTGCCCCGGGCCCCCCATCAGCTAAATCCGGCCCTGAGTGAGATGCCTGTGGTCGAGGTTTCTCTGATACTATCGTTTCTACATCAATTTCAAATTCAATGTTAGTGGTAGCAAGTCGGAGACTATCTTCCAGTGTTTCGTCTATCATTCGATTTCTGTTTTTAGACTTGACTTGCTTCATTTTAGAAAATATACTTTCACACATGTATGTGCTTCCAAACATTGAGTGCAGTTTTAATGCAAAATTTTTCAGTTTAGGAAATCTATCCTTGCAGACTAATTTCCAGAAGCACTCTGAGGTTTCATTTTTCCTTGACAGCAAGAATTGGTTGCACTCAAGCTCGCAGAGTTCGAGCTGAAGTTTTGGTAGCTGTGTTTCCACATTAACATCCATAGGATTGTTATACAAATGGAGATTAGGTTTTAATCTATCAAAATCTTTAAATCTATTCTCAAATTCACAAGATAAATCCTTAATCTTTGGATGACGCGATGCACACAAATGGATGATGCGATGCAATGATGCTGTCGCAATTATTGGATAATGCCAAATTTCTGACTGTTGCGCAATAGCCAGTATTAGGGTTCCAATTTAAAAGATACATAACATGAAAACTGTGGAATATCTAAAGGAAACAAAAACGTCCGGAACACTAGGTACATATCAGCCTTCAAGAAGCCCAGTTGTACAGACCAGACCTGATAAGTTGAAACAGTAGGCTATAGGCCCTGCTGTCTACAACTTTGAATTAAATTTTTGACACTTTTTATCCAAATGCTATACTTGTTCTAATTGAAATTACTTTCTGTAACATAAATACATATTAAATCAATACTGTGAAAGCTCGCGGGCCGCAAAAATTGGACCTGTAGTTGGACCACGCTGTAGTAATCAATACGTTTTAGTTTAGTTTTGCAGTTTTAGAGCCATGTACCGGTAGTATTGCATATTCTACTGGTTCGTTAGTGTAGTGTCAATTACTCCTTTCAATCGTCTTTTGATGAATTTGTTGTTTTGCAAATTTGCATAATGGTATCATACCAGTGGCTTTGTAGAAGTCTTGTCAGTTGATGCCTTACGCTGTTTTTTTCTTGAAGGCTATATTATTGGTTTTTCTTACTTGTGTACTTTTGTTTAGGCGCAGTTGATTATATTTGGGCAAGAATTCTTTCGCACCCCCAAAAAATATGCTTCCCGTACACCTATGATAGTCATGTAACAATACTAACATGTTTTTCAGTATTCAATCCACCCAAACCACCGCGACACTTGAAGATATTGAGCCCCAGAAGCAAACAGAAGAGCCGCGAAGTTTGGTTCCAGGTATGGGTAGTTGTATTATTCGAACCAGGTTTTACGACTACAGTTAAATCGTTGTTATTATTCTTCTACCGGTAGTTTGATCAATTGTGACCTCTCAGACGCTCGAAGTTGAGATATATTTTTTTGATGACGAGTTACCTGAATATTTATGCATTTTCAGTTGCACTGATGATTATATTTCAGCAACATTTTTTTTTCATTCGTCGGTAGTTTTATCTCTCGCTTGAATGGACTGATGAGTGGCAAGATTTGCGAGCTGGAGACCAATAGTTTGACTCTGACAAACTGATAAAGGCTAAGAACATTACTCGAGATACCTGATCACTTAAAAGTGTAACTAACTTTTACCACTTATCTGAAGGTGATTTATCTCGTAGGCAGCCATGTTAACAACAATTTAATTTTTACGCGTATAAGCTCACGAGTTAAACTTTTATTGAGCAATGAGTATTACTAATGTAAATAGAACACGTTGGGATTCTGTGACTGTCTTGTTTGCTGTTGTACTGCTTGCACTGTCAAATTCCATGGCTGTTTCAAAACGACTTACTGCGAACTAGTTTGCATACAAGGACTTGACCCTTTACTGACTTTTATTGAAGTTTTATGGGACATGAAGCATTTGACAGTTTTCTCGAGAGCTTGAAACTTTGTTTGATCAAATGGTTAGCTGGGTTTTGTGGCCGTGCTAGCGACAGGCATGTACCTTACCACACAAACACCTAATCATGCACGTTTTAAACCTTTACAAGGTTTTACCATCGTCCGGCTCCATGACATGCTGGTATATCGCTTATTGTAGCTGGTACTATCTTTTCGTTCTTCGTTTCTTTCGATTTCGTTCCGGAGTTATTACCGGAGATGGTGAAGAAGACAAAAGAAAAAATTATCGCATTATATTCAAGTATTTTGAAAGGTGCTCACATTGTGGAAGAAGAATCTGGCTCCGAGACCGAAATGTCAGATGCAGAATCACCCTCTCCTCCTGGACATGATGATGAGGAGAACCAACAGCCGGAGGAGGTTATTCTTTCTCCTGAAGGAAAAAAGAAAACAAGAAAGAGGAAGAAAACTGATCCTACGAAACGAAAGAAAATCAGGTGAAAGATCTAGAGTTTCTAGACAAATGCCGTGCAAGTATTTTCGATTTCAAAGTTAAGTTTTCATTTTTTTTTTTGAGAGAACAAATGATTTTGCAACAACAGCAGTTGTGAAATAACTCCAAGCTGTAAAATAACGTATAATAGTTCGGATCAAATATCTCTGTCAGATGAAAAAATCAACAGATTGTGTAGATATCAAGGTTACGTTCATCCAAGAGCGATTTTTTAATAACCTTGCTCTTGGCTTCCAGAAAACTTTTATCCGAAAACAAACTGAACACGGAGACCTTAGAAGCTTTGAAGCTGGAAGAAGAGCGGAAGAAGAGATTGGAAGAGCAAGCTCAGCGAGCCGCGCAGGTTTTTTTATCAGTTGTGAAACTTTGTTGTAATTGTCGTGTCCAGGCTTATGCTGGGTGGTTAAGGATTTAGATTAAGTAGATAAGAAGACGTTGAATCAATGTAAAAAACTGTTGAATTGTTGTCTGGGATGTTAAACGTCAGTGAGTAATGTATTACTAGATTTTAATGAGTATTGTTAAAAATGTCATCAGGTCCATAAGTTGTTCAACTGCTTTTTTAATGTCGCTCGCAGACTAAACTTGAAGCGGCAAAGATCATTTTGAAGCAAGAGTCTTTGGAGAATAGCAACAATATTTTTACCGATTCTTTTCAACCCGACCATGCAAGCTCAGAGGGATCGTTCCTAGCAGGATTATTAACAAAATCAGAGCCGCTTAAACCTTCCTATCTCTTCCGTGGGAGCTTGCCAACAAACGATCAGAGTGCCACCTTCCAACACACGAAACAACAACAAGGTATGCCGCCTAGTTAGTTACAGTTCACGGTTTTCCGTCCTTTGTTTCCTGCATTGCGAGGGTTGGACGTCGGTAAATTTCGATCCGGTTTGATGGCGGCTTCCACACACTGCTGTTCTTAAACATTCCTTGTTGCATCCAAAGTGTGAGACTTGCACTGATTACTTTCCTCCTCAGATGACGTCATCTGCATCAGTAGCGACAGTGATGACGACGACAAGCCAACCAAGGGTGATGTCAGCTCCGATAGCTCGGATGACGTCATTTGCACAGGGGAGGTCACTGAAGAGGACCCGGAACCGGAAGATGTTAACAACAGGTAAGAAATTATTTTTCAGTTTTGTATTTCCGGTACGTGAAAGTTTAGTAAAAATTTCCGGGACGGTACCTGTGTGTTAATGACTTGACAACCTAGGTCTTAGGCGCCTGTCATCTGTTATTTTTGGTCTTTGGTCAATATCTTCTTTTTAAACTTGCAGTGGCATGCACATTGAAGACGCGAAGAATCACAGAGACGAAGAGGGAAGGGTCCTTGTAAATGTAAATCGGCCGAGCAATGAACCAGAAATATTCCTGGCACCTCAACTCGCGGCTTCTGTCATGCCCCATCAAGTAAGTTCCGGCCAAAGGAGGCGTTGTACCAGTTTAAACCAGTTCTGTTTCAAAAATTGTTTTCTTTGAAATGCTTAAAGGAAATTAGAAAGATTAGAAACATTCAGATTAGAAATAACAACTGCCTTCCATCTAGTAATTTATTATAGATTTAACGTCTGCAGACGTTGAATCAATGTAAAAAAGACAGGTTTTACCACTTGGATTTTGATTGCAACCTATGCATTCCAACATTATTGGTTTGAGTTCATATAGAAACCAACTGAACATTCCGAAACCTTAAACTTATGCGCTTATCAAGTTCGATTGACTTATAACTCTTAAAGAATTTCTGCCAGCAAAACCAGCGTTTTTTATATATAAATCTAACGTCAGAAAACGTTGACTCAAAGTAAAACGCGCTGGTTTTCTGACTTTGGAAAGCCTTCAACTTTTAGCTAAGATACAATCGATCGCTCTATCGATCCCACTGGCGTTAAGTGAGGTCAACCGAACTATACAGGGGATTGTCGCTGTTGTCCGACCAACTGGCTAAATTGTTTCTTTTTACGTTGACTCTTCAGTGTCGTTGAAACTGCGTAAAAGATTTAAATTTTATCAGCTGAGTAGTTTTTATTTGCAATTCTTATTGATATTGAATTTTTAATTAACCAGATCGGAGGCATTCGTTTTATGTTCGACAACGTTGTCGAAACGTTGTCGCATTTCGAAACCAACGCTGGCTTCGGTTGCATTCTGGCACATTCCATGGGTTTGGGGAAAACCTTGCAGGTTATTTCATTCATCGATGTTTTCCTTCGCTACACCAATGCCAGGACTGTCCTTTGCGTGGTACCGGTGAGTTTTCAGGCACCAAAATCCGTTCTTTCTACATTGATTCAACGTCTGCAAACATTAAATCAATGTGAAAAAGACGGATTTTGCAGTGTGGGTTGTTGTGTTTTGTTATCAGGAGAGTTTACTTTGAATATATGCCCAAAATGCCGAAGCTAAATTCTTGGCTGAACAAACGTTTCGAATACTAAATTGTTTTGATCATCAGAGCTAAAAGCAGTCAATTAATTTTATACGCTTGACATGGCTAGCTTTGTTTACGCAGTGAGCAAACCAGCACTTTTTGACGTTCGTTCAACGTATGCAGATGGTGAATTAACGTCAAAAAGGGTTGATTGTCTGACTGGGTATCCAAAGGTCATCTTTAACCCCTTCTAACCCTAACCCACAGGTGAACACGCTCCTCAATTGGGTTTCTGAATTCAACATGTGGTTGCCTCCGAAATCCAAATGCCTCGATGAGAACCCAGCAAAAGTGTGGCCCCGCGCCTTCCCAGTCCATGTCCTTTTGGACATTCACAAAACCGTTGAATCAAGGTAACTGGCTGCAAAACCACACTTAAAACTTGACCTTGTATGTTCTCTTGATATCTCGACGCCGACAACTGGCAACGACTCAAATGGAGGCACCACGTTAACTGGAGTGCTTTCGGTTGTAATCGTGTGAGACTTGCTTAGAGCCAAGTGCTTTAAACTAACGTAGTCAAATAATTTGTTCGTTGAAAGTTCATGTCTCAGATTAGCATTTTGTTGTCCAAAACCAAGCCATCCGTTTGTCTTATTTACTTAATGGCCAATTGGCACTTAAACTGGTCTAAGCAAATCATATACAAACCAAAACTTCGCTTTTTCATTTCCAGCGCAACATGTTTCTCAAGACTGTAAATAAGTTCATTTTTATGAATTGATCACAGGTCGAAAATTGTTTCGAAATGGTACGAAGAAGGTGGGGTGCTGTTGCTAGGCTACGAGATGTACAGGCTACTGACTAGCAGGAAGCCGCGCAAGAAGAGAAGAACGAAAAAGTCTTCGAAACCGAACGAACCGCTTGTGATCAATTTGGAGGAAGAAGACAGACTGTCTAACCTATCTATCGGTGAGTTGTATCAAGAGGTCTGGTAGCAGTGCATACAAAACTAGCTAAGTGGGTAGTATCGGTCTTTGAGTTGATAGGCATGGGTTCAATACCCTGTTGGTTTGTACCACGTCTTGAAAATTGCATTGAATTTCCTTGCTGCTTAGTACCCAGCATTTAGAGAATGGGTTTTGGTTAAAATATACTCAGTTCTACGTGATAACGTGACAGGATGGGTGTTTCCTAATATGCTCTGCCAAACCGCATTCGCAAAGATTTTATGTTAATTCATTCTCAAAAAGCTACCTTGGTTAAAGGATGATGTAACATTTGAACACTCCTAGATCGCATATTTTTTGTATCAGGTATGCAGTCAAGTCTACTGAAGCCAGGTCCTGACCTCATTGTTTGTGATGAGGGCCACCGCATCAAGAATAGCCACGCAAGCATCTCGCAGATGCTGAAGAACGTCAGAACAAGAAGAAGGATTGTTCTCACCGGTTACCCACTGCAGGTACAGATAGCTGTATAGTAATGTTAGTGCTGTTTAGATTGCCAATAAACTTTGCTCCTGCTCTTGTATGGATGGAATTAACTCTGGCTATCCATCGGCAAACTGTATATGTCCTTTCTCGAATCCTCAACTTGTCAGTTCTAATGTAAGTTCGAATCTTACTTGCGATACGTTTTTTGCTTTACCATTGCAATTACTAAGCGTCAAAGCTTTGCCTATATGATGTACAGCACAGCTTACATCTGGACAGAGTTCTTCTTCACTTTATTATGACTTCACAGAACAATTTGATGGAGTACTGGTGCATGGTGGACTTTGTCCGGCCGAACTTTCTAGGAACCAAGCAGGAGTTCTCGAACATGTTCGAGCGGCCGATCCAGAACGGACAGTGCGCGGATAGCACGGAATCGGATATCCGTTTGATGCGGTTTCGTTCTCACGTCCTCCACAGCTTGCTGAAGGGATTCGTGCAAAGGAGGTCAGTGGATTGTTCAAATACAAATAGTTTTTTAGCTTTAGTGGTTTCGAAAACTTTTTCCTTTGAAAAGTGTCTCCGATCATAAATCTAGATTAATTTTGTGTTGTTTTACTCCCGTCTGTCATGAGGTCATTGTCCAGTGCAGAAATTTCCATTTTCTGTCGTTAAAGCGTCCGACTATGTTGTTAATACGACAATGCCGTTTGGCGAAGTTCTGTCCCTGAACAAGTGCTTGCTCCCAGTCAGCAAAATTCGTCATTGATGCAACGCCTACAGACGTTGAATCAATGTAAAAGTACGGATTTGTTGTGCGGGTTATTGTCTTCAGTCCTTGCTGAATTGCTACAGTCATCGGCTTCAAATGTGTCACCTTCAGACAATGCAGACTATTGAAATGTTAATAGCATTGTTTCGCCATCGTTGTCTATACAGTAGAGTAGTAGACCATTGTTTTGTATTTTTATGAATATTAAGAAAAAAACTTTGAAAGAAATCGTACTTTAGGTTTAATAAAATTAACTAAACAATTTTTGGAACTACTATCTCTTTTGTAGCATTCTGAACGCTGGTTGGTCAGCGACAGTGCACTGATCCAGACAGCAAAGCAACCATTTGTACATTGATTCAACATCTGCAGACCTTGAATCGATGTAAAAAACGCTTGAGTGTTGTCTGGGAGGTCAACTTCCTTTGTTCAAACCAGTCATTTTTCATTATAATCTCCAGGTCTCACAGCGTGTTGAGCGACGCCCTTCCGTTCAAAGAGGAGCATGTCCTAATGATAAGACTTTCGGAGTGGCAGAAGAAGTTGTACAACTCCTTCTGGGAGAACAAGATGCCGGGCTCCTCCGGGAGCTGGTGCAGCTCAGTGAATCCGATCAAAGCGTTTTCAGTTTGTTGCAAGGTGATTTTTTTGCCCATTGCGACAACGTTCCACTACACTATAGTTCCTCCTATAGCTGCAAAACATAAGCATTGGTTTCACTCATAGATTTGTTTTGATTGATATAATTTGAATCAATTTTCCAGATAACCTTTTGAATTAAACAGTGTAAACTTAGTCGAATGTTAATGGCATGTCGATTCACCCCCCTGCCGAGTCGCGAAAATTTTTCCCACGAACTTTTCGTCTCATTTGCATATTTCTGTAAGTGTAGCCATTACTGGTTACAGCGCGTGGTAACTGTTTTTACCGATTTATTTTTTTCTCGCGCCGTTTTCAAAGTCAGAAGCCAATTTTCGCCCTCCAGGTCCAAATCTAAACGTTGAACTTGAAAAAAACGTAGCCTGGAGACACACCTAGTCTAGTCAAGTTTAAAAGAATTGAGAAACGAAATTGGTTCTGGTCACTCTAAAAATAAGATTGTCCGATCTGATTAAGAATTAACCCTAATCCTACTTTTTTTTGAAAAGCTTTTGTGCACCGCAAAAACTAATTTAAGGAAAAAAAATCGATTTCGATTGGCGTCAAACCGTTGTTCTCACGAACATAAGGTACAAGATGAAATCACTGAACCAAACAAGCCAACGAAAAAATGTTTGCATTCACGCTGTATTAATACAAACTCTATGCGAAGTACTAGAAAGTTTGTGGGAAAAAATTCCGCTGGCGAGTTTTGGTAAAACACTTCAGGACACACTTTACGTGACCCAGATAGCAAATTAATTTGGCAAAAAAAAGATCAATTTGCTGGCTGGAAAAATGTTACTCTTCCTTCCCTTTCATTTGGTCAAAAATGCTTCTGTTCCATTTTGATTGACTTTTTAACTTATGTCCCGGATGCAGATTTGGAATCACCCGGATGTGCTGTATCGCACCGTGCGGGAGAAGAACGAAGAAAACAACGACCTAGACCCGGATTTCGATATTCCAGAGTCGCTAGACGCTGCCCTCCAATCTAGCAAGGCGAAGAAGGCCGCAGCTAATCGGTGAGCAAACCAGCTGTTTGCCCAATGCTTCACTCCACCACTAAATATTTTTCTCACTCGGTCAATAGCGCAGTGGTCGAGCGGCGAGCCTTTGGTTGACATTCGAAAGGACGCCGCGTCGACACGCTTCACCGCATACTTGCACGTGGATGTGGCGATTTCCGCCCACTTGATCTAAATCTGCATCTTGATACGACGAAGAAACAAAACGATGGCGCATTGTTAGCTGCTATTGTTGCAACAGTGCACTGGCTTACAACGCCAACGTATGCGCTTGTGTCTCACAAAATTTTTGCTGTTTTTTTCGTTGGAATTCCCGTTAGTGAAGTTACCGTTTTACATCGTTTTAACGTTTAGCGACGTAGAACAGCGCCACTGAGGCTGACACACGTCTTCATCGTGCGTTTGCTATTCTTCTTATTTCTTTGCTTATCCTTTGTTAGAAGAACTGTTAAAAGCAAATTCAGTTAATTGAAAGGCAATTTTAACTTCGCTTGTTACAGAAAAGCCGGAAACACGTTTCCAGATAGCAAATCAACCATTTTTTACATTAATTCAACGTTTGCAGACGTATTAAAATGGTGGTTTGCTGTTTGGGTTGGTGCTTATAATGATTTAAGATTTAGTTTATGTAATGTCTTATTATTTTTCAGCCCAGATTCATTTAATTCTCCAACTCCAATGGCAAATATTAATTCTCCCTCCTCCACTGTCCCCCCACCAAACGTGGGTTTTAAGCGCTCACCTTCTGGGACGCCTGTACCGCCCGCAATGCCAACCGGATTCAACCAGTTTGCAGAAGATAGAGAGAAACGACTAAATTATGAATGGGTAAGTGTACAAAGCGTTTGGTTGGAACGACTAGTTTCTTACTTCGATAAATGAATAACTTTGATAACTAGTACATAAATTTGATAAGTAATTTATAACTAGTTTACAACTTTGATAACTAGTTGATAGTCTTTATTACTACCGAATATTTTCTTAATCTTTTTCCCTGTAAGACGCACAGAGTAATGGCATCTCTCTTATCTAAGGTTGTTTTTTATATATGTGTTCTGTTACCACTTGCCGGTATTTCCAGCTATTCTTTTGTGCAGGCCAAGGACCTGCTGACGGGGTATTCCACAGGGATCCTTGAGCTGTCCGGCAAAATGGTTGTGCTCATGCAATTGGTCCATGCTTCGGTTACCATGGGAGACCGGATCCTTGTCTTTAGCCAATCATTGAGCACGTTGACACTCATAGAAGAATTTTTATCCCAACGGTTTGTTCCAGTGAGAAACCAGGAGCAATCTCCCAGGTGGGTGGCCTACTCAATTATAGTTTTTTTGTTGTGGATATCTTCATGCTCAGGCTGATAAAGCCTCTGTTTGGTTAATTCTGGCAATTTCGTATATTTGTAGAGCAAGAGGCCTTGAAACACTGACGAGGCCAGGCCACCGAGACTGACAGCGTAAAGTTTTTGATAGTTGACGCGTTGAAGTGTTGTTGTCTCTGAATTATTCCATTCACTAGGTGCCGCTGAATGCAGAGCAGTCCTTGAAATGCGTTGCTCAGGCGCACCCTCCGAGAGCCGAACCAGCGCCGCTTGATCTTTCCGTTTCTTTGTTCATAAAGTCGGGCGCTAAACTAACTGAGCTATCAGGACGGACAATATTTCAAATTACATCATCATTCTTTCAATCGAGTTTCAACAGAATTTTTTTTTAACAACAAAATGGAAAATTTTGCATAACGTCCCTACAAAGCTTGTAGTTTAGCGTATTAAATTTTTTTTGAAAGTTAATAGAACTTGAACATTTCTGTTTTGCTGCTTTAATCTAGCTATTTATTAACGCTCCTTTCGACTTTGTCAGAAAATGGTCTAAGAATGAATCTTACTTTCGACTTGATGGGAACACGCATTCAGGAGACCGTGAAAAGATGATCAATCAGTTTAACTCCCCAACCAATGAGAATGTCCATGTCTTTCTATTGTCCACCAGGTAAGGATCCTCTGTTTTCCTTATCGGGGCGGCAAGAATCTTTTATTTTACGTTCCTAAGTACTTACCCTCCAATGCCTTGCATTGCGCTTTTGGTGGTGATTAATTTTTGTCCTTGTTGACTCCACTTTGAAATCAGTAGCCAGCTCTCGTACCCTCTCATAG
Organism: Aplidium turbinatum; assembly: GCF_918807975.1. Taxonomy (NCBI): domain Eukaryota; kingdom Metazoa; phylum Chordata; class Ascidiacea; order Aplousobranchia; family Polyclinidae; genus Aplidium; species Aplidium turbinatum. The sequence continues at coordinate 22,088,712 of NC_137484.1, read as the reverse complement.
CTTGGCTGAAAGCAGTGTGTTTCTTTTTACATTGATTCAACGTCTGCTGTTGTCGTGGATCTGCTTAGGCATATTCATGTCGCAAACCATAAATGAATGATTCTGGTAATATTCCATCATTTTGCGTTCATTCCATCATTTGCTGAAAACAAAATGGAGACTAAAACTGCGTTGTTCTCACGTTTTTAACACCATCTTGTAACTAATCTCAAGAAATCAGTGCCCACTCACTAGGAAAGGTATCGCACCGCTTGGTGATGTGAACACCCCTGGTTAAGAAACCTTGTTCCAAGGACGTTAGTTCGACAACCGTTGAAAGCACGCAGTTATCCCTTTAGCAAGATACTTAACCTCATTCTTGAATGTGGACACGGAGACTCAGTTCTTGGCCTTTCTGTGCATGAGGTTGAGTGCCTCATTTTGAACATTTGTCGCATTAATTGTCACATTTTTAACCACCAGACATCATTTTGAGTGAAAAAACGTTTCATAAACAGAAAAAATAGTCTAGTTTTACACAACTTAATATCGAAGTCTTGGTCGTCTCAAGCACATTATGCAAAGACGAATCCCATGTGTTCCACAGGGCTGGTTGCCTCGGTATCAATCTAGTTGGGGCGAACCGTGTGGTTGTGTTCGATGCTTCATGGAACCCCTGTCACGACGCCCAGGCAGTGTGCCGGGTCTATAGGTACGGACAACAGAAGACCTGTCATATATACCGGTACGTATGACTGATATTATATCTGTGAGTGCACTATGCATTCCGCCAATAAAAGCTATTTTTTACATCGTTTCAACGTTCTGATATTGTTTCACGGATAAGAGTTTTGTTGGTATGTCACTGTTGATCACAATGACGTCACAAAAAGTAACGAGGCTTGTACCACGTGTTGAAAAATTATGTACAATATGCTCATTTTCGCCACAGCGATTGTTGAGTTTTCTTTATGGCAGCAGTTAAAAGATACTGGAAAAAAAGTAATTTGCTGCAAAATCAAAGGTCAATGACAACCCTGGTCAGAATAATCGTGGTATTGTTAAGCCCAGATTGCGTTAATGAAGTGCCTAGATTGCGGTGCTGATGTGTGCAGATTGCGGTACTGATGAACCCAGATAACCGTACTGATGAACCCAGACCGCCGTACTGATAAACCCACTTCGCGGAACTGATGAGCCCAGATCGCGGTACTGATGTGCCCAGGTCGCGTTACTGAAGTGCCCAGATTGCGGTACTGATGAACCCAGACAACCGTACTGATGAACCCAGACAACCGTACTGATGAACCCAGACGGCGATAATGATAAACCCAGATCGCGGTACTGATGAGCACAAATCGCGGTGCTTATGTGCCCAGGTCGCGGTACTGATGAACCCAGGTAGCGGTACTGATGTACTCAGACCGCGGTATTAGTGAGCCCAGATCGCGGTACTGATGTACTCAGACCGCGGTATTAATGAGCCCAGATCGCGGTACTGATGTACTCAGATCGCGGTCTTAATGTGCCCAGGTCGCGATATTGATGAATCCAGAGATCGAAGCAGTGCTGCCCGCCGCTTCGTTCTGTCCACGGTCGACCACCAGTATGCTCATGAACCTCATACGTTTTGCAGGTTGGTGTGCGATCAGTCGATGGAGAAGAAGATTTACGAACGACAAGTCTCGAAACAAGGAATGTCTGGTAAGTTACAGCAATGCTAGTTAACGATTACCACGTCACGCATCTGCATCGTTTCAACGTTGTTTTAAAGTCGGAATTACACGAATACACACGGCCAACTTTTTTTGGCTTGTGATAATTATTATTTTGTTGGAGCACTGATTTGAATTATTCCATTCGATGCTTTACGAAGTTACTTCTTGCCTCAGACCGAGTTGTGGACAAATTGAACCCCACCCAAGTGTTCACAAAGCAAGACGTCCTGTCCTTGATGGAGTACAGCAATGATGAGTTACCGCGGGTGGACTTCAGTGAAGTGGAGATGTACCACACTGATCCTATACTGATAGACGCCTGCAAGGTAATGCTGATCTTTGTTTGTTTGTTTGGCAACAAACGTGAATTCAGTGCTCTGAAGAGTTTTCGAAAGAACTAAGGGAGAGGGAGAAGTAATAACGCTGTGGAACATCCCTTCTAGATTTGTTATATACCCAACGCGTCACTTTGCGGAACGGACCTTGACGTTTGTCTTATGTGCCTATTCTATTGCATGAGTCTTCTGCTATTAAGATGACCATTAAAACACCCAAAACATCAATCCCAGGCAGACCTTATTGCCACCTAGTTTTTTTCGCCCAACGATGACGTTATGAAGTTGTCTCATAATTGAGATAAACAACATGTGAAATTTATACGAAGATTTTGTTTTAAGTAAGTTTGTGATGAATGATGAGAAGTTCCGATTGTTTTGCTTCGATTAACGATTCCAGCTATTCTGAAGTTGAATAACATATGATGTCTTGCGGTACAAGTTGATGAATATTTCTGCGATTTTTGCAACTTTTGTTTAAACCAATTTCCCAGATGCATGGGCATTGGTTGACGAAGAAACCGTTCACGCATGAATCATTGCTACTGGACTGCAAGAATCAAAGGTTAACCAAAGCAGAGAAGCGTGCTGCGGAGAAAAGCTACGAACGCGATAAACTGGCTTCATCAACATATAACTACGGGTATGACACATTGTATGATAATAATGATTTTGTCATAATCGAAAATGAGCGTTGCTCCTCAGCGCTTTATAAAGTGGACAGTGCAGCCGTGTAGAGGCACAGGGAGCGCATTATTATCCTGAATCCATTCCTTTTGTTGACTGCCAAGCAGGAGTAAGACTCAGTTTCACTTTTAAAAAGTATTTGGTATGACCCAACAGGGCATCAAACCTATGTCTATCGGTTCCGAGGCGGACGCACTAACCACTAAACCACTAAGCCGGTGTTTATAACAAAGTATGTGCTGTAGTGCTGCTTGATGTCGTTTGCTTTTGGTTCGACAAAGCGACAAATTTGAGCAAAAACTGTTCAAACATATATTGAACATTACAAGATGAGTTTCCCCACGTACAAGTTTCTACTGTCACATAATAACTGGCAAACGAGCCTCACAAGTTCAAGAGAACCCATTTAAATCTTGTCAAATAATTTCCAGGCGCCATTCTTACGCCGGGTTCTATGCTAACAACAGCGCAAGCCCAAGACCGACCAACCCTATCAAGAGCCTAAGGTTCGTATTTGCATAAAAGCTAATGGAAAAATATGTCTAATGTTCGATGTATTGAGCATCCTCATCCGATACAATTCATGATTTTAGTGAACACGAGCTTCAAACATTGTGTCGGGTGTTGTAGTGCGAAGATTGTAACCTATTTAAATCAGTTCTTTTTGCATTCAGCACGTACAATTGTAGATGTTTTATGTGCTTGTGACGTAAGAAGGCTCGTTCTTGCGTCAACTGACGTCATAAAGCTACCATTTTCTTTTCAGTTCCAGCTTCCCGTCATACTCCATGCAGTCACGTGATCCCAGCCGACCAATCGCAAACGTCCGACCGATGCAGTCCACGCCGCTGCCAGTATGTTTGCCAACGGTGAGATTTTAATTTCAATTTTTTTTAGTGTAAAAATTTCCGATAAGAATTATTTAGATATAAATGGATAAAGTTAGCCATGGATCCCAGTGCTATTCGCGCCTTACTTTTTTCGCTTCGTCAGCCTTTAGATGTCAGCAGTTACGTCACAATGAAATTTAGCGAATTGTCGCCTAGGAACTTCCGCATATCCGACTTATTCTGCATAGAGTTTTGTTTTTGCAGTTTTTTAAGCGCACTGGAAATGTAATAAATTGTAGAAAAATGAGAAAACTGTATCGAACATGCGTAAGTAAAATGGTTGGGTGCTTTCATTTCAAGTAGTCATCAAGATAGCCATTATCCGAATCCAAAGACATGTTACAATAAAGCATCATATTCACCTCTGTAAAACACTATCACTTTACCCAGCCTGTTTTTTTTTCAAATCCATGTAAAAAAGAACTGATTTGCTGACTGGGATAGTACCACCGTAGTTGCATCACAGATGGTCGCAGTGCTGAGGTTTGGTTGTTGTCTCTACAGAACTCTCACAGCGGCCAGTTCGCGATGCCCTACCTGCACAAATCCGGGATCTCTGTACAGAAAGTGGTGGCCACAATGGACATACCTCTACCGCCTCAGAACAACCTCACCAGCACAATGGCTGGCACGCAACCAAGGAAGATATTCGCTGGTGAGCCGCCCGCTTCGAAGTTACGAACTTTACATCGTTTTAACGTAATTTTAATCAAGGTCTTCGTGTTGCGTGCAATACGAAATAGCAAAAATTGCCTTTTTACATCGTTTTCAACGTTACCAATTGTTGAAACAACGTAAAAAAACGGTAAACTTTGTTAGCTAGGATATGATCGCCCTGAGGTCGTGCTCCCATTGTTTTCTCATTGACATGTAGTCAATAGATGTCGGCTGCATGGTCGATTGGTGAGAGCACTTGTACTGTACGGCACTCGAAAGGGCGCCGGTTCGACACCGCTCAATAGCATGCGGCTGTGTTTTCGGTAGGACACTTATATTTAAAATGATATACCCGAAGGTGGACTTGAAGATTGCCTTCCTTGCCTTCTTAAACCACCTCTAAATCTTCAACTAATATCCGTAAATCTGTATGATAAAAATGATGCTCCCGCTAGGTGATGCCATATGCATCATACGAAGCAAGAAAGGGACTTACATCAGGACTTCTCAAGGGCGAACGTTCGCGGTGAGGCTCAACGACAGCGGCCCTCGCTTCACTGGCCCACAGAACCCGTCTGGTACCCAACTTACCAGCTCGATGTCAGCCCCCCAACTGTACCCCCAACAATCCCCTTCCCAGCTTTTCGGCCCACAATCCACAGACCGGGATGAGCAGTCAGTGAGTATTCAACTTGATGCATTTGTTTTCGTATGAACATGTTAATTGTAAGGATAAGTTAATATTTACATTAAATAAGCATTGCTGGCAAGTTTGTCGTACATTAACATTCCGTCAATGGCCGAAAAACGCCCCTAAACTATTTGCACCCTCCATTTCATTAACTCATACTCTTTTGTATAATCTTTTTATTGGTTTCAGTTAGTTTATTGAAGTTACTGAGCGAAGGTATTTATGAACAACTGCACTGCAATACAATACACAAACTCAATTTAGCAAAAAACGCGAATTGATATGACGTCATGGTTTCAGACGTCATCACAAGTCGGTCACAGCGTTCCGACCATGCCAACAATCGCCGATGACATCACGAGCAACGATATCTTCTCCGGGGAAGCATCGTCATCAGCACACACGTAAGTATCGAAGTTGACCTTGTTGTAAACATAGAATCCTTTCAAAGAATCGTCAAGGGACACTCACATTTCTAACCATAACTTTCAGTGACAATTTTTCAAATTCATAAGTTCATGTGTACCGGGCTTAGGCATAAATTTTAGTGCGTTTTCCCAACACTGATGCTTTCATGAACCTTCTTCAAGCTATTCACGGAACCCCTAAGAGACTCATTGGCACCAGCTATCGATTCACTGGACACATGTGCCGTGAAGTGTCGTTGCCACAGTCTATTCCTGGTATCTCCCTTCAGTTTATCACGGCTGCTGGGCTCATCCCAACAATTTCCATTGCAACGAAGATTTGAACGCAATGGATTGTGGTGGAATTGCGCTCTTATCCGTGACACCACCACCACCACCACCACCACCCCACCGGACCGAGTGTCCACCACCACCCCACCGGGTGCCGTCCCACGTGGTTTGCCGTCAAGCAAGAGTTTTAGTTTTGAATCCATGCTCGGACTGACAAAGCCTCGGTTGGTTAATGTTTATTTCTCGTTGTTTTGCATACTTGTAGTATATAGGCTTTTGACGCAGGGCCGGTTGCTGAGATTGACAGAGTGAAGTTTCCGATTGTTGAAATGTTGTTACCTGGAAATTATTCAATCTACTAGGTGCTGCTGAATGGAGAGCAGTCCTGAAATGCGTTGCTCAAGCGCACACCCCGAGAGTCGAACCAGCGCCGCGTGATCTTGAGTCGGCGCTTAACCACCGAGCTAATGGAGCGGACACAGTTGATCGATAGCTAACCATAGATGGCGACGTTCGCCCTTCTAGCTTAATCCCAGTATGTGTGGAAATTCTCTTCCCATAATGCTCTGTTTGCACATCATCTTCTCGCAAGCCCTCACACCGGCTTGGTGGCTAAGTGATCACAGTGTTTGCTTCTGGATCAGTAGACAAGGCTTCGACACTCTGTCGGGTCAAAGCAAAGACTTTGTAAAAGTGTTATTGTCTTATTCTTGCTTGGCAGTCAGCAAAGAAATGGATTCATGGTAATAATAATAATGCACCCGGCTGCACTGACACTGTCTGATTTGTAAAGCGTTGAAAGTAACGTATATGTGTGATGGATTCGGTGCTATATAAAACTACACATTATTATTGTGTAATCCCTCTGTCTTCGTTAGAATATCGTCTTTCTCACCCCCCTTTCCAGTCTACCATATCTGACGTTGACTAAGAATACTATTTTTAGGCCAACTTTTTCTCTTGGACCACCAACATCGTCCTGGAATGATTTGGCTGCTGCAAACGATTCAGCTGTCGCCCAATCAGCTGGCGCCACGTCATCATTTGCAAATGATCCGTCGTTATACTCTTTAAATGAAAATTCGTATGACGCTTCTTCGTACCAGGTTCAAGACCCCTACCTGCCCATGTTCTCATCGCAAAACCCCATGGCCCCCCTTCACCGCCCCCCTGCTACCTATTCTATGAGCTCACAACAGCCCTTCAGTCAATCGTCGTTGATTGGTTCGAATCCTAGCCCCGCCCACTTTTACGCAGATCCAATAACCACTGAAGGAGATTTTTCTTCCATGATGCACTTATCTAGAAACAACGGATCGATGGATTTCAGTTTATTCGGCAATCGGAACTCTGCTCCTCAAAACAACTATCAAGCCCCGCCCTTGTTTTCGACCAATCAGGACTATTTATTCAAGCAAAACCCATTGATGGACGATCAGACTGCCATGAGGTCTAGTTATTCCTATCCCTCAATGGCAGCGGCCAACCCAATGGCCATGGACCTCAGTAACCAAACCCCATCTCAACCGATGGACTTGACCGGGGCATACAAGGCCCCAGAAGTGGACCTGGGTGACCCGTACCCAGCCTCTGAGATTTCAAGTCAAGATAACGTCCCACAAAACCAAATCAAAGACATTGATCTTGATCTCCCTGTATTGGACTGGTGAGCAATTTCGTGTTTCTGTTCATGGAAACCCTGATCCGAGTGACAATTCATTGTGTTTGTTGATTGTTGTTATGTTGTTTTTATTTTTCAGTAAAGTTGATCCTGCCCGCTGCTGTAAAGTTTAGTTACGTTTGTTTTTACAAGCTGATTGTTGCATTTTGTTGCGTAACTCTCGGAAAGTATTGAAGCTTCATTGTGAGGTCACTAGACGATATCTGTGAGGGCCTATCGAAGCTGAACCCCCACACTGCCTCTACCCCCCTTTCCCTTGCCATGGCGTAGGGCAGTAAGTCTTGTTTTGCAAATAAGCTGGGTGTTTTTTATCACTGTAATTTAAAAGGCGGTAGAGTTGCCACATTTAGCATTTTATTTCACAATGCCCTGCAAATCATGTTTGATCTAAGGTTTCATTGGTTGATGTTTGTGTGAGGTTATATATTTTAATTTGCGATTCTACTCTTGTTTTTTTTGCATTTTTCTAACAGCGCAGTGCAATAATGTCGCTGTTTAAAAGTAGGCTTGTTTTTTTTCTTAATAGTTTTCTTCAAAGTAAAATGAATTGCCATGCATTCCTGCATTTGTTCTTTCCTTGCTGTCCTACCTTTTATAAAATCATTTGAATGTTAATACTTGATCTTTTTGCTATGAAATGAATTTTGATATTGACTTAACTTTTACGATTACTGTCCGACTTTGTTTCAAGCATGTTATAGTTGAAATAATTTTACTACCACAGTATAAAACGATATATTTTAATACAAGCGTTCCTTGCAATATTCGACAAATGTCTTACTCGACGTTTTTAAACTTGTTTTATCTATGAACTGGCTCAAGATTCCTAAACGCTACTCTAGATAGGGTTGCAAATTGTAATTTTGAAGTCTCGATACTTATTAAAGGTAGTTTTGTAGTCGGTGGGCTGGTCCGAGTCTTCTATAAGTTAGCAGTTGTAAACTGAGAAAGCGACAACTGAGAACACCGGAACTTGGAATGTCACAAATCAGCAAAATGAGTTTGACAAGCTATGACCAAGCACGTCTGACGTAAACAGGGATGGATCCAGCCTCTAATTTTTGGGGGTGGTGCTGCTGAAATTTATTTTCATCTAAGGAGGTCCATCAGTGTGGCACTGTCAAAATGTGTCTCTGCTGTATTTGGCATACTGATAAGCATTCATGTTGTTAATACAGATGTTTTTGTTTAATATTAATAAAGACCTGAAAACGGAGAAAGTGTGCATGAAAAATCAAGTCTTAAAAACAAGCATGAATAAAAAACACTTATGGTACCGGTATAACAAAATTCAAGAACGTGATGAAATTTTGGGAAATATTTTAAAGTTTAAAAACATGAGCAGTACAAAACACATGATTATTTCCATTGGTACACATTCCATAATCTACACAGCATCAATTCGTTACATGCTGATATAAACTGATATTTTGGGGGGGTGCGCACCCCCCTCATCCCCCCCCCTTGATCCATCTTTGGACGTAAATCTCATTTGCTGACATTTGCTATCAAAAAAAGCGATTTGTTATACTTATATCTACTGATGTGTACATTGAAAATGAATGTGGAGCTATGCCGAAATAAACTTGATTGATTAATTGATTGGCAATAGCTGAAATGTACTTGCTGAGTTGTCGCATGCCGAATGGTATGACGATCGACTGGCCCATCAAAGGGTAGCATGAAAATTTATTTTTTGAAATTGCAGAATACCGAACTTTGAAATGCGTTGGGTTTAATCCAGTGATTCTCAAACTGTGCTCCGTTTAAAAATTTAAAGGGCGTCGCACAGAAGCCCGGTTTGCTAACTAGAAAAGTTCATATAAAACAAGTAATTCTTTTGACAAAGGCCATTTGAACTTTTCAACTTCCTTCTTTTGCAATAGATTGAGTTTCGCTTTTAGAAGCATGATCGTTGTTTACTTCGCAAATGTGGATATTAACGACCTGTTCTAGCCTGATGCTACGAGTTCCTTGTGGTAGTAGCGGTTTGCCACTAGCTTTCGGGACACAGTTCCCTTAGTCATGTGCTAGAACACAGTTCTTTTAACTTAGCAGATTGTTGATCAATGCTTAATCTAAAAATGCAACCGTAAGAATGCATTCTATTAGCATCCACAGTTTTTCTATGACTGTGATTACAACGAAAGATTGATTTGCAAATGAAAAAGTAAGACATTTTTTGTAAGTTCGCAAAAATTCTATTATTTTTAATAAAATTTTAAAAAAATGCACACATCAAGTTAGCATATGAATTATTGATTTTGATCGTGTGTGACAACTATTTCACACCCGCTTCGTGATTTTAGCAAATTCTTTTCAACGCGCGACACCGAAAGAAGTTTAAGAACCACTGGTCTGGAGGATGGTTTTGGCAAAGTACCCAGTCAGCAAAATCTTTCATTTTTACATTGAATCACATCTGCATACGTTGAATCAATGTAAAAGTGAGAGATTTTACTGTCTGGGAATTTGAAACTATTGTTTGCTTATTGTGATCAAACTCGTGAAGAACGTGATTTCGTTTACCGCCGAAACGTTGTAAATGAGATTATAGCATTTTATGTCACGTCTTTGATCAAAAAAAGAAAACCTGCAGTTTTTATTTTTTTGTGATGATATAACCCAACAAAAAATATTTTTGTATTTACATTGATTCAACGTCCATAGACGTTTATTCAATGTAAAGAAGGAATGTAATGTTGACTGAGAAACTATAAAGTTGTCTTTGCATAGAAATTACGCAAACTTATGAAATTTTTTAAATATAAATTTCTGTATATTTTTTAATGCAGTGAATGTATTTACTTGTGTGCTGTTGCATTTGCATGTACATTATTAGTACTTATATATAATATACGTTGCGCATATCCTGTGTGTTACATTAGAGATGCTTAGCCCCGCGATGACGTCATACCCCTTTGTTTTTATTTAGTTAGTTCCGGCTTAAATTTGCGGAGATTATGACGTCACCGGGAGTCGTGCAAGCGCGCATATTGATTGGGTTGTATTAGAATCTTTGAGACCTGAACATTGAATGATTTCTTTCTTGAGCTTAATATTTGATAGTCTACATCGATTTTACAATCATATCAGGTTATCCTTGGACTAAGAAAGCTTATTCCTGGCGGTTTTGCCTACTCGTAGAAGCTGTGAACTAATGTAGGTCCGGTCACCTAAATTGACAGAGTAATATTTCCGATTGCAGTTGTGGATTATTTTGTCTTTTGAACCGTTCAGATCAGGGTTAAACAGTGAATCGAGCAGCTTCTGAGATGACAAAACGTAGTAGGCTAACCTTGTGGCTTCTACTGAAGACGTTTCCAGCTACGGTAATAACATTTTAAAATATGCCAAGAAAGTGCTCATTAAAAGTTGGACTATTCTCACTGTCGTCAGCTCGAATAGGGCCTATTCAAATATCATCTGATGAGATTTGCTCCCTTTGTCTTTATGACTCAAAATGTGATAATGTCATCAACCAATATCACGCTTCGGTTAGCCTATCTTATTTGAACAGCTCGTCAGTGCTCATTTGCATGAGTTTCGTCGGCCAGGGCTGGATTTAATCCGGCCCTTCTAGCAGTATTACGGGTAAATTTTATCTTAAATGAGGTCCATTTACTGGGAACAGCGCTTTTTAAACCTTACGTGGACCATGGAACACTTTTAGGTCTACAGTAGAAAAGTCTTTGGAATAGGCCGGCGGCCTACCCAGTGGCGTTGATAGGGGGGAACTTTTAGACCAGGGCCCGAAAAGAAACCACATCGTACTCTTTGGATATGGTAGTCTACATTTTTCTTGGAAGTATCTCAATTTGGGACACGAGCATCGCATTGGTGCCGGGCCCAAAGTATCCTCAACGGCTCTGTGTCTACGTATGGAAAAAAAAGTGTTTTCTCATAACAATAGCTTAAACTAAATCTCAAGTTGATTTTTTTTAAGTGAGATAGCCTACCTGGGCTCGTTTTTCTTTGCGAGATAAATTGTTAGGCTAATAGTCAGGTTAAGCTTACACAGGATCATTGCACATAAACCAGCCAATATACAAGCTTCTAAACAAACATAGCCTCACGGCGTTGATGTTGTGAGTGAGAACCAAAACTTTGTTCCGAAACACCCGATTGTCTTTTGCAGAACAGCGATGGAAAATTACTGTGTAGGAAAGAGTAAAGAACCCGGTATGTGGTTGACATTCAATTTTCAACGGCTATAATAAGCCGAGTGGTGAGAGCCCTGACTCCAAAGGGCGCCGGTTTGACATCGCTTCAGAGCATTTGATTGTGTCTCAGCCAAGACACTTAAAGGGCATGTCTGAAAGTGTACACGAAGATTGGCTTTCATGTCTCCTGTCCAGTTAATCAAATCTTCGGGCGCAGGTCTGAATACGACAAAAAATCAATTTGATTTTTCTTTGTCGGAATGCAAAAGAAACGATGTTGTGGAATAGCCTACATAGCCGTACGAGACCAAACCATTTTGGGGGGGGGCAAAACGTAAATGTGTCCAAATCTGCACGCTTCTATAGAAATTGCCCAAATAGGCTATAGTGTATGCGGTGCATGATAACAGTGAAAAACTAACATAAGTAACAAGATCAGCAGCCAGCTAGAAACATCAATTCATCTTTGAAGATACTTTGCTTGTGCATTGCTCGATGCTTCTGCACTTTGGCATGGTAGGTAGGAGTACCAAATATTGTTTCACACACCATAAATAAAAAACAACCCCCCTTAAATATTCTGTATGAAAAGTATAAGGTAGGGGAACGTTCAAATATTACGTAACGCCTTCGAGGGGGAGGAGGGGGTTATGCAAAGCGTTACGTTAGCGTCACATCGGGGGGGGGGAGGGGGTTCAAGCAAAACGTTACGTAACGCTTTCGAGTACGAAATGGTAGTTTTTTGTGCTGAATTCGTAGTGAAAAAGCGTTACATGGGGGAGGGGGGGATTGAAAAAAGCGTTACGTTGGCGTTACATGGGGGAGGGGGGGGGTCAAAAATTCGGAAAAAAAGCGTTAGGCTACGTAATATTTGAACGTTCCCTAGGCTACTGATTAAAATTAGACCAAGTGCACTGATTAATAGACCTTGAAGTTGAAACAATGGAGCCTGTCTGCAGTTATATGATTGCACAAATCATATCAGGAAAACCAGCAACAGGAAATATATTACATAGTAAGTAAGCAAGAAACACTTTCTATGCATGCAGTTGCCAACATTTTTTTTTGCAACCAGAAAAAGCAGGTCAAGTTAATGCAAACAACTGGATCTATCTCCGTAGAACAGAAGTCAAGATATTATGACAAAAAGTGGCGCTGCCATGTTTCACACAAGATCTTGCAAAGCTTTTTGCCAGCTGGCATGGCAGGTTTTGAGTTTTAAAAGCTTTGAAATAAATGAATATACAGTGAAATTAACATGACACAGTTGCATAAACAAACTAAATTTTTTTTTTCATTTTGGGGCGCAACTGCATCATTTTAATTTGGGTAGTTTTATAAAAGTAACCAAACAAAGCTAAGCAACACCACAACATTAACATTACATTTAACAGGTATAACATTTTTTGTTAAATGTTGTGGTGTTGCTTAGCTATGTCCGTTTATGGTTGAGAAAGTACTGTAACCTCTCCACCCGAATTGTTTTATAAAAGTATTCACCAGATTTATATAAATTCATATTTTGTAGTTGCCCAAATCAAGATGATGCATTTACGGATATTATGAAAAAAATTAAAGACTTTGTAAATTTTGATGCCGAGGCAACTGCATCATGCCAATTTGGGCAGTTTTATAAATAGACTATGATCAGATAATTTCATATTTTCTTGTTGCCCGAATCTAAACGATACATAGTTATGTAAATGGGAAAAATTAATGAATTTGTTCATTTTGGGGAAACTGGCTCACGCTAATTTGGGCAGTTGCATAAACAGACTAATCAGTTTCATCAGATAATTTCATGCTTTCAGCTGCCCAAATCAACACGATGCATTTTATGATTTGTGAAAATTAATACAATCAACTATAGGCCTAGCCTATAGGCCCTATAACAAATTTAGCGTTTTGATTTGGGCAGTTTCATAAAAGTATTAGAGACATTTTTGGTGGCTGCCCAAATTGGCATGATGCAGTTGGTTAAATGCATTTCGTACTTCAGTTTGATCACCGTGAAATGCAATACATTAATACGGGTTGTTTCTAATGAAAATTTTGCGGCACGTATCTTGTGCAGATAAGAGGCTGTACTTAGTTTGATAGGTAAAATATATTAATGTATAGTTTTTGTTAATTTATGCAATTTTGTAGCTTTTCATATAGCAATTTTTGCCTTAATAATTACAAGATTTTTCCCCAATTCGCGACGTTTTGAAACCACAGGGGGGGCAACTGCCCCCTGGCTCGTACGGCTATGCTCAGTGATGTACGCGCATACAAAAAATATTGACGCCGTCAGCGCAAACGCAAACGTTCGAGAAACTAAACGCCGCATGCGTCAACGCAACTTGTAAAAAAAGTTGGCGGCGTCAGCGTTAGCGCATACTCTAGCGCAAACTCATTTTGTTTGCTAGGTGCCAAACATTCACACGGTATAAACCACTCGAAACAACACACTTTTAAAGCCACTTCGCGATTTCTCGTTACAAGAAATTATCTTTTTGGCCGGAAGGCACATCTGGCATTAAAAATATAAGTTTTTGCCTTTCGAGGAAGAGAGCTTAAAATACTTTTCCATGTAGGGCCATGGATTTGTATTATCATGCTCCATTTCACTTGGAGATTAGTATTACCGTAAGTTATTCCCTGAATACAATAGTGTAGTGTAAGAAACTGTACCATATGCCTATCAAGAAAATTCTAGTATTATGCTAACTGTCGCTCCTAGTAATATACTACCTGTCGCTCCCTAAAAATCCATTAAAAAAAACACTACCTATTTTTAAAATGATTCCGTTTGAATAAGACTGGTGTTGCTTCTAATGCCATAATTCTCTCAGTAAGCTCTATGCTTTTTTCTGATAAGATTTTTAAAAAGTGGGTTAATGGAAGACAAAACTGCCAGACACAAGCAAGTTTAGATTCTGAACTGCACAACTCTTTGTTATTAGCATTCAGGGATAGTTAGCATTACTAGTGTTATTAGCAGTAGGCTACTCAAAAGCCTCTCACAGTTGGCCCCTGGATGCATGTTTTGCTAAACTGCTCATCAAGTTACAAAACATGTATAATTACCGTACATACTTACGCAACAGAATGTATAAACTGTCGAGTAAAAATTACCTTAGCTTGATAGCCTACTGTATGTAGGCCTACACATTACTACGCTACATAGCCTACAACAAGAATAACCAGCAAATTAATGTACTACATATAACATACAGAGTACAACATCATGCAAGCAATCACGGTCGCAGACCAAATATTTGAGTTTGTTTAGATACATAGGCTGCACTGCTCATTGCCTGAGAAGTTTCTGATTTGCCCCAAAATGCAAGACTTAACTAATATAAATTAAAGTGCTCACAATTGCTTACAAACGCCTTCAACACTGCTTGACTAAAACAAATTCACACTACGAAGCCAAGTCATTGTTTACATTTTACATGGAGCGACATTACCAACCTACCTACTTGCTTGCTTACATTACATTCCTGTTCTGACCCGTAATCTACTAATTTCTCAGTAGGCGCCTATCTTTCTTTTTTTCTGCAAGACTTCAGTCTCCGCGTGGGACTCTAGCGTCAAAGGCAGTAGTGCGATATACAAACAAACTCCAGCTGACTGAACAATAAATTACACTGTGACACAACACTAGAACAATGGGCAATTGCAAGACGTCAACATTTCGCAGTTTGACAAAAAAATTGCAAACAACAACTAAAACATTAAAAAGTATGCGTTGACGCTATGCGCTAAAAAACCGCGAAAACTTTACGGTGCATCCTCAAGCGCAAACTATCCAAAAAAATGTGGCCGCAAGCGTTAGCGCAAACAAAAAGTCTACGCCGCAAGTATGCGGCGTAGAATTTGCGGCGCATACGTACATCTCTGGCTATGCTGGAATACAATAAAAACTTACAAAAACAAAAGGTAACAAAACCATGATTGTTGCTCTGGTTGCAAAACATTGTTAAGCTGTAGCTAATAGGCCTAGGGAATTAAAGCATTGCGAAAAATGATGCTCTGGACAGGGGCGCCGAAGCGGGGGGGCAGGGGGGGGGGCGGCTGCTTCCTTGCCCTCAATTTTTTTGCAGATGGAGGGGCAGGGGGGGCAAAGGTGCCCTTTTAAATTCATGTAAGCGACTGCACATTTTGCAATATAACAATTTCTGCTATTCGCTTTTAGCCTAATTATAATCATTCATTTTTGCCTCAAAATAATATTTACGGCACAAAATTTTGCAACACAGTACAGGCCTTAAAACTCTTTTTTTTTTCGGCAGCCGTCGTGGCCTACCGAGAGCTCCTTCTCGGCGGCCAAATCTGCGTGCTTGGAGACCAAAATACAAAATAACGATAGCACAAGTAAATAGAATTAAACTTGAAACAGTGCAAAAATGATCACTTAGCGTTGTTGAAGTCTGGGCCTGGGCGACGTCCTACAATAGAATCGTTGCACCACGCAATAACTGCTTTATCGGGATTGTAATCCAATACAGCGGGACATCTAACGACACTCGCATGAGTGTTTCCAATGTGGCCAATTTTAAAGAAGTTCGCCACTCCCCTAGAATTCTCTTTAGCAACGAAATAAAACGTTCGACATGTGTTGACGATGACGGCAAGGTAATAAAATAAGTACTTCAATGATGTGAAGGACATTACTAAAAGAAGCATAATTTTTGCAAAATATGATCAAAAAATGTTTTCCCTTCGGATGTCAACCTAACCTAGTTCTCCTTTTTAATGTCCGACAACATCGAATCGACATAAAAACAACCATATTGCCAGCCGATATAAATTAGCACTTCGGATTAAGACTTTGTTAAAATAAACGTCGGTAATTACAAACAAGACTTACAGCGCTGGCGATCGCAGATGGATATATTCCATCAATAACAAATATTTTGCACAATGCAACAGTGCCGATTATGACGCGCTGACCTAAGTTTGCGTCACTCTTTGATACTACATATTTTCGACAGTTAATCCACGATCATTCTATTGCGAAATTAAATAATTGGCTAGAAGAGACCGGCGGCCAAACTTGGCCGATTGAGGAGGTAGCACCGGCGGTCATTCAAGCACTACTTAGCGGCCATGGACGCAGGCTGCTTTAAGGCTTGACAGTAGGTGACATCATTATAACATAGCATGATGCCCTTCTTTGTATACCGGACACTTGTAGGCTATCATTACTCAATACATAGTGAGCTGATAGATTAGCATTGTCGCTATATCTTATCTTACAACTTGAAAAAAAATTGGCCTTTTAGTAAACAAAAGTGCCCTTTTTTCGTAATCTTGCCCCCCCAGTCAAAGTCGTTCCGGCGCCCCTGGCTCTGGAGTAATTTTGATTGTTCTTTGAGTAATTTTTAACATTAATTTGTGGTTTCTATTGTATAAAGTTTGTTAATAGGGAAATTCAATTTATTTTTCTTTGCCTGAATACAATAGGAGGCTACTGTAGTGATGAACTTACAAAATTAGTCGAATTCATAGTGATCATATGAATCATGCTTTCCAATCATTTCCATAAATTTATTGGAGCTTATTTACAAGAGTTAGCTTACATTACCTTACTTCCATAGGCCACTCTTAGTGCAATATCTCAGATTGCTTTAAATCGAGGAATCGTAATAACACAATAGATGGCGTTTAAGTAGGGTAAGCTTGTCAGCATTGTGACTATACGTACATAAAAACGTACATAAAAACAGACTGATATTGTCGCAAACAATTCGGAAGTGATACGTTTGCAAATTTAAACATTGTTATATCCCTGCATGGTTTGCTTACCTTTTATATAGTAGACTATAGGCTTGCAGTGGCAAGAAGAACAATTCGCAAGACAGCACGCAACAATCCAATTGTGACATCATAGATTGCTCTCGATGCCCTAAGGTTTAACATCAACTGACAGCCGGTGCTGTGTGCTTTGCAATTATTAGACTTAATCTAGCTATGGCATTGAAGTTGCTTTTTTCCAGCTGGAAAGTTTAAGCTATGTAGGCTTAGTCATTAAAAAGTTAGGTTAGTTGAAACGGTTGGCTAGTAGGCTGCGTGAGCAATTTTTTCTCAAAGCCAGTTAAATGCCATTTTGTGACGCGTAGGCAGTAGACCTATAGTTGATAGAGAGTGCTTTTGGACTCGGGCCTGAAATAATTCTAAGGGATTGTAGGCTAACCATTCTAAGAGGCCAAGGGACTTGAAGAAACTCCCGCGTATTCTTAAGATATAGGGAATATTTTTAAAAGTATCTTGACTTGAAGACCGGAAATTTTATTAGTACCGGGCCCAAATTATCCTTTCAACAGCCCTACGTGTAGGTCAGTGATTCTTAATCTTTACAAGCATTAGCCTGCTTCTTGTTCCTCAAGTTGCCGTTGAATCACAATAAAAATGTAATGAACAATTTATTTCATCACATGCGAAATTATTATTGCACCGCCCAGTTAGCTCGGTGATTAAACGCCCGACTCACGCGGCGCTGGTTCGGCTCTCGGGGTGTGCGCTTAAGCAACGCATTTCAGGAATGCTTTCTATTCAGCAGCACCTAGTGGATGGAATAATTCCCCGACATTTCAACAATCAAAAACTTCACTTTGTCAACCTCGGTAACCGTCTCTGCGTCAACAGTCTTTACATTTACAAGTATGCGAAATTACTAGAAATAACCTATCAAGGCTTTGTCAGTTCGAGGATAAAGATTCATAACCATCTAAAACATACAGTAGGCTACTGCACAGTGATATCTAAAGAAGGGGATAGGAAGGCTCGCAGCGATTGCTATTTTCTCACGACACTAGAAGGGTGGTGGTTGATTGTGCGTTTAACATATCGCTCTTTTTTTAATTAACCTACGAAAAGTTGTGTAGTGCTGCTGGTAGGCTACAATCAGCTCTGAAACGGTTTAAGTGCAAAAATACTGAGCTACCTGCTAAACTGCAGCGTAGATAGGCTACGGCACGCAAGCTTAACTGCAAAGCCATTGGGAAAGAAACTGGAGTATATTTGCAAGGCAGGCACTCTTTTTTAAACCCAATTTGCCGATGGTAGCAAACGTCATGTTGCGCCATAAAGGTTGGGGACGAACGTCATTGTCACGGTTGTTTGGGGAGGCCGGAAGTCAACCGTTTTCAAACAGAAATGTCCAAATCCAAAAAGACAGAGTACATCATTTGCCATCAAAAGTCTTAATTATTCATTGTTGCCTATAAAAAAAACAATGACCATTTGCGCAAGCAGGGCCACTCTCCCTCAACGCTCAAAGAAAGAACCGTTTTGACTAAAATGTAAACTTTAGCTCAAACTAGAATTCTTGTGATGGAGATAAAAAAAAGCAACGAAGTGCGAATACTTGAATAATCCCATATAGTTTTGCTTAAAAAAGGGATGTGACTTCAAGGTATCTTTAACAGTAAAATATTACAATAAAACATTGTGGGATTATACGGCACAGTAACTTCATTGTAATTTGTCGATAATATAGTACAGTTGCCAAGAATAAAGAACAAAATTGGTAGTCCATCTTCTTACCGCTAACTTATTAACAATTCTTTACATCTATTAGCTAAGTAAATTTTGAGTTGTATTAAACTGAAAAAACGCTTGTTTCAAAAGCGGTTGTTGGGTCTCCATGCAAAAGTTCTGATTACTTAAGCACTCACCTTAAAGTGGTATGCCATCTCTTCTATTCACAAAAAAGGAACAAAATAAGTTGTAGACACAGTGACAGACTGCAGCAGCTGCCATTCATCTTCACAAAGGGTTTTAAATTATTCATTTGCATCAGACGCAACAGGTTTGGAGAAAAGCGTAGACAATATATTTCCAGTTCATCACGTAAAAGCCTATACTGGCAGCTAAGAGGGTTCAAACAGCCAGGGCGGGTAATAAAGAGATGAGCAAGGTTTGGCCGACTGCATGGCACTGGCGGATCCAGGGGGGGGGGGGCGACTGGAGCGATCGCCCCCTCTAAATCACAGAAAAAGAACTTTATCCACGGTTTATTTGCAAGGTTGGGCTAAATGTGGACCAACACATCATTGCGTTTTGTCGAAACCCTTCTCCTCCCAAGGCTACTTGCTGGATCCGCCGCTGCTGCATGGAGGCATTAAAGAACGAAAACAGGTTTTGTTAAGCAGTGATATGTGATCATACATATCTTCCCAGATAAAATTTTAGTTAGTCTACGATCCGGGACAGCAAAACCAGTTATTCTTATTATGATGTAGCTACTACAGACGTTGAAACAATGTAAAAAGAGCTGAAGAAATTTTTATGTATGTACAAATTTCAGAAGTATATATCTAATACATTATTTAATTCCATGTGTGACGTAATTAAGCTTCAGAGGTGACATCCGCTACTTTAAAAGTAGCGCACTACCCGCTACTCTGGCTAAAGGAACGTGTTACCGCTACTCCAGCCACACTAGCGCGCTCTACCCGCTACTCCGGCTAAAGCAGCGCACGCTACCGCTACTTCTCCTGCTACCTTTGTCTTAACTTACGAATAACTTTTTTTCACTTAAAATTGGAAAGTAGCGGCGGTGCAACTGAGAAAAATGTAGCGTCTCTCCGCTATCGGTATATTGAAAAAAGTAGCCCCGCTACTGTCTATCTCTGCTAAGCTTTTAATGTACTTATACAATGCATGTCTAGTGCCTTTCGTAAGTTGTAGTCTTTAACAAATTATTTGTCTATGGTTTAACAACAGAATAGCTGAATTGATAAAAATTAAATAACCTTATTTAAATTATTTAAATTATTAAAATATTTAAATAAATAACCTTATTATAAAAAATTTAAATAAACCAAGTAGCCTACTAACGTATATGAAAGTCTAAACTCAAGCTAAATAGTAAAGTTCTTGATCTGGATTGGCACGTTGAAAAAGTCTTGTGGATTTGTTTTAATAAATTTGTTTCTTCAACTAAGGAATTGTTCACGAAAATAAAACCAGCATATCTTCTTGAATATGAGGAAGTAGTAGTCATAGCCACTGTGGTGCTATTAAGTGCTTTGAGATCAGCATTTTCATCTCGTGATTGACAATTAGTGTTGGATTATGTGTTTTGCAAACTGGAGGCTAATCTACAACTAACCAGTAAGCTGTGCAACTAACATTGAGAAATGAAATTTATAATGCTCGTAAAATATAAATCTTTTCTTTGGTTTTAAAATTAGATTAGTTTTTTTTTTTTTACAAAATATGGGAATACCGAAACAATTGGTTTAATTTTATTCTACTTTGTAACATATTTTACCTTCAAGTATTTTTTCAGTGCCTTGTTTTAGAAGTTACTTTAATTTGTGAAACAAGTGGGCAAAAGCAACTGCTGGAAATGGACAAGCAGCAAGAACTCAACTACAACACCCAGCAGAACGCGGTAATTAAATACTACTGTTTATTTATAGCAACACATACTTATAAAATGATTTTGAGCTGAAACTTTGGATGGCCGAAGTAGGAAACAGGCACTCAGCCATGAAATCCTCCGTTACATTGATTTAACGTCTGCAGACGACATCAAACTAATGTAAAAAAGGTAATTTTCCAACTGGGTCAGTTGTCAGCACCCATGGCGGTCGAATCTCGGAAGGGGAAAATCGTAACTGGCGCCAGTTCTTGTCACGAAGGCTGTTGAAGAGCTGAGACGATTGATGTTAGTCAGTGACGTCACAAATGATTCAAAATGGCGCATTGAACTTGCAGTAACGAGAGGTAATTTGCCTATGCATACTCAATCCCCCTTCCTTTGTGAGGCGCTTATAAACATTTTTAAATTGAAACAGTTTAATTTTGTTGAAAAGTAAAATCGCTTTAACGTAGTTTCAACATTGAAATAAACGTCATGCGCTGTGAGATGCAATTCATGGGAATATTGTTTTTTTAGAATTAGGCCGCGCAACATTCCTCAGAGAACATTTTAGGTTGCATTAAAATCAGGTAGAACAGACAATGTACCAAAACACGGTTGTAAAATAAAATCTATTGTGTGAAAGCTAGGAACGCCACGTCATATGTTTAAAGAACCACAATATTACAAATATTTTATCAGCTCACAAAACACACCTTTTCATATATTCCTTAAAAAATTTTATCAATAAAAACTATTGGGTTACCTATACTTTGAAAACACTTTCCCTTTGTCAAAGGATTCATAGCTGTTTATTCTTGTAAAATTGTTTGATGACAATATTTCTTTGTTTCTTATGTTTGCAATGGTTACCTATCCGCCTTGGTAGTAAATTTAATATTTTAATTCATTCAAAATCTTTACAATCTCAAACACATATTTTCACAATTTTTAATGGTAGTAAAATCCAAAAGTAAAATTTATTGCTTCACCATGGCTACCTAAAGATATGGCCTGATTTGTCACATTTTGCAGAAATTTCCAGGTTTTGCTAACTTTGGGCCAATGTTTAAATAAATTTTTCTAAAAATTAGATTTTTACGCTTTTTTTATTCTTTTCCCCAGATGACACAGTAGGTTTTAACATCCTCAGATGTTGAAAAACAAAGAAAATTTGATTTCGAAGATTTTAGTCAGACTGTTAATTTTTCAATAACAGTCTGATTCAGCGTTTTTCAACCTACTTTTTCTCATTTGCTACTGCTTCCTCAAGGCAACAAAATGCTTTTATATCATTAGGAGACAGCAAAAAGGAAAAAAATCTCAGAAAATGTCAGTCAAACACTAGCAGTAGCTGTAATCAAAATCTGCAAAATGTGACAAATCAGGCCGCATCTCCAGGTGGCCATGGCTTCACACAAATCAGCTCCTCAAGCTTGTTGTATAGTAATTTCGTTTTGCAAAAACGAAAACTACTGTAAATAAAGCATTGTAGGCCTACGTAGGCTACCATTTGATGAAGTATAATTCATTATCCTTTGTTGGAAGAATATGTAAGGAAAGTTGTCTTACACATGCCAACTACATATGCCAACAATCTTATCAATGTAAGCCACCAGAGTTGGAAAGCTTTACCTAGTTTCGAACCTCCCGTGTGAGAAGTTATTTTTTAGACGTCATATTAGACCAAACGAAATGTTATTTTTCAGTCTGCTCAATAAACTTTAACTTTTTATGTTAATTAAGTAAGCTATCCTTTTCGTGTGGGTTTTTTATCACAATGTTGCCATTAAAGTGTACATGTTGGATGAAAACTGGGTATTCAGGTGTCGGGTCCATTTGTCTCGTAATTTTTATTAAAAGTATGAACTAGTGCTGTCAAGCGGCCAATAATTTTAGGCCCGTGATTTTAAAGAAAAAAAAAAGATTACCAAAAATTCCCTACCCGCTCTAACCTAAAATTGCCAAACCTCTGTTTTTCTACTTTATATAAATGATTGTTGATTGTTTTGCACATTCAAACCCTTCAGCCCTAAACATACAGTGTAGCAATTACGTAAACATTGTAGAGGCCCTAATTAATTATTAGCGATATGGTGCAACTACGATGTTGTGAAATTTGTAATGATGTTCCATATTTCTTTAACGCCAAAAGCGTATCAAATACCACGTACACACTTAGTTTGATGACGAGCTGATCCATTTTTTGCTTCATAATGAGTCACAACTCATGAGAATACGAGAAAACATGTTATCGAGGCAATTCGTTCGAAATACTGAAACTCTAAGTAGAGGTCATCAACTGGAGATAAACTTTTCATTTATTAAAGTCAGCACCACCAGGGCAATATAGGGTTAAACTTAGGTTCAACAATAAAAATGTTATAAATTACATGGAAAATACATTCATGTTGATTTGGAAATGGTTGAAATAAATAAATTTGATTTTTATGAATGTGGAAATCTTTGTCCTCAGACTGAGAAAGCTTTTTTTGAGGGTTTAATTTTGGCTGCTTCGCATACTTATTATGTAGAGGCTAAATTTAAAAATATTTAAGATTAGTTTATCTGTAAAACTTTGAAAAAGTGTAAATAAATTGAAGTAAATGGGTTAAAACACAATCTGCGTTGGTAGTTTAAAGCCTCTTCAAGGATGCGAAACTGCCAGAAAAAGCCCTGAAAACAGCTTTTTCAGTCCAAGGATAAACATCCAATCAAGTAAATGAGTTAAAAAAGGTTAAACTTTAACAGCCTCCGTTCTTTTTCTTTGCGTTTGTTTAGGGGCTGCAACAACCTATGCAACAAAACCCACCTGGATATAGTGCGTCACCGCCTGGATATGTGGCGACAACAACTGTTCAGCAAGGTGGCGTAGTTCCCCATCCATACGTCACTCAACATACTACAGTGACGACACAACAAAAGAAACCAAACTCGTTGAGGACAGCTATTCCAGAACTTCCAATGGCGTTGGCGATTGTACTTTGTGTTGTCAACTGTATTATTCCCGGTCTGGGTAAGATATATAGCGGTAGGAGAATAAAACAGTTAGCGGGTGCGAACAAAATTTGCTCTAATTTTGTCTTTTCCAAGTTTTAAAATACTTTTAAAAACGAAACAATTTTCCAAAATAACTGGATATTTTTGTCCAAATTCGTGATGTTTTTTGTTTTGTTTTAAGGAGTTTTGATGCTAGTAGAAGTCGCCTGTAGTGACATCTGAAAGATATTCGAAAAAGCGTAGCAAAAGCAAATGTCACTAAAGCCGAATTCTACTATATCGCACCTAAAATCTTTTCCTAGTCAAGCGTAATGACCTGATCTTTGCCATGTGTGGTTACTTACGTTGCACCTGTCGTGACTGATCAGATTTTATAACAGTGTACGTAAGTGCTTGCTACTTTGTCCTCAACTCTGCTTGTCAATGGCTGGTCTGTCAGTGCATTTGCTCCAACACACGGTGGTTCAATTCCAGGCAAGGGGAAGGGCTTAGGAGAGTATTCGCCCTCTCAAAATTTTTATCTTGCGCCCTCTCTCTTAGAATAAGTTTTAATGTTATACAACGTTTTAATGACATTGAATTACATCATGAATGTTTGGCTGCATTCAGTCGCTATATTTTTGAACAAACTATTTAATTCAAATATTAAAATGTTCGCCCCCCCTTCAGTTTCTTTTGTTCCTTTAAAATGTTTTTTCTAGCTACCTAACTAATTTCAGATCGGGTCATAAATCATTGTTTCCCATCACAATGCGGTGCTAAAGTAATCACTGTTATAATCAATATGTTGTTGACTTTTGTTAATCTGTTTCAAATTGTTTCAGGCACAATTATAGCGGGATTTAGCGTCCTCTGTTGTGGCAACGTGGGTCAGTCTGGAGGGGGAAGATTTGGAACATTTTGCATCAACTTTTGGGTCGGACTTTTGCAAATGGCGCTCACAATCATCTTCTTCATCGGTTGGATCTGGAGCATCATGTGGGGAATCGCGTTCATCGCTGTAGCAGGTACGTTTTTTGGTAACAAATTTTATCAGTGGAGCGATTATTTTTGAAGACAAATTTTTAATTGTTTATAAGCAAAATATTCAGTTTACTGTTAGACAGATAAAGGGTTCCACAGTTGGTTACTGAAATTTGGGGAATAAAATAATCAGTTTCCAATTATACCAAGCCTTCGGCACTTACAAGAGTAAAAGGGCCAATTGCGGAAATTGTCAAAATTGGGGCAAGCTGCAACATTGTCGCCGCCACTGCTCAAGAGTGATAAAAGACAGAGCCCCTTGACTCTTGGACTAGCGAAAAAGATAAAGGTTTATACGAAAAAGGAGGTGGCCAGTTCCTTTCTTTCTGTCGCTTTTCCTCAGCTGCGTAAGGCTGGGTGCCGAATCAAGCTTTCATTATCAAAAAGCGCGTACATTATTCGCTGAACTATCTCACTGTTAGATAAGGTCTGTCAATATTAAATATCAAATGTTAACTTTTTTCTGTAGCAATCACGGCACCTAATCAACTTTGTAGTTT
This sequence comes from Aplidium turbinatum, assembly GCF_918807975.1. Lineage (NCBI taxonomy): Eukaryota > Metazoa > Chordata > Ascidiacea > Aplousobranchia > Polyclinidae > Aplidium > Aplidium turbinatum. Next base: position 22,063,326 of record NC_137484.1, on the reverse strand, counting down.
AACGGTTATAATGTCCCTGATACAATATAGGTTCACTCTTGAAGTAGACTCTTATGTTGATGTAAACAAAAGTAACACAATTAACCCAACTTGCGTTTTGACCTGATCTTTTTATCAAAAGGCCTTACCTTCAGTAACGTTGGCAGGGGGGTCCAGGAGTACTTTAGGACCCGGGCCCAGAATGACTTTAGGGGATAGTGACCTTTCCAATAAGGCTTTAAAACTTGAACTGCTTAAGGATCTCATTGGTACAGGGCTCAAATTGTCTTTTCAAGGGGCCGGCTTGTCTTTCGTAAGTTTTTTGTATGTATAAAACTACAAACCACAAGTTTTGGCGTGGAAGGGTTTATACGTGTGTATACAATATAATGACCTTTGTTGCGATATAATTAATCGATTGTTTTTTCTCTTGTCAGGTGAAGCCAGCAAAAAAGTGCAAACCACGACTACTACAATCACAACCACCGCTGGCCAGCCAGTTGGGGCCTTGGGACCTGGTGGCTCTACAGTCGCATACACAGCTCCTGTTTAAAAATTTATAGCAGCAACTATTTTTAATTAGTTTTACTTCATGAACTCTCGACATTGTAAATTACATTTGTACTCTCCAGTAGAGCTGTAGTTAGTTTTCTTCAAAAGTGGAAATACTTGATTTAAAGATTATCTTGAGATTATTAGCTCATGCTATGCAAGCCTCGCATTGACCCTTTCGTTGTAGTCCTTTGCATTACAGTGGCAGGCTTAAGATGTTGTCACGAACGTTTAAAGGAAGAAGAAGAAAATAAATGTCAATTGAAGTAAAAAACTTTGCAATTTCTTAAGCAACGAAATTTTTCTCTCCACACAGTAGATAAGCAAATAAACAACAAACTTTTACATAATTTGGATAAATACGCTTCATATGCTGTTTGAAGCATTTCGCTGTGTAAAATTCTTTTATTGAATTATGAAATGGAATGGATTCGGGTAATAATGTAATGTATGTACAGTTGTGTCTCTATACGGCTGCAATGACACTGTCTGCTTTGTAAAGCGCTGAGGAGCAACGTATTCTGGGATGGATACAGCGCTGTATAAAAATATGTGGTCATTATTATTATTCTTAATTAGTTTTGTTGCATTTTTGACAATAAAGATTTCATGTCATTAAGTGTCTTTGCCGAGACACAGCCGCGTGCTCTGGAGCGGTGTCGAACCCACGTCTTACTACTTGACCACGGAGCCGACACAAGAGGCTGCAGCTTTGCACAATGAAGAATACGCGCATTTATTTAATCTTTCTTGATAATTATGACGTCATTTTCACGAATCATCACATGCTCATTGCTCAGCTTTGAAATTTATGTTATTTGTTTTGTTCTGTCACAATCACCACGTTAGCCCTGAACAAGCCGAAACTGTAATATCATAGAAACAAATAGTCACTAACAATGAAGTATTATTATCCAAATTCAATTCAAGCAAAATTCTATTACAAATAGTCAAAAGAAGAAAATTGAAATATTTCGGACACACAATGCGGCAAAACTCCTTACAAAGATCATCAATAGAAGAAAAGATAAATGGTAAAAGAAAAAAAGGCAGACCAAGAATGATTTGGATAAAAAACATCTCTAAATGGAAAAAATTCAATTAGGAATGTGCAGTACGAACAGCTCATGATCGAGAACAATGGCGCATTGCATCCAACCCTCAGTACGAGGAAGGATCATGATTAGAGATGTAAATGCAAAAAAAACGAACCGTTTTTTTTTAAAAAAAACGTGTTTTTTTTCAAAAAAAACTTGAGCCAAAAAAAACACTCGTTTTTTGTTTTTTTTTGTTTTTTTTTCATATTTTTCTGGAAAAGTTGCAATTTTTTTGCAATTTACAGCTTAGTTTCATTATAGTGCTCTTGAAAAACATTAAATTACTAAAAATAGTTTTATTGGTGTGCTGAAATTCCTAAGTGTTTGTGTTTGGCAGCATATGTTCTTGCATAGTCCTATGAGGACCTATGTTGTTTCGCTTTCTTCTTCATTCTCTGGCATGTTTGTGGCAGTAGACCTGACAAACATTAAATTAATGAAATTTGATACATGACATAATGTAGATGAGTTAATTTCTTTTTCCTTTTATGGAAGTTAGCCTATGATGTTAGTATACTGTGGTACTGGTTATTCTTGTACACACTCAATGGGTTGACGAAATTTTGACAAAACAAGGTGGCAGTATTCAGTACACACATTTACCTTGTTTGTGGACGTGGTAATTTACTAATGCAAGCTATTGCCAATAGCTTGTTTAAACACGTTTTGTAACTGATGGCTTGCCAACGATGTATATGCTTTATAAATGTTGAAACAGAAGTATTCTTTTCGTGTGTTGTAAGATCTTGGATTGGACACTTCGTCATTGATGCTTCTTGCAGATTATTTGGGACATATAATGCAAGAGACCTTATCACTGATATTTTTAGCTGTCAAAAGTTAGTGCATTTGTCAGAAAAGGTTTAGGTTAATGTTCCTTTCAAATGCCCACCACCCATGTTGACTATTGCTAGTAACTACCATTCTACCAACCTTGAATGAAGAAATTTTTCCTTTAAAGTGGAGTTTTTCAGCACTGCTCAGTGCTCAGTGTTCACATAGTGAATAAATGCTTTATAATGCTTTTCCTGACAAGAATAAAGTTTTACCCATATTTCCACAATGCAGGATAAAGATACAAAACAAACATCAAAGATGAAAACTTATTTTATTTGTGAACTAGGCCTACTGTTTTTTGAGATAAAAAGAAATTGACCTCTTGTCGTTACGCACCAATAAAACCATGATGCAAACTTTAATTTTTTTTATTGGGCAGAGGAAAGATTGACGAAAAGTTAGGTAAAAACAAAAAAAGTGCTAAAGTCTCAAAGTTCTGCAAACTAGTTCAAATTGGATGGATTAAGTGCAACCAATAACCATACTTCTTTTAAACATGTCTATGACAGCACAATGGTGTGATTAAGGGAAAACAAACATGACTATGACGTCACAAAGGATTATTGAATCTCTTCAGGGAAAATAAAAAAACATCAAAACGTTTCCATCTTTCACTACATTTAAATGTGATTTGGGCTAAAAGTTGGGACTTTAGCACTACACTGCTTTTGCCAAACTTGTCATCAATCTTTCTTCTACCCAATTATTTTTTTTTTAATTTACGCACCATGGTTTTATTGGTGCGTAACGACAAGAGGTTAATTTCTTTTTAGCTCAAAAAGTAGTAGCCAAAACTTGTTTTAATATTCATAAACAGATTGCCCACCCCATAAAACATGGGGGTAGAGCTAAAACTTATGTAAATATGTTGAGCGGTTCTTGAGATATGGCCGTTTTTCTATTGCTCCTTATCTATAAAGCCACTTAGTGGCTAAGGTTATTTCACTTATAACTCGAGAACCGCTTGTGTGATTTTCATCACGTTTGCACCAAATGCACATCAACTGGAACAATCTCTTGACGTTGTACTGGTAATGGTGTGGTGTGCTGGTGAAAAGTGCCTTTGTGAAGTAGAGAAACAGGACCCTGACCACCTGGTCCTAACGTAACATGCCCATTAACCAAAATCCCAGGTGGCTTCGAAACTGTACACGAGTGTGGTACTGCATTTAACAACTGGCTGAACCAAATTACAGACAATACTTGAGATGTGCCAACCATAGGACACTGTGTTACTATTTGAGACGATGAGAAACCTTTATGGCTCGTGTGTTGAGACTTGAGAGACATATTGTCTCATTTGAAAGATGTTATACGAGTTATGAGACTATTTTTTTGTTGAAAGAGACGCTATTGCAATGAGTTTACCCTAATTGCTGCATATTGTGACATTTAATAAAAAAATAGGTAAAAAAAACAAAAAAACAAAAAAAACGAATAAAAAACAAAAAAAACGATAAAAAACAAAAAAAACGAGCTCGTTTTTTTTAAAAACAAAAAAAAACGTTTTTTTACATCTCTAATCATGATGATGGTGATGAGCAGTTTCGGCTCGTTATGACGTCATATACACGGGAATATTTAAATAAGGGGATACGGAGGCTTTTATTACGTCTGACAAAAATAAAGAGTTCTGTTTATTGTAATTAATCTCTGTTTGTTGTAAAATGACAACTGGCACCGGTAGTAGTTTAATAAATCTTGTTATGATAACCTGCATTGCGCTATTTGCATCAGGCCAGGACATCCACAGCATGCTCATGGTTACTTGTTAATTCAACTACCGGTATACTTGTTTTACACTTAGCTTACTGTTAATTTTTCAACTGTCTTCCAAAATAAGTTTTCTTTGAATATGTTCTACGTAACATTTGCTAACTGTCTTCTGCAGCTGACTGTACCAGCTGCACTACAAAACTTTCTGCAATTTAAAAAAAAAAACGCATGTTTAATGCGCTACGAACTACCACCCTGGTAGTGTCGTGAGAATAAGGCAATCGCTATGAACCTTCGTATCCCCTTCTTCAGATACCCCTGCATAGACTTTACATATTTAGCCAGAAAGCAAATAATTGCCACGTAACATTCTATTAATTTGGTTTATGAAAATGAGTCGATTACAATGACGTAACTGGAAAGAAAATTTTAGGAGTCGAAAGCAACTGTTCGGTGATAACGTCATTCAGCATGGCAATGATATCAAAACGTTGTAATAGTATTAGGAGAAAGCGAAGTAGAACGGACCCCGGGACAACACGGACCCCACAGGCTAGGGTTAGAGTTAGCTGTAAGGAAAGGTGTAAGGAAAACCTAATGTAAACCGTGTTGGCTGCAAAAGTTAAAGTAAAGACGAAGTTGCTTGTTTGCTAAATCAATTATAGAGGAATACTTCTTTATTAACCATAAGCAACTGGAGTTTTTTCGTAACGAGATAAAAAAAGTGTTTTGTGCAAAGCTGAGATGAAACATTTAATAACCAATTGAGGCTTTTATTCACTGAAATATAGAAATACAAAACAATAAGAACTAAAGACAAACTGATAGCAATAGGTAACGTAGTAGGCATACAACACAAACTTCTACTGTGACATATAGTTTCAAACATAAGACTGCGACGCTCTGGCAAAGCAGTTGAAAGGAAAGGTTGCTTGTGGTGCCATAGGCATCGGGCTTCTTAATCAAGCAGCAGATGGCATAACTACCAAGCACAAATTGCAGACGTTGTCAAGACGTAAATACCGCATTTTTCCCTCCTTCATCTTCGGAACACCATCTTGGAATAATACAATAACAAATTGACAAAACGATATAATAACAAACAGATACATTTCATACATGATAAATAAATGCATTACCGGTACCTACAGGCACCTCAAACATCGTATATATTGTGACCATATCTTTCAGGTGGTCTAGTTACTCTAGAAGAACGTCTCGGGCGTGTAGAAATGGTTAAGGGAGATTTAGTCATTTCATGATTAGATTCCGAGGAAGTATGAGCATCTGCATCAATATCTGGTGTGAGATTTTGCTGTGTACCTGCGGTTTCTGGTGAAGGGTTTTGTTGTGTACATGGAGGTTCTGATGTAAGATTTTGTTGCGTGAGTGAAGTTTGAGAGGGAGATTCAGAAGGAGTAGAAATCATGTTATCATTGTTTGATCCTTTTCTATGTGTTGGGGCAAGATCGTTGGTTGAGACGGAAGATTCCCGACCATTGGGAAATCGCACGTGGGCGAAACTTGAGTTTGCGTCCAATAGCTCGACCTCTTCCACAAGTGGATCGCTTTTATTTCGGACAAAACGTCGGAGTAGGACTGGTCCTGGCTGGACAAGCCAGCTAGGAAGAGATTGACCGAACATACTTCGACGACTAAACCCCAGAAATCGTTCGTGTGGAGTGGTGTTGGTTGCAGTGCATAAGAGAGATCGTACTGCGTGCAGAGCTTCGGGTAGAACTGCCTCCCAGCAGCTCTCAGGCTGTTCATACGTTCTTAACAAGAGTTTGACAGTTCTCTAAACAGTTTGGTTAATTCTTTCACATTGAGAGTTGCCGGTAGGGTGGTATGGTGTACTCCGACTACTCGCGATTCCTCTGTCTAAAAGATATTGCTTGAGATCTTGAGACATGAATGAAGAGCCTCGGTCTCTGTGGATATACAATGGATGACCAAATAAAGAAAAGAGTTGACCAAGGCATCGAATAACAGTGGGCGAAGTCATGTCTTTACATGCAAATGCGAAAGGATAGCGACTATATTCATCAACAACAATCAACATATACTTATTCTGCCATCGAGGGGTCCTTTAAAGTCAATGCTAAGTCTTTCCCATGGTCTCATCGATTTAATCAACAATTCGGCTGGTTTACGATAAAATCAAGGTTTTAATTCAGCGCAGACTTTGCAGTGCAAACAAACATATTTGACATCTTCCATAGAAAAAGGCAGATTTTTAGTGCGAATGAAATTGGACAAACGTGTAATGCCAGGGTGCCCAAGTTTTTTTGTAATCAAGTGAATAAAACTGAGATGAAACATTTAATAACCAATTGAGGCTTTTATTCACTGAAATATAGAAATACAAAACAATAAGAACTAAAGACAAACTGATAGCAATATGTAACGTAGTAGGCATACAACACAAACTTCTACTGTAACATATAGTTTCAAACATAAGAATAATAATGTTATGGTTTTATTTATTGTCGCTCTACAACAGCTAAGGTCTTTTAGCGACAGTGCTCATTTTTAATTAATATCTGGTTTACGATGTTATCACATTATCACCCGACTCATTCTCACTGCGCTATGCAGGATAGAACACAATCGGTACCGTTTTTAAAGTCTTTGGTTTGACCCGACCTGGAATCGATCTCAGATCTACCAGCACCAGAGCCGAAGGCAAAACCACTCGGCCACTGAGCTGGTTTTCAAACATAAGACTGCGACGCTCTGGCAAAGCAGTTGAAAGGAAAGGTTGCTTGTGGTGCCATAGGCATCGCGCTTCTTAATCAAGCAGCAGATGGCATAACTACCAAACACAAATTGCAGACGTTGTCAAGACGTCAATACCACAAAAGCATAGGCCTACTGCTGGGACAAACCGCACCCCTCGAAGGGATCAGATGCAAATCAATGAAATCAGTTAATTTGGTAGACATTCCCACTTCGTCAAAAGGCCCAACGATGGTGTCGAAAGGAGACAACATATTTATTGTATATTGCCTTTTGATAAATTCACTTTCAGGAAAAGGAAAACTCACAATAGAAACTTTTAATAAGCCAGCAAAAGTGAATGAAAGTCTTTCTGAATGAAAGACAAGTACCACCAGACTCTGCGCGTTTATTCCAGACACCGACACCCGTCCAATCGGCCTGACACTACAGTCTACAGAGATAGGCAATAGGCATTCGTTCACCTCAACCGTCTTCGTACTGGCGTGGGGCTTTTTGCACAACCACGCACCAATGGGAAATGGCCTTTTTTTTCTTCTCGTGAATGTGGTCTACTGAGGAACAGACCGTAGACCACATCTTCAACGATTGCACCATCTTCAAGCCACCCAACAGAGTGGAAATTCTGTGTCTTGAATGATGAAACTGAAACCAACGACTAACTGCTCTCCAGTAGCCTTCCGGTTTAGTCTGGGAACATCGTGAATCATGGGTTGTAAAAGGTTAGACCCTCGGCCCCAGAGGCTCACACGACAAAAAAGAACAATCAATGGTACAATCAAGTAACTATTGTGTCCACAGGTTGCTGCAGGAGGAAAAGTGTTGCATCACAGATTGTAAAAGAGTTTGTTTGTTTGTTTGTCATATCTTTATCCTGCATTGCGGGAAAGCGGACTTGAGCGCTATGCATCGGTGTACGCTTTCCGACGTACACCTGACCCACGCTGCAGCCAACGGCAATGTATGTTTCCGGTTGTCAACTCTACTAATGACTCAAATTTAGTACTACCGATTACTCGAAATCGATCACTGGGTAGAGGCAATTATCGTAAAGTTTCTTGCCCAGACAAACAACAACAAGTGCGGGTGGCTGAAGTCGAACATGCAGGCTCTCGACTGCGATCCCTTCGCACTAACCACTCGGCCACTGCTGGAAGGAATAACTCCCATGTTGGAATAACTCCCCGGCAACAAGACTGCAACAATTGACAACTTCACTCTATCAAAACTCGGTAACCGGCCCTGCGTCAAAAGCCTCTACAAGTATGCAAAACTACCATAAATAACCTATCTAGGCTTTGTCAGTCTGAGGATAAAAATTCAAAACCAACCAACCAAATTTCAACAACTAAATACCTTTTCAGTTTACAGCAAAGCATTGAAAATATTTCAGTTGTGGAAGAAGTTGCTTCACACGTTTACTCCATTGAAAATGGATTTGTTGAGTCAGCTTTTCACAGAAATAAGGGATGAAATGATTAGTGGTTCTAGATGATATCGAGTGTAAGTTCGTAGTTAAGTTGTGAAAAGTAAAAGTGGTCACATACGTGATTCAAGTGTATGAAAAGAATAGGTCCTCATTGTACTAAACCAGTGTTTCTCAACCTTTTTTTGCCCAACGCCCCCTTTACAAAACTGGCTAAATTTTACCGCACCCCAACAAAAACGATTAATTACGAAAAGCAAATATATATTTGCGAACATGAAAACAGTATATACTGGTAGCCTAGTAGTGGTTACGGCATAATGGAACTCACCAGATTTTGTGATATGCTGAAAAATTACTGAATTTAAATTTTAAATAGATATCGTTTGTAAACAAAACAGTTGATCAATCAAATACAACGATGGTGTAAGAGAAATTGTTTGGCTATCGTGCGAGCATGTAGAGTAGCCTAGATTATTCCCACAATGATGTAACGAAATCGTTTCGCTGGGCGGTAGATGGATTAAACCACAAAGCCTCTAATAATCAAAACACCCCCCTCAAGCCGAGGTAATCATACCGCCCCCTCCCCCCGGGGGGCGGTACCGCCCCCGTTGAGAACCACTGTACTAAACCTTCGGCACTAACGGGAGTAGGGTGGTCAGTTCCTTTCTCTCCGCCGCCTTTCCTTCAGCAATCAACAAAGGCGAGGTATCGAACTAGGTTTGTATTATCGGAAAGCCAACGCCTTATCCGTTTTGCCATCGCACACAGTTAAGTTGTAATTGGGAATTGCAGTAAAGCATTGAGTTAGGTGATTAATCTTATGTTCGCACATTAATTCTGCGGTTCCCCTTGTATAAAGTTCATTAATTCGGAAAAATATTCGAATTTACAGTGATAATGTCATTTATACTTTGCAATCATTTTTACATTTCTTGCAAATCTTCTAAGTTCATTTGCTATAGCTACATAACTGTTTCTTCACACTTATGCAATATCTCAGACTGCTTTCAAGGAATGGCAAAGGCAAAATAAATTTTTGGGGTTAAAGAAAGACAAAACTTTTTAGAAACTCAAAATTTTGTCATGGTTTTTGCGGTGAGAATAGCATATGGGGTTTTGCTGTCTGGGAACCAATTTGGCACTTTTGTTATTTCTTCATTTACCATTTAAAAAAGCTTGTGAGCATTGTGACCACATAAAAACAGACTGGTATTAAACGTTCCGGAAATGACACGTTCGCACACATTTAAGCATTACTGCTCTTTCGTGTATGCTTAACTTTTAAATAACGTACTTTTGCAATGGCAAGAAGAACAATCTGCAAGACAGGAATGACATCATAGATTGCTCTCGATGGCCTAAGGTTCAACATCAACTGACAGCCGGTGCTGCGTGCTCTGCAATTATTATCAGACCTAGCCAAGCTGCGGTACTGAAAAGCTGCTTTTTGCGAAAGTCTGGAAAGTTAAAGCTGTGCATGTTTTATTAATCAAGAGTTAGATAAGTTAAAACCTTGAAACAGTTGGCTAGTAGACTGCGCAGTTATACCGCCATGGGTAAAATGTACCGGATAGAAATCACTATTGCAGTGGTTCTTAAACTTTTTGAGACACGCCTCCCTTTTACAATTCTAACAAAATTCGCGCACCACCTTGATTCAAAATCATTAAACATTAAGCAGAACAGCAATTTATTTCCAGGTAAGTTGCATTAATGCGAAGGATGTAGCTTTTTTGTGGATACCTTCAGTTCAATTTGGTGTTTTCTCAAGGACAGTATCAAGGTTGGAAAATGAAGCTGCGTTTCCTTTTTGAACTCGTCGATGCCACAGCCCCAGTTTTGCTATGAAAGCATAGATGGCATCATAATTTTTGATGCGATTTGTATTCTTGCCCTGCAGGAGCAGATTTAAATTATCAAGGGCTTCGAAAATGTCCACGAGGTAGACCAACTCGACGATGCCAAATTCTAAAAGACGCTTTTACAACTTCCGCCGACGACGATTGGCGAAAGCACTCGCTACTTGCGATCTTCATTTTTTTAAAAGAGTCTTTCTTGCATTGGAAAATAGCTAAAGGTTTACTTTGGTAGTCAAGGTGTTTTTTTTCATGATGACGCTGCGAACGAGTTGGTCTCAAACCGTCGTTGCTCAGATTTTAAAAACATATAACGCATTGTAGTACAACTTGGTCATTTACTACAGCATCTATAAAGCCAAACTTCAGATAATTTTTATCATACTTTTTCTTTTTTCCCACTCATTTTATGTCTATAGAACTGATTAATTAAAAATAAACCTAATTAAATCAATGCTAAAATTAAAAAAAATAATTTTCGCATGGTAGGCCTACTATCAGAGTTGGGGATACTGTTGTACTTCTAGCCTCTGTCACTTGTTGGTCAGTCGTTGCCATTTTTATTACAACTAAAGCTCGAGGCTGCTGTGTCAGAAAGCCGTTGTGTTACGAGAGAGGTGTCGCGCAAATATTTAGCAACGTCTAAAACATCACAAAGAATGCGAGATGTGACAAAAACACGCTCTACGAACACTGTGCCACTGCAACACAAAGTGTCATCTTCAACAATTGACTGTCCACAGTGTCCAGCGTAGTTGTGAAGACATGTTTACTGTAGTTATAATTTATGCAGAGTTTTTCAATTTCTTGTGCCCCCCTTGTGAGCCTCACACGCCCCCCCCAAGAGGGGCGCACCCTCAGTTTAAGAACCACTTCACTATTGCATTCTTCATCTGAGCTTGGCCAAAGCAAGTTGAATCTGTAGACCACAAGCCTGTAGCTGTGTAGGTTATTGCTTTTCTAGTCATTTTTATGCAAAGTTACAATTGCAAACCAACCTCTAACATTCAAACTTTAAAATCAGCTTACAGTGAGCGTATTGTTTCAAACAGAATTACCGCAGAATTTTTTCAAACATTACTTTAAACCAGGTTTTTTTAACCAGGAGTGCACGCACCACTAAGGGGTGCGAGACCTGTGCCTAGGCGGTGTGGGGATGCTGAATTATCAAGGTTTGTTATAATATGACGTAAGAAGCAAAGATGTTTTACCAGATTTCAACAAAATTTCGAACTGCAGGCGACTATTACTTTTCAGCCAATCCTAGGAGGGGGTGCGAGAACTGGTTGGTAATTTCAAGGTGGTGCCGACAAGGCAAAAAGTTAAGAACCGTGGAGATGAACGTCACTGCCACGGTTGTTTGGTGGAGGCCGGAAGTCAACCGTTTTCAAACGGAAATGTCCAAATTCAAAAAGATAGAATACACCACATGCCATCAAAAGGCTTCATTACTATAGCCTATAAAATACGATGAGCATTTGTATAACCAAGGCCACTCCCCCACATAGCTCAAAAAAAGAACTGTTTTGGCTAAAATGTGGATTTTGGTTCAACAGAAATTCTTGAGCCAGTGTTGGAGGTAAAAAGAACAATGAGATGCGAATACTTGAATATAATCCTGCAGTTTTGCTTCAGAAAGAGACTTAACTTTAAATTAGGCTAAAGATATCTTTAACTAAAGTATTACGATACGCCACTGCGTGCTTATTAGGGCGGACCGTTTTGACTTTTTTTCGAAATTCAAAAACGGCTAGTCATAAAAAGTGGCACATGCATGAAAAAATTACGTGTGCAAAATTTTGTCAGTTTGGGGGTGCATCTTCTGCCCCCGCAGGGGGGTCAAAATTTCAATTTTTTGAAAAAAATGGGAAATTTCACTTTCCGTTTTAACATAATTTTTTGTATAATTTTTCTACTGGTTAGTTATAAATTGTAAGTGGGATGTACCCAGAACTTTCCTATGTAAAGGCATGTTCGAAGCTTAAGGTTTACTGCCCCCGCATCGACGACCAAAATGCTGAATTTTCACCAATTTGAGATGCTATTTTGTCATTGCTTAATAAACAAACTTGTCGCAAAAGGGCGAGGTGGTGTTAACGCTGTACGCTCATTTATGTTCTGTCCACTAACTTTGCAGGATGATACGAACTGACAAACTATAAGACGTAGTCTTGCTTAAACTAAAAGCAATAGTAGCCTACGTTTGATCAGTTGCAGCTATAAAACGCAACCTATAATTTACTTCAGAATAAAAGCAATATGCTCTGCAGGTTCCGTAAATGGAATGTACTATACAGTTCCACGTGAATTGTTATCATGATTTTGTTTACACAAATTTATCATTTACAAACATTTACAAATGTTTTCAGGATGGGCATAAAACGCATTCCTCTATAGGCTATCACTTTGTTGAGGATATTGGGGGTTTATTCAATAGCTTTATTCAATAGGTTTATTCAATTTGGCCGAGTTCAACGATAGAGCAAGAGCCTGCGTGATGCTCTGGACTACGGCCGTGTGACACACGATGAAGAAGAAGATTCAATAGCTTCTGAGCAGAGTGTAGAATTTTAAAGAAATTTTTTTGGCCATTAGTGAAATTGCTTTCCTTTATAATGGCAAACCATACTGGAATATAAACATTCATAATATAGTCCACACGTTCCACCAATAGCCTACAGCTGACGCGTTAGATGCAACATATAAACGTAGAATTCTATTGGCAGTGTTCAACCATCTTGAGTGGTTCATCATACCTGGACTCCTATATGCGAAATGAATTGATATATCTCCAATTTTCACTGCTCTGTGCATGTGTAGAAGATATTTTTGGTCAGTGCTGAGGTCATTTTCATCAATTTCAATCTCTAGTGCAGGAACTGCTTTATATTTTACAACATCTAGTTGTGTGACAGTGGCTAGTTGCTTTATAATGGGCCCAGTGAAGCTATCAGGTCTGCTAGTATTGCCATATCTTTTATAAGATGTCTAAGAGGCAATTCATTACTATGGAGTAGACATATTATCCATTGAAGTGAATTTTGGAAATGATCTTCCAGGAGCTTTATCACGACGCCTTTTTGACCTGTGTTTATTGCGGTTCCTTCGCATCCAATTGCCATTACATTATCGTAGCTAATTTTATTGGATCCAAGATATTTAAGAATCCCGGTAGCTATTGACACATTAGATCAGTTGGCTACAGTAAAATGACCAATGAAATGATAACTTGGCTCCTCAAGTAAAGTAATGTGTTCTTCAACTACGAAATGTTTTCGAAGTCGCCAGCAATTTCATTTTGTTTGATGGTTTAATCTTTTCGGCCATCAAAATATAGGCTATGCTTTGCAAATTTATGCACATGATAGGCTTACTTTCCATTTGAGTTGTAAACCTCATTTTTTTTCTCGCTCTTCTCACTTTGCTTTTATCTATGACTGATTGAGATTCGCTATCCGTTACAACTCCTGCATCTTGTAAAAATGATGAAGCAATAATAGCTGCAGACCTATCTGAAATACCAGTATGATCGCATGATTCAGCAAATACTACTAAACTGGAAGTAACCTTGCTTTTTCTGGGGTTTTCCGAGGCAAAACTGGGTTGATAATCAAAATCTTCGCAGCGTTCTTCATTGGATGAGAAAGTTTCTGAGCTGGAATAAGTTAAAGGTGTTTTAACCAAAGCGCTACTTGTGCCTGCTCCTGGGTCTTCATGTAAAGAACGGAATTGTTCTGATCTTGCGACTCTCCTCGGAAAACGTCTAAAAACAGATTTTGTGGCCGATTTATCATGTTTATCAATCACCATTATGCGAGTTGTTCTTTGATCAAGAAGGAACTGTTGTTCTGTAACAGGGACACGATTTTCCTGTGGGCAAGTACATTGCAGAAAATTGGAACACTTAGGCTACAACAACCGATTTTAAATATTTTTACTTTGCAGATTCTTTTATTTGGTCCAAATTTTACTGAAATTTAGGCCCACCTCTAGAATTTAACTTCAAAAGGTTATTAATTTTTTTTGTAACTCTTTATCATAAATATGTACTGATGATCGTATACCTCATTCGTATCATCCTGCAAAGTTAGTGGACAGAACATAAATGAGCGTACAGCGTTAACACCACCTCGCCTTTTTGCGACAAGTTTGTTTAGTGAGCAATGACAAAATAGCATCTCAAATTGGTGAAAATTCAGCATTTTGGTCGTCGATGCGGGGGCAGTAAACCTTAAGCTTCGAACATGCCTTTACATAGGAAAGTTCTGGGTACATCCCACTTACAATTTATAACTAGCCAGTAGAAAAATTGAACAAAAAATTATGTTAAAACGGAAAGTGAAATTTCCCATTTTTTTCAAAAAATTGAAATTTTGACCTCCCTGCGGGGGCAGAAGATGCACCCTAAAACTGACAAAATTTTGCACACGTAATTTTTTCATGCATGTGCCACTTTTTATCACTAGCCGTTTTTGAATTTCGAAAAAAAGTCAAAAACGGCCCACCCTAGTGCTTATAGCCCACGGCTCACTAACTGCACTGTAATTTGTCGATAATTTTGTACAGTAGAAACGAAAGCAGACCCAAATTGTTAACTCATCATGTTGCAAAGCTAACATGATGAGCAGTCCTTTTGAGACCCTAGCTAAGTACATTTTAAATTTCTTACATTTTAAATTTCTTAAAGTACATTTTAAATTTCTACAAAAAAAACTCTTGTTTCAAAAAAGATTATTCAGTCCTTGCAGAAAAGGTGTTGATTGCTTGAACATCCACTTTTGAGTGTTATGCCAGTTCTTTTATGCACAAGAAACAGGAACTAAACAAGTTGTAGGCGCGCTGCTGCTGCCATTCATCTTCATAAACGGTTTTAAATTCCTTTTTTGCATCAAACGAAACAGCAAAGGAGCAAAGGTTAGAACAGAGTTACTAAACTAATCTTAACAAGGGTACAGTTTGACAAGTTGAATATTTTTAGCGGTCCGGTGAATAAGTTATTTCCCACGCAACCACGTAAGTTGAACTATTTGTATCAAACCACTTTTTAGGTAAAATGTAACTCGAATTGCATTTCTGAGAAAGTGTTGAGGAGTCTGGGAGTCGAAGCCCCCCCAGCAACTAGGATAATTACAGTAAAACTTGCTTCCTCCCAGTAGAAATCTGTTTAAAGAAGCCCTGAAACGTGGCAATAAGATTATTCTTCCAAAAGCTCAAGGTCCACCATCAACACCCAGAAGGTCCGGATTCGGATCGCGGTCTGCCAGTTGAGTAGCCCCGTGGGAGTTGAGTAGTTGAGTAGATGAGCAATTGAGTAAGTTGAGTAATTGAGCAGCTGAGTAGTCGGCTGCGTAGCCGAGTGGTAAGAACGTCTGCGCGACGTTCGAAAGGGCGTGGGTTCGACACCGCTCCAGAGCACGCGGCTGTGTCTCGGCGAATGACACTTAAAGGCAAGCCAAATAAAGGGAGCAGCTGACTCGAAGACTATATGTCACTTCGCTGCTTCCTGTCGTCTGTTGTATCGCAGTGTTATCGCAAATAAAAGCATGATTATTATTGGTAGAGCTATTTCACTTTATATTTGCAGCTGGAAGGGTTCAAACAGTCGGGTTGTGTGATCATAAAATGAGCAAGGTTTAACGAACTGCCTTGAGTAATAAATAAAGTACGAAAACAAGTTTAATTGTATTCTACTGTAAAATGTAACATATTTTACCTTTAGGTATTTTTTCAGTGCCTTGTTTTAGAAGTTACTTTAATTTTGTGAAACAAGTGCGCAATAGCAACTGTTGGAAATGGACAAGCAGCAACAATACCATTACAACGCCCAGCAGAGCGCGGTAATTGCAAGTTATTGTTTATGACGAAGCATTCTTATAGAGCGATTTGAAGCGGAAAAATATAGATGTTGAAAAACAGACGTGGAATTGAACATTCAGACATCAAATAAGTTGTTTTTTGCATTGATTTAACGTTTACAGACGATTTTAAATTAATCTAAAAGAGGAAATTTTTCGGCTGGGGCAGTTGTCAGGAGAGCCCCTGACAGTAGGAGGAGCAAATCGTCACTGGCAACAGTTCTTGCCAAAAGGGCGTTAAAGAGCTGTAAGGCTACACTTAGGCTACGATACCATTGATGTAAGCCAGTGAAGTAAGAAATGACTTTTTGGCGTATTGAGCCTGTGATAACAAGAGGTATAATTTTCATATGCATACCCGAAGTGAGATGCGCTTATAAAAAATTTAAAATTGAAACACTTCAATTTTGCTGAAAGTTATATCGCTTTAACGTTGTTTCAACATTGAAATAATCTCCATGCCCTGTTATGCAAACAGTGCTGTGCCAAGGGGCGTGTGGTGGGGGGCAAGGGAGACCAGGCACCCCAGACCACTGTATCAGAGGAACCACATATATAATAGACTTTTGTGACTTTTTATAAATTCCGAGCAAAGGTGTAGCTATGACTTGCTAAAGCTGCGATTGCTATCAATTGAAGAGTCCAGGTGCAAAACGATTAAACTACCTAAACCAACTTTTCGAGTAAACTGAAAATTAAGTTTGAGATTGATCGTTTTGTGGCTGAACTCTGTTATTTTAGCGTTATTTTGTGAGATATTGATCATTTTGCCGCAAAAAAATGGCTGATGCATAAAACTTTCGATGTTGACACAACGGGAGATGGTAAAATCTAAAAATCACAAAATGGAGTTTGATCGTTATGCACCTGGACTCTTCAATTGCATTTGTGATATTTTTTAAACTTGTCAGAAGTCTTTTGAAATGAACCACCTTTTCATATCGGTGCAGTGAATATACACTATACACACAGATCTCCTTGCCGGAAGGGAGCCCAAAATTATTCTCCAGGACCAAATACTAAAAAAAGTCTTCATGTACAGTTAGATTAATTGCGATTCATTCTCTTTTGTTAGGAGAATATATGAGGAAAGATGTCTCACATGTGCCAACAATGTTATCAATGTAAGCCACTAGAGTTGGGTAGCTTTACCGAATTCTAAACTCTGCGACAATTATTGGTTTGGTTGGTTTTTGAATCTTTATCCTCGGACCGACAAAGCCTTGATAGATTATTCCTGGTAGTTTCGCATACTTGTAGAGGCTCTTGACGAAGGGCCGGTTACCGAGATTGGCAGAGTGAAGTTTTCCGATTGTTGAAGTGCTGTTGCCGGGGAATTATTCCATTCACTAGGTGCCGCTGAATGGAGAGCGTGCTGAAAGTGCGTTGTTCAAGCGCACACCCCGAGAGTCGAACCAGCGCCGCGTGATCCTGAGTCAGGCGCGTATAACCACTGAGCTAACGGGGCGAAATTGTTCATTTTATTGCCACGTGTAAATTATTCATGATGTGCAGCAATGTCTGTTTTGTTAAGAATATGAATCAGTGGGATTGTGGGACCAATAATTTCAGGCATGCAATTAAGAAAAAAGTTGCAAGAAAAAACTACCAACTTCGTTCTAAGCTTTGAGGTTCAAATTCATATCAATTAGATTGCTTTTCATCTTTAAACACTTTAAGCCACAACATATAGAAGTTATGTACGCACAGTAGAGGCCTAAATTATTGGCGATATGGTGTGAATGCGATGTTGTGAAACCAAAACGAAGCTAGAAAGAAAATTATAAAAGGGGAAAAGCAACCGTTGAGGGTTCGAGCAAACGTCATTCAACATAAATTACAACAGCAATAAAGCGTTGTTCCCACCAAGCCCCCCCCCCTCCTCCCCGTCGCCACGTTCTTGCTTTGATACTCCAAGCGATCAGTTACTTTGCCGATTCATTTTTGCTTGAAAATGAATAACAGTTAACGAGTAGAAAAGAAAGAGCATCGATGCCATTTGCTTGAGACACTGAAACTCTAAGTAGGGGTCATCAATCGGTGGTAATTTTTCGTTTAGTAAGGTTAAATTTCACCATGAATATTAATCTAAGTTACATTAAAAATGATCTAATGCTGGTATGTAAATAATTGAAGGCCTGGTCAGCTGCACCAAGTGAATGGAATTCTTCACAGACAATAATCGGAAACTTCACTCTGTCAAACTCAGTGACCGGCCTGCGTAGGCTAAGTGGTTTAAAGTCTCTACAAGTATGCGAAACTGCCAGGATTGAGCTTTGAAAACAGCTTTTCCAGTCCAAGGATAAACAATCAGTTAAGTAAATGAGTTAAAAGGATTGAAATTTAATGACGCATGCTCTTATGCTTTACGTTTGTTTAGGGGTCGCAACAACCTCAGCATCAATACCCCCCTGCTTATTCATCGTCACCACCTGGATATACTGCGCCACAGCCTGGATATGGTGCTCAACAGCCGGGGTATGCTGCGCAACAGCCTGGGTATGCTGCGCAACAGCCTGGGTATGCTGCGCAACAGCCTGGGTATGCTGCGCAACAGCCTGGGTATAGTGCGCCGCCACAGTCTGGATATGTGGCGACAACCACCGTTCAGCAAGGTGGAGCAGCTCCCCATCCATACGTCACTCAACATACCACAGTGACTACACTACAAAACAAACCAAACTCACTGAGGACAACTATTCCAGAACTCCCGATGGCGTTGGCGATTACACTCTGTGTGATCAATTGTATTTTTCCCGGCCTGGGTAAGACATATCGCTGTTGAACCATAGGCATACGAAACCGAGTGAAGTAATTTGATTTAATATATTCGCGTTTAGTTTTGCACTTACAGAAAACAAAAACTACATTGAAATAAATTTCACATTGAACGTTTTCATCATGGATATTGGTACCGTCTTCATTTATCATGGATATTGGTACCGTCTTCATTTATCATGGATATTGGTACCGTCTTCATTTATCATGGATATTGGTACCGTCTTCATTTATCATGGATATTGGTACCGTCTTCATTTATCATGGATATTGGTACCGTCTTCATTTATCATGGATATTGGTACCGTCTTCATTTATCATGGATATTGGTACCGTCTTCATTTATCATGGATATTGGTACCGTCTTCATTTATCATGGATATTGGTACCGTCTTCATTTATCTACATTGCAACTAAATACATCAAATGCAGTTACTACTTTTTAAAACCTTTACAGCCCGTTTTATCCTTACTGGGGATCATAAGAAGCTCTTTATTCAAATAGAACAAACTGTCCAAAACACAGCCGTTAAATATAAAATTTATTAAAAGAAAAAAACAAAAACTGCACAGTAGCCTACTTCTGACTAGCTCAACACTACATATCTATGTACTTTTCAAAAAGTTCTTTTGATACTTTTCCGTCCGTTTTAAATGTTTTTGTTTTTTCATTGAGCTTGGTAAGCCTCGTGGAGCTCTGCTCCCTCAAACGAGCACCCTAGGTCGACTGAAATTGATTGATTGAATCTTTATCCTCGGACTGGGAAAGCTTCTTGCAGAGCTTAATCCTGGCAGTTTCGCATACTTGTACAATGTACAGGCTTTTGGATCACCGATGCAGGCCCGGTCACCGAGATTGACAGAGTGAAGTTTCCGATTGTTGAAGTCTTGTTGCCGGGGAATTATTCCATCCATTAGATGCCGCTGAATGGAGAGAAGTCTTTAACGTGCGTTGCTCAAGCGCAGACCCCGAGAGTCGAACCAGCGCCGCTATTGATCTTGAAGTTTCTTCGTTCCAGAAGTGACGCGCAAACCAATTGAGCTATCGAAGCGGGTTGAGCTATCGGAGCGGGTTGAGCTATCGGAGCGGGTTGAGCTATCGAACTTAAGCCACTCATTCCTGCCAGCCGCTCAGCGAAGCTGATGGACGAAGCATTTCTGCGGATAATTTTCGAACCATAAATGGAATTCTGAATAGAAGTCAAGCAACACCAGACTCTATCTGTTCATCCCCGACGCCAACACCCCTCCCATCGGCATGACGCTTCCTAGACAGATCGTGGGTTCGCCTTAACTGTCTTCGTACTGGCGTAGAGCTTTTCCGCTCAATCACGCTTCAGTGGGAATGGCCTCTTCCTCTTCTTGTGAATGTGGTACTGAGGAACAAGACCGTAGACCACATCATCAACGATTGCACCATCTTCAAGCCATCTAACGGGGTGGAAGGTTTGCCTGTCTTGGATAATGAAACAAAAAACTGGCTGCTCTTTAGCAGCCCTCTAGTGTAGTCCGAGTATACAGTGAACCTGTGGAGGTAAAAGGATAGATCTTCGGCCTCAGATGCTCATGCGACGAAGAAGCAGTAGACTTCTTACGGCTACAAATGCTTAAAAAAACTTTATTTTCAGTAAAATCGGATTTTTTTCAAGAAATTTAATTTAACACGATGTAAGTTTGTGCTCAACTCTGTT
The DNA here is from genome assembly GCF_918807975.1 of Aplidium turbinatum. NCBI lineage: Eukaryota > Metazoa > Chordata > Ascidiacea > Aplousobranchia > Polyclinidae > Aplidium > Aplidium turbinatum. Next base: position 22,042,794 of record NC_137484.1, on the reverse strand, counting down.
TGTCAGTGCTTTTGCTGCAGTAGATGTTGATTCAATTCCAAGATTGGGTCATAAATCATTGTTTCCTATGACAATAGATGCAAAAGTGATCACTTTTATAATCAACAGTTTGTTGACTTCTGTTAATCTGTTTCAAATTGTTTCAGGCACAATGATTGCGGGATTTAGCGTCCTTTGTTGTGGCAACGTGGGGCAGTCTGGAGGGGGAAGATTTGGAACATTTTGCATCAATTTTTGGATCGGACTTTTGCAGTCGTCGCTCGCATTCTTCCTTTTTATCGGTTGGATCTGGAGCATCATATGGGGAATCGCGTTCATCACTGCAGCGAGTACGTGTTTTGATAACAAATTTTATCAGCTCTATAAGCGATTATTTTTGACGACAAGGTGGTTACTTCCAAATGTTTTTAATTGTTCACAAACACAATATCCAGTTTACTGTTAGAGAGGTATATGACCATATATATATGACCCAATACTTGGCTTCTATGTCTTGGGAAATGAAAACATAAGGTGCTTATCAAACTAAACTTTGCACTGGTGAGAGGAGGGTGGCCACTGGCCACTTCCTTTCTTTCTATCACCGTTCCTTAGCGATGTTTACCAACAACCAGCTTAAGCTGGGTGCCGAACCAGGTTCGAATTATTGGAAAAAAGGCACATTCCCTACGTCATCTCACTGTTAGATAAGGTCTGTCAGTATTATATTTCAAACGTTAACTTGTTTCATTAAGTTACTACACCAGCACCCAATCAAGTCTGTAGCTTATCGGTTATAACCTTCTTGCGGCAATAGGCCACTCTTGAAACACTCCGATCATGTTGATGTAATTAAAATAAGTGCAGCCTCGCTTGAGTTTTAAACTAATCTCTTTATCAAAAGGTCTTGTCTTTCGTATATTTTTATATACAAAACTACACACTACTAGTTTTAAGGTGAAAGTATTTCTTATGTGTTGAGTTATATAATTTAATAACTTTTGTTGTGATTTCTCTGAATAGGTGGTGCCAACAAACACATGCAAACAACTACAACGACCACAGTCGCAACAACCGCGACACAACCAGTGGGAGGCGTGATGCCCAGTGCTCCCACAGTCATGTACTCGGCTCCGGTGTAATATTTTCTTAATAGCAACTGTTTTTAATTAGTTTCATTTCATAAACTCTCGACATTGTAAATTCATGCTTGTACTTTCCAAGTTTTTCAAGTTTTTTGGTCTATCAGTTTGAGGCTCTTCTTGAAGCAGACTGCCATAAACATGGATTGTCTGTTTCCATGAGATTTTGAACTAGAACTCGCTCAATGTCACCAAATTGAGTTCAGTCCATACCTGGATGTTGTCATTCCATCGCCTTGATGGTCTAGTTCGTTTTCTCTTTCCGTTGACTTTATCTTCCATGCAGATTTTGCTGACTTCGTATTTTGATCTTTTAGTGTGGCCAAACGGTTTTAGAACTTTTGATTTTATTGTTGCTGCAATAATATTGGATGTAGTTTCATTGGCAGAAACAAATTTTGTTTAAAAATGAAGTGCTGAATCGCTCGGATTAATACCCTTATTGGTGGCATTTATAACAAACATTTACTTGAGATGAATTCACTTGACAATTTAACAAGAGGAATATTCATCAGTTCATAATCTTTATTCTCTACATTGTTTGTTTGTATTTGATAGTACATCTGACTGATGAAATGAAGTGGCTGCAGTCCTCAACAAAGTTCGCCCCGTTAGCTCAGTGGTTACGCGCCCCGCTCAAGATTACGCGGCGCAAGCTCGACTCTCGGGTTATGGGCTTGAACAACGCATTTCAGGACTGCTCTCCATTCAGCGGCACCTAGTGAATGGAATATAATTCCCCGACAAGAACATTTCAACAATCGGAAAACTTCACTCTGCCAATCTTGGTAATCGGCCCTGTGTCAAGAGCCTCTACAAGTATGCAAAATTGCAAAGCTACCAGGAATAACCAATCAAGGCTTTGTCAATCCGAGGATAAAGATTCAAAACCAACCAACCAGCAAAAAGCGTGTATTTGTTTAATCTTTCTTGATAATTATGATTGTTGTAGTATTTGCAATAATATGCTGGAAGCACTGCTTGTTGCAATCAGCGCGAGGAATGTCCGATTCTCCAGAAGCTACATTCTTGCGCTGACTGCAACGTGTTTATGTTAAGTTTAATCAGTTCGACTTATGCACTGGTAGAGAGCACACGTGTAATTCTTTTCCCTCAGTTTTCACAAATAAAAGGTATCAAACATGGCGCTGCGAACAGGATAAGGATCCTTTTTAAAAAATAAAGTGAAATGGCTTACACGTTTAGAAAAAGCGACGTCCCTAGACTAGACCTGGAAGTTGACAGAGGCGCTTCTTTCAACGCTTGGGAAGAAGAATGGAACGCTTATGTAGCAGTGTCTGGGTTAGCCGCCAAAGATAATCTTACAGTTTACAATGTACTAAGACTTTCGTTCTCAAGAGAAACCGCCAACGTCGTTAGCAACTTGGGGTTGAGAGAAGACGAAGAGAAAAACCCTAGACGTATCATAGAAGCATTGAAAGCCTATGTGAAGGGGTCTATAAACGAAACTGTGGAGCGCAGAAATTTAAAAAAACGTCTGCAGGGACCGCAAGAGTCTTTCGATGACTATTTAGTATCGTTACGTGATTTAGTGAAAACCTGTAATTACTGCAATGAAGAATGCGCAAACAAAGCCTTGAGGGATCAAATCGTGGAAGGAACTCACGCTGAAGAGACCGTCGAAGAGTTATTGCGAGAGAAGCCTTTAACATTGGACAGATGCGTAGTAATTTGTCGAGCTCGCGAATCTGCCCGTCGGCAAAGAGCAGACCTTACATTAAATCGAGTAAACCACGCTTCGGCCTACAAGCGGAACAAAAGAAATTTTACTCAGACGGCTAAAGGGACAACGGCGAGTAAAGAAAGCTTAACTTGTAGCATGTGTGGCCGCCCGTGGCATAAAACTTTAAAAGACTGTCCAGCTCGCAATAAAACCTGCTTTAAGTGCGGCAAACTTAACCATTTCTCGGCTCAATGTAAGAACCACATGGCAAGATCTGGTAATAAATTGCAGTTACTAAGCACTAATAAGGCAGATAAAGCTCTAAAATTGATGACGTTTCAAGAAACGACGCGTTCACTACGTGGAATCGGTAGCGCACCACGAGTAAATTTGGAAGTTAGGTCACCTAATGGATCGGCAAAAATCACCGTGCTGCCGGACTCAGGAGCGGATATCTCGGCCGCGGATGAAACTACCTTACGTTTGCTCGGAGAAGACGTACGGAACATGGGCCGTGCCACAGCACCAAGAACTATATACACAGTCGATGGATCAACACTGAAGGAGATTGGCCAGCTCAAAGTACAGCTGACGCTGGGTGAGGTAACTACTGAAGACGTTTTACACATTTTTCCTTCTATTCCAGGCGGCATGTTAATCTCGTGGAGAACGGCTAAAACTTTACGAATTCTCCCATCGTTTTATCCTAAGCAGATTAATAGTGTATCACGGAAAGCAACGACGAGCGCTACACTGGAAGACTTGGTCGAGGAATTTCCAACCGTCTTTGATGGAAAGATTCGGGTAATGAAAGGAGAAGAATTTCGCATCGACTTAATGGATCAAGCGCAACCATTTTGTGTGAGTACCCCTAGGGTGGTGCCTTATGCTTATAGAGATAAATTAAAAGAAGAGTTAGAGCTTTTGGAATCTCAAGGCATTATAAAGGCCGTGACGGAACCTACAGAATGGTGTGCACCTATCGTGGTCGCACCAAAAAAGAATTCGGATAATATTAGATTGTGCGTTGATTTCTCCAAGTTAAATAAATTTGTGCGACGTGAACGTTATACATCTTCCTCGCCGGCTGAAGCTGTAGCCGACATTGATGCAGAACAAGCACGTTTTTTCACAACATTTGATGCTTTAAAGGTTTACTACCAGTGTCCTTTAGAAAACAATAGCCAACTGCTAACGACCTTCATCACTCCATTTGGCCGGTACAAATTTCTACGTGCCCCATTTGGTATTTGCTCAATCTCTGAACATTACAATCGAAGAATGGATGAAGCTTTCTCTGGATTAGACAACTGTCGAAAGGTAGTAGATGACGTTATTATATTTGACTCTAACGTAACCGATCACATCAATAGAGTAAGAAAATTTCTTCAAAGATGTGCAGAACGAGGGATCTCTCTTCATAAGGATAAGTTCAAATTTTGTCAACAACGCATTAAGTTTGCTGGATTCGAACTATCCCAGGAAGGCTATAAAATTGATAGCTCCTTGTGTAATGCACTTAGTGATTTCCCAATACCTGCTAACGTCACTGACTTACGTTCGTTTTTTGGTCTCGCTAACCAGTTGTCTAGCAACAGCAAAACTGTAAGCAAGTACTTATTGCCTTTAAGACCTCTGCTTAGCAGTAAAAACGAATTTATCTGGACTCCGAAATTTACTGAAAGTTTTAAACAAGCGAGAAAAGCGTTGTCTGAAATCCCACTTCTTGCTTTTTACGACGTTAACAAACCAACGCGATTACAGACTGACAGCTCGAACAGTGGTTTAGGCTTTTTACTTCAACAATGCAGTGACAGCACCTGGCGTACGGTTCAAGCTGGATCGCGCTTTCTGACGGATACAGAAACTAGGTATGCCACAGTCGAAAAAGAAATGCTGGGTGTCACCTGGGCGATAAAAAAATGCCACAAATTTCTTGCAGGCCTGCCTCATTTTGACGTCATAACTGATCATAACCCTTTAATTTCGATTTTAAACCACAAGCGTTTAGATGAAATCGAGAATCCACGGTTACAGCGCATGAGGATGAAGGTCATGGAATACAACTTTACTGCTCACTGGCAAAAAGGTGCATCGAATCAAGCCGCCGACGCCCTGTCTCGTAGCCCTGTCTCGTAGCCCCGTGTCGGACCCAACACCAGACGATGAAATAGCAGAAAACGGTATCCAATCTATGCACAGGTTTGCAGAACTCAACGCTTGCGTAGATTTAAATTTAAGGCTTGTCAATCTCAAGGAAGTCGCATCAAACGACCAATGTTATCGCCAACTAAAGCAGATCATTGTTGATGGATTCCCCAATTATAAGTCTCAATTGTCTAATACGTTAAAACCCTTTTGGAAGATACGACATGAATTAGCAGTTGACAATGACTTTATTGTGTATGGTGGTCGATTATTCATTCCGAAAAAACTTAGAAGTGAGATACTTGCTAATTTACACGAATCTCACCAAGGCGTTACCCGTACCAGGGAACGCGCTCGTTTGGCCGTTTATTGGCCCGGCATAGACCATGACATTGAAACCGTAATTTTATCGTGTCAAAAATGTCAAGATGACCTCCCCTCGTTGTGCAAAGAGCCAATGGTGTTGAGAAATCAACCCATTCGCCCTTTTCAGGAACTAGCGATTGACTTAGCTGAATTTAATGGACAACACTATCTAATTATGGTAGATTGTTTTACAGACTGGCCGTCAATTTATTTCATGAGGCATAACACTACGTCTATTGTGATCATCAAAGCTTTACGTGACTATTTTACTCGCACTGCAATACCAGATGTTATTTGGTCTGACAACGGACCCCAATTCAAGTCTGAGAAATTCTCCAAATTTCTTCATGAATGGGGAGTGCGGCATCGTACTTCTACTCCAACCTATCCGCAATCTAATGGGAAAGTTGAAGCAACCGTAAAGAGCATGAAAAAGTTAATTCGTCGTTCATGGACGCATCGCTACCTCGACGAAGATCAACTAGCAAAAGCTTTGATGCAGTATCGAAATACGCCATGCAGGAAGGATGGATTGTCACCTGCTCAGAAACTGTACGGACGACCGACTCAAGACACCCTTCCAGTACATCATCGGGCCTTCTCTCATAAATGGAAGAGCGAGATGCAACAAGCTGAAACGCGAAAAGAGATGTCCATTGAAGACACCAAAGCCTACTACGACAATCGTGCTCATCGTCTTCCTGAATTCCCGATCGGAACTCACGTCGCAGTACAAAATTCGAACACCGGACTGTGGGACATTTATGGGAAAATAGTCGCTGTGGACGACTACCGGAAATACACTGTTAAAACTGCTAGCGGCCGATTGTTAATTAGAAACCGCAGATTCATTCGACGGAGAATATCTGCGTCTATCCCCTGGCCCATCGAGCCGCCGGACAATGTCAGACCTTCCGCTAGTGTCAACGTGGACTTGCCTGCTCGACCGCGCAGACAGGTTAAGAGACCGAATCGACTTATTGAAGATCCGAGTTGGCCTTAACCTGCCTGGTGGAATGTATTAATTTTGGTGTTGTATTTTGTAGTGTCATTGAACTTAAGGGGGAGGTGTTGTAGTATTTGCAATAATATGCTGGAAGCACTGCTTGTTGCAATCAGCGCGAGGAATGTCCGATTCTCCAGAAGCTACATTCTTGCGCTGACTGCAACGTGTTTATGTTAAGTTTAATCAGTTCGACTTATGCACTGGTAGAGAGCACACGTGTAATTCTTTTCCCTCAGTTTTCACAAATAAAAGGTATCAAACAATGATGTCATCCTGACGAATCATCGCATAAACAGCTCAGTTTTGAAATTTATTGTTTTGTTTGTTTGGTTTTATCACATTTAACTCACCAGTTCTAAACGTTCAAGTGTGTTCTTTTGGCTTACCATTTTCCTTAGAGCAGGGGTCACCAAACTTTTTTCTCTGAGGGCCGGATTGCTGCGAGATTAACAGCTGCGGGCCGGATGCATATTGCGTAAAGATATACAACTATTTAGAATTTCCATTGACTTGAATTGAGCAGAATAAATAACAAAGTCAGCGGTGGAATAGCAAAGTTGTGATGAAAATCGAAAGGTTGCTGGAAAAGTTATCCCCTGCTGTGATACACGACAGGGCATCGAGCTCTTAAAAAAACATTACATCTTTCCAAACTTGGCCTAGACTGTCCCCATTTGTGGTGGCCTAATGATAAACAGCAACGTCAGTCCTTTCCCAAAAGTTTGGTAACTTTTTTCCTTAACAGTTGTAGTGCAGCTGTTATTTTCGCGGCACGTGGCGGGTCGGATGAAATCAGTTCGCGGGCCGGTTCCCGCCCCCGGGCCGTAGTTTGGTGACCCCTGCCTTAGAGCAACATTTTTGGACCAAGCATTGCTTAAAAATTATTGTTTTCGAAATCATTCATGGAAAATTAAATATGTTCAATTGTTCACAGCTTATGTCCTTTTCCAGAAGCTCTTATTTCACTGCATTAGCAGTTTTTGCTTACCACGTCATGCACGTAATTGGCCAGAATAGCAAATAATTGTGGTGTGACACTCTTGTAGTTCATGAAAATAAGTCCGGCTTATTTTTCAGATTTCACCGTGTTTTAGAACTAAATTTATTTATTAGGGATTAATAACAAGTGTTGATAGTTTGAAATTTGCTCTATTTGTTGTTTATTGTATTGTAATTACACGAAACAGACATAGCTCTGCAACAATACGACATTTAACACTATAACACTAGCCGACAAAAAAAAAATTTTTTTTAGTGCCGAAGATATTTCAACTGTTTTTAGCTAATTTCGAGTCGCTGATTTCGAAAATGCAGTCAGTATTTGTCTATGAGGTCTAATTTTCAGGTTACATGATTCCACTGCATGAGTGCACTTATGCATAATTGTTCATGTAATGTAAAGTCTACTCACGAGTCAAACATATTGTTAAAAGACACAAATCAATTTCAGCAAGCCAACAAAGAACTTAAAGTGCCCCTGACAGGTTGGATCCAAGTATAGTAACTTTTTAAAGCATTTCCTAGCGCAGAATTACACTTAGCGAACTTTTTAATCTTAACCTCGTAGCTCGACTGGTTAGGGCGCAATTTAATCAAACGACTGCCCCGCAGCGCCACCACAGGCGAAACTCCATATTTCACTGCTCTGGGACGACTTTGGTGGTATTACGTCATCCTAAGTGGACGTTGTTAGCAACGGATGAAACAAACGCTTCCTAGATGTAATTGGTGGATCACAGTTTGGTCGGAGTTGGTACAAGCGGTTGCTTTTTCGAAGATTTATTGTTTTTTGCAGTTTAATAAAACTGTACTGGATACGTTCCTACAAAACCTAAAATATACTTGAAGTGAAAAATGAAGAAATCGTACGAATCATCATTCATATTTAATTCATCATCACTATTCAAAAATAAATAAAATTTCTCTCTTTCTTTCATAATGTGCCTTCAGTTGGCCATTGAAATCCTGTGTAACGGCCATCTGGATCTGGAAAATTGTTTCGGATTCGCCAAACAATGCATGACGGCATCACAATCCGATTGTTGCATCCGAGAACATCACCTTGTGGTATACACTCCAACACATGCCAGTAGGCGTTTTTACTTGAGTGGTATTAACAAAATCATCTTCAGTGAAGTGAACATATACGACTAGTTTTGTATGGCCCATCCCACTTTCGAACACTTGAAGAAAACTTTGACCATTTTCTTCTCAATACGGTACCTTGTTTTGTGGGAAAAGAAAGCACACGGTCTTTATCACTGACAATGTCACATAAACAGCAATTTGTAGGCATTGCCTCAACCATAAATTAAAGGTACTGTTTGTGAGTTACTGTTGTTACACTGCAAATGGCAATAGCCAGATTAGGACAAATAAAAAAGTATGAAAATTGTAGCCCTATGAAACTGCAGTTTCAATTGAATTGAGATGCTGTTTGATAAAAGTAAACTCAACCTATTTGATCGAAACCTGATAGTAATAATAAGTTCACTTTTTCATTTTGATATTTCTTAATTTGCACATGCTTTAGACCAACAGAGCCCCACACATTCACGTTTTGCAGTAGCCGTACCATAGGCGTAGCCAGGGGGGGGGGGCGAAAGGGGCCATGGCCCCCCCCCCCAAATTTTCAAAGTTTGGATTCCGAAGTTGAGCCCTTTGTTGAAAATATAATAAAGTTTGTAGAAATTTATAACGTTTTCCAAGACATCTGGCTATTAACACCCCAAGGACTTGTTTTAGACACACAGAAAGACACCAATAAAGTTTGCAAATCGTAAATTGCGCAAAATTTACTCGATTTACGTTTCTTTTAACTAATTTGTGAAAGCAATTTCAGAATGGCTCATTCTGTTGGGTTTTTGTGTAGCTGAGTTTTTGGTGTTCTCTAATTTTAGCCGCAGATTTTGCCCGTTCGTGTGTAAGAGCTACCTTTAATAAGTTAATAGCTGTTTTTCTGCTAATAAATTTCATACAGATATTACCCTAAAAGTGTTTCCAGAAAGCGCTATAATCCATTATTTAAGTGTAATTTTGCAAAATTTTTCCGGGGGAGCATGCCCCCGGACCCCCCTAGAATACGCGTGCCTTCGGCACGCTCTAACCCCCACCAGTTTCATATCTTCCTCTTGCTCAAGCCACCAGGATAGACCACTGCACATCAGGTGGCGATGTCTTAAATCAAACACTTTGTCTTTCTCTTCAATTCATCAAATATTTGGCCACCCCCAAATTTTTTTCCTGGCTACGCCATTGAGCCGTACCATACTTTACCAAGTCATCACAGAGAAAGAATGTATCCTTCCCGCTTACTGTGACGTCACAGCGGTGTTGCCGTTTTTATTTTCGTAATTGAATGATTGCCAGATTCGCCCATGTCAACGAAAGTTTGCAAGCGTGTAACTTAGTAGCCTGTTGATATTTTTTACGATTTGCTGGTCAGGGAAGTTTGTTAGTGTCTTCTTTTTGGTATCTTAGGTAAATTTCGCAAATTTATTTACCTGTCAGAGGCACTTTAAAAACCTACACACAAACATAGGATTATTAGGTATGGTAGCTTCTTATTCTTCACCTTGCTTAAGTGTCTGCCATAAACCTGCGCTTAAGAGATCTACGAGAGTGAACTGCAAAAGCATCATCGCGTTTAATAGACCAGCAATAGTCAGCTAGCATGGTAGCATCCCACCCATCTCCCATCTTAAATCCTCTAAAAAAAGGACATATGGTAGCCCTAATTTTGGATGAGTTGGTACTTTTGACAGAAAGCCACACAGCAAACTTCAGCTGCAAACCAGAAGGAACCACCCCATAATCTCTACACAAGGAATCATTGCTTGCAACTTTCGAAAGGTTTTTCCAACTAGTTTTATTATGATTTTTTTTTGTGTTCCGGTAGCTACCTCCAACGGTTGCGCTTTGAAAACGTGGTTTTAGCAATTACTGAAATTTGTAAAGAATTGTTTACGCTCCAGTAGGCCTATGACTCAAAACCGATTGAAAAGCCTAACTATACATGTTGTGCATCAATTCAGACGTCGCAAAATTTTATCATTTGATGCTGTGATCCGTAACTTTGCATTGCAAACAGTCCAGAAAGGGTTGAATTAAATCAGGGATGTCCAAAGTCCAGCCCGCGGGCCAACTCCGGCCCACGAGACGTTTTTGTATGGCCCGCGCCTGTTGTTGTACAATGTGTTATTTTTGGCCTGCAGACACACAAAAATAATATAAATTCAACTTGCAGTTTTCAGAAAAATTATTGTAGCTGTTGGCCCGCGAACACTTATTATCAAATCTGGCTCGCGTGGGAAAAAGTTTGGACACTCCTGAATTAAATGCTTGATTGAACTATTTTCGTTGCCTGTAGGCCTATTGTGTGTTTACAAAGCTTTCTAGACAAAATAGTTTGTGTCAATGGCATTTTTGCTGCAAGTGTAATCCAGTGATTATTGATGATTTTTTACATTGAACGAAGTTCTTTTGATGCTGAGGAAAGTAGGCTAATTTCAGCTTAACACGAACATGCAACGCAAGATACAAATTAGTTGTATATTTGCTAAAAAAATATTATGGGGCCCATTTTTCGTATTGTTTCCCGACCAGTGCTGACTTTTCTCGGAGGCCCTGGTTTTGAGCGACAATAAGGATTCGAGGAAGGTACGAGTAGAGGCAAAAACGGAAGAGGAGTGGAAATGTTGGTTGCAGGAGTACAGTAAAAGCTCAAATACTGCATGGAATATTAAGACAACGTATCCTAATGTTAAAAGATTTGCCTTTAGAAAGACTACATATGTCAGCACAACCAGCAGGCGTTCAACAAAAGCAATGCAAAAAGTCAAATCAAAGTAAGTTGTTGCAGTTAGCCTATATAGTTCTGTAGGCTATAATCACTTGTGTATCCTTGCCTATTTTTTGTGTTGAGTTTTGTTACAATAGTTTTTAGAGTTTTCACAATCAAAGGTCAAAGAACCTTTACTGAATTTGAATAGCTCGCAATATTAGCCTAGAATAAAAAGTATGTAAAAATTCAGTTGATGAAGATAATTGCAAGGGAATTTAGCCTACCCTGCTTCCATTTCATTTTTTCTTGTGTAATATGCTCCATTTTTGTTTGTTTTAATAGGTGCCCTTCAAAGATGAGTGTTAAGATCAAACGCATCACAACTGATAACAAAAATAAAGATCCAATGGTGTCCTCTTTTCCTTGTTACTTTGTTTTGTTACTTTTAAGGAAAAACACAACCACACTTTGGAGTCTTGTGCTGCATTAGAGCAACTTAAAATTCTGCCTGATACGAAAGCAACTTTTTTTTAGATATTTTCAAAGTGGATTTACTGCTGCTGAAGCTTTGTCAGTAGAGCAGTCAAAGCTTTCTGCAGCGGGAAATTTGTCTGACATAGCAAATAGCCGCATGAACCCAAAGCGTGACTCTGTGTATTGCTGGTGGGGGTTGACAATCATGCGGTACATACACAGGCGAGAAACTGTTTCAATGCATCAAAGACTTTGCACAAACATTACAATCAAAAGTGCAATTAAAGGAATTTGGGAATGGTTCACTTGTTTGTGTGGTTGCTACCCCTCTGATGGAACGTGTTCATGGAATGCAACAATCTTGTGGAATGGTTTTTGTAGACTTCACATCTCATTTAGGCAAGTAAAATCTATGCATCTTCAGTTGATGCAAAGTTGGCCGTCTGTATATGTCAGGTGTTTCCAGTGGCGTAGCAACGCAATATGCCGCCCTTGGATTTTTGCACGAAATGCCGCCCCCCTCCTCCCTTAACACTCGTAAAAGCTGATTAAAATTCCACACAATAGAAAAATTACAGCAATGTTTGTTTAGTTTTTATTGAAAGTTCAAAATTCAATACGTCCAGCTTTCATTGAAGCAAATTCAGCAATTAAATCATCAAAAGATAATGTCTCGACTAAATCATTTTTAATGAACAGTAGGCTATTGCTAGAGCAGACAGCCTGCTTTCTCCCATAGTCGATCTCAAGTAAGATTTTATCACCTAAGTTTTGAAAAAAACTTCTTTCACAGCTTGCGATGAAAACGGCAACATTGAGGTGAAGCTTATGGCTCATCAATGAATAAGGTGTTGATTCACATAAACGATGTTTGCTTAACCACTGCAGCACGTCCAGCAGTGCTTTAGCGTCATTTTTAAATGTAAAACCACTAGATTGTACTAGTCGATTAAACCTAGAGATTTCTAATCTTAACTCAGTAAAAGTTACGTCATCAGGATACATTTTCTCAAATTTGTCCATATCTATTTCGATACTGTCACTTCGCAACAAGGAGTGTAGATTTAAAAAGCCGAATACTTCATTTAGCAAGCACATATTGCTGAAATGCTTTTCAGCTTCACTCCGAAACCGGTCCATAGCTTCTAACATGCATCTCTTGATTTCTTCAACAGCCGAGAGACTATACGGCTGCATATTCGCCAGGCATTTTCTTCCTTCTGATCCGACTCTCTTCGATCGGTATTCCTTGCTTTTTGCAGATCTTGATCGCTCTTTCAATGCATTGCTTTATCAGCGCATTGCACTCATTGTTCAAAAAAACAATAAATGCTTCCATCCTGTGGGTATATTTTCCCAGAGACAGACCTTTTCTCTGTAATTATTTTTGAGTGTCATAAGATTCTTTTGGGACTTCCAACCAAAATTGTAAAAGATCGCATCAAAGATTCCACCCTCTTGTCCTCGTGCATCAATATTTTCATTTTGATCACAAAGTTTGTTTAATGCACCCACCACACCAATGAAATATTGCTGAAGCGCTTTCACAGCTTCATAGTGCGCACTTCATCGTGTGTCAGCCACTCGTTTTACCACATTTGGCACATACTTAAGCAACACCTCCCATCTGTGAGTAGAAGCAGAAAAGAAGAAATAAATCCTTTTCACAACAACAAAAAATTGTTCAGAAACTTCCGACGATCTCACTGCGTGAACTCCTGTAAGGTTAACTGAGTGGTTTCTACATGGGATAAACAAGGCCTCAGAACTAGTATTTTTTTTATTCTGCATTGTACTCCAGTACTGACTCCTGCCATGGTGGAAGCATTGTCGTATGCTTGGTCTCTACACATCATTATGTTTAAGCCATTTGCTGAAGCTCATTGAGAATAGACTTAGTAATTTCGTCTGCATATTTTCCGTGCAGTGGAAAAAAAATTCAGAAAGGATTCCTTTATTTGTAGCCTACCTCGTTATTGCTGTCGATTTTGAACTACAGTAGAACTCGGTTAATCCGGATTCGATTTGACCGGCGATTTCATCGGGATTAGGCGAAGATCCGGTTTAACCGATGACGGTTCTATCAAGCCTGACTCAATTGTACTTCCAGTTTCATCCGGATTAGGCGAAGATCCGGATTAACCGAATCCGGATTAAGCGAGTTTTACTGAATCTAACAATAAAAGCCATTTCATCGATATGAGAGTCGTCAGGAGTACAGTCAAGTAAAATTGAGACGTACTTTGCTGTCTATCTCCTCCAGCATGTGATCTTTAACCTTTTTACCAAAAAGCTCAATTAATTCATTTTGGATAGCTGGTGAAAGGTATGTTGTCATGCTCTTTTTGGCGAGTTTGGTATTAAAATGTGCTCGTAAATGACTGTATGGTACTGTAATTTGCAAGGAGGTTTAAAATTTCAAGAAAATTTTCCTGGTTCCTTGAATTAGAATCTTCCACATTACCACAAAGAGTAAGATTTTGTTTACTAAGACACTTTATGATTGCTATTACGCTCTGGAAGATTTTTCTCCATCTACTTTTTTCCTTATTCATAAGAATTTAGATTTTTTTGTCAGTTGTTTGAGAATAAACTAATGTGACTGTCTTTGTTCGTTTAAAACAGGGGTCACCAAACTTTTTTCTCTGAGGGCCGGATTGCTGCGAGATTAACAGCTGCGGGCCGGATGCAAATTGCGAAAAAATATACAACTATTTAGAATTTCCATTGACTTGAATTGCGCACAATAAATAACAAAGTCAGCGGTGGAATAGCAAATTTGTGATGAAAATCGAAAGGTTATCCCCTGCTGTGATACACTACATGGCATTGTGCTCTTGAAAAAACATTACATCTTTCCAAATTTGGCCTAGGCTGTCCCCATTGGTGGTGGGCTAATGATAAAAACAGAACACCAACATGTAGGCTGCCTGGTGGAAAAATGTACAAATTCAACATACAATAACGAACTATAAGAACAAACAATTTTAACAAAGAAATCTCTATTACACAAAAGGCAAACCCAACCTTTTTCCTTAACAGTTGTAGTGCAGCTGTTATTTCCGCAGAACGTGACGGGCCGGATGAAATCAGTTCGTGGGCCGGTCCTGGCCCCCGGGCCGTAGTTTGGTGACCTCTGGTTTAAAACGTTATCACATTTTGCCGCCCTCCAGCAACGTGCCGCCCCTGGATTTATCCACAAGATCTAATGGGTAGTTACGCCACTGGGTGTTCCCAACGTTTTTTGACCCAAACTCTACTACAGTTCGAATCTGTTAATTGCATACCTAAGGTTAATGATTAAACAATTTCGACTGCACTTAATTCATATCACTTCTTTCCAAATACATTTTGATGACATCACATGTTGTCTTGTATGTTTCATTACAAGATTCTTTTTCATTTGTAGACCAAACAAACGCCACTCTTACTGTTTTATTGTGTGGAAGTCCTATGGGTGCTCTTCCATTGGCAGTGATCATTTCCAGTGGCCAAGATGAGGAATGCTGCACAACTGGTAAACATAGTAGTGATGAAACTACCGCAATCATCTCTTTGCAAGCACTGTTAAAAAGTTTCAAATTTTAACGTCCGCTGTCGGTCCACTTCAGCCATGCGACAAAACTGCCTGCATTGCCACAATGGGTGTCCGTTAGAACACACAGGACACTCCCAATCGCATGGTTCTAAAGAATAGTTTGCACCAACGCTGCTCTTAGCAGTATGGGGTCCACCCGGGGGGTCCACTATATCCCCGGGTCCACCCCTTACTGAACCCTGTGATGCATATGACAGAACACCTTTACCTGACTTGGTTCTTCTTTCCTGGTTCGATTGAATCTTGTCCCTGTTGAGAGCTTGTGCCAAATATCCACCTTGGACCCGAGCATACTGGTAAATATGATCAGCCAGTTGAGCAAACGTAAGCCCTACTTAAACAGAGACCTCAATCAACCGATCCTGCAGCTTGGGTAGCAGACGACTCACAATACTTGTCAGGGTGTGACGTGTGTTCAACCCACAATCTAGTCTTCCCCCACAAGTCATTTCACAATCCTTCATCTGACGCGACAAATCCAATAGTCCCTGCGTGTTCCCTTCCTTAAATGAAGGTCCATTTACAGGCCTCGAAATTTGTACTTTTTTCCGAAATTTGACTGGCCCTTTCAATTTATTATTATTATTATTGTAACTGTCTCCGCCGCCAGTGTAGCCAAATCGTTTGGCATCCGCTGGCTTCGATCAGTCTTTCAACAAGGTTGATAGGATCTCCATTCTGTTTTGTCCTTTGCGATGTTTTGCAATCGATGGAGATGTGGTGTGCTGAGCAGGGATCCCAGGCCAGCTTTCCTGATGTCAGATCTCAGCAGTTGTAATAAATTGGTACGGTGACGTCCGGTTCGGCCTTGGTACTTTTTGCTGCCAATTATTGCAAATTCAAGGGCTTTCTGGGGAGGTGAGTCCTGGTGAAGTCTCAGAATGTGTCCAAACATGTTCCATCTCATGGTGGAGATCTTGCAAGACAATGGTTCACTGTTGCATATTTTGTAGAGATTTTTGTTCGAGATAAGACTGTTTGGCCAAGTATGACCAGTTATGACACGTAAATGTCTTCGATGACAGGCATCCAATCTTTCAAGACTTCCTTTGGTAACAGACCAGCTATTACAGTTGTAGATCATAATTGGGATGCAGTACGCGTTGTACAATCTTAGTCGCAACTGTAATGGGATTCTCGATCTCTTGCTCCATAGTTTCCAGTGTGATCTGAAAGCGACATTGCCTAAATTGCAGCGGGATTTGACATCGGCAGTGCTGCACAATAATGATCCCAAAAGTTTGTGTGTACGCCATTTTTCGTTTTCTCGAATCGGTAGGCTATCAGTATCAGTTTCATTTGTGTCTGCAAGAAATATGTGGGTGAATTCAGTTTTAGTCTCATTCATGAAAAGATTGTAGTTTTTCAGGTTCTTTGTAGCAATAGATTGTAGCATATCAAGTGGCTGTCTTTCCTCATCCAGAAACTCAACATCGTCTGCATACTCCATTTCCAGAGGCATGCATGTGTCAGATATAAGGGGCTTTGGTCTGGAGGACTGCTCTCGCACTGAGCTCAATGCTGCAGATAGATAGCAGGTGAAGAGTATTGGGGAGAGGCTGTCTCCTTGAGGGGAACCGATGGTAGTCTCAAAGTTTGCGGACATTTCGTTGTTAATGCGCACATACAGTTTCGTGCCAGCTAGCAGGGTGCGGGTTAGTCGCAGTTCATCTTCATTACAGCCAGCTTGGTCTAAAATTTGAAGGATTTTTTTGCGTTTGATGGTGTCAAAGGCTTTGGACATATCTATTCCCATTTTGTGGAAGTCCCATTTTCTAGCCATTACCACTGAAACGAGCATACGTTGTGCCCAGACAATGTCAGCACAGCTTCTGCCACGTTTGAAACCGCTTTGGAAAGGTCCAGTGAAGCTGTCAATTTTGTGTTTAATCCGATGCAAAATGATGATGGAGAGGATTTTTCTGATGCTATTGAGGAGCACAATGGGTCGAAGATTAGCTGGTGGTCCTTTTGGTTTCTTGGGTTTTGGTATAGCAATTAGTATGCCTTCTCCGATGGTGTATACTGGTTTGTGTTGTTTGAAAGATTCATTAATAGTCTGTGATATTAAACCGGAGGTTATGTCTTTGGAGAATTTGAAGAGTTCGTTGTTGACGTTATCAGGGCCAGCAGCACGACGGTTTTTCAAAGAAGAAATTGCTGCAGACACTTCCTCAGTGGTTATTGGTGTTTGCAAGGGTCTTGCTTCTCCGGTGAATGGTTGTATTGGTTCATCATCTGAATCTGTAAATTGTTGCTGAAACCATTTTCTTACAATCTCTACTTTGCTTTTGTCTGAGAGCACAAAACTGCCATTGACATCTTGAATCATAATGGGGGTAGGAGGCTTTCTCGCTTTAAATAGTTTTGCTGCTTGAAACATTTTACTGCTGTCTTCAGATGCGGATATTTCTTCTGCCAAAGAGTTGGCTTTCTTTATTGCAACCTCCTTTAATCTTTTGGATATGCTGTGTAGGATGTTTGTACGTTTCTTTCGGAGGTTAGAGCGTTCCATGTTGTTTGTGCTTTGATAAATTTGTAGCCTTAAAGCTTTTTGCTGTTTGGACAGATCTGCTACTTGTTGATCAAACGTATGTTGTGGTGGGTTGCTTCTGGTGATGCCGGCAGCTTTTATGGCTGAAACTTTCATGCAGTCAAGTAGATGGTTTATAGTTGTGTTTGGATCATCGTTGCGGTCTAATTCGCTCAACATATTCTTCAGAATTTTCCTATATGATTGCTGGGTCTTTCGATCATCTCTCAGACGATGGATGTTGATTCTCTGTTGCTTGGATTTCTTTGGATGGCGTTCGTGAATTAAATGAATTTTATCAATTCTTAGTTTCGTGGAAACAAGCTTGTGGTCAGAGTTTAGGTCCGTGCCTGCAAAAGACCTTGCGTTTTGTAGTAGAGGGCGTGCTTTCTGTTGACAGATGACGTAGTCAATTTGGTTGTAAATAGGCTTACTTAAGTTGGGGTTGTTTGGATCTTTCATAAATCCCGTCCAGGTAGTGCGGTGTCTGCTTGGGTGTTGAAAGGCAGTGTTGCTAGCAAAGTAACCATTGGCAGAAAGGAAATCCATGAGTGCATTACCGTTCAAATTGCGTTGGCCAGTGCCGTAACTGCCCAGGCATGCGTTTAGGCCCGTGTCAATGTCATCTTGGGTAAGCTTTCCGAGTTTGGAGTTCATGTTGCCACATATAAAAGTAAGCCAGTTAGCGGGGGTGGTGCTAGCAGTGTGAAGTTCTGCATAGAAATTTTCAAGATTTTCTGGTGTTTCTGCTGCTCTTTCAGAGGTTGGTCCATAGGCGTTGATCAGCCGCATTTTTGTTAGACTACCATTTCGAGTTGGAATAGCGAGGTCCATAGTTGCAATTCTGTCGCTAACGTACTTATAGTTCACAACATGGTTGATCAGCCTTTGGCCAATAATAAATCCCAAGCCATAATGAACTGATTTGTTTTGTTGCAGCAGGACAAGTTTGTGCCCTGTTTGTAGGTTGACTTCTTGGTGGTCCTTGATTTTGGTTTCTTGAATGCATAAGAGATCAATATTGTAGCTTTGGCAGTCTTTGCCCAGAGTTTGCTTTTTGGTTTCAGCATTAAGGCCTCGTACATTCCATGTGCCGATGGTGATTTCCCATGGTATAGTGTTGGGCCTTGAAGGTGCTTGTTGAAAGTTAGACATCTTTCCGAAGGTGGGCCGAGGGTTTATCCTTTTACCACCCACTCGGTGTTTATGCGGCTGTCAGCCCGCAAGCCTAGACGATGATTAGCTTCCTGAAAAATCAGTACTGACAGGGTGAACCGCGAGAAGGTTATCGTCTTTTCCCACCCCAACGGACAACGGCCCTTTCAACGGACATTAAATATCTCAACCGGACATATTTTTTGCATGTAGATTTTGCACAAAATCACACTACAGTATTGTGTAGTCGTGTTTGTAGAGGAAAATTTTCTACAACAGAACAACTCTGCAATGGTTGATGGCTTAATTAACCGACCCTGAAGTATACTGGAGCAGATTGCTTGCAAATAAATCAGTGCGTTAATGACAGTCGTGTAATGTTATTGCCAACTTTTGCCAAAATTTTCGAAAATTTTTTATATAAACGGATGCTGAATTTTATTGACAAATGTAATATTTTAACCCCAGCTCAACATGGTTTTCCTGAAAATGATTCAACAAGATTAGCATTGACAAAAATTTATGATGATTTACTTTCTAACTTGAATGATCACAAATACACATGCTCGGTTTTTGTTGATTTAAGTAAAGCTTTCGATACAGTTGATCATGGCATACTTTTAAAAAAAACTTCACCATTATGGCTTTCGTGGCAAGTTTTTAAACGTTTTAGCATCTTATCTAACAAAGAGAATGCAAAGTACAAAAATTAACGGTAAGAAGTCTAATTTCAATGTTGTTAAATGTGGTGTCTCACAGGGGTCAATCCTTGGTTCCTTGCTTTTTCTTCTTTATGTGAATGATCTTCCAAATGCATCTTCTTTTTCAACTACACTTTTTGCTGATGACTCAAATTTTCATATGTCAGATAAATGCCTGTCATCTCTCCAAAAAAATGTCAATAGAAAAATAGAAAAAATTGATGTGTGGATGAAATCCAGTAAACTTTCATATTATAGTAAAACTACTTACCTATATGATCCTCTGCAACAAAAAAAGTGCAGCAGAAAATTTTAGTCTGTCCATCAGTGGCCGATCCATAGAAAGGAAGAAATGTATAAACTATCTAGGTGTAACTTTGGATGAGCGATTGACATGGCATAGTCATATTATTAATCTTAGAAAGCAGCTTGCAAAGGTTTGTGGCATAGCATTTAAGCTGAGTTACATTGCCCCTTTAACAATATTACAAACTTTATATTATGCTTTGTTTCAATCCAAGATCCAATACTCGATTATAAATTGGGAAAGAGCAAACTCTACATTGCTTGCTCCACTACAAGTGTTACAAAACAAGTTCATTCGATCCTGCTTATTTTTGCCGAGGTCAACAAATACAACTGTTCTTTATCACCAATTTAATGTGCTCAGAATTGACGATATTATTAAATTAGAGACTGCAAAAATTATGTACAAATATGTGCACAAAATGCTGCCCCGGGCCTTTGCTGGCTGCTTTATTTTTGTAAATGAAATTCACCATCATAAAACCCGTCAGAACCAAAAGAATGATTTATATTTGCCTTCTACAACGTCAAACTCTGGTAAGAAGATGCTATGTTTTAATGGAGTGAAACTATGGAATCAACTACCAAAAGAAATAAAAGAAAAGTCTTACAATGTTTTTAAATTTAAATATAAATGTTTATTAATGAATTTGTGCAATGATCACTCCTGAAACGTATCATCCGCTTATTTCTCTACACAGTTTTTTTTATGTTGCCCTGTGTTATTCCATTGTTAATGTATTGTTAATTCCATTGTTAATGTTTACAAATTAGTGCTATTGTGCTATATATTATATACCGTATGTGTTAATGTTCTTAATTTTGGGTCTTTTGTTTAAATGTTTGGGTGGCAGCTGACTTTGGTGACATTTTGGTCTTTCGCTGCCATCCTTGTTGTGCGAATTATTTGTGTTTATTGTGTTTTTGCTTTTTGTGTCTTTCTTTTTCGCCAACAAAAACAAAAAATAAACTGAACTGAACTAATGACGCAATAAACACAATTGAAATCAACAATCCAAATTTCCTTATTACATGATCTGTAATTGAACAAGTGCTCTGATGCCTAAGCTAGTGCCTGAAACCAACGTGTTGATTCACTGTTCACTGTTGGTGAAATTGTATTTCTGTTCGCAGTTTTAGTTTGTGCAAGTTGGAGTGACGGGTGTTGATTTAGCTGGTCTGCTGTTAACTCGAGTTGTGTTATAGAATGATTATTTATTTTGCAGATTCGAGTTTTAAGTTTAATAAAGCCAAATAACGGTTACAACAATTTATTAAACTTATAATTTAAAGCTTTGGTAGAGAGTTTGCTTTGTTGAACCATAGAGAAATAAAACAAAGTAACTTCAGCGGGTTAACATGATGTATTACATACACAAATATAACATAATTAAAATAAACTCAAACGTTTTCGACACGTACATGTGTCCTCATCAGGAATTACATATCTGCAATATAAATAAAATGAAAATTGTAAGGTAAATTTGACTTTGCATTATAACTGCAACTGTATACTAACGACACTCCAGACTGAAAAACACAAACTGAACGAGTAACGACACAAGAATGATTACAAGTAAATTATACGGTGGAAACAGATCACATGAGGTGTAAACTACAGGCATTTGACAAACAATTAGAACACACACAAGAGGAACGATGAGCCACAGGCGAATAACTGCCGGTTGAGAGACGGATTATTACGTTTGATTCTTAAGGCTTCCATGATCTTAGTCTGAAAATCAGATCTGCCTCGAGAGATGATTTTAAATTGGTCGATCGAGACATTGTCAGTGCACGTTTCACAAGAGGCGATGTGCTCTTTAATTGCACTTTTGGTTGTTAAGTTTGGGTTTAAGTGCTCCCCGGTCTATGTCAACAAATGTCTGGTTGACATACCAATGTATGTCTGGTTTTGGTATGTCACGTCATTGGTATGTCAAACAGACATTTGTTGACAAGGACCGGGGAGCACTTAAACCCAAACTTATCAACCAAAAGTGCAATTAAAGAGCACATCGCCTCTTGTGAAACGTGCACTGACAATGTCTCGATCCACCAATCTAAAATCATCTCTCGAGGCAGATCTGACTTTCAGACTAAAATCATGGAAGCCTTAACGATTCAATGTCCGATAAACATCGAATCTACATAAAAACGACAATATTGCCAGCCGACGTAAATTAGCACTTTGGATTAAGACTTTGTTAAAATAAACGTCGGGAATTACAATCAAGACTTATAGCGCTGGCGATCGCAGATGGATATATTCCATCAACAACAAATATTCCTGCACAATGCAACAGTGCCGATTATGACGCGCTGACCTAATTTTGCGTTACTCTTTAATACTACATATTTTCGACAGTTAATTCACGATCATTCTATTGCGAAATTAAATACTTGGCTAGAAGAGACCGGCGGCCAAACTTGGCCGATTGAGGAGGTAGCACTGGCGGTCATTCAAGCACTACTTAGCGGCCAGCATGGACGCATTCTGCTTTAAAGCTTGACAGTAGGTTACATCATTATAACATAGCTTGATGCCTTTCTTTGTATAGGCTACCGGACACTTGTAGGCTATCATTACTCAATATACAGTGAGCTGATAAATTAGCATTATCGCTATATTTTATCTTAAAACTTGAAAAAAATTGGCCTTTTAGTAAACAAAAGTGCCTTTTTTTCGTAATCTTGCCCTCCCAGTCAAAAATCGTTCCGGCGCCCCTGGTTCCGTGAGAAAGCATTTGGGGGTCCTTGATTACCTAGATGAATTTTGAAAAACAAACAAACTTTGTTCTATATGCACGGATGGAGCACCAGCTATGCTCCGGAACAAACCCGGATTGGCTGCTTTAGTAAAAAACGAAGCTCCTCGCGTGGTTGTTACCCATTGCTTCTTGCACAGGTACGCTTTAGCAGCAATAACTTTACCAGCAAGTCTCAAAGAAATTTTGACGAATTGCATGAAAGTCGTTAATTTCATCAAAAGCAGAGCTGTAAACCACCGTAGCCTACTTTTAAAGCGCTCTATCAAAAAGTAGGGTCAGATTACGAAGTACTTTTGTATCGTTCTGAGGTGCGTTGGTTATCTAGAGGAAAAGTTTTAAAACGACTGCAGTAGCTAAAAAATGAGGTATCAACTCTTTTGAAAGCAAAAGGAAGTCCCCTCTCAAAATTGTTTGAGAGTAAAAGTTTTGTATACGGCATGGCCTACTTAGCCGATATTTTCGGTCATATTAACAATGTTAATCTTGGCATTCAAGGACCAGGTGTAACAATAATTGATGCAGGTAAAAACTGAAAGCGTTTTTAGCCAAGTTGCCAGTTTGGAAACGCAGATTGGAAGCAGGTAATGATGCTAACTTTCCAATGTTAGAAGATCTTATCTTGATAGATGAAACTCAAAGAGAATCATGAGAATGTACTCTTTTGAGCTCTATGAGAGAACAATTTTGCGCACACTTGGAAACCCTGCAAATCTCTTTTCAACGTTATTTTTATTTAGAACACCTGCCGAACGAAGTTAAAACATGGATTCGAAATCCTGTTTTTTTTCCTTGAACAACATTAGCGATGACGATCTCAGTAAAGATGACCTAGTTGATTGAGATCAAAAGAGTTATTACGCATTGAATTTCGTTCAAAACCTGTGGAAGAATTTTGGTGCTCACAACTGCAAACCTACCCATTCTTGGCAAAGCAAGCGATTATTGTTTTGTTACCATTCATAACCACTTAGCCTCTTCGCGAGGCAGGATTCTCAGCTCTTGTTACAATAAAAACTAAACATCGAAATCGCCTGGACGTTGAAGATGACATGCGTGTTGCATTGTCAAAAACTCAACCACAGTTCAGTCGTTTAGTTCAGGAAAAGCAACAACAGCCCTCTCATTAAATTTGCTTACGTTGAAAAAGTTTCGGCATGGCACTTTAAGTCACCTTAATATTCAAATACTGCTGACATTTCTTGAACAATTCATTCATTTTCTTATTTGAGCAACTGTTTTAACCTGATATTTGCCGTAGGAGTCATAGCGGCAATGCAATATGACACAGTACAGTAGTTGAGTAGCATAATTATTACAATAGTATGTTAATTGAGTTTCAGGCAAAATTTAGGTAAGGGTCCGCAGAAATAATAATTTGTCTAAAGGGGTCCGTGACAACAAAAAGGTTGGGAACCACTGTCCTAATCAATTAAAGAGCACAGTGATTTAGCATAAAAATTTAATTTTGGCGTGGTAAAAGTGCTGACATGAAACATCACCAGAGTTACTGCCTTTGCGAATATTTTCTAACATGTTTACAGCAAAAGATCGCAGAGCTGGATAACCATTGGATACCGGGGCATTGTCACATCCAGATGTACCAGGTGCAGCTGGTTCGAAAGGAGAGTCATTTTCTTCATCATTGCTGCAGAAAACTGCTGTTTTTTCCAGTTCTCTTCCTCTATCACTTGCGACTTCTTTGCTGCAGCGAAGTCATCTACTCGCTGTTGTTTGAGGCTCTTGAAAAACAAGTTTTTTGTGTGAATGATAAATGTCAAGAACACAAAATAATCAATGTAAATCAGTTCAGTTTGTTTTTATTTCTGACTGTCACAACGAAAAACAATATATGACAAACATAACAAATAATATTCTTTCGGACAAATGACAGCAAAAATCAGTGTTAGTCAAGAAAAATCTTTTCGACATAGCATGACTAGCTTTAGTGAAAGCAAAAGCCTGCCTTTACAGACATAGAAATCAGAACATCTGAATCACTTTCCCGCGAGGAAATGCTTTAGGAAAACGAAAAATCCTTAAACCACCCACTATCTAGAGTTGGTTGCACTACATCTGCAATGGTGAAGTCTGAAGTGGGGTTGTAGAATTGGCAGTAACCCCATTCTCTTTCTCATATGGCTCCAATCAACATATGTTGTTATAGAAGAGCCACGTCAATGACAACAACTGACCAACCTCAGTACACAACATGGGACCTGGCTCTGCATGACCATGTTATCAAAGAATATACTCATACAAGTCTGTGATCGAACAAAAGTTTGGTACATTTCATAGAAAATGACTAGACAAAAAAATTTGAAAAGATATGTAAGAACTCACCTTTTGTAAACTCTCTTTTGAAGCGTTTTCGTTGTTCTTTTGTCAAGAGGCCCAATTTGGTATAACGGTGCTTCTACTCCACGATAACGTTGGGAGAGTAAAAACTTTAATTCTGTTTTAGGAATGCGATCTTCATTAGAAAAGAGAATAGTTAGCTTTTTTCCACCTTCCTAAAAAAATAATTCCTTATGAGTGCTCTATCTCTGTGAACGTGCAATTAATTATTTCAACACATTAAGGTTTTGAAAAGTGTCTGCTAGTTGGTTATTGTACGTGTACAGTGTACTGTTCATTCATGCAAGCATTATGTTAGTATTTTTAACAACTACCCTTCATCTATATGAAACTATATGAGTTGGTCTATGTTTTATGCCACTACCTTAATCAAAACGTGTCAGAGAAAAAGTTACAATAGTAAAGTACTTGAGTATCACCTTCAACAAAGCACAGAATGCAAGAACATATTGTAGTGTTGGTAAATCAGCAGTGGGAAGCTCCTTGGAGGGTCCAATGACAGAAGAGCTTTCCATGCTTCTTACTCTCTATTTAGAACTTTTAGGCATGATTTAACAGTTAGCAATGCTACCCACAACAAGGTCAGATTTATGAATTAAAGATAATAGGCTATGTGAAGAGATTAATGTAATTTTTTGAAAAAAAGGTAATCTGCATAGCCTATATACAGTAGACAGAACTAAGAATTTAAGTGCTGAAAACTTAGTTGTCTGAGCCTTCCATAATACTATGAACTTTATTAGTGTCATTCTCAAAGCTACATATCAAAAATGTCAGAACCACAAATAGCAACTTGACTTGAATAAGCAGTTCTTATTTCAGAAGACCTGATAATTACAGACATTGCCTCCTTCTTTACACAATTTAGAAAACCTAGCCTAACCTAACTTTGAATCGAAGCCTGAATGATTATTTAACAACCAAGCATAAATTATAGCAAACAGTTCGGCAAAACACAACTTCTTATCTGAATTTTACAGCCTTATATCTTCATTAATTAATCTAAATTCCTGTATCCATCAGTTATCAATTCCTATTCAACATCACACTACTGTCGTTGCTGCGAACACTCCATTTTAGTTAAAACGATGCACTGTACAATGTACATAGTAGCCTACTTTATATATGTAATATGTTTAATATGTAAATAATATGTTTAATATGTAAATAATATGTAATATGTTTAATATGTAATAATATGCCGTATGTTCATTGTTTATTCTTAAATGCTCGTGTTGTTGATTTTTCTTTTTTATATTGGTTGTAAGGTTCAGTCGTCCCCGAATGATTTCATCAACTGGCACACCTCCAGTTGCTTTAGGTATGTGGAGCCAACTGGTTCTTCCAACTAATTCATCTACTTTAAACTGTTAGGTTTGGTGGCCGTGCTTAATTTACTTTCGTGTACGTAACCTTTAAATTTGCATCGCATGCACGTTTTAAACTTTTGTATTTTTGCCGCCTTTTACTTTTGTTGGTTTTGTTTCCGTTCACTATTTGTAACTTTATCATTGCTGTTGTTTTCCGACAAAGAAAAATAAATTGAATTGAATTGAATCAGCATCAAGCTATAAACGTCTAGTCTCAGGAGTCAGGCTCCCAGCAGCAGAGCAGACAGCAATAGCTTGCGCGCGTGTGTGCGGCACACAACGCGTTTTCCGTAACTAGCCATTCAGAGCGCGCTATCTGGATCACGTGGATTGATGCGTTGTGATAGTATTTTTTGTGGAATCACCTTGCAAGAATAAGAAAATTCTAATCTTAAAATGCTTACATGTTTACGGATACTGGAACTTCACAAAAATACTCTACTCAACAGTAGTCACCCTGTGTGATAATTTGATTTTGTCCATTCAAATTTCACATCGCCTAACACACACATTCACGAACCAATCGTACCGTAGCCTACCAAGGTAGGCTACTACGCAAGAAATTAATGATTGATATGATGTAACCACCACAGGCTGAGTTGCTGATTCTATTTGGCGACCAATAGTTGTTATGCGGACCGCAAATACATTAAGTAGAGAGAATGCAATAAAGGAGACCCAACACACAGCAAAACTGAGAAAATTGACAGGGTTTAGCCCCACTGCGACCAGGGAGCTTGCAGGGCGTGGAATAAGAGGGATAGACAGTTAGACACCATCCAAAATTACAAATTTATAAACTGAGCCATAGTAATGGACTAAGCCAGCATAGAGTATAGCAGAGGAAAAGGATAAAAAATTTACTGAGCAGTAACACCAGCAGTCATTTAGTTTTCACGAATCCGGTAGGCAATTACATCTGTATTAATCTATCAGTATGATACTGTTACGAACAATCGTTCTTAAAATCAAACGTCACATAAAACCGTTAAGGTCTACTGAACCTAGCGTCTTACGTAATGAAATATTACTAAAAAAATGAGCAGAGATTGCACAATTCCTTTGCAACACCTGTAAAACATTGCACAGACCATTTGAACTCTAAAGCTAAAACCTCAATTGCTGAGGTAACAGGGATCAGTTGTCAGTAGCCTAGATGTAGCCTAACAGAAAATATATTTCGCACTTGCTAGTGCATCGTCAGTTCTGATAAAGGGCAGTTAAAGCCTACAAGTAATGTTTTAAATAACAATACAGTGACGCAATAATGTCAAAACATGAGCATAAATATTGAAAAAGCATAAGCGTAAATATTGAAAAAAATGCTGAATGAAACCTAAACCAAGCCGGCAGTAAAGTAAAGTACATACCGTACGTATCAAATACATAAACGAGAATTGATGAAAGAGCGGTGAGCAAAGCCTGCAAATGCAGCGTCGTGGCAAATTACAGCTAAGAAAATAAATTATATGCGAAACACGGCAGTCAAAGGACAGTGATAAACAAACTAAGCACAGCGATAAATAATTAAATGTAGCGTCATGGAAAACACAAAATGTAGCGTTGTCGAAAAAAGAGTAGGCAAAAACGGCAGTGAATAATAAGGCAGTAAAATATTGCAAAAATACCAAAAATGTAGCGGAGCGTCAAAAAATTATACTTGTGGCAGAATTAACTTTTGGATATTTATTTTGGCATGTATCCTATGTATCCATTTATCTTCAAAAGTTTTTAGATTATCAATATTGGGTTGTTCAACAAATGTGACATTGTAGCATTGGGAATGTTGTGGTTCAGTTCTTAGATCATGACATACAGCAAAATGTTTTAAAGGGCGGGGAAATCCAAATTAACTTTGCGAGTTTTTTGTTTCAGCGTGATGTCATTGTGTACAACATGCGTTTTAGCAATAAAAAAATCCAAATTTTGTTGCCCTCGTCTCGCTAGGGCCGCTTTTGTTTGATACCCGTTTGCGAGGTCTCGTTGCGCATCAAGCTGTGATTCTGTTCGCTGTGACGTCACAAGGTACATATAGTTGTGGCCAAAAGTTTAAGACCAGACTTGATTTATGACGATTTTTGCATTACTTCAAAATACTGCATCAGATATAAGATGATGCAACTGAAACAATATATGATGCAGTATTTTGAAGTAATGCAAAAATCGTCATAAATCAAGTCTGGTCTTAAACTTTTGGCCACAACTATATGTACCTTGTGACGTCACAGCGAACAGAATCACAGCTTGATGCGCGCGAGACCTCGCAAACGGGTATCAAGCAAAAGCGGCCTTAGCGAGACGAGGGAAACAAAATTTGGATTTTTTTTTTGCTAAAACGCATGTTGTACACAATGACATCACGCTGAAACAAAAAACTCGCAAAAAGTGAATTTGGGTTTCCCCGCCCTTTAATAACGCAGCCCTGTCATTATTAGAAGAAAAATCGAAAGTGTTCCAAGTTGCACGATGGCCTGACCAGCGAACCGAAAATCTATTAACAGTTTGTCTAACATATTATTCATGGCAAAGTAAACATGTTGCTACATAAATCCCATAATAGCTGCAATTGAGTTCCTGTTTTAACCTAAAAACTCTTTGTGGAGTTCTCAAAGTAGTTGTATGTGCACATTGGTACAAACTTTGGAAATAGCAAGCCCTTAGCTTGCCCGAACCTAATTTGGGCAGAAAACAATTTTACTTACCTTGGCATTATTGTCCCAGTCAGACAGGCATCACCGACAACTATTGGCACTCTAAATTTTGACCCTTGTCTACAGAAAATTTCAACTTTGATAAACATATGGTTGTAACATTCCTGGGGTGGCTGGTTGAATGCTTCTGACTAAGGGTGGCTGACAAGTGACAACAACACTAGATTGTTGAGATCAGGAAGTACATCTTGTATTACGCCACGTGTTGAAGCGATCAAGGCGGATTCAGAAACATCACGTCATTCCATCAGAAGTGTGTCGATTGAAAAAGGGAAGAAGATTACCACACCAGTCTGTTTTATAAGCGAAATCAGTCACCCTTGGCGAGTGCTGCCAGACGCAATGCTAAAAATATTAAAACTTGAAAGTAGGCTTAACACTAAACAGTACAGAATTATGAGAACGTTGAACTTCACCGCAGAATACCGGCTGGTGACGAATATAAGACAGCAGTCGGTACATACGTTGGCCCCAGTCAGGATGACATTGAAACGTAGGAGAGATGTCGTGAATGACGAAAACAAATTAAGTTATGATTGAGGGTTAGAAACTGAAATTGAATACTGGGGCGCAACTGTAAAATCAGCCATGAGAGAAAAAAATATTTACAAGTGTTTTTAGAGAAAAAAATTAAGCATGTATAAAAACAGGTAAGCGTCCATGGCTGTCCATGCCCTGCCTCCGAAGAGATAGGACCCGACACCCATAGAAGCAAACCAGAAAGGTAAAAAAATGTATGTAGCTTAACGGTGCGCGCGCGGTTGTGCGAGACAGGATGTTCCAAAGTCATACTATTAGTTCGAGTATTTTGATGAGGGAGGACGAGACAGCAATTGATGTGGAAGTTCGATGATATATGATGAGCACGACAGCAGGTGATAAGCAGTTCAGTTAGTAGTCCATTGACGGATGACGAGCACGACAGCTGTTGAGTTGTGAGTCCGTTGATGTGTGCCGAATATGACACGAAAGAGGCCAGCTTGTATAGTTGCAAGCTGTGTGACATGCAGCCATTGCATGTCGAAAGTGGCGCAAAAAGCGGCACTGGTTTGGTTGACGTCGCGGTGTGCTTCTGACGTGGAGAAGGCTTGAAACGTGGCGGTGTGCTTCTGACGCAGAGAAGGCTTGAATGATGAACGATGCAGCAATTGCATGTCGAAAGTGTGTCGCAGGAAGTAGCGGCAGATATGGGTTTGACCATATTGGTTGCGTCGGCGGCTGTGAATAGCCGTATTGAAATCATCTCCGTGGAGGCATCTCGTGGTTGAGGTATGTGATGAGGGACTGTTCAACTCAGTGCAAGTCGTGGAGAACATGGGGTGCTGTGGTGCCATGTTGAAGTGGTCTCATCAGTGAGCTTGTCGTGACATCATCGTGGTGCTGTATTGAAGTCCCTTGAAGTCGCGCATCAAGTCTCGCAGCAACCGTGTTGATGGGCACGTCTGAAACAAAATTGATACAAAGTAGCGCCCGCTATAATGTAACACATAAGCAGTATAAGGACATATTACAAAAAAAAATGGCGATACATGCAGGCACACAAGTTGTTAAAGTTGCAAGGCATGACGTGGTCATGGCGACAAATGCCGGCTGGTGATAGGTAGGAAACTAGACATGAAACTATGAGAGTCGTAGTATAGGTAGGGGAGTGTGGGGATAATTGGGACGCGTTACAACTGGGACACCTGCAATATTTCCCGCGTTTTACATCCAGTCATGCTAACGATCACGTGTTCACGTAAACATCAGTTTCCTTTCACTTGTGTGCAGTTGAGATCACTGTTGTAGCAACTATTCAACTTCAGTGGCTGTAAGTAGTTTTTGAGTGGTAAAAGTTATTTTTTAGGCTTGGCATTATTTTGTAATAGTGCTCGAATTACAAAGGTATATTAGTTTTAGTGAATTGGCTGTGTTGCTTCAGGTATCAGCTTGCATTGATGGTAGTAAAGAAGTCATCCTTTTGCAAGACAAATGGTAAAACTACAAAATGGTGTAAAAACATCTTGCAGGAAAACTGGGACAGGCTGTCCCAGTTCTTCCCGATAGTAATGCTAGTTCTCATCGTAGGGTTAGATCTTGAGAAAAGACACCGGAAAAAGTCTAACTCGCTTAACTCGCTCAGTGTCGCTTAAACGTCTGCAAAAAAAGAAATACATTGCTTGTGATGAAAGCTCAGATGATGACAATGTTGTGATGATCATGGCGGATAGCAAAGATGACGAACTTGAGAAAAGTGAAGATGAATCTTTAGATCCAATTTATTTAGGAGGTGTGAATCCAAATGCCTTGCAAATGGGGTGATATGTTCTTGTAGAATTTAAAATAGAGAAGGCTCCCAATCCTGTATTATATGTGGCTCAAGTTGAGGAAACATTTACTACAGATGAAGAGGTGATGGTTAACTTTTTAAGTTAAACTAATAAATTCAACAACAAATTTGTTCATCCGTAAGTCCCTGACTCCCACCCTATTTCTCCACTTGATATTATTATATTTATCCATTCTTTCAAAGTCATCTTCGAAAGGAACAACACTTCGTAGGTTACCAAGGACAGCATAATATTTGCTGTCGAGTTTGGAGATCTTGATATTCGCTAAAAGATCGAAGATATTTTTTCACAAACATGTTTGAAACATTGCATTTCTATATAGTGTGCTGCTGACTGTTAACATCATTTTCGTTATTTGAGTTTGTTATTATTGTAATAAAACCAAAAGACAAGTTTCAACAGCAAAATTTGTGTGCATTCTTACCCTAACCCATATCACTCCAAGGTGTCCCACTTCTCCTAACGACGTGTCCCAGTTCTCCTGCACGTGTCCCATATATACCCATTTGACTCACTGCTTTCAAATTCAAACCATTCATTTTTCTTTAAACCTATGATTTCATGCAATCCAAGATTGATGAAGGGCATCAAACTCCACAAAATATAAGCGCTACTAATAAAATCTCGGGAAGCAAAAAATCGTAATTTGCGTTTTTCTGAACCCTTAAAATTTTGTCTCACTTATCCCCAGTCTCCCCTACTGAGTAGGCTCAGCACTCATTAAAAAAAGCGACAAACACGAGCATAAAAAGTTGTTGCAACGTCACGTGACTGTAGTTAAACGAGTGACTATAGAATGGAAAAAATGGATGCAGTTTTGACGTCTTGCCCAGGACGGTAAGCTACTGTATGAAAAATAGCGGCAAACGCAGGCTGAAGCGGTGCACGAGACTGCTGTGATGTAGGTGACATACCGAGATAAAATCGGTAGGCTGACAAGCGAGTTTGCAGCATATGAAACAATACAGTAAGTGTAGGTAGCGTATGACATACAAGATGGCGTTTGCTTATACAGTAGAACTCGGTTAATCCGGATTCGATTTGACCGGCGATTCCATCCGGATTAGGCGAAGATCCGGATTAACCGATGACGGTTCTATCAAGCCTGACGTTACCTAGATAGAAGGGTATGGGTAAAAATCACCGAAATTGAACGCATTAGTGTGGTCATCTGCCAATTCCGAGACGCGCGATCACCATATTAGCGATAGAATTCTTTTGAAAAGCAGTATGCATGTAAAACGAATGTATTTGTAGACTCTGCGTCTAACGCAAGAACATACTGGCAAAAATATCTTCAGACATGCGTGTCGGAATAATCTGTAGTGACTCAAAACTTTTGAAAACAGTTAAGGAAGACGAGTTTCTTTGGAAAACTCACAAAAATTAAACAAAGTCTTCTATTGGAAAAACATCACCGACATACCGCCGAAAATTCCACCTACATCTTTTCAAGTTACAGTACGAGTTTGGGCATTTGCGCACGAATTTTGCGTTAGGAGGGATTACTGTTCATGAAAAGAAGAAATCCGCAATAATTTATTGCGTCACATTAACGGAACAATAGATAAGAAATTTCTCGCAATAAGCCACGTTACGTTTTAGCATAAAATGGCAAAACTGTCGGAAAATCCGGATAAAGCGATAGAGAAAGTGCAACTTTTGTCCGGAATAGGCGAAGATCCGGATTAAATAATCCGGATAATCCGAAGCTGTTTCTCAAGAAAAAGATTACAAATCATTTGTACTTCCAGTTTCATCCGGATTAGGCGAAGATCCGGATTAACCGAATCCGGATTAACCGAGTTCTACTGCATAAACACAGAAATATTTGCGCTGGCAGTTGACCAGAGCGCAGTGAGACATCATGACGTAGTTAGTTGACATTACAGATATTTAAAAAAAGTTTTGCATGCAGTGGTTTCTATAGCAACCACAAGGATAAGGTACCATGGAATAGAAGTTAGTTATAAGTGGTTGAAAACGATTAATGTAGCAGCAAGCTACTAGATGATTACTGTACAGATACTTAAAAAAAATTTTTGTATGCAGTGGTTTCTATAGCAACCACAAGAATAAGGTACCATGGAATAAAAGATATAAATGGTTAAAAATGATTAATATAGGCTGCAGTAGGCTGCTAGATGATTAGAGATATTTTAAAAAAAAAATTTTGCATGCAGTGGTTTCTGTTGCAACTATAAGGATAAGGTACCTTGAGAATAGAAGTTAGAAACTATGCATATAGACTACAGTAGGAGATAATTACAAAAGGTTAAAAAAATTTTAGCATGCGGTGGTTTGTATGGCAACCACAAGGATAAGGTACATAAAAATAGAAGTTAAAAACTATGCATTTTGACTACAGTAGGAGGTAATTAAAGAAGTTAAAATTTTTTTTGCAAAAACGTGGTACATTACCAGGTGGCGTTGATGTCTTTGTTTCAGGTCGTGAGTTCTGAAAATTTACTCGGAGGCACCATTGTAACATTCCTGGGATTGCCGGTTGAATGCTTCTGACTAAGGGTGGCTGACAAGTGACAACGACACTAGATTGTTGAGATCAGGAAGTACATCTTGTATTACGCCACGTGTTGAAGCGATCAAGGCGGATTAAGAAACGTCACGTCATTTCATCAGAAGTGTGTCAATTGAAAAAGGGAAGAAGATTACCACACCAGTCTGTTTTATAGGCGAAATCAGTCACCCTTGGCGAGTGCTGCCAGACGCAATGCTAAAAATATTTAAACTTGAAAGTAGGCAAAACAGTACAGAATTATGAGAACGTTGGACTGCACCGCAGAATACCGGCTGGTGACGAATGTAAGACAGCAGTCGGTACATGGTCTTCGCGAGGCTTAACATTATTGGGGAAAAAAACAATCACTAAAAGTTTGTTGACGTCTACGTTGATGTATAAACTTAACGCTCTTCTTGTTTCGATGCCTAAAAAACTTTTGTCTAACATCAACAGAAAACTTTTCCAATTTCTGTGGGGTTCGTCTTGGGAACGAGTAAGTCGCATGACTTTTTGCTGTGATATACATGAAGGAGGCATAGGAATGCCAGACATACAGTCTTACATCTATGCGTTCCAATCTCGATAGATAAGCAAACTGCTCGATGAAGATTATTCTGCTCCTTGGAAAATTGTTGAACAAGCTTTGGTATCCCCAACCATGCTCATGTGTCTAGCAACCAGCACCTTTACTTCAATAAACAAGAAAATCAAAAATATTATACCCTTTCAGTCAACCTCTGGTTGCATGAAGTCTCTGCAAATATTATACTGTCACCACAACGCATCACACGCCGAGACTTTGCATCAGCCCCTATGGTTAAATAAGTCAATAAAACTCAATGGGAAATCTCTGTATAATAAAGAATTAGCTGAGGCGCAAATTCACTTTTTTGGCCAATTGCTAGACCATAACGGACAGTACCAGTCTTACGATGACATATGCTCAGCTTACAACTTGACACCCAGCAACGAAACATTTATTAAATTTATCGAACTCATTTCATCATTAGGCTACCTCCTTCTTAGGATGGAGACAACGGCAATTTAAATCGCCCAAACTACACCACCAACATTACCACACTCACATCCAACCTAAACACAATATGCGAATCAACAAAAACTGCATATCACTTTTACCTTGACAAAGTCAAATTAATTCCTACAAAGCAACAAAACAGATGGCAGCACATTGCTGGAATGAATTGGAACCTGACGCGGTGGGAAAACATTTACAAATCTGTACACTACAGCACGCTAGAGAGCAAACTACGAGCATTCCAAATAAAGTTGAATCTCAGAGCAATGACCAATGACGCGTTGTTTGCGTTTGGTCTGAAGGAGAGCAACCTCTGTACATTTTGCAAAATTGCTACGGAGAATACCTTTCATTTGTTTTGCGAATGTCATGTTGTAAAGAATTATTGGGAAGATGTTTTTTCTTGGATATCAGCAAAACTGAGATACCCTGTTATAGCTAATGACCAGTTGATTCTGTTTGGAACTGTGAATTCTAATTTGTTGAATTGTTTACTTTTATACGCACGATATGTTGTTTATCGATGCAAATATGCCGAAGCTAACTCGACAATTTCCCAGTTTATTCAAACGGTGAAAGAAACTCAGCAATCAGAGCGAGTGATCGCTGTAAAGTCTAAGAATTTGAAAAAACACCAATTGAAATGGAACCACATGACATAGATAGATTGTGAACTAGAACTTGCATGCATCTTGCTGATGTGCTGATGAGTACAATATCTTTGTGTTTGTTATCTGTGTTGTAAAAATAAATAAAAAATTTTTTTGATAGATCTTTGTAGTTTGTAGTTTGTAAGATAATTTCCAATTGTTTTTGGCCTTGTGTATGTGACCATGACATCAGGTTCAAGTTCTTTTTCTTTTTCACTCATTTTCAATAAAGCTGGGAAAGCAGTAGCCCACACAGTCTTGCTGTTTTTCTTTGAAGGTTTTGGTGGCCTAACCGCCTAAGTCTGTCAGTTCAAGTTGAAGCAATTCCAATCATGTCATTTGTCATCGCGATAGGGAATATATTTTCTGTTACTATTTATTATATATTTTCTGTTAGCCTACATCTACTGACAACTGATCCCTGTTACCTTAGCAATTGAGGTTTTAGCTCTCTCGATATGGAACAGGGATCGTTTCAGAACAATACTAGGTCAGAAAGCGACGCAGACTCCGACTCAGCTCAGCAGCAGCCTAGAGCAGTTAGCTACCGTTTGAGCACCTGTGAAATTGCATAACAATGCATATGGACTATTATCTCACAGAAGCTGGCTACGTGCATTTCAAATATCTCAAGTCAGTTTCGTCATTTTAGAATCGTTGTTTGAAAGGTTGGTCGCTTTGCTTGTGCTTACCAACTAGAAGAAATTTCCGTCTTTTATCCAAGTAATGTGTATTGTGGTGACAAGTTTTAGTGGTGTACCGTGTTGTACTCTATTTTCGACAGCCAGTGGCTATTTTTTGCTGAAATACAATTCTTGAAAAAGGACGTTTTCAGAAAAGTATTTTTTTCGTTTCGGTGTCATCGCATACAGACGAACGGATCCGGGAATTTTATGTTACAACTTTCCCACGAAGATATTATGGTTTACCGCTGTGACCATTAAAAATAAAAGACGTGTTGTTGTCAGTTGGGACCGAAGAATTTCAAGCTAAAAATTAAAGACGTCTCATTGTTGGTTCGTGGCAAGAAAGAAAATTAAAGACTATCGATCTGTACTTGAAGATTCAACTGGACGAATCCAAGCAAGTTGTGTGGAACTTTCAATAGCCGAGATTGGAAGACTCCAGAAGGGGTTAGACTTCATATACCCCTACAACTA
Source organism: Aplidium turbinatum (assembly GCF_918807975.1). Taxonomy (NCBI): domain Eukaryota; kingdom Metazoa; phylum Chordata; class Ascidiacea; order Aplousobranchia; family Polyclinidae; genus Aplidium; species Aplidium turbinatum. Next base: position 22,006,015 of record NC_137484.1, on the reverse strand, counting down.
TGGTACTGTGCATTTAAATTCTTTTTTCTATTTTTACGGTCATTGCAGTTAAGTTTATATAACTACTGTAATTGTTTGTGTGTGTGTAATTTAATTTTAGTTGTTAAGCCCGGTATTTCATATGTCTACACTCGGTGTCGACAAGGACTCGACCGCCGTCGACTCGATTGGGTTTAAACCTGATGATGTTCTTTGCGGTCGGGCAGGCCATTCTGGGGAGGGACCCAGTAATGATAAGGCTAAGTTAGTTAGGGAGGCCCGGTATCTTAGAAGGGATGTTTTGACTCAAATTGGAGAACTTTCTGTAGCTCTAGGTTCTTTGGGTGATAAGCGGGAATTTTTAATTTTTAGATCTAGGTCCTCTACTTTGGAAAAGGATTTACGGCATTTCCATGCACTTCTGAGTGAAATTTTTAACTCTGCAATTTTGGTAGAACTTCGTGATAGGGTAGATCTCGAATTTAACTTGTTAAAAAATAACTTTGAACAAAAAGAAAGTGAGTACTCAGATATGTTGGATGCTGACATACATCCTGAGGATAGCGCTTCAAATGTAAGCACTACATAGGATGTCTAGGAGCTCGTCACGGATAGTTGCACAAATTAACCTGCAGCTAAGACGAGAGGAGCTCCAAACCGAAGCGAGAGCTGCTGAGGCTGCCGCGAGAGCTGAGGCAAAAGCTGCTGAGGCCGCCGCGAAAACTTAGGCCGCAGCGAGAGCTGCTGAGTTCGCATTCAAAGACGCCCAGTTGAGGGCTGAACAACGTAAGGAGGTAGCTTTAGCTGAATATCGATCAAAGATGGGCTCCCGGCGTAGCTCTAAGAAGGGTGCTTCTAGGCATCAGAAGGGCTCTAGGCATTCCAAAACTGAACTTCAATCGCGGTTAAATTTACATAACCTTTTCCAGACACCTGTTCAATCCATAAGTGGTCCAGTACAATCCGCATGTTTTCAAGCTGTTTCAGGTAGTCTCGGGGCCGCAGCTAAGGATCTTCCGAAGGCTCTAGAGCCAAGGCCTGCGAATCATGGCCGAACTCTTCCCCCAGAGAGTACAGGTCACGGGGCCGCTATCAGAAGTAATGTTTTGCCTCCATTAAAGTTTTCTGCGCCGCTAGGTTTTGATCGCCCAGCTACACGTAGTTTGAGTGGTTGTGAGAGGCGTATCGCGTCTACTGATTTTAACGTGTGTGAGGATCGTGATCGGGCTGTGCATGTGACTGAGCCCTCTCAGCCCCTTAAGGCAGGGTTTCCCAAAGTGGGGTCCGCGGACCCCTGGGGGTCCGCAAAGACTGCACAGGGGGTCCCTGACGATATGACAAAATGGCGAAAACAGGCTTGACATTGTACGGTACCGTACTTCCATTGTCGCAGATGAATGCCGCCGTGATTTGTAACTAAAATGAATTATTTAATGAATGTTAGGCCGTGTCAATCTTAAATATTTGAAATGAATTAGTACGTCTTGGTAATTGCTCTACCTTAAAAATTGCATTCGGCGTTTATGATGCAACAATTAAACGTACGGTGTATAGCAGTCGGGAATGTTTGCTATATAGCTACAAGGTTAAACTGTTTTTCGGTTAGCTACCTGTAGGTCTATGCAGTCCGAGCATTAAAATAGATAACCCCATAGGTGGTAAGGTTATGAAGTTCTGAAGTTTCAATTTTTGTTCGAATTGGCCTTAGGCCTAGCTTAATAATTCAAAATAAAATAAAAATAATAGATAAAAACATAGAAATAACTCAATGCGAAGGGGCGGTGTTTAGGTATAAGAGTATCAGTAGCGAAGGGACGATAAAATAGTAACGAATCGAAGTTATCAGATAATTCATTTGTGTTAACTTTTAGTAGAATGGCAAAGGTGGCACTGCAGCTGACAACATTTTTTACAAATATATTTCTGCGCAGCTTTTTCTCCGGTACGGTAGTCTACAAAGTCAGTAGGCCTACAACAATTGAGGCTAAGCGATAGCCTGTTGCCAAAGTTTGTGCTGAAATAAATTTGTCAAACATGTACCGGTAGTCAGCTGCAGTGCCACCTCTGCGATTTTTCTAATATCCTGACTGACACGGATATTTTTTTTCCGTTTTTAAATTTTAGTGTTATAGTTCAAATCTTATGGATAAATTTTTGAAGCGAAAGGATAAGTCGAATGATTCGGAATGTGAAGCCCAGCAATCTCAGGATGTTTCATCCCGGAAGACGAAGAGACAAAAAGTTCGAACATACGATGAGGAGTATCTTAAGCTCGGGTTTATTGAATGTCCTTCAGATGTTACTAAGCCTCAGTGTTTAATATGCTACAAAACATTGTCGAATGAATGTATGAAACCAGCCAAGGTAAAGCGGCATTTGATGGCTCAACATCCTGAGCTAGCTGGAAAGCCACAGGCTTTTTTTGACAGAAAGAAGAAAGAATATTTAAAGCAAAAAGAAACTTTTACACAATCTTTGGTGTCGAACGAAAAATTAATGAAAGCATCTTATTTAGTGGCGCTAAGGGTGGCTCGAGCCAAGAAAGCTCACACAATTGCGGAAAATTTAATTCTTCCAGCAGCAATTGACATGTGTGAAGTAGTTTTGGACGGCAAATGTGCAGCCAAGCTTAAAGAAATTCCATTGTCGAACAACACGATTTCAAGAAGAATCGATGAACTTTCGAATGACATAAAAGCACAGCTGCTTGAAAGACTGAATCAAACTAATTTTTCAATCCAATTGGATGAAAGTACGGACATTGCCAGCCAAGCACATCTCTTGGTTTATGTTAGATATTCATGGGGAGACGAAATGATAGAAGATTTCATGTTTTGTCATCAAATGCAATGCAGAACAACCGGTTTAGACGTTTTCAACGTACTTTGTGATTTCTTTTCACAATCAGAACTGTCGTGGGAACGATGTGTGGCTATATGTACCGATGGTGCAGCTTCAATGACCGGCAAGCACTCCGGGGCTGTAGCTCGTATCAGGGAAAAAGTACCGAACATTATACGAACGCACTGCATGATTCATCGCGAAGCGCTTGTTGCGAAACATTTAGGAAAATCTTTGTCTGAAGTCAAAGTTATCAACTGTATCAAAGCTCGCCCACTGCAGTCCCGAATGTTTTCGAAACTTTGCGATGAACTAGGCTCAGAACATTCAAGCCTTTTGCTCCATACGGAAGTTAGATGGCTGTCGCGAGGAAAGATTGTAGAACGCCTGTTTGAACTGCGAGAGGAGGTTTTAATTTTCTTGCGAACGCACAATGCGGACTTAGCTTCACTAGTAGCCGATGAAATTTGGCTTGGGAAACTTGCATATCTGGCAGATATTTTTAACCTTCTCAATCAACTGAACTTGTCACTTCAGGGAAGAGATGCGAACATTTTACTCAGTCAAAACAAAATAACAGCATTCACAAAGAAACTCAACATATGGAAAACGAGAATAAATGAAAATGTTGTGGATATGTTTCCTGTTCTGTGTGACTACGTTGCCAACAAACCTTTAATAAATACAGATTTGATTTTCTCTGACATTCAACAACATTTAGAATTGCTTTCTGTACATTTTACGAAGTACTTTTTAAAAGAGACATATGAGAATTTTGACTGGATTTTAAACCCTTTTGTTGTTACAAAGACTGATCTGTCAGGACGCAAAGAAGAAGAATTGGCTGAATTGTCATCTGACCGAACTTTAATGATTAGTTTCAATCAAAAGCCTCTTGCATCTTTCTGGTTAAGTGTTGAGAACGAATATCCACTGCTCTCACAAAAGGCTACCCAAATGTTATTACCTTTTGCCACTACCTACATGTGTGAGACAGCATTTTCAGCTCTTACAAATATGAAGACAAAATACCGGTCCAGACTTATCGTAGACTCTGAATTGCGAGTTTGCTTGTCACAAATTGCTCCAAGAATTGACAAGTTGTGCAGTAAGAAGCAATCACATCCATCCCATTGATGTTGTCATTTCGATTAATAAACATGATTCAGTGTTACTTATTTTTATTTGTATTAACATTTATCGCTGGTTAGGCGGAAAATTGATGCGACATAAGATTGGGGTCCGCGAAAAAACACTTTGACAAATAGGGGTCCATTGCCCAAAAAGTTTGGGAAACCCTGCCTTAAGGGATATAGCTTGTCTTCTCCCGCTAAATCGAGTTCTCAACAACAGAATTGCTTTTTTGAATACCAAAATAGTAGGACGTTTTTTGATAAGGCGGCCTTGATTGGTTACGATGGTAATGATATGCCATTTATCTTCTTTAAAAATTGTGTTACGGCTTTGATGGCAGCTTCGCCTTTTAAAGTTACAAGCAGCTTGTGTTTGAACAGCTGCTCAAACGATTGCTAATTTGGTTTGCGACACTCCTGGCTTGTCAGAGGAAGACAAGATAGAAATGTCGTTAGATCGCTTATCCCAACGTTTTGGAGTTCGTGAAGGTCTTTTTGCCGAACCGGAAATTAGGAAGTACCGCTATGGTAGCAAATTGACTTCGATCTCTTTTAGTGATTTGAAAGAGTTTAAAAATGAATTGTCGCAGTGTCTGCTTTACGTGCAAGCTTATGGTCAGTGTGATAAATTGAAAGGACGTTTTGTTTTGGATTTGGCTAAGCGACTCCCGTTTGATGCTAAACAACGCTATCTTGACTTTTTAGGTGATCAGTATGGTGGCACTAATGAGCCTACTTTTCACAGTTTGTTCGATTTTGTAGTACGGGAGCAAACGCGCAAGTCAACTGATTTTAGCGTTATGCTAATGGGCGATTCTGGTGAGTCGCAGCATTTTAAAAAGTTTGGCAAAGAAAAATTGCCTTCATGTCCGGTTAGGCAGACGTCGGTAAAACCCTATGATAATGTGATGTCAGGGAGTTCGCAGTACTCGACTGCTGTTGGTGCACCGCGCGGTGGTGAGGCCAGACGTAGAGATCTACCGGCATGTATTTATTGTTCGTCACGTGGTCAAGCTGAACATTAGTTTTTGTCTAATTGTAAAGATTTTTTGCGCTTGACACCTAAAGATCGGAGAGATATTATGGTTAGGGACTGTGTTCATGCAAAAACAACTGTCATAAGTGTGGGCCTAACAACGATAGGAAACACTTTTTCTCTTGTATGATTTTTATGTGACGTCACATGATTCTCTGGATTCGGTTGGCAAAAGATGATGCTTGTGCCAGAGTTCCTTTGCGTAATGTTAAGATTGGAAATGTTAAAGCAGCCTTTGACCGCATTACTGCTGCTCGTGTTTTGAATCCAATGACGGGTAAATCGAAGTTGGTGTATTGTCAGCATGATCCTGGTTCGCAGTTGACGTTTGTTTCGAGTGATTTGGTGTGCGAACTTGGCCTTAAACCGTACGATAAAGCGTCGTTTAAAATGGATACCTGGCTGGTCAGAAAGCTACTTGTGCTGACCTTGTTAAACTCAACATCCAGTCGTTAGAGACGGATGAACTGTTTTGTGGTGTATCCTCGGTGGTTAACCCAGCTTGGCCTGACGATGTTAAGACTTTACCGCATAAGCAGGATTTAAGTGTATTGTATTGTATCCAACACTCAATACGAGGAAGGGACATAATGATGGTGATGAGCAGTTTTGGTTAATTTCGCGAGTAATTGTGACCTAACGTTTTTTCACTGTAGTTTGGTTCAGGGATGAGTCGGTTTGTTGGTTTGTTGGTTTTGTCGGTTTGTTGGTTTTGAATCTTTATCCTCGGACTGACAAAGTCTTGATTAGTTATTCCTGGTAGTTTCGCATACTTGTAGAGGCTCTTGACGCAAGGCCGGTTACCGAGATTGACAGGGTGAAGTTTCCGATTGCTGAAGTGTTGTTGCCGGGGAATTATTCCATCCATTCACTGGGTGCCGCTGACTGGAGAGCAGTCCTGAAATGCGTTGCTCAATCGCACACTCCGAGAGTCGAACCAGCGCCGCATGCCTTGGGCCGGGTGCGTAACCACTGAGCTAACTGGGCGGACTATGAGTCGATTGCAGTGACGTAACTGGAAAGAAAATTTTAGGAGTCGAAAACAACTGTTCGGTGATAACGTCATTCAGCATGGCAATGATATCAAAACGTTGTAATAGTATTAGGAGAAATCGGGGTAGTACGGATCCCCGGGACTACAAGGACCTCACAGGCTAGGGCAAGAGTTAGCTGTAAGGAAAGGTGAAAGAAAAACCTAATGTAAATGGTGTTGGCTGCAAAAGTTAAAGTAAAGACGAAGTTGCTTGTTTTCTAAGTTAATTATAGAGAAATACTTTTTTATTAACCATAAACAACTGGAGTTTTTTCGTTACGAGATTAAAAAAAAAATGTTTTGCGCAAAGCATAGGCCTACTGCTGATACAAACAGGACCCCTCAAAGGGATCAGACGGATGCAGACCTATGAAATCAGTTGATTTGGTAGGCATTCTCACCTCGCCAAAAGGCCCAACGATGGTGTCAGGGCCTGATTAAGGCTAACGGGGGCCCGAGGCACAGCTAAGTTTAGGGGCCCCTATTGGCAATCGCTTAACAACAATCGCTTAACAACTTAAAAATAACAACTGTGCATACACTGGCACAACTTTCACTACCTATGCCTACAGTCAGGGCCTCCAAGAGCCCTGCCGGGCCCTCCAGCGTGACATGTCGCGTGATAGGCTATCTCACAAATGACAAGCAAAATTTGCGGAGCGCGTTCTTACAAAGGATAAATTAGGTTAAAGTATTAACACTCTATTATTTCACAAACAATGCACTATTGTAAATATGACTTTAAATTTACAGAATTTACAGATACACACTAGTTACTAGTAGTTATACACAAAGATAAAATGCTGTAAAATGCTAAAACACTACATAGTGTAAATATAGCCTCAATAGCGTCGCCAGATATGGAATTCTGCCCTAATTTGAGGAAAAGTTATAGCTGTTGAAAACAAAAACTTGTATTTTGGAAATTTTTCTTAATCCTGGGCAAAGATCAAAACCCTAACCTTATTATTAACTCTAACCCTTTTACCTTAACCTTTCCTAACTTTAATCCTAACTCTGGCAACATCTGATTGTAACCATGGCAACAAGTGGGTAAAATCAGCCATTTCGAAAATAATAATTGCAATACTATCCGGCATGGCTGATATAGCATTGCATACGTGTGCATACAGCTTTACATTAACATACAATACCATTTCTGACCTTGAAATCTGCAGAGACTAGGGGAGCAAACTTAGGATGAATGTATTGCTATCATTCACGACATTAAAAAATACCAACTTCATAAGTTATAAGAAATACCAACTTCAAAATATAAAAACATTTTATGCAAAATTGACCTTAACACGCAAATTTAAACATTTTATCGGGCCCCCTAAACGCAAAAATTGAAAATTTTGTTGTTCTAAAAAAGGGCATACCCATGAGGGAGCCCAATCAAAATAAAAAACTAATATAAAAAACAATCTTTTATGCAAAATTGACCTGAGCACGCAAATTTAAACATTTTGTCTGGCCCCCCTAAACTCAAAAAATTGAAATTTCTGTAATTTTCAAAAAGGTCATAGCCTAGGCGACCCATGAGGGGGCCCATTCGACATACAGAACTAATATAAAAACAATATTTTATACAAAATCGTTGAAATCAATCTTCTTATCGCGTGAATTTAGACATTTTGTTGGGCCCCCTTGAACCTACCGGCCCGGTGCAATGCACCGGTTGTCTCCCCCTCTTGTGGGCCCTGCCTACGGTACTAATGTAAAAAAAGTTGGGGGCCCCAAGAACCAGGGGGCCTGAGGCCTGTGCTTCATGTGCCTCATGGTTAATCGGGCCCTGGATGGTGTTTATAGCAGACAACATATTTATATTGCCTTCTGATAAATTCACTTTCAGGAAAAAGAAAACTCACAATGGGAACTTTTAATAAGTCAGTAAAAGCGAATGAAAGTCTGAAATGAAAGTCTTTCTGAATGAAAGTCAAATAGGCTACCACAAGACTCTGTCCGTTTATTCCAGACACCAACACCCGTCCAATCGGCCTGACACTACAGGGATAGGCATTCGTTCACCTCAACCGTCTTCGTACCGGCGTCGGGCTTTTTTGCACAACCACGCACCAATGGGGAATGGCCTCTTCTTCTTCTCGTGAATGTGGTGCTGAGAAACAGGCCGTAGACCACATCATCAACGATTGCACCATCTTCAAGCCACCCAACAGAGTGGAAAGTCTGCGTGTCTTGAATGATGAAACCAAAGACTGGCTGCTCTATAGTAGCCTTCCAAGTAGTCTGTGAAGATCGTGAACCTAGAGTGGTGAAAGGGCAGACCTTCGGTCCCAGAGGCTCACACGACAAAGAAGAACAATCAATGACACAATCAAGTAACTATTATGTCCACAGGTTGCTGCAGGAGGAAAAGTGTTGAAGCACAGATTGTAAAAGAGGTTGGAACAACTCCTCGGCAACAAGACTTCAACAATTGCAAACTTCACTCTATCAATCTCGGTAACCGGCCCTGAATCAAGAGTCTCTACAAGCATGGGCGCCGATCCCTATGGGACAGTGGGGACATGTCCACACCATCTTTTTACATGTCCCCACCATCTTCTTAAATTATTTTTTATAACGTAAAGGTTTCTTGGAAATTCAAGCATCTGTAGCCTACCTGAATCTTTATTCTGAAGAGTTTTTGCCTCAGGCGGCATCAAAACTGAAACCAATTAGTCCCAACAAGATGGCTCACACGTGCACTCGTGCAGCTGCTGTAAAAGCAGTGCTTGATAATTATAAGTCAGTATTGGAAGTCTTGGAAGTAACCGTGAGTCAATTTCATTCAAATGTAGCAACAGCTACTAGTTGTTGTTCCCGACAATTTTCACCAAATCAAACGTCATATAAAAACCGTTATGGTCTACTTAACCTAGCTGGCATCTTACGTCATGGAAATTGCTAGAAAATGTCCAAATATTGCACCATCGGTCGTAAGACCTGATGAAATATTGCATCACTACCTTTGAACAACGGTTTGAATTGCGTGACAATGTCTTTCATTATTGCGTCACAGTTACTGTCTACGTGCATTTGAGATATCGCAAATTATTCTAGTCATTCGTAAAATTGTTTGTTGGAAGTCAGTCGCATATTTAACTGTTTGCTTGGTGCTTGCTAGCTGGATAAAATTTCCGTCTTTTATCCAAGTAATCTGTTCTGCAGTGACAGTTTTAGAGGCGTACGGTGTTGCGTCCCATTTTCGATAGCCGCGGGTTAATTTTACAGGAATACACTTTTTGAATAAACGTTTAGAGGAGTGTTTCTTTTTCGGTCATTACATGCAGACGAACGGATCCGGAAACTTTATGTTACAATTTTCCCACGAAGAGATTATGGTTTACCGCTGTGACCAGTTGTCTTTTGAAATCTTTTTCTCGTGGGTCGAGTGTGATTAGGTTATTAGCGGCAGTGTCTGCATTCAGTGTCTGGAACGTTTTAACAAAAACCTTGCAAGGTTGCACGGTGACTGTGGCTGGCATGCTTAAAGGTGCTGAACTTTGTAGTGCTAAACCCCACCATCTACGCAGTGAAGAAGAATTTTATCTTGTTTTTGTAGATGCTGGAAGGCTTGAGTTATTGAACCTGTCACGTCCCAAAAAGATCCCAAATCGTCTCCAGCATGGCCATGGTCAACCTCCTCAACTTCAAACACCTGAGACGAAATATCGGTCAGAGTATTTTGCAGTCATTCAGAGCGCGCAGCAAAATCTTATTGACTATTTCAAGTCAACCAATCTTGAGCACTACAATATTTCTGAATTCTACAAAAATCACCCTTAGTGGAAAGCTACGGTCATATGTGGTGGATGATTATCCTGAGTTCTTTGATACAGAGTCCCTTGCACAAGAGCTATGCTTCTTTCGAAAGCAGTACGGTACAATGGAAAGTCGGTGAAAGATTTTCGAATGATAGTCAAGAAGATGCCATCCGCCGTTCGACAAATGTTTCCGCAAGTGGAACTTTTTGTGCGACTTTTGCTCATTTCACCAGCCAGCTCGTGTTCAGCTGAACGGTCATTTTCAACTTTGCAACGTGTCAAAACTTGGTTACGATCTACCATCACACAGAAACGGCTAAATCATGCAATGGTCTGCCATGTGCACAACACAGTTTTGAATTCGATCAACATCCATGGCCTCTCCGAGGACTTCGTTTTTAATTCGCCGGAGACTCGTTGCCGAGTGTTTGGACGTCTGCCGTCCAATGCTGACACTGACAATTAAAATATATTTGTCCGGCCGGCGAGCTCAGTTGTTACGCGCCCGGCTCAAGTTCGACTTTCGGGGTGTGCTCTTGAGCAACGCATTTTCATGACTGCTCTCCATTCAGCGGCACCTAGTGGATGGAATAATTCCACGGCAACAACACTTCAACAATCGGAAAACTTCACTCTGCCAATCTCGGTAACTGGCCCTGGGTCAAGAGCCTCTACAAATATGCGAAACTACCAAGAATAACCAATCAAGGCTTTGTCAGTTCGAGGATAAAGATTCAAATCCAACCAACCAAATACAGCAGGTGTAGCCAACACGTCGATCGCGATCGACCGGTCGATCGCCAAGTCTGAATTGGTCGATGGCGTCGGGTTTTGTGTTGAAGTTACAAGATTCCTAAAAAGCACTTTTTTTGTGAGAAATATTGTCGATCAACTCAGACAAAATTCGATCAGGGTTCTTTTTAAGTACGAAAACAGAATACCTGTCAGTCCTACTCATACACGCTTATACTCACTTATACAACAAACTTTCTTCCCACACATCTTATGGTGTCACAAAAATTGCTCAGTGACTTCATTACCGACCGGTCGATCGCTAGTAAATAAGAAATTTCTTTGTCGATCCCATTCGACGAGAAGTTGGTCACCCCTGATATACAGTATACATCGCATTAGACTTGTACCTACTGTATTTGTTTGTTTGTCAGAACAAACCCCCAATCTTTCTAGCTCGCTTCGCTCGTCGCCCCTTCCTACCTTTCCTAGTAAATGTCCCCACCAATTTTACAGAGCGATCGGCGCCCATGTCTACAAGTATGCGAAACTACCAGGAATAACATATCAAGGCTTTGTCGGTCCAAGGACAAAGATTCAAAACCAACCAACCAAATTTCAATAAGCAAGTGCCTTTTCATTTTACTGCAAAGTGTTGAAAATATTTCAGTGGTGGAAGAGGTTGCTTCACATGTTCACTCCATTGAATTAAATGGATTTGTTGAGTCAGCTTTTCAGAGAAATAAGGGATGAAATGATTATTGGTTCTAGAGGATATTGAGTGCAAGTCGTAGTTAAGTTGTGAAAGGTAAAAGTGATCCCATACGCGATTCAAGTGTATGAGTCGAATAGGTTCTCATTGTACTAAGCTTTTGGCACTAAGGACTAAGGAGAGTAGGGTGGCCAGTTCCTTTCTCTCGGCAGCCTTTCCTTCAGCAATTATGGCAACCCAATTTAGTACACCCTAGGTAGAAGTGAGTGGTGTTTTCAACAACCAGCTGAAGCCGGGAGTCGAACCAGGTTTGTATAATCGGTATGCCAACGCCTTATCCATTGCGCCATCCCACCGTTAAGTTGTAGGCTAATAGGGAATTAACACTAGAATTACCAGGGTGTCTTATAGGACACCGGGTCTTCTTTAATCTGCAATTGCCGCTTCGGATTAAGAGCTTTTGTTCTGAAATTCTTTGACTTTTAACAAAATTCACTTGACATAATGCTACCATGTTGCCCGAATTCCAAGGATATTTGTTAAAGAAATTATATCACATTTTTGATTTTACACCTGTTCCCGACAATTTTCACCAAATCAAACGTCATATAAAAACCGTTATGGTCTACTTAACCTAGCTGGCATCTTACGTCATGGAAATTGCTAGAAAATGTCCAAATATTGCACCATCGGTCGTAAGACCTGATGAAATATTGCATCACTACCTTTGAACAACGGTTTGAATTGCGTGACAATGTCTTTCATTATTGCGTCACAGTTACTGTGTACGTGCATTTCAGATATCGCAAATTATTCTAGTCATTCGTAAAATTGTTTGTTGGAAGTCAGTCACATATTCAACTGTTTGTTTGGTGCTTGCTAGCTGGACAAATTTTCCGTCTTTTATCCAAGTAATCTGTTCTGTAGTGACAATTTTTAGTGGTGTATGGTGTTGCATCTCGATTTCGATAGCCGTGGGCTAATTTTACAGGAATACACTTTTGAATAGACGTTTCAAAAGAGTGTTTATTTTTCGGTCATTACATGCAGACGAACGGATTTGGGAATCTTACGTTACAATTTTCCCACGAAGAGATTATGGTTTACCGCTGTGACCATAAAAAATAAAAGACGTTTTTGTTAGCTGGTAGGCCAAGAAGCACTTGAAGGCATAAAAAAATAAAAGAAGATCTTGTCGGTTGGTAAGTCAAAAAGAAATTAAAGCAAAACAATAAAAGAAGATCTTGTTGGTTGGTAGTCTACAGAAGCAAAAGAAAATTAAAGACATTTCTTCTCAGTTTGGTACTGAAGAAAAACAACATTGACATTTATTGGCAAGAAAGAAGATTGAAGACAATCGATCTGTGCTTGAAGATTCAAGTGAACGAACCCAAGCAAGTTTTGTGGAACTCTAGGACTTCATATACCCGTACAACTACGGTATCGTGCATTTAAATTCTTTTTGTATTTTTACGGTCTTTGCAGTTAAGTTTTTTATAACTTAGTTTTGTGTGTTTGTGTAACTTAATTTTTTTAATTGTTACATTTAGCCTCAACATTTAATATGTCTACACTCGGTGGCGACAGGGACTCGGCCGCCGTCGATTCGACTGAGTTGAAGCCTGATGATGTTCTTTGCGGTCGGGCAGGCCATTCTGGGGAGGGACCCGGTAACGATGAGGCTAAGTCAGTTCGAAAGGCCTGGCATCTTAGAAGGGATATTTTGACTCAAATTGGGGAACTTTCTGTAGCCCTAGGTTCTTTGAGTGATAAGCAGGAACTGTTAATTTTTAGATCTAAGTTCTCTACTTTGGAAGAGGATTTACGGCATTTCCATGCTCTTTTGACTAAAATTTTTAACTCTGCAATCTTGGCAGAACTTCGTGATAGGGTAGATCCCGAATTTAACTCGTTAAAAAATGACTTCGAAGAAAAAGTAAGAGAGTTCTCAGATATGTTGGACGCTGACATACATCCTGAGGATAGTGCTTCAAATGTAAGCACTAGGATGTCTGAGAGCTCGTCACGGATAGTTGCACAAATTAACCTGCAGCTAAGACGAGAGGAGCTCCAGATACAAGCCGAGGCCGAAGCGAGAGCTTCTGAGGCCACCGCGAGAGCTGAGGCCGAAGCGAGAGCTGCTGAGGCCGCCGCCAGAGCTGAGGCCATGCGAGCTGAAGCCATACGAGCTGAGGCTGCCGCGAGAGCGGAGGCCGAAGCGAGAGCTGCTGAGTTCGCACTCAAAGACGCCCAGTTGAGGGCTGAACAACGTAAGGAGGTAGCTTTAGCTGAATATTAATCAGAGGCGGGCTCCCGGCGTAGCTCTAAGAAGGGATCTTCTAGGCATTCCAGAAATGAACATCATTCGCAGTTTAATTTACCTAACCTTTTCCAGACGCCTGTTCAATCTGTAAGTGGACCAGTGCAATCCACACGTTTTCAAACTGTTTCAGGAGGTCTCGGGGCCGCAGCTAAGGATCTTCCGAAAGATCTAAAACCAAAGCCTGCGAATTTTAGTCGAACTCTTCCCCCAGAGCGTACAGGTCACAGGGCCGCCATTAGTAGTAATGCTTTGCCCTCTTCACAGTTTTCTGCGCCGCTAGTTTTTGATCGCCCAGCTACACGTAATTTGCATGATTGTGAGAGGCGTATCGCGTCTCCTGATTTTAACGTGTGTGAGGATCGTGATCGTGCTGTGCATGTGACTGAGCCCTCTCAGCCCCTTAAGGGATATAGCTTGTCTTCTCCGCTAAATCGAGTTCTCAGCAGCAGGATTGCTTTTTTGAATACCAAAATAGTAGGACTTTTTTCGATAAGGCGGCCTTGATTGGTTACGATGGTAATAATATGCCATTTATCTTCTTTAAAAATCGTGTTACGGCCTTAATGGCAGCTTTGCCCTTTAAGGGAACTCGTTTGACTTTGTTACAAGCAGCTTGTGTTAGAACAGCTGCGCAAACGATTGCTAATTTGGTTTCCGACACTCCTGGCTTGTCAGAGGAAGACAGGATAGAAATGTCGTTAGCTCGCTTGTCCCAGCGTTTTGGGGTTCGTGGAGGTCTTTTCGCCGAACCGGAAATTAGGAAGTACCGCTATGGTATCAAATTGACTTCGACCTCTTCCAGTGATCTGAAAGAGTTTAAAGATGAATTGTCGCAGTGTCTGCTTTACGTGCAAGCTTATGGTCAGCGTGACAAATTGGAAGGACGTTTTGTTTTGGATTTGGCTAAGCGACTCCCGTTTGACGCTAAGCAGCGTTATCTTGACTTTTTAGGTGATCAGTATGGTGGTACTGATGAGCCTACTTTTCAGAGTTTGTTTGATTTTGTAGTACGGGAGGAAACGCGCAAGTCGACTGATTTTAGCATTATGCTAATGGGCGATTCTGGTGAGTCGCAGCATTTTAAAAAGTTTGGCAAAGGAAAATTGGCTTCTTGTCCGGTTAGGCAGACGTCGGTAAAACCTCATCATAATGTGATTTCAGGGAGTTCGCAGTACTCGACTGCTGTTGGCGCACCGCGCGGTGGTGTGGCCAGACGTAGAGACATATCGGCATGTTTTTATTGTTCGTCACGTGGTCAAGTTGAATATCATTTTTTGTCTAATTGTAATGAATTTTTGCGCTTGACACCTAAAGATCGGAGAGATGTCATTGTGAAAGCTGGCAAATGCTTGAATGGTTTGCGCCAGCATATGGTTAGGGATTGCGTTCATGCAAACAACTGTCGTAAGTGTGTCCCTAACAACGATAGGAAACACTATTTTCTTCTGCATGATTTTTATGTGACGTCACGTGATTCTCTGGATTCGATTGGCAAAGATGATGCTGGTGCCAGAGTTCCTGTGCGTAATGTTAAGATTGGAAATGTTAAAGCAGCTTTTAACCGCGTTACTGCTGCTCGTGTTTTGAATCCAATAACTGGCAAATCGAAGTTGGTGTATTGTCAGCATAATCCTGGTTCGCAGTTGACGTTTGTTTCGAGTGATTTGGTGTGCGAACTTGGTCTTAAACAGTATGATAAAGCGTCGTTTAAAATGGACACTCTGGCTGGTCAGAAACCTACTTGTGCTAACGTTGTTAAACTCAACATCCAGTCGTTAGAGACGGATGAACTGTTTTGTGATATAACCTCGGTGGTTAACCCAGCTTGGGCTGACGATGTTAACACTTTACCTCATAAGCAGGATTTAAGTAGTTTCCGTCATTTTCATGACGTGAATATGTTTCATTTGAATGATTGTAGTACTGTAGATGTACTGATTGGAAACGACAACGCTTATTTGATGTGTGCTAAAGAAGAGCGTGTTGGTGAAAATCGTAGTGAACCGCATGCTTTGCTCACTCCTCTCGGTTGGTTGGCTTGTGGTGGTAAGTCACCCTTAGATGAAAGCGTTGCTAATGTGTGCAGAGTGCAGACGTCTTCAGTGTCGGATGTCATCTCTGGCTTTCAGCGTAAAATTGAGTCTCGTGATATGGAAATAGCAGACCTGAATAAAGTCATTCAGGATTTGACCTTGCAAAATGAAACCTGTGAATTGTCTCGCAATGACAATTTGGCTAGAGAACTTGTTGAACCGAATATTGAGTTGAAAGATGGTCGATTTGAGATACCTGTACCGTTGAAGGAAGATATTGATTTACCTAACAATTTTGTGTTGGCGTCAGATAGATCTGCTGCTTTAAGGAAGAAGGCTTTAAAACAACCTGAACTTCGTGATTTCCTTACTGACACCATGAAAGATCTTAAATCTAATGGCTATATTGAGCGTGCTGCTGAAGCAGAAAATCTAAAGGGATTTGAATGGTATTTACCATACTTTGTGACGTCACAATTAAAAAAGCGTATTGTCTACGATGGCAAGTCTGAATTTCCAGGAACTTGTGTTAATGATGTAATGTCTTCTTGTCCTGACTTGTCTGATTTCTTAAACCCTCTGGCAGATCTCTTGGCTAGATTTCGGCTGAGTAGACTTGGTTTCGTGGCCGATATGACCAAGTACTTTTTTCACATTTTGGACTCTTCAATACGTAAGCCCAATTTTATTGAACTGCTTACGTACACAAGCAGTGCTGTTCGGATCGTGAACGAACGCCCTTTGGTACCTTTGAGTGACGACCCTAGAGATTTTACTGTCATCACCCCTGCCTCACTTTTGACCCCATACTTAGACCCATACTGTGCTGTTGGGCAACCACATGATCGTGACCAACTAAGAAGGGATTATCGGTTCAATTTGTCACTTTCTCAGCAGTTTTGGAGCAAATGGATAGATTTTTACTTGCCAGGGCTTCAGGGCCGGAAAAAATGGTTAAAAATGGCCGAGAATTTGGAGCCTGGTCAACTTGTAGTGGTGGGTTCTCTCCAAGACATTGGTAAACGTGGGAAGTATCAACTTGGGAGGATGCATGAGGTAGTTCCACAAATTAGGAAAGGGAAGCCTGTGTTTCGTAGAGCTAAAGTTGCCGTCTGCAACTATGATGAGAGTACGGGGAAAGTGAAAGTAGACTACGTGTTGAGGGATATTTCATGCCTCGCCCCCGTAAAGAACACCTAAGTGTTACGGTTTGAGCCTGGTTTTGTCTGCGGTGGCTGACACTTGTCTGAGCCCAGAACAGTCGGTTATTATCGCAACCATTGTATATAGCGTCATTTTAACATGTACCTATGGTACCAATTTTATGTATCGTCGTGTATTATTTGTATTGTTGTTCATTCTTTGCATGTCCTTTGTATTTACGTGTTAACTTATACGTGAGTGATTCAAACAATTTGTGTATTGTGTGTTTTTATTCATTGGCTCACAATTGTCGTCAATTCTTTTTTAGTTATGCCATGTCAGACTGTCATAACTAGGGGCCGCTATGTTCCCGACAATTTTCACCAAATCAAACGTCATATAAAAACCGTTATGGTCTACTTAACCTAGCTGGCATCTTACGTCATGGAAATTGCTAGAAAATGTCCAAATATTGCACCATCGGTCGTAAGACCTGATGAAATATTGCATCACTACCTTTGAACAACGGTTTGAATTGCGTGACAATGTCTTTCATTATTGCGTCACAGTTACTGTGTACGTGCATTTCAGATATCGCAAATTATTCTAGTCATTCGTAAAATTGTTTGTTGGAAGTCAGTCACATATTCAACTGTTTGTTTGGTGCTTGCTAGCTGGACAAATTTTCCGTCTTTTATCCAAGTAATCTGTTCTGTAGTGACAATTTTTAGTGGTGTACGGTGTTGCATCTCGATTTCGATAGCCGTGGGCTAATTTTACAGGAATACACTTTTGAATAGACGTTTCAAAAGAGTGTTTATTTTTCGGTCATTACATGCAGAAGAACGGATTTGGGAATCTTATGTTACAATTTTCCCACGAAGAGATTATGGTTTACCGCTGTGACCAACACCCTAGAATTACAACCGTATCTTATAGGACACCAGAAAGCATTTTACACTGTATTGGCTTAATAACCTTAATTTAAATCTAAATCTCATTTGCTCTCAATAGCTGCCTGTCGAAACTCACTCATTATGACGCAACAGCGAGTCTTTGATTTGTAACACAGCAACAGCAAGGTTTACATTTCACGCACTATAGTACCTATGTAAAGTAGGCCTACCAACAAAAAGCTAAAAAACAATCTGTCTGTTATCCACCATGCATTATACGCCAGATGTGGACATCACCACGGCTGCCAAAAAGCCATATGTGATCGGTATCTACAATGAGAACAAAGTTGGCGTCGACGTTTTTGATCAAATAGTTCGTTTGTACAATAGCGATCAGTTTCCAGGAGGTGGCCATTATGGGGTAACATCCTCGATGCAGCGGCAATCAACGCATGTGCTCTTTTTATAAAGTCGACTGGAAACCATATATCACGAAGATACTTTATACTCGAGCTCATTGAATGTTTGTGCCGCCAACTACAAAACAACACAACTGTTGTCATGACATCTGAGTCAAGTAAACGCAGGAAATGCTATAGATTCTATAACATAGTAGGCTATAGAAGAGGCTGTAACAATGCAACGACATTTACGTGTTCCAAGTGTCAGAATCCTACCTGTAGAAAGTGTTCGCAAAATGATTCGAAAGTTATTTTTGTGAAATTCAGCGGGTGTTGCAAATGATACTGTGATGCATTATATATATGGCTGGTCACAAGTGTACTCATTTATGTTTCTTTTACATCTGTAGGCTAGTCTAAGATTACTAAACCGTGTCCCATGGAGTGCTTATTTCTTATGTTTTTTTGTTCGAAATAGGTTTTCAACAATACACTTTGCATGCAATTGTGTTATTTAGGAAACTGCATTCATTTGGAATGCATAATAATAGTTAAAACACTAGCAGTTAGACAGAAAAATGCTGTAATACTGAAGGTGTCCTAAAAGACACCGTGGTAATTCTAGGGTGTAAAAAATCCTGGTAATTCTAGTGTTAAAGCATTGAGTTAGGTGATTAATCCTAAGTTTAAGCAACACATAAATTTTGCGGTTCCCATTGTAGCCTATCAAGTTCGTTAATTGGGAAAACTAGTCGAATTTACATTGATAATGTCATTCATTCTTTGCAATCATTTTTACATTTCTTGCAAATGCTTCCAAGTTTATTTACTATAGCTACATAACTATGCTTTTTTACACTTATGCAATATCCCAGACTGCTTTCAATCGAGGCATGGTAAAGGCAAAATGAATTGTTGGTGTTAAAGAAAGACAAAACCTTGCAGAAACCCAAAATTTTGTCATGTTTTTTTGCGGCTAGAATAGCCTGTGGGCTTTTCCATGACAAATCTTTGTTCAGCACAAGCCCAAGAAAACTAATAGTGTTTTAATTGGTTGATGCCCTTGGTTGATGGCATACAGACAGTAAGTAAAAGGGTTCGAAGGCATATCGATGTTTTGTTTTACATTTGATGATATGTTCTTTGCTGCTAGCCCAGTCTGCAGACGTTGAATCAATGTAAAAATGACAGGTTTTGCTGTCTGGGAACCAATCTGTCACTTTTGTCATTTCTTCATTTAGCCTACCATTTCAAAAAGCTTGTGAGCATTGTAACCACATAAAAACAGACAGATGTTAAACGTTCCGGAAATGACACGTATTTAAGCATTACTACATTTAAGCATTACACCTCTTCCTTCATTACACATTACATAACACCTCTTCCTACACCTCTTCCATTTAAGCCTACACCTCTTCCACACATTTAAGCATTACTACTCTTCCTTGTATGCTTAACTTTTAAATGATGTACTTTTGCAATGGTAAGAAAAACAATCTGCGAGACAGGCAGGCCCGGATTTAGGGGGGGCAGGTGCCCCGGGCCCTCCGACTTTTGAAGGGCCCCCCAACGTGGAAAAATGAAGAATGCGCCGTGGGTGCAAAACATTTTTTTGCACGGGGCCCCCGATCTAAAAATGCCCCTGGCCTGAAGACAGGACGCAACATTAACCAATTATGACATCATAGATTGTTCTCGATGGCCTAAGATTCAACATAAACTGACAACTGGTGCAGTGTGCTCTGCAATTATTATTATCAGACATAGCGCAGTTGCAGCATTTAAAAGTTACTCTTTGCGAAAGTCTGGAAAGTTAAAGTTGTGCATGTTTTATTAATCAAGTGTTAGATAAGTTGAAATCTTGAAGCGGTTGGCTTGTAGACTGCGCAGGTAGCCTGGTTAAAACGTACCGAATAGAAACTACTATTGCATTCTTCATCTGAACTTGGCCAAAGCAAGTTGTATCTGTATACCACAAGTCTGTAGCTGTGTAGGCTATACTGCTTTTCTAGTCAGTCTTATGCAAAGTTACAATTGCAAACCAACCTAACATTCAAACTTTAAAATCAGCT
Source organism: Aplidium turbinatum (assembly GCF_918807975.1). NCBI lineage: Eukaryota > Metazoa > Chordata > Ascidiacea > Aplousobranchia > Polyclinidae > Aplidium > Aplidium turbinatum. The sequence goes on along the minus strand of NC_137484.1, from coordinate 21,985,911 downwards.
TACAGTGAGCGTATTGTTTCAAACAGAATTACCGCAGAATTTTTTCAAACATTACTTTAAACCAGGGGTACACGCACCACTAATTAAGGAGTGCGAGATCTGTGCCTAGGCGGTGCGGGGATGCTGAATTATCAAGGTTTTGTTATAACATGCTATTTTCATTTGGTATAACAGAATTGGAATCCTGTGGAATCACTCGGAATTGTGGTTTGAGAGATTGTTGACAAAAACGTCAAGTATCATTGCAATAAACCATTTACAATTTACATCTATATTCGACAACAGTCGGATTGCTTTTGCGGTCGAGCCTCGTGATATAGAATAATATCACATTATTATAGAATAATATCACATATTGGTTGATATCCATCATCGTTTACTAATGTACATTTTGTTTGTTTCTCTTTCAGAAGCTGTATAGAGCTGGTAATTTCGTAGGTTGATTTCGTAGGTCTTTGTGTTGTTTTCTGCTTTGTATTGGTCAATTGCCAATTTGACATTTTTTACGCTTTGCTGCTGGCTTGCTTTCAACTAAAAACCTTAAACCACTTTAAAACCAACTTCACTCTTCTTATACTGTATAACCCATAAAATGTACAAACACATTTCTAAGATTAGAATTTGGGTGTGAGGGTTTTAATTAGAAATTATCAGACAGTCATTTGATTACAAATTAGCAGTAAATACTCAAGTGGCCGCGCAACCATTCGTAAACTACATGTGGCCCTTTGGCCAAAAAGGTTGGACACCCCTGCACTTAGTGCTGCATTGTGCTGTTTATGATTCAAATGGCGTTTAAGATAGTCCAATTTCCATTCACTCCACGATTTGCCTTTTCCAAAATTACTACTGTATTAGGTGCCACTTCATGACAAACTTTGCAGATTATCATGTTGCTTGACGCAGAATAGTCATAGATTTTGGACAGTTTAGCGGTTTGCTGTTTTAGCGTATGATTTCCGGTATCATCATTGTAATTTAGTATCACACACTCTCAGGCCCGTAGCCAGCCGGGGGCCAGGGGGGGCCTCGCCCCCCCTGAAAAAAAATTTGCCCCCCTGGCAAAATTCCAACATTCTCGAGCAACAGCTACAATTGTAATGATTTTGCCCATCTTTCCCGTTGCAGAGCTCCAACCTAGGCCCAATTAACTACAATTGTTTTGTTTAGTTAACAGCTAAGATGATTAAACAATTTCGCCCCCCCCCACCCCCTCCTTTGGCAACCTCAACATGTTCAATTCAACCAAGGCCAACACGTGTTAGGTTGGTAGAAAAATTGTCAGAAACTGTGCAAAATAAAAATGTTTTGAGAAAGAATGATAACCTAACAAAGAGGGAATGGTTTTCCAGCAGGCCTACAAACCGGTACAAATTAGGCTATTTGATATCAGCTGTCGCTATTCTCGGTACCATATTCTAAGGGTCAGTGATAACCAATTTGTGCACTGATAAACCAAATTTGTGCAGAGATAAATCGCAAAATGTGCAGTGGTAAAGCAAGTGGTTTTTGAAGACAACGCATACAAAATATAAACCGTAATCTTTTAAGCAGTGTTTATTTTTTCTCTTCAATCAGTGTAAATAAATTTTGTTTCTAGTTTTCTAATCTGTAAAGTGTTCAACCTTGCAGCAGATATTGCTACATTTGGATCTAGCACTGCCGTTTGTGAGTGTGGATTCTCAGTGTTAACAAGGGTTGACGCTCCCACTAGACGGAGCATGTTACAACCAAAACAGGCAAACTTGGTGCTTATGGCCTTTGAACATTCTGTATCGAAATCTATCGATTTAGACTTGTTTGTGAGACGGTATGCATCCAAACATCCGCGACTGCAATAGACTAGCTCACGGGTGTATAGGCGGAATGTAATCATATCTATCAAAATCCTCGGCACTAGCTTCTTCGAGCCAGTTAAAGTTTTTGCTCATAACCAGTGGCGTAGCCAGAGGGGGGGGTCTCTTTATGTCTCTAAAACAAAGTTTGCCTAACTTTAAACGAAACTGCAAAGAGCGAGTTTTGCCATTACCAAACATTCGAATATCTTAGCCTGGAATTAGCAACAAGAAAACATAGAGACTTGTAGCTTTATTTCCGAAAAATGCCGAAGAAAACATGATCTTATCCTTTTGCTATGCCACCGGACAGCACCATTTTACAGGAATATTCATACCCACATTTTTGTTGAAAATACTCTCAGAATGCACCAAATTCAAAGTAATTTTTTAAAATTTTCTGGGGGAGGCCCCCCAGACCCTCCGCCGCTGGGTGTCGCGATAAGCGAAACTCGCCGTCAACCCCACCCCCTTTCAAAATTCCTGGCTACGCTACTGCTCATAACAAGTAGCTTAACGCTATTTATACAACAAGTCAACAATTGCTGTGTTATGTTGGTCATTGTAATATGGTTGCCGTGGTTTAACTAGCGAATAAAATAAGAGACCAGTGTTGGTCTTAACACTAATCTGATATATTGCAATTTTTGTGGATACCGGTATTTAAGAGGTTAAAATGCCAAAATCATTTAAATTTTTTTGGCCCCCCCTAACAAAAAGTTGGCCCCCCCTAGCTCTGCGGTCTGGCTACGGCCCTGCACACTCTACTGCTGAATTTAACGATTCCTCTCTAAATTCAGTCTTCCTTTTTTAGCTTCGTTTCCTTGAATAGACATCTCACTGGTAGGTCTGTATTTAACTTGGATAAATATTCGCTCAGTTTAGAAAATGTAATTACTGTAACAGCAAAAACCAGTCTTCAGAGTCGAAACTGGAAAATAGGCTATCTTTTGCAAGCTAAGTAATAAAGTTAGTTGCATCCATGAGTGTGGAGTGTTTGTGAAGCAAAGACAAAGGATTGTGATGTAACAAAAGGGTACTGTATGCTTATGTGCATCAGCACACGGTATAAATGCAATAGTCCAGTCAAAATACGGTTTGACCCTGAACAAATTCCAAGAAAGCGTTTTATGATTTTTTTTATTACTATTATATGTGGGGAACAACATACTAAAAGTTTACCAAAAATTGATTAGCACAAAGGTTCTAACTATGACGTCATAAGACGATGACAGCTATCGCACTAAAAATAACCAATATTTCTTTATTTCAAAGCTGTAGCTGTAGGTTACACAAGAGTTTGCATTTTTTATACTATATATTTTGATTTAACAATTTTTATACAAAGTTTTATACTAACTACATGGACAGGCGAGGTAATGACGTCATCAATGACGTCATGACATACATGTACATTTCTAAAAATTACAGAATACACAGTGCATTTTAATAGTCACTATTTTCATCATCAGACACTGCTTCCTCACTCATATTGTCACAATGCCCTTCTTGACATGTTCCGCATACCCGTGAACAGATAAGACCGTATCTTTTGCAAGTGCACCGAGCTGTACTACAACCACGAGAACAATTGCAGTGAATTATTTTCAGAAGTGTTTCTGGCGCAGGTGAAGTATCCATCATCACTGGAACTAGACTGTTGTTCTGCAATTCCCATCCCCATTCAGTAGTTGGTCACAGCGGTAAACCATAATTTCTTCGTGGGAAAATTGTAACTTAAAGTTCCCGGATCCTTTCGTCTGCATATAATGACCGAAGAAACACACACTTGAACTTCTTTTCAAACAGTGTATTTCTGTAAAAATTAGCCCACGGCTACCAAAAACGAGGGGGTGCAACGCGTACACCACTGAAAACTGTCACTACAGAACAGATTACTTGGATAAAAGACGGAACTTTTGTCCAGCTAGCAAGCACTAAGCCAACAGTTAAATGTGCGGCCAACTTTCAAACAATCATTTTACGAATGACCAGAATAGATATCAATATCTCAAATTCACGTAGAAAGTAACTGTGACGCAATAAATGAAAGACAATTATGAAGTCATTCCAACAGGTGTTTAAAGCTGATGTAATATTTCCTGTTTAAACAGGCCCAAACAAGTCCTAACAAGTTTGACACAAGTCTATGAACGATGGTGCAATTTTGGCACATTTTCTAGCAACTTCCATGACGTAATATTCAGTAGACTTGAACGGTTTTATACGACGTTTGATTTGTACAGAGATTGGCCGTAACATAGCGGCCCCTAGTTATGACAGTCTAACATGGCATAACTAAAAAAGAATTGAAGGACAATCGTGAGCCAATGAATAAAACACACGATACACAAATTGTTTGAATCACTCACGTTTAAGTTAATACGTAAATACAAAGGGCATGCAAAGAATGAACAACAATACGGAATAATACACGACGATACACGAAATTGGTACCATAGGTACACGCTAAAATGACGCTATATACAATAGTTGCGATAATAACCGACTGTTCCGGGCTCAGACAAGGGTCGGCCACCGCAGACAAAACCATGCTCAAACCCTAACACTTAGGTGTTCTTTACGGGGGCGAGGCACGAAATATCCCTCAACACGTAGTCTACTTTTACTTTCCCCGTACTCTCATCATAGTTGCAGACGGCAACTTTGGCTCTACGAACCACAGGCTTCCCTTTCCTAATTTGTGGAACTACCTCATGCACCCTCCCAAGTTGATACTTCCCACGTTTACCAATGTCTTGGAGAGAACCTACCACTACAAGTTGACCAGGCTCCAAATTCTCGGCCATTTTTAGCCATTTTTTCCGGCCCTGAAGACCTGGCAAGTAAAAATCGATCCATTTACTCCAAAACTGCTGAGAAAGTGACAAATTGAACCGATAATCCCTTCTTAATTGGTCACGATCATGTGGTTGCCCAACAGCACAGTATGGGTCTAAGTATGGGGTCAAAAGTGAGGCAGGGGTGATGACAGTAAAATCCCTAGGGTCGTCACTCAAAGGTACCAAAGGGCGTTCGTTCACGATCCGAACGGCACTGCCTGTGTACGTAAGCAGTTCAATAAAACTGGGCTTACGTATTGAAGAGTCCAAAATGTGAAAAAAGTATTTGGTCATATCGGCCACGAAACCAAATCTTTCAAGCCGAAATCTAGCCAAGACATCTGCCAGAGAGTTTAACAAGTCAGACAAGTCAAGACAAGAAGACATTAAATCATTAACACAAGTTCCTCGAAATTCAGATTGTTTTAAAGCCTTCTTCCTTAAAGCAGCAGCTCTATCTGACGCCAAAATAAATTTGTTAGGTAGATCAATATCTTCCTTCAACGGAACAGGTATCTCAAATCGACCATCTTTCAACTCAATATTCGGTTCGACAAGTTCTCTAGCCAAAATATCATTGCGAGACAATTCACAGGTTTCATTTTGCAAAGTCAAATCCTGAATGACTTTATTCAAGTCTGCTATTTCCATATCACGAGACTCAATTTTACGCTGAAAGCCAGAGATGACATCCGACTCTGAAGACGTCTGCACTCTGCACACTTTAGCAACGCTTTCAACTAAGGGTGACTTACCACCACAAGCCAACCAACCGAGAGGAGTGAGTAAAGCATGCGGTTCACTGCGATTTTCACCAACACGTTCTTCTTTTGTCCACATCAAATAAGCGTTGTCATTGCCAATCAGTACATCTACAGTACTACAATCATTCAAATGAAACATATTCACGTCATGAAAATGACGGAAACCACTTAAATCTTGTTTATGGGGTAAAGTTTTAACATCGTCAGCCCAAGCTGGGTTAACCACCGAGGTTATATCACAAAACAGTTCATCAGTCTCTAACGACTGGATGTTGAGTTTAACAAGGTCAGCACAAGTAGGTTTCTGACCAGCCAGAGTATCCATTTTAAACGACGCTTTATCATACGGTTTAAGGCCAAGTTCACACACCAAGTCACTCGAAACAAAGGTCAACTGCGAACCAGGATCATGCTGACAATACACCAACTTCGATTTGCCAGTCATTGGATTCAAAACACGAGCAGCAGTAACGCGGTTAAAGGCTGCTTTAACATTTCCAATCTTAACATTACGGACAGGAACTCTGGCACCAGCATCATCTTTATCGATCGAATCCAGAGAATCACGTGACGTCACATAAAAATCATGCAGAAGAAAAAAGTGTTTCCTATCATTGTTAGGCCCACACTGACGACAGTTGTTTGCATGATTACAGTCCTTAACCATATGCTGGCGCAAACAGTTCAAGCATTTTCCAGCTTTCACAATGACATCTCTCCGACCTTTAGGTGTCAAGCGCAAAAATTCTTTACAGTTAGACAAAAAATGATATTCAACTTGACCACGTGACGAACAACAAAAACATGCCGGTATGTCACTACGTCTGGCCACACCGCCGCGCGGTGCGCCAACAGCAGTCGAGTACTGCGAACTCCCTGAAATCACATTATCATGGGGTTTTACCGACGTCTGCCTAACCGGACATGAAGGCAATTTTCCTTTGCCAAACTTTTTAAAATGCTGCGACTCACCAGAATCGCCCATTAGCATAATGCTAAAATCAGTCGACTTGCGCGTTTCCTCCCGTACTACAAAATCAAACAAACTCTGAAAGGTAGGTTCCTCAGTGCTACCATACTGATCACCTAAAAAGTCAAGATAACGCTGCTTAGCGTCAAACGGGAGTCGCTTAGCCAAATCCAAAACAAAACGTCCTTCTAATTTATCACGCTGACCATAAGCTTTCGCGTAAAGCAAACACTGCGACAATTCATCTTTAAACTCTTTCAAATCACTGGAAGAGATAGAAGTCAATTTGCTACCATAGCGATACTTTCTAATTTCTGGTTCTGCGAAAAGACCTCCACGAACTCCAAAACGTTGGGACAAGCGAGCTAACGACATTTCTATCCTGTCTTCTTCTGACAAGCCAGGAGTGTCGGAAACCAAATTAGCAATCGTTTGTGCAGCTGTTCTAACACAAGCTGCTTGCAACAAAGTCAAACGAGTTCCCTTAAAGGGCGAAGCTGCCATCAAGGCCATAACACGATTTTTAAAGAAGACAAATGGCATATTATTACCATCGTAACCAATCAAGGCCGCCTTATCGAAGAACGTCCTACTATTTTGGTATTCAAAAAAGCAATCCTGCTGTTGAGAACTCGATTTAGCGGGAGAAGACAAGCTATATCCCTTAAGGGGCTGAGTGGGCTCAGTCACATGCACAGCCCGATCACGATCCTCAAACACGTTAAAATCAGGAGACACGATACGCCTCTCACAACCACCCAAATTACGTGTAGCTGGGCGATCAGCAACTAGCGGCGCAGAAAACTTTGAAGGGGGCAAAGCATTACTGCTAATGGCGGCCCCGTGACCTGTACGCTCTGGGGGAGGAGTTCGGTTGTAATTTGCAGACCTTGGCTCTACAGCCTTCGGAAGACCCTTAGCCGCGGCCCCGAGACCTCCTGAAACAGCTGGAAAACATGTGGATTGTACAGGTCCACTTACAGATTGAACAGGCGTCTGGAAAAGGTTAGGTAAATTAAACTGCGATTGATGTTCACTTCTGGAATGCCTAGAAGAGCCCTTCCTAGAGCTACGCCGGGAGCCCAACTCAGAACGATATTCAGCTAAAGCTACCTCCTTACGTTGTTCAGCCCTCAACTGTGCGTCTTTGAGTGCGAACTCAGCAGCTCTCGCTTCGGCTTTCGCGGCAGCCTCAGCTCGTACGGCCTCAGCTCTCGCGGCGGCCTCAGCAGCTCTCGCTTCGGCCTCAACTCGTATGGTCTCAGCTCTCGCGGCGGCCTCAGCAGCTCTCGCTTCGGCCTCAGCAGCTCTTGCTTCGGCCTCGGCTTGGATCTGGAGCTCCTCTCGTCTTAGCTGTAGGTTAATTTGTGCAACTATCCGTGACGAGCTCTCAGACATCCTAGTGCTTACCTTTGAGGCGCTATCCTCAGGATGTATGTCAGCATCTAACCTATCTGAGAAATCACTTTCTTTTTGTTCGAAGTTATTTTTTAACAAGTTAAATTCGGGATCTACCCTATCACGAAGTTCTGCCAAGATTGCAGAGTTAACAATTTTACTCAAAAGAGCATGGAAATGCCTTAATTCCTCTTCTAAAGTAGATAAGTTAGATCTAAAAATTAACAGTTCCTGCTTATCACTCAAAGAACCTAGGGCCACAGAAAGTTTCCCAATTTGAGTCAAAATATCCCGTCTAAGATGCCGGGCCTCTCGAACTGACTTAGCCTCATCGTTAATGGGTCCCTCCCCAGAATGGCCTGCCCGACCGCAAAGAATATCATCAGGCTTAAACTCAGTCGAGTCGACGGCGGTCGAGTCCCTGTCACCACCGAGTGTAGACATATTAAATGTTAGGGCTAAATTTAACAATTAAAAAATTAAGTTACACAAACACACAAAATTACAGTAGTTATAAAAAACTTAACTGCAAAGACCGTAAAAATACAAAAAAGAATTTAAATGCACGATACCGTAGCTGTACGAGTATGTGAAGTCCAAACGTCCACAAAACTTGCTTGGATTCTTCCACTTGAATCTTCAAGCACAGATGGATTGCCTTTAATCTTCTTTCTTGCCAATAAATGTCAAAGTTATTTTTCTTCTGTACCAAACTGAGAAGAAATGTCTTTACTTTTTAGCTTTAAGTTCTTCAGTTGCCTACCGAGAAGAAATGTCTTTAATTTTCTTTGCTTCTTTAGACTACCAACCACAAACTTCTTTTATTATTTCTTTGCTTCTAAGTGCTTCTTAGCCTACCAACTACAAACTTCGTCTTTTATTTTTTGCTTCTAAGTGCTTCTGTGCCAAACACTAGACAGAGAATCGTCTTTTATTTTTTATGGTCACAGCGGTAAACCATAATTTCTTCGTGGGAAAATTGTAACTTAAAGTTCCCGGATCCTTTCGTCTGCATATAATGACCGAAGAAACACACACTTGAACTTCTTTTCAAACAGTGTATTTCTGTAAAAATTAGCCCACGGCTACCAAAAACGAGGGGGTGCAACGCGTACACCACTGAAAACTGTCACTACAGAACAGATTACTTGGATAAAAGACGGAACTTTTGTCCAGCTAGCAAGCACTAAGCCAACAGTTAAATGTGCGGCCAACTTTCAAACAATCATTTTACGAATGACCAGAATAGATATCAATATCTCAAATTCACGTAGAAAGTAACTGTGACGCAATAAATGAAAGACAATTATGAAGTCATTCCAACAGGTGTTTAAAGCTGATGTAATATTTCCTGTTTAAACAGGCCCAAACAAGTCCTAACAAGTTTGACACAAGTCTATGAACGATGGTGCAATTTTGGCACATTTTCTAGCAACTTCCATGACGTAATATTCAGTAGACTTGAACGGTTTTATACGACGTTTGATTTGTACAGAGATTGGCCGTAACATAGTGTCCATGGCCCCACCATTGTCCATCCAAAGCATTACTTGGAGGTAACTCAGAAGGGATGATGCTTCGTTGCAGAGGAGATTGGTGGCAGTCGTTCAGGTGTAACGAAGCTTTTGGCTGAATCAACTTTTTGGCAGAGACTAGAATACCTCATTGCAGACAGATTATCTCCAGGTTTGCCCCCGAACAATGCCACCATCGCTTTACTCCCAGCGTCTTCAATCTCAGCTATGTTTTTCTTAGACCTAGAAAACATCGTAGCACAGCTATTTAAGACAGAGTCTCCCTTCAAAACCTTGTGTAGAGCGAGTTTTTTTCCGATTCCAAAAACCGCGGAAGTGTTATTGCATCCCGCGAATGCAAGCAGGAACAGAAGACTGCTGCAGACATCGTTTCCAAGCAACTTCTTCATAACTTTAATGTCGTATACTTTTGCAGGACTCCCTTTATCCGAATAGAAATAAAGCTTGTTGCCATCGCTGGTTGACGCGTGATGAAGTAACAACACTAATAGATCTGTATCTTCGCCAATGAGACTAGTACTTTTGTTGGATGACATTGACACTGCTGCCTTAATAATCTCCACATCTGCATCCCCCTCTGATTGTATTACGTGACAACCTCTGTCCTTCATGCGTTGTGAAATGAGATTGATAAGAGACTGTTTGTTCTCCACATTCGAAAGGTAATCCTCCTTTTTCCCGACAAATTTCGTTCCTTCAGCAATGTTCACTTTGTTACTTGTTCGATTTTTTGCGCCGTCTCTGATGGGTAATGTCCTTAGTGTTTGGTCCTCCAATGTAACCATCAAATACTATCGTAGCCTTACCATATTGCTTTACTGTGAAAGATGCATAGTCGTCAGCGATTGAACAATATGTCTTTCCTTCTGACCACTTTGGTCGATGGAGAAGAGAACCTCCGTCAAGAACATTATGTTCCACTTCTGGTACATCCTTGAGTACTGCGTCATCTGAACTCTGTTCTTTTATAGCAGCCATCAGTTGTGCTTTGTTTGGTTTGCGTAAAAGATGTTTCGCCTCAAAGAGGGATGGGGGGTATGGTGAAAGTTCATAGGCCATCACCTCATCAAGGGAAAGATGAGCAGTTTGAGACACCACAAGAAACCTTTGGAACAAAAGAGCTCGGTTGGGCTTGAATGTGATTTTTCGGCGAGTGTGTTTTGCGAAACGGTATTCCCTTACATCAACTCTGCTTTGTTCAACTATCTCCAAGTCCGCAGTCTTCCGTCTGAGAACAGTGCGACTGACCTTCCTTCCTGGAGTAACGGTAGCTACCATCCCCATGCCGTGGAAAGTCCCCTTCCCATCTAACGTGATGATATTATGATCGACGTTGTCCGCAGCGAACAGCAGTGCCGTATCCAGTCTGTCTATGGTACCACCGAGTACATCCTGGCCAACAGAAGCGGCAGCGTTTTCCTCAAATTGCTGAACTTCCGAATATGATGAACAATATCCCATGGCTGAGAGATTGTCTACAAGAAGTCGAGACCTGAAATGATGATGTAGCTGGATTGCTAACCCAAGCTGCAATGGAGCTACTACAGCCCTGGGACGTACTGCCTGAGCAACTGATTGTCCAATGCTTGCGACCTTCCTGTGAATGTCCTTTCCAACGAAGAAGTTTTCAAGCAAGCAACGCAAACTCAGGGGGAGATAATCTAAGGCAGACTCACATTCAAGCGAAGAAGTCTTCGGATATTCATCGGTTGAAGATGGGATCTTAGACTTGATATCGCTCTTGATGAGTTTCGCCGCAGTCTCTATGATGGCTCTCTGTTGGGCTTCTTCATCCTTTTCCTTAATACTGAAATAGTGCCTCAGGATTGTTCTTGTCTTTTCACGGAACGTTACAATGTTAGGCAACCCTTCACACTCTGCTATGAATAGCGAATCGCCATACTTCTCCTCCAGCTTATACCTCAGCCATTTATTACTATAGGTAGCACTGTCTTCTTTTACAAGATACTCCGTCATTTTCTTTGCAAGATCTGTGACAGTCAGTTGTTTTTCATCGTTGTCCTCGAGAAAGGCACACATTCTGAAGAACGCTTGCTCTTGGTCTATGTTCATCGGCCTCCCTACCTTCCGCGGTTTCTTTGTAGTATAGATCCACCACCATGACGCATAGGAATTCCGTAATTTGTCCGAAAGTTAATGTCACATGAACGATGATACCGACAGTCTGCAGCATGTAAGTCCTTCTCAAAGTACGCGATTCTCCTTTGAATGGTGATTGCCCAGTCAGCATTACGCTGTTTGCAATGTTACAAGATGGACCTTACAAATCCATCCGTTTTAACAAAGCTATAGTCATCGAAATTAGCACTAGACCTTGTCTTCACCACTTCATGTCCACAGAAGAAACACTGCGTCGTGCTATCATAGGATCCAGTAGACACCCGTGTACCTCTCTTGGCAGGTGAACGATAAACGAAAGTAGCTTTCTTATCCAAGTCTATTTGCTTCTTGTTTATGTACTTCATATGACATCTCTTGTGCACTACTGCTCCAGCAGCTACCACAGTGTTAACGCCCCTCTCAATACTGGCTTTATTAATCCCTTCAGCTCCTTTCGCACCAATCACCACTCTTTCTCCGTCATCTTCTACTTCATGGCTGCATAAGGGGCAAGTTTCTTGACTTTCCATCATTATTATATAAGTTTTCTTATATACAGGGCTGGATTTCAGCCGGAGCGGTCCGTAGCGCCGCTCCGGAAGCTCAATCAAAAAATTGACTTCTCCGGAACGGCGCTCCGGAAGCTCAAATATTTTATACTCTTATTATGCTTTGCCCTGTTCAGTAAAAGTATATCCATAATTCTTGATGAGTCGAACACGTTAAATCGGGTGTTTACTCTGATAATATATCTTCGTACCAGTTTTGACGAAAGCGAACCTGTGAATGTAGCCTATTAATTTTGTTGGTCTTTTTGAGCTCGCTATTCTTACAGCGAATGGCATCTATGATTCCCTGAAGAGCTGCCTAAAATCATATGGCATGTCTACAACATTTTTATTCTTCTTGTTTGATTGGTGTTGTATGTGATGGCGCGGCTGTGATGATAGGTCGCAAAAATGGTGTAGCAAAATTGCTTCGTGATGAATTTCCAAACATTGTGGTGTGGTATTGTGCAACCATACATTGGAACTATCGGTTCGTCATGCTGTAAAATCAGTCAGTAATTCGAATCGATTTCGATCTTTTATGGACAAACGCTATAGCCTTTACCACGCTTCTCCTAACAATAGCAGGGAATTGGGTGAATGTGCAGCGGCTGTTGAAGTGCAGTTGTTGAAAATCGAAAGGGTAGGCCTACTGGACACACGTTGGGTAGCCTCGAGTTTCCGCACCGTTAGTGCCGTCTGGAATGATTTCTCAGCACTTGTCGAATTTTTCAAAAAGGGGGCTATTAGCGACACAAGAGATTCTCGGGAACGTGCGAAATATCAAGGAGTCTTGTCGAAGACAACATCCACGGATTTGTTGGACTTGGCTTTGATGTACGAATACTCGCAAGAATTATCCGAAATAGCCTAAGCCTTGAATTGTAAAACAGAGCATGTAGGTTACTATTTGAGATGCAGATAACAAAATTAATAATCTTGCAAAATTATTTGAAACACGAAGGAACGAACCCGGACGACATGATGGCATTGCTAAGGATGCTGAAGAAAACTTAGAGTTCAAAGGTGTAGAATTACATGTAAACAATTGCAAAAATAGCCCGCTATTCAATCCCCGCATCTTCTACACTATAACTCAAAAAGTGTAGTTTTAACCACTTCTAGGGGTGGTCTAAAAATTCCACTTCTCCTTTTTATTCCCACCCCATAGCCTATTGGGAAAGATGGTCATTTCCACCCTACCAAAGGGTGATATTTTCCACCCAACAGAGAAGGGTGTATAATCACTTAGGAAATTCCATCGAAGATCGCTTGTTGAATTCAACAGACTTGTCATTTATTAACAGCTGAAAAATACTTGATTCAACTACTTGGCCAGAGGACACAGTAGCCTAATGACACACGGAGAAAACGAAATCATTGAAGTGGCAAAGAGATTGCGCTTAGATGAACGCGAAGCTGCTGTGAGAGGACTTCGTGAATATATAACTACGAAAAGAAGATCCCAGAGTCTTCAAAATTTGATAACGTCACTATAATTCCTTCCAATTTCATCGAGCGAGTGTGAGCGCGGATTTTCACAAATGAACCTCATACTGACATCTGACCGTGCTTCTCTACACATTGTAACTGTTTCAAGTTTGCTCTTTATACGAATGATCCGTCTTCCACTGAGAAATTTTTTACCAGCGAAGTAAGCGAAGCGAAGTTAAAATGTTGGATCCTGATGACGCCATGGGCGTAACCCGGCAATTGAGACCCGAAGTCGCCAGAGGTTTTATGATTTTGAATACGATAAGTGTCTTAAAAATTGTAGGCTATAACTTGAAAAATCAAAAGTGGAAAAAACTAAAAACAAATTTTTTTCTTTTTTTTCTAGGCTATAACTTGTATTTTTTTGTATTATTGTTTCACTAAAATATGAATATTTGCATTGAACAACGCTATACCATCTATAGACCATGATAGGCAAAACTGGGGTAAAGTGTGCAATGGGGTAAGATGAGCAACCCCTGTTTTTGGAAAAACGAGTCGGCGGAATTTTTTTATTTTTATTCTGGATGTATCACTCATAATGCCACTTCATTCAATGTATTTGTTATGTCCACTGAGAATTGCATTTTACAATGGCACGCAATTATATCAGATTATATTGCTTATGTCGAAAATTCGAAATTTTTATTTTTTTGCCAAAAACTGAATAACTTTATTGTTACACTATGTAAATCAAATCTGTTTTTTGTATTGGTAAGCATAAAGTGTGAATTTGTAATTTTGTCACAAAAATCAGAATGGGGTAAAGTGTGCAATGCTAGTTGAAGTACTGTATGTTGGAGCAGTTGCTCAACTTACCCCAAAAGAAATAGCCTTAGCTTATTTAATGTTTGAACTGTTGAATTTGTGTCTTTTTAGGTTCGTATTGGATAAAAAAACAGTGTTGTGAAGCATAATGCCTCGCAATTATACAAACAAACTGACAGGGGAATGCTTCAACTTAATCGAATTGCTCAACTTACCCCAGGTCATTGCTCAATTTACCCCATACAATTTATGCCGGGGTAAGTTGAGCAACACGCGAATAAGTATCAATATAAAAAAATATAAAAATCGCAAGGTGATAAAACTCAATCTAAAATGTAGCTGATTCACTAGTGCTTTAAGTTCACCCAATTAAAATTTTCCAAAACAAACCGTTCTTTTGTAAAAGCGACTTAAGCAAAAAGGTGCTCATCTTACCCCACCCTCCCTACTTACTTTAGCAACGTTTCAGGTACATCAAGTGTGTAATTGTTTCAAAGTCTCATAAAGACATATTTCTGAATTTCTTCTACGGCACCTAGTGCATTTGGAAAGTAAAAAACTAGCGCTCCGGAAGCTAATTTTCTGGAAATCCACCACTGCTTATATACATTTAAGTTTTATACATTCTCAGCTCTGTAAGAAAAAAAAATCAATTGTTAGAACCGACAGAAACATTACTGCAATCTATTTATTACAGTCATCAATGAAATCATACACAGAAAACTATACAAAATATGATAGACACTGAAAGGCGAGTCGCCTTTAACATTTTATAGCTTTGGCGGCCGTATTCTTTGACCTCACATTTGGACCCTTTGTGGTAACCCTATTTTGGTAAACTTTTAGTATATTTTTCCCTACATGTTATACTACCAAAAGAAACAATAAAACGCTTTCTTGGAATTTGTTCAGGGTAAAGGTTTTTTTTTTCGTATTTTGACTGGTCTATTGGTGACAATATGCAACATCGCTGCAGTTGCTTTGGTTGCAGAAGCAACTATGAGAGGACGCCCTATGACAACGAAAAGTCTTTGGGATGCCTCAGGATGCAAGAAAAGCTTTCCAACTAGTGATAGACATTGTCTATTATGGTGTCATGTTGTTATGTATTGTCAGTTTGTGTATTTTTTGTAATCATAGACTCCTTTAGATAATAGCCATATTGTTGAGAAATACATATGATGTTTATGTAATAACATGTTTCGTCACGACTTCTTTAAAAATGTTTTGCTTTACGAGTTAAACGCAAAAATGGGCAAAAATTACCAAAATTCAGTAATTTGACCTTAAGATATAATATTTTGACCTTGAAAATGACCTCAAACTTTGTTGAAAGCAACACTATTGAACTCGTCATCCTCAAAAACCCTAACATGGATTCCAAGATTGTGTTTCTAGCTTCTCTAGAAGTCATTTCAGCCCAGAACGCAAGTTGATCCTTCAGACTCAAGTTACAAACCCCGAGCATGGGGGGTTCTAGTCCTTAACTTAAGGAGTCTATGGTACAGTTAGATTAATGCGATTCATTCTCTTTTGTTAGGAGAATATATGAAGAGTTCAGGTGCATAACGATCAAACTCCATTTTGTAATTTTTTAGATTTTACTATCTCCCGCTGTGTTAACATCGAAAGTTTTATGTAACAACCTTTTTTGCGGCAAAACGATCAATATATTCACTAGCGTACACAGGGGGGCCATTGGGCCATGCCCTCCCCCCCCCCCCTAAAAATGTTTTAGTAGTTAACGACGTAGATTAAAGCATTTAATATGTTTTGGATTGCACTGTCAAAGCAATTAACAATGTTGTTCTATAGACTAAGGTCACTAAGCCAATACGAAATACATAGCCCAATCCACCTACCCCGCCCCAGGTATGCCAATGTAGCATAGTGTTCTGTAAGCCTATTATAGTGAGAAAGAAGTGGATAAAGTTTAAACTAAAACCATACTGAGATAACATGAAGACGTCTGGGATATCAATGGCCAGTGGCATAGCCAGGGGGGTTTGGGGGTTACAACCCCCCCTTTGGCACGCGTGTGACGTCATGATATTGAGAATGATGCTTTCAGTTTCTTTATGCTTGGGAATGATGCTTTCAATCTAAAAATACTTGCCTAATTTCAAACAAAACTGCATTAAAAGAGCAAGTTTTGCCAATACCAAACATTCAAACATCTCAGCCAAGAATTAGCAACAAGAAAACATGGAGACTTAGCTCTATTTCCGAAAAATGCCGAAGAAAACATGATCTTATCCTTTTGCTATGCCACCGGACAGCACCATTTTACAAGAATATTTATACCCGCATTTTTCTTGAAAATGCTCCCAGAATGCACCAAATTCAAAGTATTTTTCAAAAATTTTTGGGGGAGGCCCCCCAGACCCCCGCCGCTGGGTGTCGTCTTTGGCGAAAACGTCATCGGGCTTCGCCCGCCGGTCGTCAACCCCCCCTTTCAAAATTCCTGGTTACACTGCTGTCAATGCCCCCCCCCCCCCCCCTTGAGAAAATCCTGCGTACGCCACTGAATATATCTATAATCAAACTATAATCTTTCTCCTTAATTTGCTTTTGACTACAGTTTTTTGCATTTTTATCACTACCTTTTTGGTGAAAATATAATTGCATTTAAATTGCCATAAAATTATTTCGCTTATAACTTTTGTAAAACTTTACTAAAGTGAAATTCATTGAACGAAGTTTATTTGAACAAAAGTAGTATAATGTCTTTATTTGATCATATTTAATTATATCTTTATTTTTATTTACTTTTTTCTGAATCCGCATGGTCACACTGAGCCGGTTTCCGGCAATTTTTATGTTTCTGAGTCTTTTTATGACTTCACAATCAAGTTTTTGAACGCGAGACTCTCAAAGTAAAAACTTCGGGGAAACTTGTCACTTTTTTAATTTCTTTTGTGTTAAATCGCCCTTGTTACTCTTGCAAGTGTTGTAGGTCTATTTTACAACCGACGAAATAAAAGTTTTCTTTTTTCTTTTTTTTTTCTAGGTTTGGTGGCTGTGCATTTTTAAGATTATGTTTTTCAAACACTGTTTTATTGATGCACATTTTAAACCTTTTGGTTTTGTCATCTTTTCCTTTTGTTGGTGTAAAATTCGTGTGTTTACTTTATGGTTCTCTGCATGTTCGCGCCAGCAATGAAAAATAAATTGATTTGAATTTAATATATCTCAAAATAAAGCTTTATAACAGGGTTCAGCCACAAAACGATCAATCTCAAACTTAATTTTCAGTTTACTCGAAAAGTTGGTTTAGGTAGTTTAATCGTTTTGCACCTGGACTCTTCATATGAAGAAAGATGTCTCAAATGTTCCAACAATGTTATCTATGTGAGTTACTAGAGCTACGCAGTAGGGTGGGGTAAAAAAAACTTTTTATAAAATTTTTAGTAGCTTGGGGTTGGAAAACTTGCCAATTACTACTAAACCTAATTGTGCAAAATTAGAATGTAATCTGACGAGAGCTTGATCTGCCACCAGCCACTTGAAAATTTACCATTGGTCCATTCCGTGTCAATTCACACAGTCAAGAAATTCATCCTCTTCAATTTTTCTTAAATTTTAGACACCTTTTCACTATCTTATATGATGAACACCGCCAAATTTGTGTGAAATTTATTGAGAAACACGAGAGTTATAAAGCATTTAGTTTGGGGAAGTCTGCTGAGGGGGCACAATTTTTTTTACTTTTGGCCATGTTTGAAGTCCTATTACGGCTTAAGTAAATTAGATGAAAACCCAATTTTTTTACAGGTGATAGTACTTCTGCCAAATATTGAAAAAACAACACCGTTCACATTGTCACTCTAAAAGGTCAAAGGTCTTAGACATCCAAATGTGGCAGTTTCCAGCTCTCAATTAAAATTTTCCCAAATTTTAAAACTTTGCTAAGACCCTATTTTTGTTTGGTTTTGGCTGACATTTAGTAGAAATAATGTTTAGAAGATTTTCTATGAAATTTCAGTGTAAATAATTTTCACTGGGGTCATGGGTAACCGAGATATTAAAAGGAGCTCTTTTTTGCTTTTTGTCGATTCGACCCATGTTTCACATTAAATACCTCCCAACCCCTTTAATATTTTGTACTGAAATTTTCTCAGTTAATAGAAAATTCTATAAACAACATTTCTATTAAATGTCAGCCAAAACCAAACAAAAATAGGGCTTGGCAAGGTTTTAAAATTTGGAAAAGTTTTAGCCGAGAGCTGATAACGGCCACATTTGCATGTCTTTGACCTTTGACCTTTTAGAGTGACAATGTGAACGGTGTTGTGTTTTCAATACTTGTCAGCCTACTATCATCTGTAAAAAAATTGGGTTCTTACCTAATTTACTTAAGCAGTAATAGGACTTCAAACATGGCCAAAAATAAAAAAAAATTGTGTCCCCTCGGCAGACCCCCCCAAACTAAATGCTTTATAACTTTCGTGTTTCTCAATAAATTTTACTCAAATTTTGCAGGTGTTCATCATATAAGATAATGAAAAGGTGTCTAAAATTTAAGAAAAATTGAAGAGGTTGAATTTCTTGACTGTGTGAATTGACACGAAATGGCCCAATGGTAGGCTAAATTTTCAAGTGGCTGGTGGCAGATCAAGCTCTCGTCAGATTACATTCTAATTTTGCACAACTAGTTTTAGTAGTAATTGACAAGTTTTCCAACCCCAAGCTAATAAAAATTTTATAAAAAGTTTTTTTCACTCCACCCTACTGCGTAGCTTTACCAAATTCTAAACTCTATTATTCTTTTTATTGTTACGTGTGAATTAATTATTCATGACGTGCGGCAATGTCTGTTTTCTTAAGAATATGAATCAATGTGATTGTGGGACCAATAATCTTGGACATGCAATTAAGAAAAAGGAATACAAGGAAAATTTGCCAACCCTGTTCTAAGGTTTGTGATTTAAATTCATATCAATTAGATTGCTTTTCATCTTTAAATACTTTAAGCCACAACATATAGAAGTTATGTACGCACAGTAGAGGCCCGAATTATTAGCGATATGGTGTAACTGCGATGTTGTGAAACCAGTAACGAAGCTAGAAAAAACATTATAAAGGGAGAAAAGCAACTGTTGGGGGATGAAGCAAACGTCATTCTACATAAGCTACAACATTATTAAAGCGTTGTTCCCACCAAGTCCCCCCCCCCCCACCCCCCCGTCGCTACGTTCTTGCTTTGATACTCCAAACGTTCAGATTGGTCAGATCAGTTTGCCGATCCATTATTTTTGAAAAGAGTTACAGCTAACGAGTAGGAAAGAAAGATTATCGATGCCATTTGTTTGAGACACTGAAACTCTAAGTAGGGGTCATCAATCGGTGGTAATTTTTAGTTTATTAAGGTTAAATTTCACTATGAATATTAATCTAAATTACATTAAAAATGATCTAATGCTGGTATAAATAAAGGCCTGGTCAGCTGCACCAAGTGAATAGAATTCTTCACAGACAATAATCGAAAAGTGATTTCCGCCCCGATAGCTCAATTGGTTAGCGCATCACTTCTGGAACGAAGAAGCTTCAAGATAAAGCGGCGCTGGTTCGACTCTTGGGGTGTGCGCTTGAGCAACGCACGTTAAAGACTGCTCTCCATTCAGCAACATCTAATGGATGGAATGGTTCCCCAATTGGAATGGTTCCCCCTATCCCCTGCAATAAGACTTCAACAATCGGAAACTTCACTCTGTCAATCTCGGTGACCGGCCTGCGTAGGCTAAGTGGTTCAAAGCCTCTACGAATATGCGAAACTGCCAGGATTAAGTTTTGAAAACAGCTTTTCCAGTCCAAGGATGAACAATCAGTCAAGTAAATGAGTTAAAAAGGGTTGAAATTTAATGACGTAGGCTCTTATGCTTTACGTTTGTTTAGGGGTCGCAACAACCTCAGCAACAAAACCCACCTGGATATAGTGCGTCACCGCCTGGATATAATGCGCCACAATCTGGATATGGTACGCAACAGCCTGGGCATGATGCGCAACAGCCTGGGCATGATGCGCAACAGCCTGGGCATGATGCGCAACAGCCTGGATATGGTGCGTCACCGCATGGAGTCGTTGCGACAACCACCGTTCAGCAAGGTGGCGCAGCTCCCTATCCATACGTCACTCAACATACCACAGTGACGACACAACATAACAAACCAAACTCACTGAGGACAACTATTCCAGAACTCCCGATGGCGTTGGCGATTACACTCTGTGTTATCAATTGTATTCTTCCGGGCATTGGTAAGACATATCACTTTTGAACCATAGGCATACGAAACCGAGTGAAGTAATTTGATTTAACATATTCGCGTTTAGTTTTGCACTTACAGAAAACAAAAACTACATTGAAATAAATTTCACATCGAACGTTTTCATCATGGATATTGGTACCGTCTTCATTTATCATGGATATTGGTACCGTCTTCATTTATCATGGATATTGGTACCGTCTTCATTTATCATGGATATTGGTACCGTCTTCATTTATCTACATTGGAACTAAATACATCAAATGCAGTTACTACTTTTTAAAACCTTTACAGCCCGTTTTATCCTTACTGGGGATCATAAGAAGCTCTTTATTCAAATAGAACAAACTGTCCAAAACACAGCCGTTAAATATAAAATTTATTAAAAGTTAAAAAAAAAACAAAAAAACTGCAAAGTGCTTCTGACTAACTCAACACTCTACAGTCTACATATCTATGTACTTTTCAAAAAGTTCTTTTAATACTTTTCTGTCCGTTTTAAATGTTTTTTTTTTATTAAGCTTGGTAAGCCTCGTGGAGCTCTGCTCTCTCAAAGGAGCACCCTAGGTCGACTGAAATTAAGCCACTCATTCGTGCCAGCCGCTCAACGAAGCTGATAGACGAAGCACTTCTGCGGCTAATTTTCGGACCATAAATGGAATTCTGAATAGAAGTCAAGCACCACCAGACTTCATTCGTTCATCCCCGACGCCAACACCCTTCCTATATCGGCATGACGCTGCCTCGAAAGACTGTGGGTTCGCCTCAACTGTCTTCGTACTAGCGTAGAGCTTTTCCGCTCAACCACGCTTCAATGGCGTCTTACTCTTCTTGTGAATGTGGTACTGAGGAACAAGACCGTAGACCACATCATCAACGATTGCACCATCTTCAAGCCTCTAACGGGGGTGGAAAGTTTGCCTGTCTTGGATAATGAAACAAAAACTGGTTGCTCTCTAGCAGCCCTCTAGTGTAGTCCGAGCATATCGTGAACCTGTGGTGGTAAAAGGATAAACCATTGGTCTCAGAGGCTCATGCGACGAAGAAGCAATAGACTTCTTACGGCTACAAATGCTTAAAACAACTTTTATTTTCAGTGAAATCGGATTCTTTCCAAGAACTTAATTTAATACAATGTAAGTTTGTGCTCAACTCTGTTTGTCAGTGCTTTTGCTGCAGTAGATGTTGGTTCAATTCCAGATCGGGTCATAAATCATAATTGTTTCCTATGACAATAGAGGCTAAGTGATCACTTTTATAATCAACAGTTTGTTGACTTCTGTTAATCTGTTTCAAATTATTTCAGGAACAATGATTGCAGGATATAGCGTCCTCTGCTGTGGCAACGTGGGCCAGTCTGGAGGGGGAAGACTTGGAACATTTTGCACCAATTTTTGGATCGGACTTTTGCAGTCGTCGCTCACACCCTTCGTTTTGATCGGTTGGATCTGGAGCATCATGTGGGGAATCGCGCTCATCACTGTAGCGAGTACGTATTTTGTAACAAATTTTATCAGCACTATAAGCGAATTATTTTTGAAGACAAGGTGGTTATTTTCAAAAGTTTCGAATTGTTCACAAACGCAATATCCAGTTTACTGTTAGAGAGGTATATAACCCCATGCTTGGCTTCTAAGTCTTGGAAAATGAAAACATAAGGTGCTTAAACTTTGCACTGGTGAGAGGAGGATGGCCACTGGCCAGTTTCTTTCTTTCTGTCTCCGTTGCTTAACGATGTTTACCAGGTTTGCATTGTTGGAAAAAAAGGCACATTCCCTGCATCATCTCACTGTTAGATAAGGTCTGTCAGCATTAAATTTCAAATGTTAACTTGTTTCATTAAGTTACTACACCGGCGCCCAATCAAGTTTGTAGCTTATCGGTTATAACTTTCTTACGGCAATAGGCCACTCTTGAAACACACCGATCATGGGGTACTAAATTGTGGAGTGAATTGGATGAATGTATTAAAAGCAAACACCTAGCTTTGTTTAAAAAACTTTATAAAATTACCTTGTTAAGTTCTTATTAAATCGTTAAAATCGTTCAGTTAAATTATTTTATCTCATGTAACGTCGTATTTGTGTTCTTAAACGATATGATTCATTATATGCTCATGTTTTCCCAGCTGGTCTTGATTCAATATTCTACAAAACCTTATATATACAATTCGATTTCGAAGCTACTGTTCCATCCATCATTATATTTTATTGATACAGTTATAATGTCTGATGCTGCAATGTAAGATGACTGATGACAGGCAGCACCTTGACTGGTTAACCGCAAGGTTGTTCGGTGCTGCCAGACCTTTCTATTGCCATATTTTGATTTGTATGTAATTGTGTTTCTTTATATCGAGTCGTATTAGAAAGGCAAATAAACAATATCTCTCTCTCATGTTGATGTAATTAAAATAAATGCAGCCTCGCTTGAGTTTTAAACTAATCTCTTTATCAAAAGGTCTTGTCTTTCGTATATTTTTATATACAAAACTACACACTACTAATTTTAAGGTGAAAGAATTTCTTATGTGTTGAGTTATATAATTTAATGACATTTGTTGTGATTTCTCTTAATAGGTGGTGCCAACAAACACATGCAAACAACTACAACGACCACGGTCGCAACAACCGCGACACAACCAGTGGGAGGCGTGATGCCTAGTGCTCCCACAGTCATGTACTCGGCTCCGGTGTAATATTTTCTTAATAGCAACTGTTTTTAATTAGTTTCATTTCATAAACTCTCGACACTGTAAATTCATGCTCTGCCATCAACATGGGTTGTCTGTTTCCATGAGTCACGGTTTTGAACTAGTACTCGCCCAGTGTCACCAAATTGCATTCGGTCCATGCCTGGATGTTGTCATTCCATCGCTTTGGTGGTCTGCTTTGTTTTCTCTTTCCGTTGACTTTACCTTCCATGCAGACTTTGCTGACTTCGTATTTTGATGTTTTAGTGTGGCCAAACAGTTTTAGAACTTTTGATTTTATTTTTGCTGCGATTGGATGTAGTTTTATTGGCAGAAAGAAATTTTATTTAAAAATGAAGTGCTGAATCGCTTGGTTTAAAACTCTTTTTGGTGACATTTATAACAAACATTTACTTGAGATGAATTTTATGTTTTATATTTATGTAAATGTAATAAACTTGAAGATGTTAAACTTGATCACGTTGCTCGGCTTCGTATGCCTATGGTTCAATGAGATGAATTTACTTAACAATTTAATAATAATAATTGTTCATTTTTTTTATTTGCGCCCATTGCGATGCACTGCAGAACACTGCGATCACAGATGCGATACAGACAAGAGACGAACATTTAACAAGAGGAATATTCCTCAGTTTATAATCTCTGTATTGTTTGTTTATATTTGATTGCAAATCTGACTGATGAAACGAAGAGGCTGCAGCCCTCAATAAAGAAAACGTGTATTTGTTTAATCTTTCTTGATAGTTATGACGTCATCTTTACGAACCATCGCATAAACAGCTCAGTTTTGAACTTTATTATTTTATTTGCTTGGTTTTATCACATTCAACTCACCAGTTCTAAACGTTCAAGTGCGTTCTTTTGGCTTTCCTTAGAGCAAGGGTTCCCAACCTTTTTTACACCGTGGCCCCCTTTAAAAATTTTAAAAAATTAATGCCTCCCTTATTTTCTTCAACCTTTTGAAAAACTTAAGAAACGTCATCTTACATTACTATTTTTGAAACAACCGGGAATTAAAGACCATTTCATAAAGATTTGGGAAAAATGTACTAGTGTTTTTATTAAGTTTTAATTTCTTCTTTTGTTATATATTGTTGGAGTGGACTTGGAGATGATAAATTAAAAAAATTATTATTTTTCCAATTTTTCCATGACCCCCTTGAAAAAGGGTTATGGCCCACTAGGGGGCCATGGCCCACAGGTTGGGAACCCCTGCCTTAGAGCGACATTTTTGGACAGAATATTGCTTAAAAATCTTTGCTTTCGAAATCATTCATGGAAAATCAAATATGTTCAATAATTGTTCAGAGCTTATGTCCTTTTCCAGAAGCTCTTATGTCACTCCACTTGCACTTTTTGCCTCATCACGTCATACACATATTTGGCCAGAATACCAAATAATTGTGATGCAACATTCTTGTAGTTTGGTTCATAAAAATGAAGGCCGGCCTATTTTTCAGATTTCACTATGTTTCAGAACCAAATTTATTAATTAGTGATTAATAGTAAGTGTTGATGGTTTGAAATTTTCTCCATTTGTTGTTTATTGTATTGTAATTACATGAAACAGACATAGCTCTGCAACAATACGACATTTAACACTATAACATAAAAATAGTATAAAGCAAACGTTATCGACTATGAATATAGTCCTTTTCAAATCTTAAAAGAAAAAGAATTATGCATTGCATTTGCATACGAAAATACTAGAGAAGACACAGTGCGACATCAAAATATTGTTTAATCTTCAGAAAAAAGTAACCTCTCTACCAAAGATATGTTACTGTATTTGCTGTTCGTTTCATTCTCCACGTAAAGTGTTTGAATGTGTTCTATGCCCGCCCCGTTGACTCAGTGGTTACGCGCCCGACCCAAGATCACGCGGCGCTGGTTCGACTCTCAGAGAGTGCGCTTGAGCAACGCATGTCAGGACTGCTCTCCATTCAGCGGCACCTAATGGATGGAATAATTCCCCAGCAACAACATTTCCACGATCGGAAACTCCACTCTGTCAATCTCGGTAACCGGCCCTGCGTCAAAAACCTCTACAAGACGCGAAACTACCAGGAATAACCTATCAAGGCTTTGTCAATCCGAGGATAAAGATTCAACACTAAACCAATTCTAAGGCTGGGATCGACATCACCTAAGTTATTGTAATTCAAAGTCTGAGGTAATTATTAAATTGTTGTATTTGAATGCAATTAAATAAGACCTGCCTTAGTTAGAATAACACCTTTTATGATTGTGATCTTATGGGATCAACCGTTTGGCTGCTGTAATCAATTGATTCTTTTTTCAGTGATGTACATTTGGTGAAATACATACTTAGCCAATCAGATTGGTTTATATCATGAATCGTTGCAATGACATAGCTGGAAAGAAGATTTTAGGGTGCAAAAGCAATTGTTGAAGGGGGAAATGTCTTTCAACATGAATTACAATGGAATAAAAGGGTTGCAATAATATTATAACATTTAAGGGTGAGAGGCAAGATAAAATTGTGGAGATGGAGCAATTTTCTCCCAAGGTCCCTCGTGGCTACGGCTCGTAATTATCGTGACGCCTGCTACGTTTTTAATGACCCTCACTGCGGTGTTCATCGTGAATGCAAGACCTCCTTTCAAACATATTGCTGTTATCCTGTGCAAAGACGACCGAGCTGCACCCAATCCTTGCCGGGTAGCTCTGATCCTGGTGTGAGGTGTAATCGATCCCAGACAACAAACCGTCATTTTTACATTGTTGTAACGTCTGCAGACGTTGAATCAATGTACAAATGACAGATTTTGCTGTTTGGGCAGATGTCGTCAAATGCTCTGGACTTGCAGTCTCATCTCAATGCTTAGGCTACTCCGCAGGTTCTTTGAAAGTTAAACTTGGAGTTAGGATGATGTACTGTTGAGCTATGCCGAATTTAACTTGATTGACTCACAGGAACTAAATTAGGAGTTAAACCAACCAAACGGGAAAGTTCAAGCGCTTGTGGAGTGAACGATATCACATTGCCAGTAATCAAATTTTGGAAATTTTAAGTCAGCAAGTAACTTCAGCATAAAATTATCGTCAAATGTTAAAACATTCTAAGTTTTCAAGCTAACTCGCTTACTGGCAAAGGTGTGATCTGGCTGAGATTAAGATTGTTTTATCAGAAGTCAAAACAGACTTTTACATGAAGTTCGTATTTTAAAATGTAGATTTTTAATATTTTCAATTATAGCGTGTTTTTTTTTACATTTTTTCAAAATTTAGTTGTTAATTTTTATCTGCACTAGGCTACAACAGATTAACTTCAGCATTATTGCTGGGCGATTGTTTGGTGATTTGCCCCTCCCCCTCCTCCCAAGCCTGTGGCTACGTCTCTGAAGCACAGGGTGTGAACGTTGGCCATTATGTACAAGTACAGCATTGCGCTTGTAGACGTGCCCAGACAGGTTTTGATTTGTTTCAGTAAGCTTGAACAAACGCACCAGCAAAAATAAAACAAACACTCCACTAATATTGGTACCATAGCGATAGCATTTGAATAAACAGCTTGAGAAGTTTGGAGAAGTAATCTTGTCCAACATGTTCTTTTAGTAAATAAAATGACTTGCGCTCTTCTGGGGACTATAGTCTACTAGGTTACCTTCCAAGGTTAAGAATGATGATTAAAAGCTAGCCATCATCATTCATTTATGGCTAGCGTGGAGGTTACACAGATATGGTTAGCGAAACGCAATGCCCGCTATTCTATAGTGAGTGGGAAGATCGTTTCTTCTAAAGAAACAGACAACTTATCACATTATTTTTCAGCTTTATCTGCAAGTGCTTAGTGTGATATGCTCAGGAAGCCTGGTTGTTGGTGGATTGCCCTGGGGTTGGTTGGCGAAGTGCGTCAGCTGGGGAATTTAGAAATAAAGAAGTTTAAATTTTATTAAACTAGATTTTTATCAAAAGTGCACAAAAACTTTCACATTTTGTAGTAGGTGAAAGATTACATGTGTCTATTTTTCACCTTTCAGAAAAGTCGAAAAAACAATTGAAAACGTTTCTAAAATTCCAGCGAGAAAATTCGCCCCTGATTAGATCTAATAATTGAGGATGGAATTATTTTCTTTTGTGGAAGCCTGGTTGTTGTTTAGACAAGAAAACATAGTTATGGTTGCAATTGCAAGTATGGTTGATGAGCAAACTGTTGCAGTTTATCATAAACCAGGCCAACCAAAATGAAAGAAGCCAATCTTCGTGTCCACCTTGGTGCATGTCATTCAAGTGTCTTGCCATAAACCCATTTGCATGCTCTTGAGCGGTGTCGAGCGAACGCCCTTTTAAGCATCGCCTGCATAGGCGAATGGTGAGAGCCCGATATCTACAATTAAGTAATTGCACTGAATGAATAATATTAATAGAGCTGTGTAAAAATATCTGAAACGCAACATTTAAGTTTTGAATCATACTTGAAGAAGCTGCGCCACGAAAGACGAAACTATTATAACATGCATGGAAATGTATAGCTTTGATACAGAGATAATTGAATACCATAGACAGATAATTGATAGCAACTTAATAGGATTGAATTATCTTTTTGTGTAATGTATTGTTTTTAAATTAAGCAATTCACTCCTATCAAGTTGCTATCAATTATTTGCATGGAAAATCTTGTTAGAAAATGGATCGACATGTTGTCGTCGTGTGGAGGCTTGCAAGCACCGAGGAATCTGTCATGCAAATGAGGTCATGGAACCCCCATACTTGATTTGACCACAGATGACATGCTAGACCAAGATTGACCCAGCCCCGACATCGCGCTAAAGCTTATACATTTGAAATTGAAGCCGCCAGATGATGCCCTATATCGCATAACTTCTATTCCACCTGAAACGCCAATTGTAGTTTATACACTTTCCATGTCAGAACTCTTTTCATTGTTTGATAGGTCACGTGTTACCATAAGATGGAAAAAAAGTTCGGCTTAGTTGCCGATTGGTTGGTAGCCGGACCACTCCTGCTAACTGGTCGCTGAACATATGAGTGGCAGCGGCTAAAAAATCTGACTTCTTCTAATTTGTAGCACAACGCCAGTTGGTTGAATGAGGCTCTCCATTGTTTTGTAAACAATTTTGGGTTTTGATGTTATCAGGTTAATTTATTTTTGCAATTTTTAAAACAGGTGATAAGTTTGCCAATTTGTTGGTTGATAATTGCGTTTGGTAGAACTTGGAAAACTTCATAAACAGCCAGGTGAGTACACTATTTAGTTTAACGGGCATACCTAGGTCATTTGTGCAATGTGCAGATGTTGCAGTTCTATTTGTGGAGCAATTTGAAAAAGTAAAGTTTTGAAACGCAAACATGCCACCCACAACACCTTTTGGTGTGGCTTTGGAAAAAGTATTGAAGTAATAATAATGCAACTAAATGTATGGAGGCTTAATAAGTTACGACTCAAGTATAGTAAAGGTGGCCCATGGGTGACCCTAAGAGCCATGCCGGAAATCAATTTGGACCAGAATTACAAAACAAAAACTAAAGAGATTTGCTTTAATCTACTGCCAACTTGCGTTATTACTAAACAGATAAAATGGATTTAAAACTATGCATAAGACGTTAGTAGAATAGCCAACTGATCAAGGATAGTATGAAAGGGATTTTTTCTTGTTTTGTTGAAAATCGTTGTCAAGCAACATATATTTGATTGCTGTGGCAACTATACTAGCTTTTCCAATTGTTCTTTTCACCCGCGAATAAATCTTCTTAAATTACCACTTTCCGATTGTAATAAGACAAACGTGAAAAGCGAGAAACTGTCTTCTTTTGTAACAATCTACAGGGTGGGTGTTGTATTACAGAACAATACTGTTGTGGGTTCGTTGAAGAACAAACAGCGATCCTCCAAACCTTGAACGCTTATAAATTTATCCAAACTTTTGAATGTCTTGAGAGAAATCTTTGTGGCAATGTATCGTACTTTAAGTTAAACTAAGATCTCATAAATTTAGTTCGAAATTAGTTGTTAAGCGCATCTAATATAAATTTACATCAAAAATTCGTCAAAACCATTTTTACAGGGAACAAACTTTAAAACAAATACCAAAATCACTTGATTTAAATGTTATTTTACTTTTTTATAACTAAAATCTTGAGCTGCCTCAAAAATGTTTCGTGGGTTTCAAGCTTGGCAGTGCAGTATGCAAATTGCAGTTGGATAGACGCAAAGTAGAGAAAGTTTGTTATCTAATTTTTTTTCTACTGTGTCCATCCACTGAGCTACTAACCACTGAGCTAACGGACGTGCAGCTGCAAACTAATCAATACAGGCAACAGTAAATAAATGTTTCAGAGAACGTAACCGAGCCATGTCTTTCCATACGATGAGCACCAAAAAAAACTTTTAGATTTAAAACTTCATCGTTTTCTGTTTCTGAACGATGCATTCATCTGCGCCTTCATTTTCCAATTTTTATTGTAATTTAACTCATGTGTTCATCATATGTAGCATCGCCCTATCTTCCATGAATGTCCAGGCGGGAAGTGGGGTCTTTGGCCACAACTAAACGCCCCGTGCAAATGCGATACCGGAAAACATAAAACAACTAAATTATTTTCTTTTTTAATGCTATCTTCTGCTGTTGATCGTGCTGCGTTTTATACAAAGGCGACTCAATACGTCATAGGTGAGGCGGCTCTTCATTATGACTTAAAGAAGCAACTGCGCAGCGTTAAATGCATTGTTACGTAGCCTAAACGTCATTCTGAGCTATATATACTTAACCAACTGTATTTATGGTTTTGTTGGTAACTCAGTTAGAAATAAAATATTATTTTGTGTGCAGAAGATGTATCAACCAGGACAACCTACCGGGTATGTTACCACGACAGGCATGCCGCAAGTTGGCGCACCAGTTATCACTCAAACTACTGTGACAACAAACAATTCATCTGGAATGCGTGACGCCATCCCAGCGTTGCCAATGGCATTGGCCGTTATACTATGCATTGTCAACATATTCCTTCCGGGAATTGGTAAGAACGCCAAAATTAGAGGTTATAGTGTGTTTGAATGACACATTTGGTTGTTTTCCCTAAAAACAAATAGTCTACACTTAACAGACTTCACATTCTACAGCAGAGTTGCTCAAACTGCAATCCGTGGCCTAAATCTAGTTCCCCACACCAGTAAAACTACCTATTAGGCTAATATCATTTTTATCTGGCTGACTGGCTGCATTGCTGAGTGATGAGATTGAGAGCCCTGGAACGTCACTCGAAGGGGCGCCGGTTCGACTCCGCTCATGAGCATGTGGCTGTGTCTTTGGCAAGACACTTAAAGGCATGCCTGAAGGTGGACACTAAAGTTGGGTCCCTTGTCTTCTGTTCACTTTATCTAAATCTTCAACCACAGGGCGTAAGCTTGGATACGATAATTTTTTTTACCGTAATCATGAAATCACTTCACGATTGCACATAATTCTTGGTCTCAATTGAGTTTCATTTGTGAGGATTGAAATGCAAAGAATCTTCATGTCCTTCTAGATTCTAGAATGTCTAGAGGTTCAAGACACAGTCTCCTGTTTTTGAAAGGTGTCGAACCAACTACCTTTTAAACATCGTGTAGGCGCTCATATACTTAGTCTAATAAGCGACATTTACACCAATCCATTGTTCTCTTGAGTAAATGTTAAAACATAAACAATTTGGACATAGATTTAACCAAAAAAGACGCGTTAGTTGTTGGGAAAACAAGAGTGTGGTTTACGAAAATGAGAAAATCTAACCTTAACCTTTCCTCGAATGGTTTTCTCCTTTTTCAGTGTTACCTTCTTTAATTTAAATTATTTCTGCGAAGGAACAATCCTGGCCGGGTTCAGCGTGTTGTGTTGTGGAAACGTGGGCCAGTCTGGTGGAGGCAGAATCGGGACTTTTTGTATTAACTTTTGGGTAGGCCTCCTTCAACTTTTACTTGTGGTGTTTGTCGTTGGTTGGGTGTGGAGCATCATATGGGGTGTGGCCTTCATTGCAATATCAGGTGAGTGTGTACCTCAGCAAATTGTTAAAATAATGTTAAAACTACTCATAATTGATAGTTTTTGCTTTTTGATATAATTTTTCTCGAATAATAATTATGTTTTATTTTATCGAAAGTGATCCTTTCATTACCCCTCATTATAGAGTTTAAAGTATTAGTCTGTTAAAAGTTTCCATTATGGAGTGTTAGCCTACTAAGTTACTATCAAGTTGAATTAGCATTTGTTAGGCACAAGCTTCCTTGCTTTTTTACTTTAAATCTAAAAATGTATTTGTCTTCTAAGTAGGCTACTTTGCATTTTTGTGTTCCCGCTTAGTTGTTGAAATAAAGCATAATTTTGTTTTACAGCTGACGCCGACAGTTCGAATGTCACCACCACCACAACAATGATGCCTGCACCTGTCCCAGCATATGGGTATGCTCAACCCCAGCCCCCAGCCACTGTGGTCAACATATCTTCAGCTGGGATGTAGGAAGGCGAACGGAAAAGATATTGCAGAAACTATTGTTTTATAGCCTACATCATTTAACTCATTCCGTGTCGGAACATACTGTCACATATAAAAACCAGATCAATGTTAGACACATATTTTTATTGACGATATTTATCTTTTTAAGTTATTTTTTTGACAAAATAATAGCAAACATATCTCGGCACGGTTGTTAGACCAAAGTGTGAAACCGAATATTGCTTGAAAAGTGATATTTCTGCATTGACATCTGATCTAAAGCCCGTTAAACTCTTACCAATAAAGCAAAAAAATTCACATATGTTTATACATTTTTTAAGATTGTTTTAGAGAAAAAGTTCTGATGCTCTGGCAGCCTTATGAAAACGGAGCAATTTGTTTCAACAAATGACCAGTGATTGTATGAATATAGAATGTGGGCACTTAAAGGCTCTTGTACAACCACAAAGTGGTAACATTTTGATACCTCACTTTATGTATACATAATCGTATCAGTAGGCTACAATAAACATTTCAAAATGATCAAATGCGTTCATATCTTTCTGAAATAGATTGTAGGCCTAATAGGTTGGTTGGTTTTGAGTCTTTATCCTCGGACTGACAAAGCCTTGGTTAGTTATTTCTGGTAGTTTTGCATACTTGTAGAGGCTCTGACACAGGACCGGTTACCGAGATTGGCAGAGTGAAGTTTTCCGATTGTTGTTGCCGGGGAATTATTCCATTCAGTAGGTGCCGCTGAATGGAGAGAAGTCCTGAAATGCGTTGGTCGAGCGCACACCCCGAGAGTCAAACCAGCGCCACGTGATCTTGAGCCGGGCGCGCAACCACTGAGCTAACGGGGCGAACAACTGGTAATTGCAAATGAAGCTGTTGAATAGATCACAGTAAATCCAGTACAAAAGTCGACGAACCAACAGAGCTGAATGAACACAAAGAACCAAACGTCGCCTCTTGAGCTCTTTGCAGAAACAGGATATGAAACTTGGGTGTTACCTAAGATTCGGCGATTGAAGAATTACTCTACATTAAGTTGGTGGGCAAGGAACCCAACCTTGTTTCCATCTTCAAGTATGTTAAGCAGGGGCGCCGGAAGCGGGGGGGCAGGGGGGGCGAATGCCCCCCCTGCCCTCAAATTTTCTGCAGATGGAGGGGCAGGGGGGGCAATGGTGCCCTTTTAAAGTCTTTTTTTTAAATATATTTTTGTTTGTCGATCCAGGTTTACACCTGGTGGTTGAAGATTCCCTGAGATTTATATTAAGTGGACGGAAAGGCAAGGAAGCCAATCTTTGTGTCCACCTTCAGGCATGCCTTTAAGTGTCCTGCCAAAGACACAGCCGCATGCTCTTGAGCGGTGCTGAACCGGCGCCCTTTCGATTGCCGTTCCAGGGCTCTCACCACTCGGCTATGCAGCCGACGTTTAAAGTCATGTAAGCAACTGCACATTTTGCAATATAACAATTTCTGCTATTCGCTTTTAGCCTAATTATAATCTTTCATTTTTGCCTCAAAATAATATTTACAGCACAAAATGTTGCAACACAGTACAGGCCTTAAAACTCGTTTTTTTTTCGGCAGCCATCGTGGCCTACCGGGAGCTCCTTCTCGGCGGCCAAATCTGCGTGCTTGGAGGCCAAAATAAAAATAACGATAGCACAAGTGAATAGAATTAAACTTGCAACAATGCTAAAATGATCACTTAGCGTTGTTGAAGTCTGGGCCTGGGCGACGTCCTACAAGAGAATCGTTGCACCACGCAATACTGCTTTATCGGGATTGTAATCCAGTAGGCTACTATTCAAACGGTCTGCAATGTGGCTGATTTTATAGAAGTTCGCCACTCCCCTAGAATTCTTTTTAGCAACGAAAAACAACGTTCGACATGTGTTGACGATGACGGCAAGGTAATAAAATAAGTATTTCAATGATTAAAACATTACTTGTAGGCTTTAACTGCCCTTTATCAGAACTGACGATGCACTAGCAAGTGCGAAATATTTTTTCTGTTTCATCTACTGACATCTGATCCCTGTTGCCTTAGCAATTGAGGTTTTAGCTATTTCAATGATGTACATTACTAAAAGAAGCATATAATTTTTGCAAAATATGATCAAAAAATGTTTTCCCCATTGATGTCAAATAGCTTAGTTCTCCTTTTTAACAACGGTTCAATGTCCGACAACATCGAATCGACATAAAAACGACAATATTGCCAGCCGATGTAAATTAGCACTTCGGATTAAGACTTTGTTAAAATAAACGTCGGGAGTTACAAACAAGACTTACAGCGCTGGCGATCGCAGATGGATATATTCCATCAATAACAAATATTCCCCGCACAATGTAACAGTGGCGATTATGACGCGCTAACCTAATTTTGCGTCACTCTTTGATACTGCATATTTTCGACAGTTAATCCACGATCATTCTATTGCGAAATTAAATAATTGGCTAGAAGAGATCGGCGGCCAAACTTCGCCGATTGAGGAGGTAGCACCGGCGGTTCATTCAACCACTACTTAGCGCCATGGCCACAGGCTGCTTTAAGGCTTGACAGTAGGTTACATCATTATAACATAGGATGGTGCCCTTCTTTGTATACCGGATTATCATTATCGCTATATTTTATCTTGAAACTTGAAAAAAAAATTGGCCTTTTACTAAACAAAAGTGCCCTTTTTTCGTAATCTTGCCCCCCCAGTCAAAAATCGTTCCGGCGCCCCTGATGTTAAGTGACTTGCCAAGACTCAGCCGCGTGCTTTGTGTCCACCGACGTTTTCCGAGTCTTCACCGTGCTGTCAGCAGAATAGTCATACTTTAATCATGATCATGTAGGCTAGTCCTGTCATAAATCAAACAATATTCATAAGTACGCATCTTGTCATTGCTTTGTGTTAGGCCAGCGTTTCTTAACCGGGGGTGCTAGCACCCCTTGGGGGTGCTGAAATAGACTGTAGGGGGTGCTAAATGCATGCAGTATAATAGCCTACTAAAAAATGCCATTTTATTTTTCTGCGTTTTTTCATCTTTCTGCCAGTATCAGCAGTTGTCATATCAGTGATTGCTGTTTCGAAGTAGCCAACTTGATTTTCTGTTATTGTAGTCATCGCCCAGTCAAGTACGCAAATTGATCTTGAGTAGATTGTGCGAACTTACCTGGTGGGTGCTTTGTTGTAATATTGATGCTCACCCCTCACTTCTAGAAACCACCATGACAAAATACATTCCCACAAATCACTCGTATCCAGAGTGGAAACAGCAGCCCTTCTTGGCAGACATGAGTGATGATAATAGACTAAAGGAGGAGCTGATTGACATGCAGGTGAATCAGACCTGTTGGACAAAATTTCGTCCTTCCGCTTGCTGATTTCTGGTGTGATCAGTTGACAGCATATCCTGCATTGGCACGAGCAACACAGGAATTGATCGTTCCATTTCCGACTATACCTACTTGTGTGAAAAGGCGTTTTCCACTATGCTCCAAATAAAAACAAAGGAATCGCCTTCAACATGGATTGCTCCACGATATGAGAGTGGTTTTGACCAACACGAAGCCTCGAATAGAGAAATTGGTCACACATAAGCAACAATAGAAATCCCATTGATACATGTGTAACTAGTTACCCAGCTGGGTAACTTAAGTATGCTTAAGTTTGTCCATGTTCTTTCACTATTCTCGGGTTTTTGTATTTCTTTTATCACTAATGACGACAGTAGTTTTGAAGAATAAACACAATGATCAATTTGTACATCGCTTTCCTTTCAATAGTGCAGGCCAAATTTTAATAGCGGCCAGGGGCGCCGGAACGACTTTTGACTGGGGGAGCAAAATTACGAAAAAATGGCACTTTTGTTTACTAAAAGGCCAATTTTTTTCAAGTTTTAAGTTAAGATATAGCGACAATGCTAATCTATCAGCTCACTATGTATTGAGAAATGATAGCCTACAAGTGTCCGGTATACAAAGAAGGGCATCATGCTATGTTATAATAATGTAACCTACTGTCAAGCCTTAAAGCAGCCTGCGGCCATGGCCGCTAAGTAGTGCTTGAATCACCGCTGGTGCTACCTACTCAATCGGCCAAGTTTGGTCGCCGGTCTCTTCTAGCCAATTGTTTAATTTCGTAATAGAATGATCGTGGATTAACAGTCGAAAATATGTAGTATCAAAGAGTGATGCAAAATTAGGTCGGCGCGTCGTAATCACCACTGTTGTATTGTGCGAAATATTTGTTACGGTATTGATGGAATATATCCATCTGCGATCACCAGCGCTGTAAGTCTTGTTTGTAATTCCCGACGTTTATTTTCACAAAGTCTTAATCCGAAATGCTAATTTACATCGGCTGGCAATATTGTCGTTTTTATGTCGATTTGATGTTGTCGGACATTGAATCGTTGTTAAAAAGGAGAACTAGGTTAGTTGACATCCCAGGGGAAAACATTTTTTGATCATATTTTGCAAAAATTATGATTCTTTTAGTAATGTCCTTCACATCATTGAAATACTTGTTTTATTACCTTGCCGTCACCGTCAACACATGTCGAACGTTATTTTTCGTTGCTAAACAGAATTCTAGGTGAGTGGCGAACTTCTTTAAAATCAGCCACATTGGAGACACTCGTGCGAGTATCGTTAGATGGTCCCGCAGTAGCCTACTAGATTACAATCCCGATAAAGCAGTTATTGCGTGCTGCAACGATTCTATTGTAGGACTTCGCCCAGGCCCAGACTTCAACAACGCTATAAGTCATCATTTTAGCATTGTTGCAAGTTTAATTCTATTTTCTTGTGCTATCGTTAATTTTATTTTGTATTTTGGCCTCCAAGCACGCAGATTTGGCCGCCGAGAAGGAGCTCCCTGTAGGCCACGACGGCTGCCGGAAAAAAAACGAGTTTTAAGGCCTGTAGCCTACTGTGTTGCAAAGTTTTGTGCCGTAAATATTATTTTGAGGCAAAAATGAAAGATTATAACTAGGCTAAAAGCGAATAGCAGAAATTGTTATATTGCAAAACGTGCAGTAGCTTACATGACTTTAGAAGGGCACCATTGCCCCCCTGCCCCTCCATCTTCAGAAAAATTGAGGGCAGGGGGGGCATCCGCCCCCCTGCCCCCCCGCTTCCGGCGCCCCTGATAGCGGCGCCGAAATTTTGACATGGTTTTTGATCGCTGGCGGGGTATATTTTGTATTTTTTTGTCGCCTAACAAACTGTGCTATTGTTGAGAGTTGATTCACTTATATATAATTTTAATTGAATTTCTGTTGGTGAATGAAAGTCAAATACCAAATCCGGAATCAACTTCGTTAAAACAACTGCACAGTTTGACAACAAGAGACTTCATTACAAAATATATCACCAGCGATCTGAAGGCATGTCAAAATTTCGGCCTCTGCTAAACTTTTGGTCGGCACTGTAGTAATCACATGTCAACAATAGTTAGGGGGTGCTAGACTGGTCAGGCCTGTTTACAGGGGTGCTAGAGTCAGAAAAGGTTAAGAAACGCTGTGTTAGGCACTCAAACTTCGTACTTTCGGTTTGTAGGCATAACCCAGAGCACAAACTTTGGAATATTAACACTACTATTTCAAAGAAATTTCAAGCATAATTAGTAGGGTGTCCCACTTTTAGGCGACTTTTCAGGAAAATTAGGTTCGGGTCAAATTCTGACTGGATTTTCGTCGCTGATTTCAAAAATGACGTTATTTTTTCATTATGACGTCATTTTTTCATTATGACGTCATCTTGATGTGACTGCTAGCGGATTTTTACTATTTTGGCCTTATCACGAATATGGTAAGAGGTGGAGAGTTGAAACTTGTGCCAAAATGACCGGAAGGGACGATTTCCTATTTGTTGTCAATACAACATGAAACGCTGACTGCAACAGAAAAGGAGTTATTTTGAAAAAACATGTTTTTGCTCATTTTTGGACAAAAAATGAGAAACACGGCAATTTTGCTTGGGTTTTGCTACAGTGATGATTGTTTTTGATTGTTAAGCTGCGCCACATTGTTTAACAATTAAGTACAGTGGTAGCTAGTGTAGTAGTGGTACACACTCTTGAATGTCTCTTCCATGTAAATGAGATTTAGTTTACACACGCAAAAAAATTTTTGGAAGGCAAAGTGAAATGCCCTAATGCATATACGAAGATGACGTTTGATGAACAGAATTAAGAAAATACCAAAACCTAAGCCCCAACATCTGAAAATCTGACAAGATTGTAAAGTTTCCATCAGAGCTATCTATAGCCGCAAATCATTTAAAAGCCATGATCGTATGGTTTTCTGAGCACAAGAAAGAAGCTAAAGATTCATCTTTTCGGAGCGACCATATGTGTCTTCTTGCTCTGGCAGCTCATTTATTGATGGATGTTCCAGGAAATTTGAAACCTCTACTTTTTTATCGTCAAGAAGGCGTGTCCCATGCGCGTTGGATAACAAAAGCGAGTGGTTACTTAAGAATACTGATTTTTGGGTAGGCCTATTGTGTCTGTTTAGCCTCAGGATATTCCTAAACTTCAACGTATGGTTTCTTTCATTGTTTGTGTTTATTTGCCAGCATTTTTAGTCATCCATCTTAAACCTTCCGCTGCTGAAGGTCCCTCAATTGTACTGTTTACAAGAGATTTATTACTTGCATATAAATCTGTTGAACCAGTATTCAACGCTGTTCTGAAGCATTTCGTTAAGCATGCATCCAAATGGTTGAGCTCTAAAAACTTTGCTTTAAGTTCCCACGCTGAAGCTCCGCCTTTTGCTGCTGATGCGGTAAGACAGAAAAGTTTTCTAAGGAACGTTGATGCAGACGCTTTTGAAGCGTGGCAACTTACGTGATTTTTCTCCGAAGAAAGTAAGATGGCTCCATGCATTGCATGTTTTTCTTCTCCATCAGTCTTTTTGGCGTATGATCGACAACAACAATCGAGGAATAGAGCGCTTCATTGGCAGACTGAAACGCGTTGTGAACGGCTTGATTCGAGATGACCAAGATGGTTTGGCCAAAACAGATTTACGCGTTCGTGCTGCTTTGCACAGTATGGTGTGATAAATCATCCCATTGAGCTGAGTTGGTTGTTGAACGGTGTTTTTTTTTTATAGATCTAATACATCTAGAACTAAATGATCAAGGGTTTAAAGTCAGCTAGTATTAGTAATTGCAACATGCATGTAAAAATCAATGCTGAGGTAATCAATTGTAAATACAATATGCTAGACTAACTACCACTGTACTTAATTGTTAAACAATGTGGCGCAGCACAGCAACTTAACAACCGAAATACAAGCGTCACTGTAGCAAAATTGCCGTGTTTCTCATTTTTTTTGTCCAAAAATGAGCAAAAACATGTTTTTTCAAAATAACTTCTTTTCTGTTGCAGTTAGCGTTTCATATTGTATTGACAACAAACAGGAAATCGTCCCTTCCGGTCATTTTGGCGCAATTTCCAACTCTCTAGCTCTTGCCATATTCGTGATAAGGCCAAAATAGTAAAAATCCGCTAGCTGGCACATCAAGATGCCGTCATAATGAAAAAATAACGTCATTTTTGAAATCAGTGACGAAAATCCAGTCAGATATTGCCCCGAACCTAATTTTCCTGAAAAGTCGCCTAAAAGTGGGACACCCTAATAATTAGCCTCGAATTTAAAATAAAATTACATCGCCGTCCAGTCATCATTAGAAGTTCGCAAGGCCTGTGTAAATAAGTTGCTATGTTTTGAGCTTGTGCCATCATGAAGAGACTGATCGTAAAAACATTCCATGATCCGATCAGCTTCAAGTCACACAATATGCTAAAGTACCACCAGACTCAGACTTCTCAAAAAACGATTAAAATCTTCTCTGTACTGGTCACAGCTAAAACTGCAGCTCGCGCCAACACAGTCTTAATACGGCGCTGCACACAAAAAGATGTGTGTCTGGGATCACATACTATGCTCTTTTTACGAACACGAATATTCGTCAAATGTAAGTTGTTCGTCTTTAAATATTTTGTGCGGAAAGCTTTGTGCGATTATTTTGAAACATACAGATTTTAATTTTAGCAAAATGTTCTAGAAAGAACCAACAGCGCTAGAGCGACTTGTGAACTCAGTTCATCATCATCCTGACAACTTGCCTTCAATGAAACAAAACACATTTTCATTGTTTTCTTATAATGATTAATGGAAACGTCGCATCAGAACTGTTGATCGTGTGATGAGTAGCAAGAAGGTGAAATAGCGGCTGCAGCGCTGCATCGACGGAGCCGCAACCCCGACAACCAACGATTAAAATGGGGGTGAGCAGCTCGGGACTGGGATCGCCTGAACCCACCCAGATCGGTGGGGACTTTGCAAGAAATAAATGAGCCACCAAGCGAGCAAAGCTGGTTTTAAATCAGGTGGTTAGCAGGGGACAAAATGGAGTTGCGCAAAGTCGCGTGACGTCACCGTGACGCGTTGGTGATGTCACCGTGACGCGTTGATGACGTGCACAACGAAAGCCACCAAGACAATGAAAACACAGCGAATCGGCAAGCAAACAAAATTTTGAAAATCAAAAGTAACAATATAATTGGCGTAAAATCTCGAGGCCCGAACAAACCATTGATGCGGCATCGGATAAACAAGAAGCGGAACAACGGAGGCGCTGGGTAAACGGACGCCTGACGGAACAAAGTAACAAGCGGAAAATTAATATGATTAATGTGCAGAAAATATTCAAATGACAAAAACTAAGAAATGATTTAAAAAGTGAATTCACGCCAATACGTACGGGAATATAGCGCCATCATCTGGTGAATGTTTACTGTTTAAAACGACCACTAGTTCTAATTTACTCATTTCTTGGATCTTAGCTTTTCCATGACACGAAACTCACACAAGTAATGCTTCAGGTACAACAGACAAGCAGCTACTGGAACGCTTTGATTTTGTTGGTGCATCATTAAAAAACGTAGATTCAACGCTCACAAGCGTTATATTTGCTATCAAGTATACGAGCAAAAGAAACAGGTTGACAAATTTGAAACGAATATCATAAAATATTAACATACACTCGACTTATAAACTACGTCACTATCGGTCAATTAAGTGCGGTTCGAGAACATTCGATGCAGAATCTTAATAGTTTGACAATATTCAACATTGTATATAGAGTACCGTGCACTAAATAATGGCT
The DNA here is from genome assembly GCF_918807975.1 of Aplidium turbinatum. Classification (NCBI taxonomy): domain Eukaryota; kingdom Metazoa; phylum Chordata; class Ascidiacea; order Aplousobranchia; family Polyclinidae; genus Aplidium; species Aplidium turbinatum. The sequence continues at coordinate 21,945,017 of NC_137484.1, read as the reverse complement.
CACACGGACGATCTAACGTATAAATAATGAACAATCGTGCGTTTAATCATGCATAAATAGCTTTCACTTCTCAGATAGCAATAGCCGTCATTTTTACATTGGTTCAACATCTGCAGACGTTGAGTCAATGTAAAAATGACGGATTTTGCTGTCTGGGTTGTGACGTATCGCCACGTAATACAGTAGTTAGGGGAAGCACCAATCGGGAAAGCACAGTGGTTCAATGACAAAGTACCAAAGCCAAAAAATTATTGGTACATTTATCTATAAGATGCGTTTAAGTTACGTTAACATAACGTAGTTGGACGCAAAGTCGGTGCAAGATGCCAAGAAACGACGCCGCAGCAACAACAGCTTCGTTGATAGTGACGTCACAAGCGGAAGAATAGCTGATAAGTCCGCAGGTACACTGGAATGCAGAAGAAATCACAAAAGCTTCAAAATGTTCACCTAGTCAAGAAGTTAAAATGCTTGCTGTGTGTTATGACCGTGTTAGCTACAGACATGTATCGTGCTATTTAAAATTCGTTTCAAAATTCAATTTCGTTACAACTTGCCCCATTCATAACTTCCTTATCTTTCTTAACGACGATGTTCTCATTGTTTGATTGATTTAAGATTTGCTGGTCCCAGGACCATGAAGAGACCGATTAATGGAGAAAACAAAATAGAACATCCGTGAATAAACACGTAAAACTAACATAATTTCACGTCATGCAAATATGAAACCACTTTGATCTTCAACTTGAATCCGCTGCGTCATCTACTAAAAAAGATCGACGCATCGTTCGAACAATGCTGACAGTCGAACGTCGGTTTGTTCAAAATGGACACTCAGCATCGGGTTGCCATTGTTACCGGGAAGCCCCCAGAACAGAGAGCGACAGTGACCAGCTACATTTATGAACCTACACTACCCAGACAAGTGGCCCGGGACGTGTTACGCACTTCGGATTTTGCAGTCTTTGCCGGTTGGTTGGCACACTGGTATATTGTCTCGTGTAAGTGGCACCTTCTTACTCCATCCAGGCGTGTAATTTTGTTGGAATGTTCAAGATTAGATTGACATTCATTCTGCGTTGCAAGACGTTGAAGCAACGCAACTATAACGCTTCGTATCTGCAGCAAGTAAGGTCCGCATCAGACCATTGTGCCTTGAATCTTTGTTAATTTGAAACCCTTTGTGATGAGAGGAGGGGAAGACATGTTGGTGGCTCTCTTCCGATGAGGACGATGGATCGGATTGCGGAGTTGTGAGGTCCTGAGGTCAACAAATAATGATCAGTGATGTAAGATTTGACATTTGACAAGATCATGCGGCTGTGGTTTTAATGCGACACTTAATGACATGCAAAGGGACACTGAAAGTGGACACAAAGATTGGGGCTTGCCTTCCCGCCCATTTAATATAAATCTTCAACTAGCAGGCGAAAACTTGGATACGATAAATAGTGCCGCCAGCTGGTTTGGTTTTAAAGGTTTACCAGTTTCAACCTCACAAACTTTAAAAAAGCAGTAACTGTATAGTGTATATAATCATTAATCAATCATTATTCGGCTCAGAGGAGGCAAAGGGTTGCACCACAATATGTCTTGGACATAAACACAAAGCTATAATAATTACTTGACAATTCAAGCCGCTAAAAGTTAAACGAAGCTGATGCTTAAGGTTTGGTGGTTTATAAAAATTTAATGTACTCATGAAAGTTGGTTTAAATTTAATCAAATATTTAGAATATTATTATAATCAAATTCATCAAAGAATCAAATATTAAAACAGCAAAAACTTTCAAAGAGCAAATGCCGTTGAAGAAAATCTAAACTACTTTTCACAATACAAACGTTATTAATCGTAACCTCAAAAAAAACAAAACACAAATCTATAAATTGAAGGTTGGAAGCATTGAAAGGTTGGTCCATCTATTTAAAGTTGACCTTCGCTTATTGAAACCGCTTCTCAACTATGAATATTCTTAAAATTCAAATTGTTGCGTTTGCAACAAAAGTGCTACAAGTTTCCCCTGAGTGCTCACGTTCCATTCGAACAACATGCTTCCTCCTATCAAAGTGGAAAGAAAGTAACTACCGTATTTATCCGAGTATAAGTCGCATTCGTGTATAAGTCGCACCCCAAAATTTGGCTCAAATATTGGTACAAAATTTTTTTTAGCAAATTTTATTGAAAAACAACAATCAAAATTTTAAAAGCCTTCAAACTCATTTTCATCTTCACTGATGCCAAATAGTTTGTCCCATTGTTCTTGGGGCTCGCAATGCGATGCTCGCAATCCTCGCACGCAAAATACAAACGCCTAATAGCAGCGCTAACGCGCATTCGTTGTAGCATTCGTTTGTCAGAAGTTCAGAACCTTGTGTATAAGTCGCACCCCAACCTTTTTGGGCAAGATTTGGTGCAAAATTTTGCGACTTGATGGCTATCCCTCGTCTTCGAGGATGATGGCCTTCGCAATAAAATTAAAGCTAACGGTGAGTTCTTAAATGGCTGATTAGTCCAATCTTGGCTTTAAAAGTTCGGTTACATTTGGTACATTTAAGATCCTTTGGGAGAGTTGGTTGTGGGTGTGATAGTCGTTCTTTTCTTTGCATTCTTTTTGCAAAGAAATATACACGGATAAATACGGTAGGTCTATAGGGCTGGCAAAAACTCAACTAGATGATAAAAAATAAGTGAAAAAATCATGATTAAACAGAAAGATGATAAAATAAAAAACTAAAACAAAGAAATTGTATGAACCTTCTGAACGAGTCGCTTTCAGTTATAGACGCGAGGGATGCCAGACGTTTAAACCTCCCCTTGTTGCTTGCTGGTTTGCGTGAGGGCTGTGGCTCTTCTGCCGCCGAGATTTCAGGGGCTTTTGGGGCGTATAGGGGGGACGAGTATTTGGTGGGCCGTCGTCGTCGAGGGAGAGAGCTCACACGGGTTTTGTTGAGGTGACGTAGGTATTCGTTAGTGACGCAATCTTGTCAATAAAATAAAACATAAATCCTCAAACGTTAGATGTCAACGTCAAAAACATGACACGTCACGTCAACGTAAAACGTAAACGTCACGTCAATGTTAAGAAACTAAATAAAATCAGAAAATCAAACCCCACAGATCACGCAGTAATCTATGTCTTGATGGGTGCGGTTTTACCCAGAAAGCAAAATTAGTCATTTTTACATTGATTCAACGTCTGTAGATGTTGAATCAATGTAAAAATAACTGATTTTGCTGTCTGGGTAAGGATGACGTAAAAAAAACATGTACTCAAAATAGTTATGATAAGCTCTTGATGAAGAGGTTAATGGAAGTAGCAAAATAAAAACAAAATAAATTAAAAAAAATAACAACAAAACACAAACGAAAAATGACAAAATAAATTTTCAAACAGCAAAATCCGTCGTTTTACATTGATTCAACGTATGCAGTCTGCAGACCTTGAATTAATGTAAAAATGGCGGATTTTGTTGTGTGGGTTAAGATGCTTAGTGCCCGTAGAGCCACAGTACTACCACTTTGCGGACAAGTAATAAAAAAAGAAAAATTAATTAATTATCAACACGGCATACCAACGAGAGATAGGTGAATTAATCACACTGCATTCCACGGTGAACCATGTTCAATGTTCCAATTGAGAACATTTTGGAAGTTATAATAGCTCCCAGACAATCTAGTGTATGTGTCGATCATGCTACCGCCACCACCTGACGGAGGCAATATAAACTTACAAGGGTTTTCCATTCCTTGAGATTGAATGCTGATTTGTTCGTCAGATGATAACTGGGGCTTCAGGGCTGGTAAACGAGATGTTAGAGATTCCCTGTGGAAAAGTTGTTTTCAATACAAACAACACTTCAACTCAGAAGCTAAACTCATGATCTAACAAGCGATTGCAAATCGCAATGCACTGTTGTAGTCTTGAAAGCGCAAAATTATCAACACTTAAAAATATTACAAGGAAATTTTATGCTCAGTTGCTCAACTTTAGATAACTACAAAGTCTTGTAGCGATTCTGCTGTCACAACATGGCTTAAAAACTAAGTTTTCTTCATTCATTTTTCTATCCATTGACCATCAATGAAAAATCTATGTCCTGAGAGTTCAAATAAACCGTCATGTGACGTCACTTACTTGCGACTTCGTAGTGTTGCCATCTGTTTTTCATACTCTTGTTCTTCTTTAGCAAGGGCGGAATCTTCTTCAACGGCGTCCAGGGAAGCGCGACGTTCCGCTAGAGAGCGCCTTTGAGAAGGGGAGCGAGGCCCTTCCCGAAATGAAGGTCTGATTCTATATTCGAATACATTGCACGTTTAGAATATGCAAAATACTGATGAGGAAGTCGAGTGGTTGAAGTGCCGAAAGTTTGGAATATTAACATAAAAATAAAAGTATCTTGTCACGTTTCACGTGATAGTTTTTGCTCAGTTCATATCAAGTCACCTAAAAATAATCAATATGAGGGTGGGAAAAAGGAGAAACAAGGTCTGAAACATTGATAGAAGTGCTAGAGATGAGTGAGTAGGTACTGAGTATGGTAGTAAGGAGAACATTTTCTCAGAAAAGCGTTGCATTTGAAGATATCTGGGAAAAAGAAGCCTCAAAGAATATGGAAAGAGCTGGTAAAGGATGAGGCACACAAGGTGGGATCGAAGGCAGAGGAAGATGCGATGGACAGAAGGAAATGGGGAAAAGGGATTGAAGGCAGTTTTTTTTCTTCCTGGACAGAAAAAATCGGCCACTCCCACTTTAAAAGGGAAAAAAAACTACGATTATCATGAAATACAGTAAATGTAGCTAGAGCAGCAAGCAGCATAGATTACACGCTAGGAATTGAAAAATATTGAATATACATAGAAATACGTTTATTTGACAAAAAACTAAATGCGTTTATGTTAAAGTACAAAAATAAACCAAATAGTTCACACAAACCGTTTCTTCTTCCCTTTCCCAAGCGATTGCCGGATTTGTTTGAGTCTCTCGTTGGTAGAACTTTCAACGGTCTGTATCTCTGATATCGTTTCAAGGGTGTTCCGTATCTTCTTCACTTGCTCCACAATCACCAGTTCGATTCCCCTGGTGAGCAAGATCATCAGTGACTTCGATTGCAATCAAACTCGAAACGGTGAAAAAGTTCGAGACTTTGTCATCCTCTAGTTTTAGTACAATCAAACAATGACTTGAGACAATAACTTGCCAGAGTTTTTGTTTTCATCCGTGTGCCATAAACAAAAACGATTCACAAGATCATGATCAGTAATGTACGGGATCAGGTGACACCTGGCAAAGTTGAGCTAGCTACAGAGAAGGAAGTCACCATCCAAACATTTATACTCATGCTTATTTTCAATCTTAAATGATTCACCAACTTTATGAGGCGACTAGCAACGCGGATATGCAATGCGGCAAAACTCCTTACAAAGATCATTAATAGAAAGGAAGATAAACGGTAAAAAAACAAAGGTAGACCAAGAATGATTTGGACATAAAACATCACTAAATGGACAAAATTAAATTATGAAAGTGCAGTACGAACAGCTCATGGTCGACAACAATGGCGCATTGTATTTAACCCTCAGTACGAGGAAGGGACATAATGATGATGAAAGCAATGCAAAAAAGACAACTTCCGTTAGATTGGCAATCGTCACAATTACCTGGTCATAGCTCCTACGTGCTCGGCCGCGTCAACGGGGGAGACGTGGGACGGGGGGACGAAGAAGCAAGGGGTGAAAACAATGGCCAGGTTGCTGGGAGACATCCTGTTAGTGGGTTCCTGCTGCGCCACCCTGGCAAGATGGAAGATGATGCGCTCCAGAGTGGCATGGTTGTGCTCCGGGATCCCATCCAGGACACTGAAGAGAGAAGTGATCTTTTCCCGCTCGTTGTTCAACTCTGCAATGAACATCGTTGCTACATCATGAACTGCAAAGTCTACGTCGGCTGCATAGCCGAGTGGTGAGAGCCTTGGTACGACGATCAAGGGGACGCTGGTTCGACACCGCTCAAGAGCATGCAACTGTGTTATTAGTGAGACACCTAAAGACATGCTTCAAAGTGGACACGAATATTACCTTCCTTGCTAGATTTAGAATGTATTTATTTAGAACTTAATCTAGAATTTCAACTCCAGGACGTAAGCCTGGGTGCGGCAATAAATAAGTCAATCGATCAGATAACTAATTTTATAGATGTTACTCATGGACGTACTCGATGCTTGAAGAAATTCAAAATATTTGTCATGAGGAACAAGAGGGTCCGGGAGCGATCGGAGGAATTTCTTGAAGCAAGATGCCACAGAGTGGATGCTGTAATCATCAAAGTTGATCTGGGAGGAAACAAAGAGAGCTTGATTGATGCAAAAGTTGCAATTTTTCTGTCGGTTTAATGCCATCAAGCAATAAAAACATGCAATGAAACTTTTGCAGCCTAGTTTGTTAAACTAAGTACCTTCCCAGACAGCAAATCAGTCGTTTTTTTTTCACACTGATTTAACATCTGCAGACGTTAAATCAACGTAAACATGCCGAATTTTGTTGTCTGGGTACATTTACCTTCTGGCATTCTATGTCTTTGTTCAAAGATTCGACGAGTTGCTTGACCTGGGTGGCGGCAGCTGATCGGCGGTAAACCCCCTCCTGGTAAATCCCGTTCGCCTCCATGTAGCTGATACACTTGTCCACGAAGACAGGTACCAGGCTAAACGGATGGTAACATACTTTATTACTTATAAATAAAATTATCAATAAATGAACAAATCGAAAAGTTGTAAATTCGGTTTTTTTTTTTTTTATCAGTATGATGAAAACGTTTGATTGGATTGTAAAGAAAGCGATGTTAGTTGTAACACTTCGCTTCCGAAAAGAGTAAAGTTTAAAATTTTGGTAAATTTTATTCGCCTGGTCTAGGAGTAAACCTGACAATGAAGTATCACAGTACATTGAAGTGTATAAAAAAGGACTATAAGAAACAATGCTCTGTTTGATGCATAAATACTACACGCAAAATATTAGCGACTTGGCGCGCTGGAGAATAACCAAATGCAGCCAGCGCACAAAAATCATCCTGTATCTCTGATAAACAATTCAGCAAAAAACTGTTGACCCGTGTTATCAAAAAATAGACTAAATAAATTAGATTGACGTGCACAGTTGAAAGATGAATGACTTTATATGTGATGAATAACAGTTACCTTTCGTTCGGCTCGAGACTAATTAAAGTTTCTCCAAATAATCTCTTTGGCTTTGTTTTTGCTTTCCCGCTAGACGGCGCGCCAGGACAAGTGACGACGAGTTTGCTGAAGCATTTCTTGTGACAAGCAAACTTGCAAACTGCAACAGGGAAAGCATATCGTAGAAACATACCAACTACGAACAGATAAGCAGTAAATTAAGCTGTTACCCAGACAGGCAAAGTCAGTGGCTTTTCCATTGATTGAACGTCTGCAGACGTTGAAACAATGTAAAAATCACGGACTTTGGCTGTATGGGTATGTGAGAAATAATGAAAATTATTGAAGTCAACATAAAAAAGATACTTCAGACTTGGTTTACCTCAAAATTTCTAGTATAGACATTAATTAAGTGAAAACTGAAACCCACTCACTTTTACACATGTATCCTGACTCCATTAGCCACATGGTGCCGCCACAAAACTCGCAGACCTGTGTGATCCCCCACTGTACTGTGTTGAACCGGTGCCCTTTGCGTTCCTGCGGGAAATATCATGCACGGTTACGTTTTAGGTCCAGGTTTAAGTAAAAACTCTTTCGTGTTACCTAAATCTTAAACAATTTCTACTGGAGAGCGGCGAACTCACAAGGTTCCTATCAAACACTCTGCTGTAATCTAAGCCGAAAAGACAGATTTCTGAACTTGTAACTTCTTCAACGCTTCATTATGTTAAATCTCATCCAGTTGCAAAGGTTTTCAGAAAATCTACTTTACCCCGAAGCAAAGGGGAAACTCCCCGAAAATATGGGGTAAGTCGCAACAAGCCTTTGACATGTTGCTGATTTTTGGAAAACAAAAAATGGAAGCACTGACCACACAATCGTCTTTCATTTTCTTCTTTTTCGCTCGATCTTCTTTGATGACGTGCTTGGGAAGTACGTCATTCATGAACTCATTCATATAACCACGGAAACCGTTGACCGCCATCATGGCCGCGTACTGGTCCAAGGAGTAGTCATTGGCACTCTTTTCCAACACCTACAGTTTTGCAAAAGTTAAAATTTTTCAACATAAACCAAGATAAAAAAGCACCAGTAGAGCTCATGTTACCAAACTTCTCGTGGTGAGTCCCGGTAATTCACGTTTGTGAAGCAAATGGCAACAACCAGAGACCGCAACTCAAATGCGCGATACGTGATTATAATAAAATAATACTAGTTGCACGGTATCTCTTATCTCGAAGCTCGGTATCAACCATTGAAATTTTACAAAATACATTCGACCACCCTTCAATCAAACCACTTGTCACCGGGCTCTAATCCATTTGCGTGTAAAATTTTCTACACTTCAAGGTACCACATGCTAGTCGGGGGGGAGGGGACGATTTGGTTTTGTCCGAATGTGGTCTGATTACACTAAACACAAAAAAACTGGCAAAAATGGATTTACCTGTCGGAAGTTGCTGACAATATCTTTGTAACGCAAGCCATTAGTGTTCCCGCTGCGGTGAACCAAGGAATACATGACAGTAAGGTTGCAGCAGAACTCGTTCAGTGCGGATTTGAATACTTGATCCACTAAGTTGGCACCGTCGAAGGAGGAAATCTGTGGAACAAAAGCAAGCCATCATTGATTGCCACAAGCTGAGAAGATCGAAAGTTCTGCGTTCGAATCTAGCCCAGTTTTTTTTCCAATTTTTTGCACCCTTGGTGAGTCGCTATGCTTACATTTGTGGCATTGTGATGCGTATAAAATAATAATAATTTGATTAATGTTAAAGTTATCTCTGCTACAACTATTTATTGCAACAAACTTTCAAAAAAACAAAAATTGCAGAATAATTTTTTAACCAAGTTTTAAATATTTGATATGTTAAACCGCTAAACTTACTTTATTTTGTTTGTCTATGGTTCAACAAAGCAAACTCTCTACCAAAGCTTTAAATATTTAGCGTAGAGCAGCATCAGAATAACATAATTTTTGTTACTTTCTGGTGGTATTTGGTCAACAAAATGTTGAAACAAAATCACAGATCCTCAAAACAACAAGTTTTATATCTCATGTCTCACTACACTAATACACTATTGATGTCCATGTAATCTCACGTTCATTAACTAACCTCTAACCCAAGACAATACGTCACAGTTATAATACCTTGCTTTTTATGAACGAGTCCAACACCAGCAGCTCTTCCGGATTGGAAACGAGAAGTTTGGGGGAAAATTGTTCCGCCTCGGTTGATTTCACGTTAACTTCAATCTCCTCGTTGGCTAACTTGTCCATGGATATTGTCGAGCCTAGGCAACAGTTTGTTTTATCAATTTCTATCCATAGAGACATAACTGAGCAACAAAACATTTCACATTACAAAAACAAAATAACAAACGTTTTCGGCTATGCATATAGCCCTTATCATGCCTTTAAAAGCGAAATAATTCTACATTGTATAAGAACTACTAGAGATGCATACAGTATAACAACAAAAATATGGTCTGATCCAAACATTGATTTAAACAAAATGTTTATACTTTTTTCTTCGTTCCTTCTACCGGTAACGTTTAGGTTGGCTTTACTTTAACGACAAGCTGCTGAAGAAAACCAGACGAAAAGTACACAAAAGTCACAAAAAGTCAGACGAAAAGCAACTTCGAGCTGTGACAAACCTTCTTTTGCCATATCACTCTCTGTACCACAAATCAACTTTACGTTCTTACTTGTTACGGAGAGGGTGCTCTCGCTCGACTTCTTCGGGGTCAGTGGAGTGTGCTGACGACCTTGGCTTCTGTGAGATCTCCACAATTTCTTCCGCACCGTCTCCATGATCCCTTTCTTTGTGTCCGGCTAGTAAAACAATAGTAAAGTTGGGAAGAACATCATGCATCCTTAACTGCATCGGGAGCCTCCGAAATGCATTTTTGCAACATCTCTTAGAAAGGAAACAAACTAACATTAGATAAAAGCGCGAGTACAAAACAACGGAGCTTAGCGACCGTTGAAAGAGACAAAGTAACTTTATTCTTGAATAATGTCAAAATAACTCAAAATAGTTTGTCTTGAAGAAAAAGCCACCGAAGGACTCTTGTCCTGAACTGCAGTGCAAAGACAATCGTCATCGAGAAAACCGAAAATTAATCTCAGAGGCATCAGTGGGTTAATTTAACCCTTTCTCTCTGCATCCCAGTTCGAAGAGACCTCGTTTTTCCTATGAAGATCAGTCAGTACAGCATGGATTTAACAGGTCTTAAAACACGGGTTTGACTTCCACCTTTTCTAAATACCTTTTTAATGAAGCAGAGACCTGGTCTCAAGGGACAAAAACTAATGAAAAACAACGTTGCCATCTGTTAGAAAAGGAATTGAAAACTATTTTAAACTTAAAATGCGAAGCATTACTGACCTGAGGAATGGACACATCAGCTTCCATCTCTAACTTGTCAATGGAGTCTCTGGAGGACTTCACTGATTCCAAGCGCTCCTAGAGAAGGCGACATTCGTCAATGATGATAACAATCATATTACAGTCGGTCTCGCTTAATAAATCCACCTCTGTCCAACGCGATTACGGATTTAATAAGCGGTGGATACCATATTTAACAATAAAAAAAAATATCAAAAAGTCCGTCCCAAAGCAAATTTGATTTAGTACGTTACGTGGATGGATTTACTGAGCGGATTCTATTGTAATATTAATAAATAACACTAATAATATGACAGTGACAGTACTTGGCAACGAAGATTTGTAGCCAAGAATCACGTCGTTTGCCGAATCTCGCAACGTGTAAGAACAATAACGTGTTTTTATATAGTGCTGTTCCCATTCATAGCAGCTATGTGCTGCCCTCACCGATTTGCAAACAAAGAGCTTCATGCCATGCACAGTCGCAGCCGGATGCACGAAACCCATTAATCAATTCCTTCTATGTTGAGTTTTAGGTAGGAATGAAGTCCTGTATCATTGTAATAAGGATTGGTATGACCCGATAGGGTGTCGAACGCACGTCCTACCAGCTCAAAAAATGACACTCTACTCTCTAAGCCACAAGAATTACACCAACTTGACATCCAATACCATTGCGCTTGAATCTTTGTTACGATTCACCAGAAGAATAAACACAAGAAAAGCCACAAAAGAGTACCATAGAATTCAATTAATAAACAAAGCGCACAACTTGCTTTGGAATGAAGTTGTCGTATGGTACGTTGTATGCCAACCACAATTTAACTCGTTATATCTTAGATGGATTCAAGTAAATTGAAGAGACTGACATACACCATTTCGTAGGAGGTTGTCAGCCCTCTATAACAACATAATCAGAAAGAAAATACAATGGTTTCACTTCATTTGCTGAATATACAAAGTTAAATGGTGGCCCTACCTCTTCCAGACATCTTTTAGCAAATGCTTCTGCGTTCAAAGAGTTTGCTTTCCTTGACAAGGGGTCACTAGCTGGTGCCCTCATGTCAATGTACAAGTCGACGGCGGAGTTGCTTCGCTGACGTTTCGGTTTTGAACCTTCAGACTTCTTCTTTAAAGTTATGCTACAAAAATAATCATCCATTGATGGTGGTAACAGTTAACTGCTGTTTACCACCATAAATAAGTCAAGTGAAAATCAAGCTGGCAGCCAATGATTGTAGTTGGGGAATGTTTGGTTGAGTACAACACACGTTAAACATCGGTAGACGTATTGGGCGCCAGTGAAAGAGATACACTTCAATGATCAACTAGCCATTGTTGCACCATCTCAACGCTGCTGCATGTTGAAACAATACAAAAAGAGACTAATGTGCTGGATGGAACCTTGCGGCGATACTTTCTGACTTTGAGATGATTCTTAAAAGGTCAAACAAATGCTAGAAAATAATCAATTAACATTCTAATTTATATTTTATCACCATCGTCATGTATTGTACAGCGCCCAGTAGCATAGTTTGCACTGTGGATGTGACGCTATACGTTATTATTATTATTAGAATAGCTTGATGATATGAGAATACAGAAGCATGCTGAAAAAAAGATGATCACTCATGCAATGCCATTTTGTTATATAGTTGTAGATACACACGGCACCCTGCTGCTACGCAGACTGAAATGAGGCCACACGTACAATATTTCGAAAGTGTTTTACTGTTTAATCATCTATGGTTAATTAGTTATAGAAGGGTGGCAGCAGACCTAGTTGATTCGGTGGGCTTTTACTGCCATCCTAGTACCAGCACTAGTTTCAGGATCTTAATATACAGGGTGTCCCAAAAAAACGTATACACAATAAACATACACAATGTCTTTATTGTGTTTACTGTTTACATTTTTTTGGGACACTCCGTATAATAATTAATAACGAATTGTAGGTGGGTTCGGTTCTCCGCTTCTAACCTTAAGTTCGACACGGCCTGGTAACGTCGATTCAACATAACCTGACAATGAAACAATGGTTAGTGAGGTTTGTGTGCTTACCTTTCCATGGACGAACTTCGGAGGAAGGAATTCATTTTTACCGAGGATGCAACTTCTTTCTTTGCGGGACTGGAGCTGAAGAGGTGAAAATGTTTCATGCCAAGAATGAAAATATCAGACTATTGTACGTCAATTCAACGTATGTAAACGTTAAATGAACGTACAAGGGCCGAAAAGACAGAAATGCATGAATTTCGAAGTGAAGACATGAAAGAATCCACACACACAAAGATGTTCAATCATGCATGTCCAGATCTCAAACGCGTTACTTTTACGTTGCAAAATGTCATTCTAGTATTTTGAAATACAATTGGCTTTGAGACGCAAAAACCACGTTAAATCAACATAAAAAAGACGGATTTTGCAACTGGGGAGCAAGCAAACCTGGTGACAAAATCTGCCGTGATCAGTTGTCGTGGAAATATCTGGACCAGAGACATGAGTTTGATTCTTACCCCAAGACATTTTTAACGTGGAAGGCAATGCTTTGCTGAGAAAAGTTGCCATTAACAAAATCAACGTCATTACAACCTCTTTAAACGTTAATTCGACGTAAAATTACATCGCTATCAAATTTCTAAACACACGTCTATTTGTACGATATTAAGATATTGCCAGGAAAAAGCAACAAATTTGCGACCTGGTTTGTTTAGTGAAGAAACTATGAAAGCATTCAAACCCAGCCGCTTGTGGATATGATGCTTTCTTACGTTGAACGATGTAAAAAAGCTGATTTTGCATGGAGGACAACAAGGCGTTGAATTTTATATTAACGTAATTTGACGGAAATTTAAAATCCACAAGTTGCTTTCTCACAAAACGTTCCAGCCAGTAAAAGTTTTCATTTCCACATCTTTCTTTAACACGCTTTGATATTCGCCGTCACACTCAATTCGTCATCTGACAAGGTTCCGACTTGACCTCACCAACTTCTTAGTTAGTGAATGCGCAACAAACTTTGAAATATGAGCTAACCAGTATTTACATCACGTTTTTGTCATACTCTTTCACGTTGAAAAAACGAAAATCGTAATTAAGATCGTTTAGAGTCTAAGACCTATCAAACCCGATCTTATTGTCAGTTTTGGAAACTCAAAGTATGTTTGAAATCTAAAAACACTTCGGTTTTCGTGTAGAGCGTTCCATGAAAACACGAGGTTAATGGCAAAGGCACTCGAAGATGATTCGAACAAACCAACCATGAGCTAAGAATTGGGTACTTACGGGGGGAGGTCAGTTGGGGTTTTGGGGCTGACGGGGGGCGAAGGGACGCCGGGGTCGGTTTTTTCAGATGTCTGACGCGATAAGGATCGAATCTGGGGCATGGATTCCACACCGATACCAAAGGATTCCATCTTTTCCTTCAACAAGGACATTTGCTTCAAACGAAGAGTGCTGATCTCCTTTAAACAAAAAACAGTTTATGAACGATTTGTCATGATTCCACATGATATTCAATTTTTTCATGTGATTTATACTTTTTTTACGTGATTTTACATGATATTCACTTTTTTCATGTGATTTATACTTTTTTCACGTGATTTTACATGATATTCACTTTTTTCATGTGACTTATGCTTTTTACACGTGATTTTACATGATATTCACTGTTTTCATGTGATTTATAATTTTTAACGTGATTTTACGTGATATTCACTTTTTCACACAACTTCACAACAAAGCCACAAAACACAATGAACAACATTTTTAAATGTACTATTATCGCACAAAAACAACAGTTAGTTAAAATTCAAACACCACCTATGAACCACCCAAAGCCATGTATATTGCACCACCTCTACTATAAAACCGTATAAGAAAAATTATGTTCATGGCCAAATGACAACAAAACAAAGCAGGAAACACAGTTTGCATTATACATAGAGTTGGTTAAATATTTTACAACGCAGCTTTGACAACGTAACAAACAAATGGGTCAAAGGCGTGAAGTCAGTCTCAAGTGTTACTCTCTGATAGCCGAGCATCGAGCGAAAATGAAAACCTTGTGTTTTCAATGTTTGATACGACACGACAAAGAATCGAACCCACATGTACCGATGCAAAGACAGGCATTAAATACAATAGGACATAATGTTGCTTGCTGAGTTAACCTATCACGAGTCAGACCGTTCAATCGCAGAGTAGCAGCCCAACATTGAAACAATGGATCATAATTCATTTTCCAATCAACACACTACCTCTCTGATCTTTTTTTCTTGTTTGTTTTCTTTCTTCGGGCCATCTTTCACCCGTCGGTTCAACTCTCTCAATTGTCTCTCGTGCTCTACCCGCTGGAAGGCAAGCCATTCTTTTTGCAGCCGAGCGATGTCGCTATCCGGACTCAGTTGAACTTTGGTTATGCTCATATTATCGGCAGCAAAAGTGGTTTCAACTACAAATAGATATAAACAACAAAATAAATAATGCGGGTCCTTAGTTCGGTACAGCAGGTACCTCAGAAAGGCCGAAGACATTTTTCTCTTAAGCCTCTTACTGTTCATGGATGATTACATGTGGGTTGCGGGATCAGTTGCGTACGGTTGTTGTACCGTTTTTGTGTGTTCACTTTTGGAAAAGTCTAAACACATGCTCGATTTGCAACGTGACTCTTTATATCATATCACATCAGTTTATTGTGTGTTTAAAGCCTGCTAGAAAAAGTGGGCAAAAAAACATTATTTGGCAGGTCACTTAAACTCATGCAGGCGGATACGAAGATTGGCTTTCTCGTTTTTCAGTCCACAAAATCTAAACTTCACTCACCAGGCGTTTGCTTTGGCACGACAACCACACAGTCTAAGACTCGGAATAATTAATTAACTAATGGTAAATTTACGTCCTGTTAAATGCGGCCTACTTTCATGAAGGTAAATCTACCTTAGATGAAAACCACTGCGCCAGTAACTCTACATAATTGCAAAAAGTATTGGTGAGTTTGTGTAGCGGCTGAAGCGTTAGAGAAGCAATTAACACCCACCTGTGTATTTGTTGGGAGACTTTGGCGACAAGTCCAGCACCGGCAGAGGGCGCACAACCTTCTCTCTTTTCCCTTTATGACGATTGTCTTTGCCACGGAGGCGAGCCAGAGCCTTTTCGTTAAAAGAAAATTCTCCGTTTTCGCTCATAACTTGATGGTCTTTCGAACAAGGTGAACTATCGCCTGGCTTTCCAAAGCCGAGCACTTCGTCAGCTTTCTTCTTATACTCGGGAATGTACATTGGGTCCCCATGAGGGGCCTTGCTTTCCTTGGAATGTTTCAAATCAAAGAAAACGTTTTCCTTTTTCTCGATGTTGGTTGCTACTTTACCAACCAAAGAATGACGATCGAAGGGAGTCCTATCACTTTCTCCGTCAGTTTGATGTGAAAAAGCTGCTTTTAGAAAAATATCTCCCACTTTTGAAAGTTCGTTAGAAGCGCCATTGGGGCGATATTTAGACAAGTCGGCGTTTGATCGAGCGGTGGGAAAGGTTGAACTTTTGGGCGTGGTGTTGCGAGTTTCAGATAACATGCTAAGATTAGGAACACTGAGGTTAGGCTTGGGCGGGGGTTGGTCGATTCTCTTCGCTACCAACATGTTGGCAGAAGGTCGGAGTGGAACTTCACTGAAGGCTGACGTCCTTTGGCGCGAAGTGCCATGCGCCGGTAACGTTTCTTGATTGTCATTTGCAACCAACTTTGAGCGTAACTGGTCTAAATTCTGACTGTCTGCTTCATCAAATGCGTCACCTGATGCGGATGGTACGTCATCTGATTCCAGTGTTACGTCATCTGATTCTATTGTTACGTCATCTGATTCTATTGTTACATCATCTGCTTTTACAGTTACGTCATTTGCTTTTAGCGTCACATCATTCAATTTTGCTGCTACGTCATTTGATTTCAGCATTACATCATTTGCTTTTAGTGTTACGTCACTCAATTTTACTGCTACGTCATTTGATTCCAGTGTTACGTCATCACATGGATCCTCAACATGATTCTCAAGAGATTCTCTTTGTTTATCAGGGGTAGAAGACAATTGAGGGCCGGGCTTTATTCCAACTTCGTTTCCTATAACTACGTCACCAATCGCTCCATTGTTTTCAATCGGAGGTTGAAACTTTTCATCTTGCTTGACCGGAGATGTCAAAGGTGGAGGTCGGACCTCAATAGATGATGATTCAGGAGTTCGATTTTTCTCATCTTCAGTCATGTCACTAGCAATTACAAATGATGGTTTTGTTTCGGAATCATCTTTCTTCCCTATGGAATCAGAAAGATCTTCATCTTTAGGAAGATTATTCGAGACAAGTTCAGGTTCTGCAACTTCATCTTCATCACCGCTTGAATCAATGAAAGGGATTTCTTGCTTTTGCTTTTCCATCTCCGCTAGTCTTTGAAGTCTAAAGTGATAGAGTGAAAATGAACATTCAGTAGCGCAGAAAAAAACATGGCAATTTAAACTTAGACGCCATGTAAATTTTTAGTGAGGAGAACGCGACAAAAGATTGGAAAATAGGAACAAGTACAACCAACTAATGGAAAAGACACAACAAAGATTTCCTCAAAACACTGATAACTTTACAGCACTATCTGTCAGTCATCCAGGAATCCTAGAGTTGCCTTTTATTTGGGAGAGAAAATTATCCACTTAGGTAAGATGGCAACGGTCACAATGACAAACTCACTTGATCGACAACGCTCGTTCTTCCTTCATCTTTTGGAGCACAACACGGGCATTGTAGCCGCGGTAGTGCGTCTGTATAACAATGGCGGCTGCTTCTTTCCTCTTCTTGTAATTTTTCAAAAATCTTTGAATGACGCGAGCACAGCCGTCTTCAACTCGTGACTTTAACAACTTTTTGATGTAGAGCCTGGCAATTCATCGATAATTTGTTTATTAAACACATAAAGGACCCATGTTAGAAATATATAAAAATAGAGAAAATGTTGAAGTTATGCTCGTGAATGAAAAATGGGAGAACGACCAGTATGCAGCGTATTTCATCTGTTGTCAATAATCTTAAGGTGAGTAAATAACTTCAGAATCGAATGTTGAGTCATAGAGTTACTGGAACAGTTAGTCTATTGAAGCAGCAAAGACCTTTCGCTTTTGGAAAGTTGCATAAGGTTGCCATGGCAGACGGTGAGAACATGGAGTTTTGTAGAAAATTTAAATTGATTATAAAGTTGTAATATGTGACAAATTGGGCGCTATCTCTAAGTATATATAGAATTGGGCCTTATTTCTACTGTACGTATACGTAATTCTATGTTTAGAACAAATAAATTTAGAGTGAACATTTTCCAGGCCAAAAGAGAATGTTTTGTGGCCTAAATGTAGAGCACGCCTAATTAGGGCACTTCAACCAGGCAGTCCATGGCCAGTATAAACATTGGAAGGTGACTTACCTCTTTCTGGCTAGGTACCCCCGACAGTGAGCTTGCAATTGAATGAAAAATTTATTTCTGGCAACACGGCCACGATACGAATGCCAGGCTTCCTGAGAAAGATAAATGTCATGAAAAATACAAAGAATATTTCACTCCAAGCTAACTTGAGGCCACGCAATATTTACTTGATGTGTTTTTAGTAACATTTCAAAACACTGCATTCGAACTACAGACACTGCTGTTTTGGTGGAGTAGATTGCACATTGCAAGATACACCAAATTTAGTTGCTACTCACTAAAAACTTAACCGCCGGTTTCACCTTATTAGGATCATCAAACGGTACTTGCAAGTAAATTAAAATTAATAAAAATAATTAATAAAAGTAAATTGCAAGATATACTGTTTTTCCATACATCAATTATGATTCTATTTGACTTGATTCTTTACCCAAAGTCACTTTGACTACAACATAGAGAAAGCATGGTAGCATACTTGGATAATTTCAGCAGCCAAGTGCCATTCTTCGATCACCCTTTGTGCCGCCATCATCCGCCAAAAAGACTGAATTTTCACCACGGCGTCCCTTTGCTGGTTGTAAGACTTGCGACAAAGGCAACCGCGAAAGTGGGCTTGCAGGACGACAACTCGTTGCAGCACTGCTTTGTGGATTTGGTCTTGCAGGACATGGAAGGCGAAATTGCGAAGAAAAATCTGAGTTCTACCCATTTGAAAATGAGTTTTAGGCACAAGGTTCAAACTCAGCAGAAAAGTCTTGATTTGTTCGAGAGAAAGGAGTTGAGTGGATTTCGGGAAAAGCAACTGCAATATAAGAAGCACATTAGCTCGAGAAACCTACACAAAAATGTAAAACCTTCACCCAAATACGCCAAATGAAAAGGTGATTCTGAAATGGAGAAATAATGAAAAAAACATTATATGATGCAAAACCAGAAAAAACAATTGTCTGAGGAGTAAATTGCAAGTTTTCAGCTGACAGAGCGAATGTGCCAACAGGCCAGTTTTGTCGACTGCTTACCACAGGTCACAAATCGCCAAACATTAGCGTAAAATCCTGTCACCGTTATACAATCAGAAAAGGACGAATGACATCACACGCGATTAGAATCATACCCGGTATTTGTGTAGGAAGAGATCAGCTGTGAGTCTCTCTGGGTAGCGGGACTGCTCCAACTTGATCGTCTGCAGAGTCCCAGAGCAACGCAGCTGATGCAAGACCAACTTCTCGTCCAGTTTTAAAGGAATCTGAAATAAACAAAATAAATTCTTGCCTTTTTTTGGTGACAGCAGACTAGGCTACCGCAAGATGTTAATAATTATAATCAACTTTATGTCCAACGTTTCATCAACGACTGACTTTATTAAGGGGATGAAACAAGACTAGTTGTTTAAAAGAAAACGGTCGACAACCAATAAAGTTGCACTTGAAAAGAGAAACAATAAGTTACAAGTATTGACATCAGTTGTGAGTACAGCAAGTTCAGAAGCAAAATTTACAGGCGTGAAATAAAGTGCTAATGATACAGTAGCAATGGTAGCGCGTGTACATAAAATAGAAAATCAGATAGTTTAACAATTGGTAAATTAATCTTTTCCTGGCTTGAGAAGGCAAGATTAACTGGTGTATTCAATCAAATTTCTTGACCCTTTTAACTGAGGGCTTAATACCTGGCTTCGATTAATTTTACATGGACTGTTATTTAGAACACATTGATCAACGCATTGCAGAGATCTCATTTTGGCATCTCTGCAGTTTATTCGTAATTGGATCATTTTACAGATTAAAAAAATGGACACGAAGAACAAAAAGTTACTGTGACATAACAAAAAGTTACTGTTACATCTAAATTTGTGTAAGAAACGTCTTGTATTGGCGTAACTTGGCACATGCAGCTAGAGCACTGACATCCTGTAAACGTGCAGGGGGTCACTTGGTGAAGGAGAGGAAGTGATTCATAAGGAGTGACG
Source organism: Aplidium turbinatum (assembly GCF_918807975.1). NCBI lineage: Eukaryota > Metazoa > Chordata > Ascidiacea > Aplousobranchia > Polyclinidae > Aplidium > Aplidium turbinatum. The sequence continues at coordinate 21,925,024 of NC_137484.1, read as the reverse complement.
ACCAAACACACACCAACCGTTAACGGGGCGATCACGGCTGGCAAAATCAATTCTTTTACAATGACGTAAAATGTCTGCAGACGTAGAATCAATGTAAAAATGACATATTTTGCTCTCAGCCAAGTGTTGCTCAATCCGATAACAAGTTTGCACTTTTGGTGCCATGACAAGAAGACCAGTACTGGTTGCCACAATTCCCGGGCTTCCGCGAGTTGGAACTGTTGTGCTCAATGGAAACATCTTTCTCACTTTTTAGTGTTTTGGCATAGTTTTGTCTACTGCACGTCCAAGAATCTTCGACTTATGAAAAACACCACCAAGAAAAACAATTCTCTATCAATAAGATTGCTACAAAATTGTCCGAACATGATCAAGATTACCTTTCGATTATTTGGTTGGATACAACGGACGAAATAAGGTTCCGCTTTTTCCAGCGCGCTAAGAAGCGCAGCCATAGACGCCTGGAACGTAAAAACGTAAGACACGTAAGAAACGATAATTATCCTGATGAACACCCAAACTTTTCAGTATCACATTTTATCAGCACTTTAAACGAAGAATTTATTTTGATGAACACTACGTGCTGTGGGATGGCGCAGCGGATAAGGAGCTCGCTTTCCAATCATGCAATCCTGGTTCGACTCCCGGCTTAAGCTGGTTGTTGAAAAACACCGTTCACCTCTACTCAGGGTGTAACAAATTGGGTGGGCGTAGTTGCTGAAGGAAAGGCGGCTGAGAGAAAGGAACTGGCCACCCTACTCTCGTTAATGCCGAAGGCTTAGTCTAATGAGAACCTTATCTTCTCGTTCCCCGAGGCTTGAATCAAGTATGGGACTCACCTTACCTTTACCTACGTGCTGTAGATACCCCGAGTATTAATTAAATTACCATTTCGGTTTGTAAGTGCTAAAAAACCTTCTAAAAGCGATAAACCTTGAAGATTTTAGAGACAAACTTTGCTACAAAGATATCAAATATTAATTGATTAAGCCTTCTTAGTAACTAACCTGATATTGCTGACTAATACTGTTGCTTTTCTTCTTAGACCTCAAAGGCGTCGTCTTCTTCTTGCCATACATGCTCCCACCGTCATACCTGTATGGGTTGGTCGGAGGGGGTTTGCTGTCGCGGTGGTGAGACAGACGAGCCAACCTACAAGCAAACAAATGGCAAGCGACGGGTCAAAACTTTCATTGTTTGTCGTATCCAGGCTTACACCCAGTGATTGAAGATTTAGATTAAGCGGACGGGAAGGCAAGGAAGCCAATCTTCGTGTCCACCTTCAGGCACGCCTTTAAGTGTCTTGCCAAAGACACAGCCACATGCTCTTGAGCGGTGTCGAACCGGCGCCCTTTCAAACGTCGTTCCAGGGCTCTCACCACTCGGCAATGCAACCGACAAAAACCTTGATTGTACCGAAGTGTCGGGTGATGTGAAATGTTCGGTATGAAAGCCTCTGCATGACGCTTGGGAGGGCCTAGGTTCGACACCGCTGCTGTGCATGCAACCGTGCCAACTACAACAAGTTCACACAAGTTCTTGATGGGTGTTTAAACACATTCAACAGGCCGTAATTTAGCATGCACCTAGCAAGGAAACATAACACTATCTTACGTACATTATACAACTTCACGTACGTATCAACCAGTAAGTACATAAGCGCGTGAGATTGCACGATTTATACGACCCATTTCAGTACATAATCGGATAAAGTAATTTCTTAGGCTTGAGTGAAAGGAGTTTAGTTTGTGCATACTGCTACAGATAAAAACTGCATGCGTTTCAGCTTCCCTCTGTGCAAGTGACTGGTAAGCTTACAAATTTCCAAGTTAAGAAATGATGATCCGCGTGAGAGCATACGAGTCATACAGCTCAAAGAAGTTGATGTCTGTGGAAATTTCAAGTCAGCAATCCAAAACTTAAGTAACTAACTCTTTATAAAGTGGATTTACAACTGTTTTTATCACAAGCGAAAATCCTCACAATCGACTATACAATTGACACTTAAGAAAATAAAATGACAACTAAGCAAATGAAAAATTGTCAGCTTCTGGAAGAGACCTAACACAACTCCGAAGTAGAGAAGCAAAAACATAGAAAACGAGTGATGCATTTTAAACAAAACTTCTTCCTGGCAATTCAATAAATTTATTAGACTTTGCGTTGGCCTTAGCACCAAGTTAACGGTTTGACGTTACTTGTCAAAGCAAAGTATGTCGTCATCATCTTCAAGGAGGATACTTCACAGCCCACCAATGCCACAACGTCCTCATGGATTGGCTAAATGAAAGCTGCTTGGACTAATAACGTCATACGAAACAACAACCATCTTAACGAGTTAAATATCTCAGTAATTAACAATGTAACTTACATCTTTTTGTGCACAAAGGTAGCTTGGACATGCTTCCCGTCTATGTCGTCACACCTCCACAACTGATGACGTATGCGAGAGTCTATAGAATGGGAGCAGACAGTGTTTAAGTTGATTGGCTGATTGATAGAGCATGGGTGAACTTAAATTAATAAATATAAAAAATTGACAGCCATCCATATTCCAGAAGGATTCAGTTAGTTGTCGAATTAGTTGGTCGCCTGTCAGGCGATTAAAAGGACGTCTGTTCGATGTCTATAGTAGACATCAGGCTGCCCTTGGAAACATGGATGAATCCAAGGGGGGGGGGGGGGGTGCGGGAAGTGCACACCCCCCAAAAAAATTTCAAACTGCTATTATATTAGTAAACTAATGGTACTAAGATCTACTAGTATTACTTTATATTTTGAGATAGATCACAGCATTTTATATCAGCTTTCAGCATGTAACGAATTGATGTTGAGTAGATTATGGAATGTGTACCAATGGAAATAATCATGTGTTTTGTACTGCTCATGTTTTTAAACTTTAGAATCTGTATATATTTCCCAAAATTTCATCACGTTCTTGAATTTTGTTATACCGGTACCATAAGTTTTTTTTATTCATGCTTGTTTTTAAGACTTGATTTTTCATGCACACTCTCTCCGTTTTCAGGTCTTTATTAATATTAAACAAAAACATCTGTATTAACAACATGAATGCTTATCAGGGGTGCAACCTAATTCGTACCATGAACAATTCGTACTGTCAGTTCGTACCTTGAAAAGATCAAGAGAAAAAATTAAAAAAGCCGAAGTCGCTGATCGCAGTTTCCACAAACATTTTAAAAGGGTTAGGGTATCGGGTATCGGTTCTAAAGGTAAGATCGAGAGAAAAAAAATAGAACATTGCAGTTTCCGTTTTTCCGCACACATTTAAAAAAATTTGGTAATCAGGGTTGATCGGTTTAAACCGGGGCGGTTTAAACCGCCCGGTAAAAACCTGGTTTAAACCGGGCAGTTTTGACCACCTATTACTGGTCAAAACTGGTCAAAACCCCTTTAGTGTATGAATCAAGTTGATTTTCAGTTGAATTAAAAATATTACCCTCCATGTTTAATAATGATGTTCAACTATATTTTGTTTTGATCAACAATAACCTAAATGCTGGATTTGGAACAAAAAATATTCAATTTCTCTGTTTATTTTTGATATTTCAATCAGTTGGTTACCGTATTTTACGGACCATAAAGCGCATCCGATTATAAGGCGCACTGTCAATAAATTGCTTTGAAGTTTTTTGTTCAGACATAAAAAGACGCACAGGGCTATAGAACGCAACGTATTTTAAGGAATATAGGTTACCGTATAAAGCTCATTAAACAAAAATGCGTAAGAAATGTAAGCAAGTCACAATAGTACAATGAGCAAAAGAAAAAATGGGCCTAGTGAATATCACAGTTGCTAATTGCTTTTACCGTAGTTTATTGTGTAAGACGGTGGTTATTTATATAATAATAGTATCGGTACTGGTTTTGAGTGTAGGCAATAAAGCACTACTTGATCCATACATTAGGCGCACCAGCTTATAAGGCGCACAATCAATTTATAAGGAAAAAAAAAGGATTTAAATTGCGCATTATGGTCCGTAAAATACGGGTATTTTAATTATTGAGAAAATTCAAATTCTAAGTTTCTGATGAACCAAAAAATGCTTGGTAGAACAATGAGCAATTTGCACAGCCAACTGAAGTACCGGTACAAGAATTAATTCCACCAATTTTTTTTTTATGAATGTTTTTTTTATATATTTTTTATGAAAAACATTTACCATCAAATTTTGCTTGACAGGTCGGTATTGGCGGCCATTAATGAAAGTTCAGGCGGCCATTCGACGCCTGCATATCAAAATGGTCATAACTCACAACTGCTTTTATATTTCCTCAATAGTCCATAGCCCAGGTAGCCGACCTTTCACTACATACAAATATTTTTCTGGGTTTTGACCAGTTTTGACCGGTTTAAACCTAGTTTTCACCGGTTTTGACCACTTAGAGATCGACAAAACCAGTTTTGACCACTTAGAGATCAACCCTGCTGGTAATGATCCTAAGAGTTTGCCAAAGTCGCTGATCACAGTTTCCGCAAACATTTTAAAAGGGTTGGGGGTTAGGGTTGATCTGAGTTTCCACAAACATTTTAAAATTTCTGGTAATGATCCTAAGAATTTGTGTTTGTTTGCGGAAAATTTTACATTGTTTGCGGAAACTGCGATCAGCGACTTCGGCTTTTTTTAATTTTTTTTCTCGATCTTTTCAAGGTACGAACTGACGGTACGAATTGTTCATGGTATGAATTAGGTTGCATCCGCTTATCAGTATGCCAAATACAGCAGAGACACATTTTGACAGTGCTACACTGATGGACCTCCGTGAATGAAAATAGATTTTAGCGGCACCCCCCCAAAAATTAGAGGCTGGATCCATCCCTGCTTGGAAAGATTCTCGTGCAAGTGTCTTGAGAGAGGAACCTAGGCCTGGCTTCCTTGCCTTGTCTAAGAAAATCTTGAATTACAAGTAAGGTATCATCCAAGACACGATTGGTGAATTTATTGTCCGCTTTTTGACCACACCAAGCTTCTGGGCAACTAAAACATCATCAGCTAGTTGGAAGCTTATATTTTAGAGTTTACAATTCCCCAGTCTGTTTCAATTAAGGTCGATTTACATGCTCTGCACCCTGCGTTGCCGTTTGTCCATAAACATAAGTCGGTATGACTTGAGTGCTTCCAAGCCACAGAACGTGAATCGCGAGCATTACCATTGTACCACCGTGCAGGAAAAATAGTGACCTGGTCACGTCGGTTTTAACGTCAATACGTACCTTTCGTAGTGTGAGGGGCATTCTTGAAGGCATACACTGCCCGAACAACCGCTCTTAGTTTGCTCCACTGAAACAGTGCAGCTGGAGACTTAGAGATCACCTCTTGAACAAAGCTGGATTTTGTCGTTCGCAGCAGAGCTGTGATGTCATCACGCACTTGGTCGTGATTTTTTTCACGAAAATCCTGAAAAGTTTTGATTTCAATTAGCAGCCATGATGACGTAAATAGGAAGTTCTATATTATTATTTAGTCTGGAACACCGCAATTGTCTGAGGGGGGTAAAAGACAGAGCCCTCGATCCTTGAACTAGCAAAAAAGGTTCAAACAAACAAGTGATTATTAGACTTATATTACTGAACAACTACCTTGGGTCAAGTTTACTTTGAAACGCTCTTCTTTGTATAAAGCCTAGATATCTTTCCTAGTCTGAGAATTGGAGGCCTCTGACATCATCCTTTGGGGAGGGTAGTCCGGGGCAATGTCTGGATCAGTGTCAATCTGCCGTTGTTGTCCAATTCATGAACGCCTCATAACCGGTTTGGTGGCGAGGTCGATTGTTCAAATATTCTATGTTCCTCTGTGTCACGTTGACAAACCACGAAAGGCGCCCCCCATTTTTACATATTTGGGGAACAATCTGACGCCAGTGCGTAGGTAGTTGGCTCCAACCCTACCCTCCCACGAACAAATCTAACTTAGTGATGATCAAGATAAGGTGTTCACAAGTATTCCGTCATGTTAAAAAAAAGCAATCTCTTCACTCAGCAACTACATAATTAACATCTAGTTGGCCTCACGGTCATATCCCAGACAGCAAATTAGTCGTTTAATTTACTTTGCATTGGTCGGAACAAGGAAGACTCAAAAAACGTGGAAAAGGCGAGTTGAGGAGGAGAGCAGCAAGGTGGGCTTGACAAGAGAGGACGTGTTAGACAAAGTGATGTGGAGGCATGGTGTGAAGGCGATTGCGGCACTTCCACTTGGAGGTGAATCCGGCCACCCTCAGTAATGGGGACATCACCGGATTAAAACTGGACTACTACTACTACTGGTCGCCTACAAACGTTAAATCAATGTAATGAAACAACTAATTTGCTATCTGGGATCGAGATGCCTTATACCGTTAAAAAACCTGGTGAAGCAGCTTTTCAAACTTGTTACCTTTATCCTATACTTGACTTTCCCTGCATAGTGCTTAATGATGAAGACATCTTCTTTGACGACTGGAGATTCATAATTGGGGTTGGTGCTATGTACTCGGTTGAAGTTTGACAGTAACGTCTGGTTATTGGCCCCAGGAAAGCTAGACAAATGCAATTCAACACTCACTTAGCAAATATTGTCGTTTTTATGTCGCCTGACATTGAAAAATGACAAATTTTACTAGCTGGATAAGAGGTATGCTCAGTCAGAAAATCAGTTTTTTGTATTGATTCTACGTCTGCTGACGTTGAATCATTGTAAAAAATGATTCACTGGCTGGTAAACACACCTCGACGAAGGGAATTCACCATTATTTGATAATTTTCTAACAAAAATGTCTTTCAATGCATTTGACCTCGTTATTTCTAGTCCCAATAAACAACGAGCAACCTTACTAAAGCTACCGAGATTAAACAAAGAAACGAATCAGTGCGTATTAACGAGAACCATTTCATAAGCCGTTTCCAAGTGACTTCCTGGATGGCGATACAAAGGAAAGCATAGAGCAAACAGTAAATCAAAGTCGGATTCGACAATATCAAGCCATCAGAGATTTCGCCCACATGAACGAACCGTCACAGAACCATCAATGACGTCACAAATGTTCAGGGGTGATTTCTAATCAAACGCCTACAAGAGAGCAGTGAAACATTTCATCAACCGGTCCAGCGAAACTTGATACAAAGGTTATATAAGTTGACTTTCATTTTGTTAACATTTCCTTAGTCAGCTCATGTCGCATCAACGCAAAATAACACATTGTGCTTGATGGAAACAAGGCACGGCTTCATAGGAAGCAAATCAGCCTTTTTGTATCGGTTCAACGTCTATAAACGTCTTAGACTTGTTCAGAAAATCTGTCCTTTTTCACATCGTTTATGTTTAACGTCCACATCTCTACACGTTGAATTAATGTAAAAAGGACAGACTTTCTGACTGGGCTTTGACCATCACATATCTGAGTGTCACAATTCATACCACCCTTGGTGTATGGTCACTTGAAGGTGTAACTCAAGGTGTAGCAGGCTATCTACATCAGCAACGGCAAAATGGAACGGTTTATACCCAGCGAGCGGGTTTGCATAAATAATTTATAAACCATTTGAGATTGAAAAATAAATTTAAAATTCTCGGATTCTTTTCAACATTTAAACCAATATAGATGTAACACGGCGCTTGACTTTCACAAACTACATTTTCTTGACAAAGAAAACTTATTTGCACCACACATGAGTACAGTTCCGCCTACAAAACCATAAATGAAGTTGAACTACGGACAAAACATATCATCAGTCACTCTAACAAACTACTTCTGGTTATGAGCAATTATTCGGATTTAGATGCGATGTTAATTTCAAAGCAAGATATTCAATTTAAATTGTAGCTGCGAAACTTACTTCTCGTCAATGAGATAAAACAATCCCATTGGTTTCTTCTCGTACAGTTTCAGACAACCTGAATTGTCTGCGTAGTCCACCTCCTTCCATGTGAGACCCTCCTCTCTGTATGCTTCCTGCAACAAGATAAACTCAATATATCAACAATCACAGGTCATAAGTTCAAATCCACACCAAGGCATAGTTGCTTTTTTTCACGCAACGTACACTTAGTCATCGCGAAAGCAAGAACGCTTGAACCACGATCCAACTTGTCAAGAGAATTTTTGACACCCTGACCGACAGTGTAGTGGTTAGCACGCACAACACCAACGAGTTGGTGGAACGAAGATTCAACCCTAGCCCTCTCAACAACTTTTTTCTTTTTTGCCTACCAGCCGCTATTTCCGAAGCCACGTGGTATAAATAAAAACAATATATGGTTATGCTGTCACAGGCCTGGTCGACTACAAACCGCTTTAAAACCGAAACGGTGAAGGAACGAAAAATTACTAGTTACTTCTTCAAGAAAAGTTTAGAACTTTAGACAAACGCATAATGCATACAATATATTATACCCATGGCGACCTATACTACTGGGTTGTGTATTAAAATTTTGTCCCCAATTAGAGAAAATTTCAAGGTTTTCAGGGAAACAATTTGTGCTTGGGGAAATTTTGAGCTTTTGCCGAAAATCCGGCAACACTTGTGTTTGAGAGGAGAAAGATTTTTTCTGGGTGAAAATATTGGCAAAAGTACAAGCTTTAAAGAAAGATGAAGACTTTTTAGTGACGAACTGCGATGTAAAACGCGCTAGTGAAATAGCACTGCGACTGGGTAACATTTCAAAGTGGCTATAGGGAAATTCATTTGGCGAAGTCTGGCAACACTTCAAGATTTAACTTAACAGTGTTGCTGTAGCTTGCGCTGTTTCTGTGCTGTGAAGCCCGAAGCCTTACAGTACAAATTGAATGGGGCGCTAATCGCTATATAAACTATGAGTTTCATTACTAGGCCAGGCACTGACAAATCAAAGCATGAAAACGCACAAATATGAACTCGGCTTACGGCGATTGAGCAGTTTACTGGAGGCACCTTGCTATGCATTGCGCAAAGCTCACTGCTTGCAGTTTGAGCACTTTGGCAAGGTTGGCGGTAGTACCATTTTTGGAACTTATTATTATTGTAACTGTCTCCGCCGCCAGTGTAGCCAAATCGTTTGGCATCCGCTGGCTTCGATCAGTCTTTCAACAAGGTTGATAGGATCTCCATTCTGTTTTGTCCTTTGCGATGTTTTGCAATCGATGGAGATGTGGTGTGCTGAGCAAGGATCCCAGGCCAGCTTTTCTGATGTCAGATCTCAGCAGTTGTAATAAATTGGTACGGTGACGTCCGGTTCGGCCTTGGTACTTTTTGCTGCCAATTATTGCAAATTCAAGGGCTTTCTGAGGAGGTGAGTCCTGGTGAAGTCTCAGAATGTGTCCAAACATGTTCCATCTCATGGTGGAGATCTTGCAAGACAATGGTTCACTGTTGCATATTTTGTAGAGATTTTTGTTCGAGATAAGACTGTTTGGCCAAGTATGACCAGTTATGACACGTAAATGTCTTCGATGACAGGCATCCAATCTTTCAAGACTTGCTTTGGTAACAGACCAGCTATTACAGTTGTAGATCATAATTGGGATGCAGTACGCGTTGTACAATCTTAGTCGCAACTGTAATGGGATTCTCGATCTCTTGCTCCATAGTTTCCAGTGTGATCTGAAAGCGACATTGCCTAAATTGCAGCGGGATTTGACATCGGCAGTGCTGCACAATAATGATCCCAAAAGTTTGTGTGTACGCCATTTTTCGTTTCCTCGAATCGGTAGGCTATCAGTATCAGTTTCATGTGTGTCTGCAAGAAATATGTGGGTGAATTCAGTTTTAGTCTCATTCATGAAAAGATTGTAGTTTTTCAGGTTCTTTGTAGCAATAGATTGTAGCATATCAAGTGGCTGTCTTTCCTCATCCAGAAACTCAACATCGTCTGCATACTCCATTTCCAAAGGCATGCATGTGTCAGATATAGGGGGGTTTGGTCTGGAGGACTGCTCTCGCACTGAGCTCAATGCTGCAGATAGGTAGCAGGTGAAGAGTATTGGGGAGAGGCTGTCTCCTTGAGGGGAACCGATGGTAGTCTCAAAGTTTGCGGACATTTCGTTGTTAATGCGCACATACAGTTTCGTGCCAGCTAGCAGGGCGCGGGTTAGTCGCAGTTCATCTTCATCACAGCCAGCTTGGTCTAAAATTTGAAGGATTTTTTTGCGTTTGATGGTGTCAAAGGCTTTGGACATATCTATTCCCATTTTGTGGAAGTCCCATTTTCTAGCCATTACCACTGAAACGAGCATACGTTGTGCCCAGACAATGTCAGCACAGCTTCTGCCACGTTTGAAACCGAATTTTTGGAACTTAGGTACCACAAATGAGAAAATGCTACACGGAGGTATATATCTCCGTGGCCATACCAGTGTATCTACTGCACTGAGGAGGCCGGAACGGTGTGCACTGTCTGCAGTTATGAACTCAATATTATATGCAAAGTGAATAGGAAGAATAATTAATTAATCAAATAAGTGACCGATGATTTCACAACAAATCACAAGTTCACATCAGCGACTGTTCCACAAAAGCTGCAAGAGTTTAAAGACTGCACAACTGGTAGAACGTTTCAATTTTTTTTCGCCGCTTTCATGACAGGCATTTAATTAAAACTAAAGGCAACAGAGTCAGATTTAAAATGAGGAGATTCTGATATTGTAAACCAGCAAATCTTTCGTTTTTAAAGCTGATTCAACGTCTGCAGATACTGCAGAAAAAGGTCGATTTGCAGGCTATTGGAAGTTTACTTGAAATTGTTTAAGTATACGTTGAAAAAACGTTTATCTCAAGCAAAATGCCACTCCAAAAGCAACAGAAAATTTGACGGCGCCAGCTAGCAGGCTCACCAACTACGTCAAGTTAACAAGTACAGAGTAAACAAAACATATTCTACACAGCATTCTGAGCACCACGACTGATGTAACTTTACACGAATTCAACGTAGCTTTGCAACGTAAATAACATAAACAACTAATCCGCTCGCGCTTGGAGCGATATTGAGATTTACGCCCAAATCCAACATCGCAGCAACGTCGAAAAACAAAAAACACTTTCCGAATAAAACGTTAATCTCAGAAGGAAGTCACCAGTGTACGAATCACTACTTTCATGCTTCCAAACAGCAAAATCCGTCATTCTTTACATTGATTCAACGATTGCAAACTGTTAAATCAATGTAAAGATGACGGATTTTGCTGTCTGAGAGCTTTTGCAAGTTGTGGCAGTGTGATTCACAAAAATGCGTATCAAGTACTGATCCTATGGGACTGACAAAAGCAGCAATGTTCATACTTACTTGCACAGCATTCTCATCCACAAACTATTTGCATATTACCTCAGCTGTAACGTACAAAAAGCTCTATACGAGGGCGTTGACTTTCCAATAAGGCGAACCTGGTTCGACACCCGGCTTACGCTGGTTGTTGAAAAACACAGCTCACCTCTACCCAGGGTGGAATAATTAAGGTGGGTATAATTGGTGAAGGAAAGGAGGCCGAGAGAAAGGAACTGGCCACCTTACTCTCCTTAGTGCCAAAGGCTTAGTGTGATGAGAACCTTATCATCTCATTTCCCGAAGCTCAGCATCTGAGTAGTATTATATAAGACCACCTTTACCTTTGAATTCATTACACCCAAAAGGTTATCACGCTTACTCACCCAAGAATGGTTGTTCAAACACGGACCACAACGCGCAGTGCTTAAGTTTCCAGTATGTGTGTAATCTGTGTATGTTCTTAAGCATTCTTCACAACCTATTACACTTCGCATAAAGGGTGCCTACTGCCTAGCTCACAATGGCAGCCCTTTTCAGCCGACAGTGACGTTAACTGATGTCATTCTGTACATCAGAGGTCAAAATTTCAGCCATATTGGCTGCCAAACATGTTTCAAAGTGTTGGTTCACGTCTAGTTTGTAATGTTGAAATGTATTTCCGTTTTCAAGCGGATTTAAAATTGCTACCTATACTCCACAGACAGCACAATCCGTCACTTTTGCATAGATTCAACGTCTGCAGACGTTGAATCTTATGTAAATGTGACGGATTGTGCTGTCTGGGACGTCACATGTACCACATTTTTTTCAGCTGAAAATAGAGATTCACAAAACATTCACATAACCCACAGTTCTTTGTGAGGCCAATTACAAATAAGCCCAACATTTCATTTCGGTACTACGACGACCAACACCAGTCATTTGCGCGACTGACGCTATTTCACAAGCACCAACCGCCATTGAACAATGCGCCGATTTCGATAAATAAGACAGCAAATCAAAAAGCCATTGAGATGTAAAATCTCTGTTCAGCCTGCAGTCAACATTACAAGGCAAAGCAAAACTTTGATACGTTATTGACATTGGGTGAAATCATCTTGTGTCAGTTACGTCTGTTTGCCGTGTTAAAGTCAAAGCCAACATCATCTTGCATCGAATCAATGTAAGAAATGTGAATTTCACGAGTTAAATGGTGAACGATTATTGACACACAGTGCCACCCATGACGGCATAACAAGCACTTTTACTACCTGGATCTTCGTCAGATTACGCAAAGTCACCGTCTAAAAACCTTGGTATGCCAGTAAAACATACAAAATCTCCAAAGTTGAGCAGTGTAACCATATTCACCAGTCACTTACAGTATGTTGTAACTCTGTCGGTAGACGGCATAGTAATGCAAAAATAACATTCTTTTCAAGCTAGAGTGTTACCTGTTCGATTTGGAAGGTGTGCTTGATGCAATAGTGCTGTAGGTGTTCGCTGGCGTAGTTAATGCAAAACTGTTCGAAGCTGTTCTTGACAAAATCTTCAAAGCCAAAAATGTCGAGCAGCCCAATCCAACGGCTCTGTAGCGAAACATAATTATGGTTTAGAGCTGATGAGATAGCATCGAAAAGCCCAAAGCACATCGGCAGTAATTTGTCGTCGTTTTGCAAAAAAAGGGCCTTTTAAAGGCATTTCCTTATACGACATGCAGAACAATAGCAATTTTCTCGTCGACTTCACACAGCCCGACAGTAAAGTACAAATTGCAAGTTCTCTCTGCGTGAGCTGCGGACAGAACCACATAAGTTGATTTCCTTGAGATATCCGCTAATCATTGATGAAATTAGAATCACAAAAACACATTTTCTACTCGTTTTGCATGATTCTTTCATAAGTCAAAGCATAAGTAATCTGGTAAACTATTCCAAAAATACTTCCAACGCGACATACAGCATAGTTGCGGCTTGCGGCTAAACATTGTAGTAAAACAATTAAATTGTTCAATGTTGCATTCAACAAGGCCTTAGTGGAGGTTGCGTTTTGGAAAAAAGTTAAAAAGTTAAAGAAAAAGAGTAAAGATGGATCGGGAGGCAATCTTTTTTAATTCAAGATTGCAATACCATCGAAAGGGACTTTTGTATGCACACAAAACAGCAATAATAATTGTAAGTCACCATTGCGGCGTGTTGAGCAGATCTAGCGCTTTAAAATTTAACTAGCTCAAATGAAGTTTGATTGAGCTGAATGCAAACACGCAAATAGTTAATATTTATTCAGAACTTGCAAATTCCTACAAATTAAGTTTGCTATACATCAGAAAAACATAAAATATCGAAACATGCAAAGATTGAAAGCCCAACCAAAACGAAAGTTAGGTCTTTATGAGCCAGGTTAGTCCGCCTGCCAGTGATCCATCACAATATACAATCGAAAGTTGGTTGTTACACAAAAACAACGTAAAGACACGTCACAATAACCATATTCATCTTGCACAAGCATCACAATCAATACCGTTACTCTGACAGATCATTATCATTGTTTGAGATTTCACTCAGTGACATAGATTCAATGAAGAAAAAGTAACAACTTATACAAAAAACTGGCACTATGGTGCAAAAAGCTTTATGGATGACACTAATCAAGCATTGACAAAGTTCCAGCCAGTCAACTTCGTTCCCTTTAACGTTGTTCTTTTTACATTAACTCGACGTTTTGTTTTACGTTGAATCAATGTAAAGAAAAGAATTTTGTTAGCTTGTGTGGAACGCTTGAAGGTACCTCAAACCAAGCCTGATTGAGTTGCAAATGACAGCGCTTCAACAGTAATGTAACGTCACACGTTACAAATCTGATGTGGACACAATGTTATAAGTTTATTGAAGCTATCATCTTACAATCGTCGCTTTACGTGTGATGAGAGACGACAGAAAGAGAACGACTAAAATTACAAGAAATTCCTTAACCAGTTTTGAAGGGCTGCTTTGTAAACTTACAAGAATGTGACTTAATGTGTCATGAATATAGTCCCAGTGCTGCAACGATCTTATTGCTTATAACCGTTCTAACATGCAAGGCTGATAGTGATAGAGTACATACATATATAACTAGCCAATCAGGAAATCAGTTCTTCTTCGCATTGACTCAGTGTTTGCAGATGCTGAATCAATGGAGTGATTCGAAGACTGAACTTATCATTGGTTGACCAATAAATAGTTGAATATTGAAAACTTTGGGTGTTCAGGACAATTATAGTTTCTAGCACTAGTTGCAACGTTCATCAGGCTATCATCAGATGAACGTTGCAACTGGTGCTAGAAACAATAAATTGATATTGGTTGAAACACCAATTTCATACGAACGTTTAGCACAAAATGGATGACAAGTCGATTTTAAAGGCTATATGTTTGAAGCGAGATTATGTTGTGCATATTTTTTACTGCATCATACAGTACATTTTTAAATGTTCTGGCTCATCATCAGCGATTATGTAAGACATTCTAAAAGAATTCCGTGGAAGTAAAAGTACCGAAACGGATTTGAAACTGCTAATAACTGATCGTTGACCGCCTAACCGAAAATTGAAACCATCGCTTTTGAAGTGTTCCCCAGACACAAACATCCGTCATTTTTACATTGATTCAACGTCTGCAGACAAATTCGTTATTGATGTGCTACATAACCCATCAAACTGATGTCGTATAATCAAATTTAAGTGAAATGTAACAAAACTAAAGCAACTACAGGTTTCTCGAACTGTTGGTAACCTCAACTAACACTACAGCTCTTAACTTTTGAAAAGATCAAGAGAACAAAAGTAGGCCTTTTAGAAATTGCCACAAAATGTGACATAGCTAGCCGTAACTCTACAGGCCATGCCTAAGGTCAAGCAAATTCTTTGGTTTTAGCAAAAAGTACTAATTTTCATAAAGTTTGTAACTTTGGGCTATGAGTTGTCAAAGTTTAGAGGTGCGTAAACTTGATGACTGTTTGAAGGAGTCTTTGACTACTAATTTTTTATTAGAAACCGCTAGTCCAAACAGAGCAACTGGAGTTAGACGCTTTTAAACAAGTCCTGTCGCGCTACTGTTTCAAGAGGATTCGTTGAATTAATGCTTTGTGTTGACGTAATTACTATTATGACTTGTGGCAACGCCACAATAGCTATTACGTATTTGGTGTTGCTCCAACATTAGTCACAGGTCGTTGATAGACGGAGGTAAAATACAAGCAGCTCACGACTCTGTGTCAAGGTTTCGTTTCCTATTTTCGTTTCATAAAGGGAAAAAAACTTAGAAAAACAAACTAGTGGCTACCCAGGCACCGAGACTAAACCAAAACTTATATGTTGTTCAAGAACTAAACAACAAACCGATTGAATTTTATCGTTCAAGTTATTCGCTGATTTCATTAATTTGCAAGCTTCCTTTAGAAGTTAATCCAAACAAGATGACCTAACACGATGCTCATCAACCGTGTGTAACTGTGTATAAACTTCTTCAATTAACAAAAATTGCACATAACTAATACAACATTGAGTTGATTGCATATCATGTCACTTTGGCTAAAATGCTTTCAGATAACGTAATAGTACATTTCTTTCATGCACTGTTTAATCGTGTCCTTGATTAAGCGGACGGAAAACCAAAGAAACAATCTTTGTGTCCACCTTCAAAAATATCAATAAATGCCTTGCCAAACACACTGGAGTGTGCTTGACATGGGTATCGAACCGGCGTCCGTTCGAAGTTCCATTACTCGCCTGCGAAGCAGATCATCACTGAGACAAATATTTCTTAATCTGGGATGCTAGTACCCCCTGATGGTGTTGAAATCAACTTTAGAAAAGATGATACGCTGTGGTGGAATGGTGGATGCATGAAAATACCATGAAGCAACATCACTGAAACAACTGGTGTCGGCTGCATTGCCTAGTGGTGAGAGCCCTGGAACGACGTTTGAAAGGGCGCTGGTTCGACACCGCTCAAGAGCATGTGGCTGTGTCTCTGGCAGGACACTTAAAGGCATGCTTGAAGGTGGTCACGAAGATCGGCTTCCTTGCCTCCCCGTCCACTTAATCTAAATCTTCAATCACTGGATGTAAGCCTGGATACGACAAAAAAACAAACAACTGAAACAACATGCACTATTGTGGTTGTCTGATTTTAAAGATGGTCAGGAGGGTGCTACAGTGTCCAACATGTTTACAAAGAAACAGTGATTTGAAGTTGTACCGGCAATAAATAAAAACTTTGCATAACAGTATATTGCTTAGTACATGGCATAGGCTACTCTAATCACTTCCTTGTCTTTTACAATAGTTTTTTTGTTAGATTGGAATCGACATGCACATAGTTAGATAACAAATAACTCAAGCCTCTAACTGTTACAAACAGTAAGAACCCTATTACAAAATAGTTGACAAACAGTCAAACACTGATCTAAAAGATCATACAATCATCACCACATTCACCAGGTATGCCACTGCTGGCAGATGGCCTTCATGTTGAGAATCACAGAAGCGGAAAACGTACAAATACCTACTTTACCAAGTCAAACATTATGTTCACAAGTCATACGCAATATCAGCCCACGTATTTGCAACACTGCGTATGTGCATTCATGTTCACAATGAACGCATCTATGCGAACATCATAAAGGTAAGTTTCACAACTGGTAAGACAATCTTAGACAGCAAATCAACCGTTTTTTACATTGATTCAACGTCTGCGGACGATGCAATGTCCAAAACGATTGATTTGCTGTCTGGGAAGTACTCCACCATCCAATAATGTCAGGTATTGACACACATGCTTACGACAGCCGCTAACAAAACTGCAGTATCTATTTATTTTATATGATACAAAGAGCTGTACAACAGCACAAGCTTTAAAGTTAATAAAGTGAGCTGCCAAGCAAAAGCTACTACACTTGGCAGTTTTCGAACAAACACCGCGAAATGATCGTAATCGCCACAACTCAGCCCGCAGTTTAGTTCTTTTTTGCTTCGACGTCTGCAAAAGTTGAATCAATGCAAAAAAAGCACTAATTTGATTGCTGGGAAGGTAGTAAATGACGCCTGGTCTCCATAAAAGTCATTCACCTGTGAACGCAATTTGCTGTCACGTGTTCTTTGAGCGAGGGCCATGTTGACGCTGTTCACCGTCCATTCGAACAAGCTTTGGTAAAGCGCTTTCGCCATGGCATCTCGAGTCGCCTTCGCCTGTAGGGAGAAGCAAACATGTCTGTACACAGATCTAAGCAAATACCGTGATATAAATATATACACATGACGGATGTGTGGATAGACGAACAAGCCAAGTGGAACGAACTTTAAGAAATGTTAACAGTCTTGACATAGGTATGGCAGCATGATTTCATCTCAAAATTTCGCAAGAAATTTCGGAAAATCCAAAAAGTAATTTTATGTTTACAATACGATTACGGTAGTATCAATGTAGATATAGTATTATTAATCAAAATTGAAAAGGGATTAAGACAATTGCTGCGCGGAAACAATCGGCCACCCCCACTAGTGGGGAACAAACCGACGATGGATTATGATGATGATGATGAGTAATCCCACCCCACAAAATCTGTTCGTTACATGGATTCAACGACCGGGGACGTTGAATCAACGTAAATAGGACGGGTTTTTCTATGTGGATAGGTACCTCGTTCAACTTCAAGTCCAACACAAATCGCTCTCCGGCACCGGCCTTCGCTTTCCTGGTCAGCAAACACTTCTTGACTAGAGCTGGGTCAAGCGCCAACAAACTGCTCACGCTGTCTAAGAAGCTTTCGTCTTCGATTTCCAATGCTTCGTCTCTTCCTTTTTTCTATCGAAACAAGAGCAATTAACACCATTGTCATGGATGAATAGAATTAAAGTTTAAGTTAGAAATTAATACAATAATTTTCTACGCAAAATATACAAATCAATGTTGCGATGCATCATGGATGCATACATTTGCATTAAGACACACACACATATAGAACTATACTGTCACTAAGACACACATCCTTGCTGTTTGAAGACAGTGGGTTTGTAACACATACCCCGAAAATATTGTGGATTCAGCTGCAGTCAGGAAATTGGCGACAGAGTGGAAAGGCCGTACCAACAAGAAAGTCAGTCCTTTTTTACATTCATTCAACGTCTGCAGACGTTGAATCAATATAAAAAAAAACTGATTTGCTTGCTGGGTAGATAAGCTCACAATCAATCGTATTGTTGTGGCTGCGCAGTGGAGCGTGACTGACGTTCGGAAGGGCTTCTGTTCAAGACGCGAAGAGAGGATGCGTATTGGCAGGTTACTTAATGGCGGACAATAACACAAACTTGCTTTCTAACCCACTTTTCAACCACCAAACAAAAATAACACGATAAAAAGTCTTCACCAAACCAATCAAGCAAGTGAGTAGTAAACTACGACCATGGTGCTAAAAGCGAAACCTAACCTACTGCATAAATCAAGCAAATACAACGTACAACTCGAAATGTAATATTCCCAAGCAGTAGAATGGCAGATATAAGTTTGAAGATGCTCTTTTGGGCTGCTTTGAAAAAGCCAATGACCTCCATAGCTTGCCGAAGCCGAGCTAACTCGGAGACAGCGTCATGATGAAGCATCATATTGTTCTGTAGAAGAAAAAAAACAAGTCGGTAATTTTTTGCATTGATCACTTAAACCTAAAATATGAGC
The DNA here is from genome assembly GCF_918807975.1 of Aplidium turbinatum. Taxonomy (NCBI): domain Eukaryota; kingdom Metazoa; phylum Chordata; class Ascidiacea; order Aplousobranchia; family Polyclinidae; genus Aplidium; species Aplidium turbinatum. Next base: position 21,906,096 of record NC_137484.1, on the reverse strand, counting down.
TGGTTTTCTAACAAGCGTAGGCCGGACTGCTATGATTTATAACCAATAATCTGGTATATTTCCAATTTTGTGTTATTGATAATCATGATGATATGACTAACAAAACATCGGCACAAAAACATGTCAGGTTTCCAGCCTTTCGTGGCACTTCAACCTATGTCTAAACTAGATGCCAATCTTGTCTCATGCTAAGCAATTGCCATCACAAGCAAAAAGTCTGGAGAGTAGTTCCACAAAACAGTGTTATTACTGATTGCGTTGTTAAGCCCCTGATATTGATGATACGTTGCTTTTTATAAGGTACAAGCCAATCCGATTATTTATAAGGCTGGTAGTCGCATTATGATCTGTTTATCCCCGTGGCTTTAAATCTCAAATCATTGCCATTCAATTGCTGTACTGGGATTGACCGCCTTTAAAAGCCAGTCATTGGCTCCACAATGTACAAAGTGCAATGTTCCAATACAACAAGTGTCCTAACTTGACTTTTAAATCCAATCACGAAAGTCATATGGAAGCCAACGCAAAACATGATTCATGAACAATTTGATAAAAATGAAGTTGTTTGTATTCAAAACGCGCTAATGAGCTGAAGGTGTCTGGAGTGGAGTGTAATTATAAAGCAAGGGATGACTGCTTTTAACGAAAGTTTTGGTTTATTGAAAGAGAAAATTTAGATATGTGGGGATTTGAGGAAGTCATTAAGGTCACGATCAAAGGAAAATGGAAGATGCCAAACTGGAGTTTCACGTTTTTAGAAAGAAAATCTTTCCTGTGCAAGGTGACAATGTATTAACAACACTAACAAAAATTACCAAGTTGTTAAAGAATTGCTATTCATAAAAACTAAACACAACTCAGTTTAATTTAGTAAAGTCAGTTTAAAAATATACGCTGTACTTGTGACTATATTTCCGAAAAAATTTCATGCCTCATCGTATTTTTTTAAAGATGAACACAGAGATAGGCCTGCTTGCCTTCCTGTCCACTGTCCAGTGTCCACTTAACCAATCATTAACCACTAGGTATACGCTTAAAGATATGAGACATGCCCCACTACATAGTTACCTGGTCCACATATTCAAACACCATGTTACGATCTAAGTGCAATTCTTCCAATTCCTCATTTGTAGCTCCACACAACAAGTAGTAAAAGATGTGAAAGTTCCTGGATTAAACGTTGTTGTTAAAACGCTTGTAATGTGACGACATCATTTATAGGGGCAGGGAGAAACAATCATCTCTGAACCAGACGAGCTAGTTAAAACTGAAATCAAAAATGGACAGCAAAACATATATTGAACAATGAACATGGCTAGTTGGCTACGAAGACATGTTGACTTGGCCACTGCTATGAGTTTTACATTGCGGTTTCAATACCAATTCAATGACACAAGACGCCATTGTATACGGTATATACAAAGCAAGCATTCACAGTTTAACTTCCCAACTTGACATGAAATAAAGTCAATAGGGCATTTCAAAAGCTTGTTCAAGGCCAATATGGGATTCTTAAGAGCCAGGCTACGTCAATACAAAACGCGAGGGCAGATCGCTTCAATTGACTATTCCCATGAGTGCCACAGTCAGTGCTCTTGTCTCTTGATGGCGAAACAATGAAATTCAAATGTTGTATGCACGACAACTAAATACGCCTTAGCAAGGTACAGTTATGAGGCTTGCGGCAGTTGCATATCAATACAATATGGCATCAAATGGAAAGATTTATTTAATCAAGTAGACACAAAACAATGTTTTATTTTTGTTTCGATTGAGGCACAGTATAAACTCAAACTAACAACTAACGTCTAATAGGCAAATTTGATAAATGAAAAGCAATCGTGGCTGATAAAGGTTATTTCAAAAATGTGGTTTCATTTACTTAGTATAAAAACAGTGCAATTTAAAAGTGTATTGTTTCATGCCTTTGCCTGTGTAGTATATATTGCTAGCAGCAAAGAGTCGAATATGAAACGCTGCGATATGTTCGGATATTTGGATTATTTCCGATGCTATTATCGACAAACGACCGCACAGCCATGCCATGATCCCACAAGAAACCGCAGAGTCTTAAACTTTCCGCCTCAAGGCCAAATAGCGAAAATAAGAAAAATCAAACGCGATCGTCATTGTGTGCAACTACGCAGTAGCTCGACCGTGGTGTGTGAGAAACTACTTTCAAATCCGACGAAGTTAAATGCCAGCGTTGTGCTGGTACTAGCTGCCAGACAAAACAATGATCGGCCAGCTAACACAAAAACGCATTGCATCATGCATGCTTGAAAAAGAAAAAATGACATTTGAATTTAGCATATCTCTAAATACATGATTCGCTTATTAGTGTCAATAAACAGCGAAAATAATAAATAACGGTGATGTTCTGTTACCTTTCATTTGTTTCTTGGTGTACGAGACGAGATTTCTCCAATAAATAAGTTTGGATGTCCGCACTGCAATAAAAAGATTGCTTGTAAATGATGTAATTAAATCATCACACAAACAGCAAAGCACAGATTCTCTGCTTGACGCAAGCAAATACAAGAATAACAACTTTTGTCAAACTAAAATATAACTGATAACACCAAAGGTCAGTAGCATTGCAATATTACTGAATACAAGTGGGCAGACTATATATGATTGGCTGAATTTCAAAAAGTTTCTGCTTCACTTCTAAACCCATTCGATACAATAGGCATACATTGTCGTGGCCCAGTGTTTGATGCACGCGGAAATTATAAAGCAGCAACGCCCACCAGCATAACACTATTATACAACAACAAAGTTAGGCAGAATAGATGGAGTATAACCTAGCAATAATAAACCAAGTTTGAAAAATAAACTCATGTCACGCATTCAATAAACTGGTACTCATGTCTGTTTGTTGGACATTGTTACAACACAGTGAAGTTCAGTTGGAGATGAAAATATCAGTTACCGGTATATACTTGTTAATACACAAAAAAACTCATTCAGCTGAATTTAACATAATTTGGAGGTTGGTGTCTTTATGATAAGCAAGTTACTGTACAAGGAGAAAAAACAAAAAAATACAAGTTAGATTTTGCTTTATTGTTTAATAATGTCCAGTGGTTACATGTCTACACGAAGAGCACAATTTATAACAAAATAAAACAGACTGGACTTTTGGTTATAAAAAAACATAAACACTTAAACAGTCACAATGATATCAATATACCTATTTCCTATATGATATCTATACACTATCATAGTGATACCATGTAAACTTACCCTGACAAAAGCCCACTTTCATAAAAGTATATTCGAAGAAACTTTCCAAAGCGACTGCTATTGTTGTTATGCTCAGTCTGAGCATTTCCAAGTGCCTGTAATAAAACACAACAGAAAATCACCACTATGCTTTTAGTAGTTGCATGTAAATAATATATCCAAATCCAATTTAATGTTTAAATGAAGACAAGACCTCAACAAAAACAGCAGATGATGAATATAAACATATCTTGATACACATTACACACAGCAGATATTTTTTCTGAAAAGAATGTACAAATTTCAAAAATAGACACCGTAAATGAGAACACAGTAGGTACATAACTTTATACTGTAATTCAATTACCTCTAACACAGGTCCACAGCCTATAAGCATGTGCTCCACTCCAGTCATGTAGCTCTTTTGGCAGAGAGCAAGAGTGTGATGAACTAAAAAGTGAGTTGCTTGTGTCTTACCGGAACCAGATTTCCCAGTGATCACAACGCATTGGTTTCTCTTCGATTCAACCATTTTTGTGAATGCAGTATCAGCCACAGCATAAATATGTGGGGCTAATTCTTCTTTTTTTCGATTTTGATAAATAGTCATATATTTTGGATTATAAATGGGTAAAAACTTGTAAGGGTTGATAGAAATCAGCATGTTTGCCGTGTACGTGTAAATCTTGTCCTTTAAAAATCGCATTTTCAATACATCAAGTATTTTATCCTGCGTCAAATTTGATAAAGCACACAAATCTGGATAATCCTCTTCAGCAGGCTCAGTGGGTGGGAGAAATCCTTTACGAGCCATGTGGCGTTGCGTCAGATCTTCATTAGCTTTGGCCTGCCATACAGGAGCTCCATGATAAAGAACAGTCCCATCTTTATCAGTTTGGCGTAATATAAACTTGTATGTGTGTTGAAATTGGACAGGCCAAAGCAGCATCCTTTGAACAGGGTGATCGTATTGAGCCAGGACCATTTCTTCTCCTTTGTGATTATGAAGTTCAACAAGTACATAGGATAAATCATTGTCAAGGTCCAATCGAGACACCACTTTATCCACAACCTCTGATGCTGTGGTTCTCTTAGTGGCAGGCACAGTTTGTACCAAACAGTCCTCGGATAATGATCCTGGATGGACATGGAGAGAATATGTCATATCATCTGACATTGTTTATGATTTTGCTTCACATTGAAATATATTTACAATAGCACCGCAACTTGACAGCAATTTCAATAAGGCAACAACACCTGTATGCAAGAAGAAAATAAAGGAAACCATTTTAACACTAATTTCAAAAAAATCTGAGTCAGGCATTTATTTTTGTTCGAATGCAAAACAAAACGTACAGAAAAAGAAAACAAAAACATACAGTGTGCACTGTGCAATGTGCATCCAACGAGAGAGTACAAAAAACTACTGCCTTGTGTAGGCATGAGAGGTCGAGTATGCGCATTCATCTGACAAATGTAATGTTGTGGCAATTTATGGGAGCAGATTTGTTTTTACCAAAGCTCTACAGCAGGGGTAGGCAACCTTTTTAACACAAGGGCCAGTTAGGAAAATGTAATGCTTACAGGAGGGCCGCACATCAAATAAATACTAATTCATATTTTCAGCAATGGAGTTTATCTTATTGAAATTTTGTACAAGAATGTCATCCTCCTGCAGTGAATTCAATTCAAGCTGGATTTCTACAGGCGCAAAACTTATTTCACAGGTACAGGGGAGTGAAATGACGGTCATATCACTTCTTAAGCTTCAAAATTGTGTAAATCGAGATGAACATAGCCTTAATTTAAATAGCCTTATTTAGGGAAAAATAGCTGGAAGAAGATGAAGGACCCCATAAAAAATGGAAAAGGGCTACAAGCGGCATGCACGTTGCCCACTCCTGCTCTACAGGTTGTTAACTTGTTACCAACCAACCATACACGTGGATATGTATTGACACTTATTGACATACCCATTACCCAAAGGTACGCATAAACAAGATGGCCTTCTACCTTTCCTCTTAAATATTAATCAGGAAAGGAGCTGACTTGATGTCATCGACCGGTTGTTGTTGGCTGCATAGCCGAGTGAGGAAGGCCCTGGAACAGCACTCAAAAGGGCGCCTGTTCGGCACTCCTCAAAAGCAGCTGTGTCTTTGGCAGGACACTTAAAGGCATGTCTGAAGGTGGACATGAAAATTGGCTTCTTTGCATTCCTGTACATTAAATCAAATTCTTTAACAATCGGGCGTATGCCTGGAGGCCCTGGATATTACAACAAAAATTGTGGACATAAAGTACAAACTTAAATAGGCACAATAAACAGTTAAAAAATGCAATAAAAAAAAACACTGTGATTGAATGAGCCATTTTAAAGTTAATGCAAGTTTGCTAAAAAAGCATTTCTGTGCTGTGTCAAACCATGGTCCTATGAAATTCCAGATGCAGATACTACGGATGAGCCATCAGGTCATGCAGAAACTGACAAGCTAAAAACCTACTAATAAAGTTTTAGCAGAGGTTATATTTACCATATATTGTGAATATAGCCTCAGCACAATTGCATATGTTCAGTTGAGTATAACATTTGACCTCAAATATGCGCTTAGGCATGCTTACTACATCAGCTCCATATCTTTTTGCAAAACGTCAAGTTGTGCATGCATAATAAATGTATGAAGACGTCAGCAATAAATAAAACAAATTGCAAAATGAAAACTCTCAAATTACTGTATACAACTATGTATACATGGATACTTTTTACAATCACTAAATTAACTTGTTAACAACACAGATGCAGCGCGTCGAAACAAAGATCATGTGCAAGTTTGTTTGGCAAACAGGAACACATCCTCTTATGACAAACAAAAACTTACCCAAAAAAATTCTCACATTCCAGAAAATAGAAAAAATTTCAACATTATTATACATAAGACATAAAGTTGGACTGTACTCAAATTAAAAATTCTACACAAAAAAGCAGTAACAATTGAGTCGCTTCAAATTAAAAGTTAGTTTAAAAAAGGGTTTCTAAGCCATGTCGAACTGATATCCTTTGTAGACTCATCCCAAGAAACAGCCTCTGATTCAGTTATAAAAAAAACTCTCGTAAACTCTATAAAAAAAACTTACTAAAAAAAACTCTCTCAAAGGTTATTTTACACACTTTTTCAACAATTGTTCTTCTCTTATTCTTTGTTTTGAAACAAAAAATGAAAAAATAATACATTATGCTCAAGTGAACAAGTGCTTATAGCTTCAGAGGCTATAATCACAATATAGCCTATGGTAAGAATAGCCAATGTGTAAACTTTTTTCATTGTTAAAAATTCGGCTATAAAAATAGCAACTTTACGCTGTTGAAGTAACTATAGCATCAGACGCTACGACTACCATATATGGTAACTACAGCTTCTGCCTAAACACATAACCTAGGCTACAGCTGTTCAATTATAGCTGCAAACAAGTGTTAGTTACTCCTAGCCTAGCAAAGAGTAACTAACACTAACTTGCTGGGTATGTGAAAGTTATTCATCCTTTTGTAAATCCACCTTACACACATTCTCAGCCAATCATATTGTGTTGTTGGTTTCTTCATTCACAAACAAACCTACAAAGCGCTGCACTGTAACTTAATTCTATTCCACTAATATCAGTAACAATAATATGATTATATTTACTGTCGCTCTACAACTGCTAAGGTCTTTTACCAACACAACTCATTTTTAATTTTTCTATCAGGTTTACAATGTTACCACATTATTACCTGACTTATCCTCACTACCGTATGCTATGCAAAAAAGAACACAATCGGTACCGTTTTTAAAGTCTTCGGTTTGACCTAACCTGGAATCAATCTTAGATTTAGTAGCACCAGAGCCGAAGGTGAAACCACTCGGCCACTAAGCTGGTTTCTATCCAAATGATTTGCACCTTTCAAAGTTCTCCCAATCAAGGCCTGTGTGTTGTAGGCAATGCGTGATTGTGGCTTAGACAACACAACAATCAAATGATGAAGCACATACTCAATCAATCAATCAATCATTTTATTTTTCGTCATTAACGCGTCCGGGACGAAAAAGATACTAACTACAAAAATCGATATAAACCTACCAGCACGTTAACGAACGGGAAAAGATGGCAAAACCTTGAAAGGTTTAAAACGTGCCTGAATGAAAAATTATGTAGTAGGCTATATATCAGTAGTTAGCACGGCCACAAAACCCAAAAAACAAATAGCAAAAAATAAAACAAAAACAGAGAGAAGCACACATGTAGTAATGAATGACAGCCTAATGAAAAGTGTTGTGGATTGAATTTGCCAGTTCCAATATTGATGTGGATGAGCAGTCATAATAATAATAATAGGATGGAGAAAGAAAACCGGACATAAAAGAAACCCATCCTCAGGCAAAAGCCCGTTTCAATGTGGCCCAGGAGAGCAGGTGTTGAGCTCTTTCTACGGTTAGACTGCACATCACACAGTAGCCTAAGACAATTGAGGTTTGATATCCAGTTTAAGTTATTGTTTCTTGTCCTGGTGGGTGATGAAATGGATGAGCTGGTAGATGATGATGTTGATGATGGATGATGATGTCCTGATGGTGTTGATGAAGCTCTCATCCCCTTTTGCAACGTGTCGTGTTGATTATGGAGTATTGCGTTTGCTGTTAATATCTACAAATAGAAAAGTACAGCACAAGCAATCGATATTACCGGTATTGTTAGGTAAGCCTAGTCTTTTGTAAATAATTTCGGATTTCTACTAAAATCTTCACAAGAAGCCTTTCTACGTTATCTTTCTATTCAATCTATACTATTGCGTGTCCGTTTTGCTTAAATGTTGTTTTAGTTTGTGAATAAAAAGTGACTTTGTATCAGTCTTTCTAATTGAAGAAGGAAATTCGTTCCATGTTTTCGCACCAGTGAATTCTATTGAATGTTGAGTAAGCGTTTTTGAGAAGTATGGAATGTTTAGAGAATCATTATCATGGTTTCTTGTAGACAAGCTGTGAACCTCTTTGACATATTTAAAAAGGTTGGTAAAGCAATCTGGTAGTAAATTGTTGTGAAATTTAAACACGAAAACACCAATTTTCAGTTTGAACAATTGCTCAATTGATATCGGGATCTTGCTACAACTATCATTGTTGGGACGGAAAATACGATGAAATTTGTCACAGATTTTTTGAAGTTTTTGTATAAGTCCTTCGTTGCCATATTTCCAAGTCGTAATGCAATACCTCAGGTTACTTTCAATTAAAGAATGGTATAAGCAGATCAAATTTGACAAATTAAGACAGGGTCTAATCTTGGTAATTATCATTATGCCAAAATTTCTTCGAAGCTTTTGCAGCAAATGTTGCATGTGTGGTTTCCATGAAAGATTTTCATTCAGAGTCAGGCCAAGGAAACTGATATTTTGTACTCTCTCAATTGGTTGATCATTTATACTTAAGATTTGCTTACACTTGCTAATACTCACCCTTTCAGTCACTGTAACCACTTAAAAACATTACAAACCATACTCTCATCTGGCTCCGACACTGACGTGACAAGCTATCAATGAACTGATCTAAAAGTTATTATACGGTAATTTTGAAATTGTAACAGACATAACAAAGTGTTCCCAGTGACCAAGGCCTATGCCAGTCAGCAAATCAAAACTTTTTTACTTTAGTTCAACGTTTGCAAATATTCCATCAACGCAAAAAAGACTGATTTGTTAACTTCATACGCGGTGCGACCTGGCTAACTGGTCTGTGAGTGTGATTTCCTGTACTATTACTGGCCACTGCCACTGTGATCATGATCTGTGATCATCATAAATTCGAAATTCTCAATGACTCGATCATTTAATCAATCGATCAAAAAAAGGAGTGCATTGCATACTACGAAGCGGACAAACGAAAGTGCGGAAATATACTTCACATGAAACGATACAATTTGTGATGGAGAGACGAAGTTATGACGTTCTAAAACGAATATTTTTTGTGATAATAACCAATTACCATTTTATATTTTGCGCTCATTGCGACTACACACAGCCCAATCAAATTCTTGCTACCCTCGACTGGCAAAAATTTCTTTAAAAAATGTTGTTCATTCATGGCTTTTCCGCCAAGACCTCCTTTAACTAATTTCCAATGAAGGGGCAATATCATCTGTGATTGTCATAGCAACTGGGGGTTGCGCCCCCCAGATCCTCAAACATTTTGCTAACTTCTCTGATGTATAATTCACATGACCAACTGTATAATTTTATTGTTTCCAACTTTTTCTATCGATACCATCAACGTTGATTGATTGAATCTTTATCCTCGGACTGGGAAAGCTTCTTGCAGAGCTTAATCCTGGCAGTTTCGCATACTTGTAGAGGCTTTGAATCACTGACGCAGGCCCGGTCACCGAGATTGACAGATTGAAGTTTCCGATTGTTGAAGTCTTGTTGCCGGGGAATTATTCCATCCATTAGATGCCGCTGAATGGAGAGCAGTCCTTAACATGCGTTGCTCAAGCGCACACCCCGAGAGTCGAACCAGCGACGCTATTCATCTTGAAGTTTCTTCATTCAGAAGTGACGCGCTAACCAATTGAGCTATCGGGGCGGACATTTAATTTCGATTGAAATCCGCGATAAACATAGGCTACTTTTTGCACTTTGCTTGCAGTCCCATGAAATTAGGGATGATAGAAGTAGGCCTAGGGGATTGCTCTCTCAAAACGAAGGTGGACAATTGGAAGGTCATAATGTTATGAAAAAATTTGATGCAACTACTGCTTAAGCTCTACCACCATGTCTATATGCCACATAGCCTACCCAGGTGCAGAGTTTGTGACCTGTCCACAGGGTGGAGTGAAAAAAACTTTTTATAAAATTTTTATTAGCTCGGGGTTGGAAAACTTGCCAATTACTACTAAAACTAATTGTGCAAAATTAGAATGTAATCTGACGAGAGCTTGATCTGCCACCAGCCACTTGAAAATTTACCATTGGGCCATTCCGTGTCAATTCACACAGTCAAGATATTCAACCTCTTCAATTTTTCTTAAATTTTACACACCTTTTCATTATCTTATATGATGAACACCTGCAAAATTTGAGTGAAATTTATTGAGAAACACGAGAGTTATAAAACATTTAGTTTGGAGGGGTCTGCCAAGGGGCACAATTTTTTTTATATTTGGCCATGTTTGAGGTCCTATTACTGCTTAAGTAAATTAGGTAACAACCCAATTTTTTTACAGATGATAGTAGGCTACTGCTGACAAGTATTGAAAACACAACACGGTCCACATTGTCACTCTAAAAGGTCAAAGGTCAAAGACATCCAAATGTGGCCGTTTTCAGCTCTCGGTTAAAATTTTCCAAACTTTTAAAACCAATTGCCAAAACCCTATTTTTGAATGGTTTTGACTGAAATTTAGTAGAAATGTTGTTTACAGGATTCTCTATGAACTGAAAAAATTTTAGTACAAAATATTAAAGGGGTTGGGAGGTATTTAATGTGAAACATGGGTCAAAATGACAAAAAGCAAAAAAGAGCTCCTTTTAATATCCCGGTTACCCATGACCCCAGTAAAAATTTACACTGAAATTTCATAGAGAATCCTGTAAACAACATTTCTACTAAATTTCAGCCAAAACCAATCAAAAATAGGGTCTTAGCAAGGTTTTAAAATTTTGGAAAATTTTAACCGAGAGCTGGAAACGGCCACATTTGGATGTCTATGACCTTTGACCTTTTAAAGTGACAATATGAACGATGTTGTTTTTTCAATATTTGGCAGAAATACTATCACCTGTAAAAAATTAGGTTCTTACCTAATTTACTTAAGCAGTAATAGGACCTCAAACATGGCCGAAGTTTAAAAAAATTGTGCCCCTCGGCAGACCCCTCCAAACTAAATGCTTTATAACTCTCGTGTTTCTCAATAAATTTCACTCAAATTTTGCAGGTGTTCATCATATAAGATAATGAAAAGGTGTGTAAAATTTAAGAAAAATTGAAGAGGTTGAATTTCTTGACTGTGTGAATTGACACGGAATGGCCCAATGGTAAATTTTCAAGTGGCTGGTGGCAGATCAAGCTCTCGTCAGATTACATTCTAATTTTGCACAATTAGTTTTAGTAGTAATTGGCAAGTTTTCCAACTCTGAGCTAATAAAAATTTTATAAAAAGGTTTTTTCACTCCACCTTACTGTCCACAAGTGCACAAAGTGTTTATTGCCAAAATAAATGTATGGAAATACGGTACCGTACGTGATATCATGTTTATTTCCTATATGGCAAAGGCAGGTTAGTTGATACAATTTTCACATTTAGTGAGATTTTACTAAAACTGTTGGATATTGAAACACCATTTATGGTGCTAAAGAAACTTCGTTTGTTGGGCTAACTTTCCCCCAAGTTTAGTCTGTTTGATGTCACTGGTTATCAGTTCAGACTCATTCAAACTTACATCTCCGGTTTGTATCAACTAACCTTCCAAGAAGGTTAGTTGATACACCTATGAGGTTAGTTGATACATGGAACTTCTAGTTGATACGATCAAAATACGCCTCATTTATACTGAGAATATAATATACTTTATAGGCTACTTTTGAAATTTATACTCAAACTACTGTAGTGTAGATAGTAGAACCATATTGCCAGGTCAGGGTTAACCAAAATCCATGACAGTGCTGCAGTCTTATAGTGTTATCTAGTGTAAAATGTGATAAAGATATTTTACATCCGGATGTCCTTCCTAACGCCAACCTGTTATACAAATTTGGAAATTGACATAATTGTCAATTCTTATGACAGCCAGGGTTTACGTACAACGTACAGACGGGTACAGTAAGAGAGTCTTCAGTTGATCTGTAGCATCCAGTGGCGTAGCCAAGGGGGGGAGGTTTGGGGGGTTACAACCCCCTTTGGCACTCGTGTGACGTCACGATATTGAGAATGATGCTTTCAGTCTCTATGTCTCTAAAACAAAGTTTGCCTAATTTTAAACAAAACTGCATCAAAAGAGCGAGTTTTGCCAATACCAAACATTCAAATATCTCAGCCAGGAATTAACAAGAAAACATAGAGACAGCTTTATTACCAAAAAATGCCCAAGAAAACATGATCTGATCTTTTTGCTACGCCACCGGACAGCACCATTTTACAGGAATATTTATACCCACATTTTTGTTGAAAATGCTCTCAAAATGCACCAAATTCAAACTAATTTTTTCAAATTTTCTGGGGAGGCCCCCCAGACCCCCGCCGCTGGGTGTCGCCTTTGGCGAAGACGCCGTCGAGCTTCACCCGCCAGCCGTCAAAACCCCCTCTTTTTAAAATTCCTAGCTACGCCATTGCATCGATCAGTTTTTCTTTTATAAAACTGGGGCATGTTGTCAAAGAGGCCTTATTAATTCTGTGATGTTGTCAAGTTCACAGGTTCTGCAGCTTCATTTACACACAGCTCAAAAGTTCAACAACTAATTCCAAACCAATTTACAGAGTTTTACATGTAGGCCTATTTTACCTGAAAATATGGTTGAAATATTGCAGGTTACTGAATGTATGAATGCAGGTTAGTTGATACAGTGTATCAACTAGCCTGGGCTAAAATGTATCAACTAACCTTTTCCTTACTTTTATCAAAAATGTGTCTGCCATCAATCTAACTAAGTCGGTTAAAAATGATTTGATTTATGCAATGATACTATACACCTATATACTGCCTGTCGCCAATAAGTTAATCTTTTACCGTTTTTCAAACACTCAAGAATTAACTGAATTGTAAATTTGAAAAAATTTACAAAAAAACTCAATTTTTGAACATTTTGCATTATTTTACAAACTTGAAATTGGATAACAGCGAAGTCATCATGTCACCACTCAATCATTATTCTTCACCAGTTGGTGGCGGTATTTGTACAAAATCTGTTTTCTGGAATCCGTTTTTAGTGGTGTATCAACTAACCTTCTGTATCAACTAACCTGCCCTTGCCCTACTGTTCAATTCATGATAAGTCAACGGTAGACTTACTGCTACAGTAAGGTTCTGTCGATGTTCTAGCACCCAAAATTTCAAGCAAAATAAGCTATAGCATTACATTTGATAAGAATGAATTTAGGTAAAAGCAAAGAAAACCTTTTGCAGTTTTGTCAAAGTTTTGAATTTTGCAGCAACCCTCCAGCTGTCCACATCGCAAGAACAATCAGTAAAGTGAGTCGTCCCGATATTCCACTGTCCTACATGAAATACAGTTCAGTTCAGTTGTTTTTTATTTCTGACCATCATGTCAAAAACAATACACGTCAACATAGCAAAGGTCGAGAAAAGGTAGAAGCGACAAAACACTAACATTAAAACATGCTTGTGACCGAAGTAAGTTATTGAGTTGTAAGAAATTTGACACGGTCGCAATACATTGTCAATGTATAATGAACCATTGTGCTAGGGGCGGAGACTGCCCAAAATTTCCGGAAGAGGTCAAATAGGCATTATTGCACATGTCAGTGAACCCGGCTACAAGTTGACAAAGGTGAAGCAGCCAGAAGGGGCTGCGGAGCCTCTTCCTAGTAAATTTTGAAAAATTTATTTGAAAATTGCGCATTCTGAGAGTAGGCTACTTTCAGAATAAACAACAATAAAACTCTGTCAAATTGCCTCCTTTGCCCGCACTCTCCGGAATTACACTTTTTGTGGTGTCTATAGGCTACAGTTTCACCTTCTTCTTAAACTATTTTATCCGTCATTGCTACACCAGATAATTCTGTACTTTTTCGACTTGGATCCATCAAAGATGAAATTCAAACTTTTAATTATGAATCATCACGCTTTGTCATTGCAAAATATGCAAATCGTTTTTTTTTCTTCTGATTTTGCTACTTTTTTGTTTCATTTTTACGCACCATATCCAACAAGCACGATAAAGTGTTTGTTCAAGTTCCCGGCCCACTTAAAATGGCTACGGCTGCGATCCCCTAAAATCATCCTAGGCCCGGGTTCAAAGTAGCCTAGTCTACCCACTGCACCATCCCCCTTGTCAACGCAACCAGTTGTCAGTGGGCTTGGATTAGAGTAGAACCCGTTTAGGCTACACAGATGCAAAAAACTATTTTTATATTTGCTTGGTGTTGCGTAATAGGTTACTGCAAGAGATCGAAATATCAAAACTCTGTTGCAATGTGAGACAAGAAGAATAAAAAATTTTGGGTATAAGATCATAGCTTTTTTTAAACCTTTATTTTTATGATAGACTAAAGCAGGGGTCACCAAACTACGGCCCGCTGGCCGGAACCGGCACGCGAACTGATTTCATCCGGCCCGCCACGTGCTGCGGAAATAACAGCTGCACTACAACTAAGTTACAAAAAGTTACCAAACTTTTTGTAAAGGACTGATGTTGCTGTTGAGCTACACGCAACCTGTTAATGATTTTTCCATATTGTTTCTTCTCATGAAACAACTCTGGCAAATAGCAGTAGCCTATTAGTTGCCTATGCCCAGTGCGGTCTTAGGGTATTTCGGGCCCTGTGCGGAACATGCCTTGCTGGCCCCAAAGAGAATGATCCAACTTAGTAGCTTAGCTAGGTATTTTGAAAGGGGAAGGAGGTGGTTTGACGGTCGGTGGACACCTAGCGGCGGGAGTGTGGGGGGCCTCCCCCAGAAAATTATGAAAAATTAATTTGAATTTGGGGCAATCTGAGAGCATGTTCAACAAAAATTTGGGTATGAATATTACTGTAAAATGGTGCTGTCCGGTGGCATAGCAAAAAAATAAGATCATGCTTTCTTTGGCATTTTTCGGAAATAAAGCTATGTCTCCATGTTGAGTCTGGGTGCAACCTATTTTGTCCCCTGAAAAATTCGTACCCCGATTTCGTACCCTAAAATTGGAGTAACAAAATCAAATTTCGACCTATTTCGTCCCCTGAAAAAATCGAGAGAAATTTTGAAATGTTTGCGGCAACTCCGATCAGCGACTTCGGCTCTAATGTTTTTTTTCTCGATCTTTTCAAGGTACGAAATGCTCAGGGGACGAAATAGTTTGCATCCGTTGAGTCTCTATATTTTCTTGTTGCTAATTCCTTTGTTGAATTCACTTGTTGAATTTTTCCAATGGAAATGACAAAATTACTGCATTTTCTGAGTAAATTGCGGGCCCTGTGCGATCGCACGGCTTGCACACCCCAAAGACCGGCACTGCCTGTGCCTATCACAAATTATTTGAAGTTCTACAAATTATTATACATTCTAAAACTAAAATAAGAATTGTTTTTATAATAATACTTTTTTTATAATACCGGTAATAGTAGACACTGTTATAAATTCTGTACATGTGCTTCCTTTGGCATAGCAATTACCGTCTTTGGCTTTGCCTTTTTGTGTAATAGAGACTTCATCTTTGTTAAAATCGTTCGTTCTTATAGTTCGTTGTTGTAGCCTATGTTGAATTTGTACATTTTTCCACCAGGCAGCCTATACACATGTTGGTATTCTGTTTTTATCATTAGGCAAATGGGGACAGTCTTAGCCAAATTTGGAAAGATGTAATGTTTTTCAAGAGCACGATGCCCTGTAGTGTATCACAGCAGAAGATAACTTTTCCAGCAACCGTTCGATTTTTATAACAACTTTGCTATTCCACCGCTGACTTTGTTATTTATTGTGCTCAATTCAAGTCAATGGAGATTCTAGATAGGCCTAGTTGTATATCTTTTCGCAGTTGGCATCCGGCCCGCAGCTGTTAATCTCGCAGCAATCCGGCCCTCAGAGAAAAAAGTTTGGTGGCCCCTGGGCTAAAGTAACGACTTTGTAAAATTAACTTAATGCTGCATTATAACTACTGAATGAAATTTTTTAAAACTTCAAAATAATAAAGCCGCGGCAAATACTTTTTATGGCGTCATCTGTTTAATTGTGGCATATCACATTTCTTAGCTCAATAGATTTAAAACCTCAAAATGACAACAGTCTATTGTTTGTTTCAATACTTATTTTCTCATCGTTTTGTTCCGTCAATCAATTTTGTAGACTCTGCTACGGCGTTCAAGCCTTTTAAAATTTACCCTTGTCACAGACGTCGCGCTGTCTTTTGTGTCTTTAACGCCTTCTTCAAATGAAAAGTTTAGAATACATGTTGATTTATTGGAAATCTGGAATGCTTTAGGTGACTGAGTGTCAATAAAACTTCTTAATCGATTCTTAGAGATACTTTATAAACAAACATATCAGTTTAACTTGTTTTGATTTTTGACCATCAAAACAGAAAAGAATAGATTTGTTTCAAATGTTTCATGAGCTTATGTCCCATGAGCTTATTATCCTATGTTTCAAACAAAGCAGAGGTCTAGAAAAAAGTAGAAGAGACAAAACGCAAATGTTATAACGTGCTTGATAACGAAACGAGATAATCAATTTAAAATGTGGTACGATCGCAATACCTCAGTAATTATATAGGTCGACTTTAGATTTGCACGAATTGGCAAGGCAGTAGGCCGTTCTAGATTTAACTTACAAGCTGTCTGCAGCTGTAGGAGTTAGCTTGTAAGATTTTAGGCCTATAAAATTGATGTATAGGCTACAGAAGTCAACAAGGTGCTTTAAGCGATACTCTACTCTACACCCTACAGCTATAGGCTACATTAAAATCTTAGAGAACGTTCACTTGTAGGCCTAATGGCTAAAAAAGATCCACTAACTTATTGGGTTTTTACAAATTGATCGATTGTCTAAATGTTTATTTCAGTTCGCCCCAATAGCTATTAGTTTAGCGCCCAACTTCGTTCGCAAAGAAACCGCAAGATCAAGCGACGCTGGTTCGGCTCTCAGGATATGCGTTTGAACAACGCATTGTAGGGACAGCTTTTTACCTCATTGAGATTGGCAAGGTGAAGTTTTTTCTTATTGTTGCCCGGAAACTAGTTACCCACTAGGCATCGCTAAATGAAAAAGCATAGGCTACCCTTGAAGATCATTGCTGAAGGCACAATCCAATACCGGTACCCTCGACTCAGAGTTAACTTAGCGTTACTTGATTATGCCGCTTTGGTTTGCAAACATCTTATCCAACTCATCGGGCTGTTTTGGTACCTTCGTGGTTTAGCCTAACATCAGCACGTCACTACAAATATAAGAACATGGAATAGATAACTTGTATAATATTTTTGTTGTTTTTGACAATTTGTGTTGAAATTGAATTGAAATAATTCTACTTCCTTCATCTCTTCATCTGTTTGTGGATGTTAAAACTAGAGAGTGTTTCCAGTAACAAAATGCATACATATGATTGCAATCGTTGTGGCAAACAATTTGGAAGTCCATCTGCTGTTCGTATGCATTGGAGAAAGATGCACTTTCATAAAAGCACTTGCGAATATTGTGGTGCCGAAGTGCCAACAGACCAAATGGAGGTACTAATCTCGACAACAAAATCCTTTATTTTTACATTGATTCAACGTCTGTAGACGTTGAATCAATGTAAAAATGACGGATTTTGCTGTCTGGGAGCTGTTAGCCATGTGAGTAGGCTAGACTTTATTAATTTGATCAGGTTTTTGACCAACCAGAAAAATAATATGATTTATGGGCATGTGTAGATTTATTTTGGGTGGATTTATACCAAAGCTGTCAAAAGATTCAACAAAGACTTGTAAGCTGCGTATTCTGAAAATCATTCCATGACGCTTTTTGTAAGTTAAATGCTGCACAGATGAAAATAAGTAAATAATAAATACTATTAAAACTACAAAAAGTGCTCAATGCCAAGCAAAAAGCCAAGCAGAGCAAATTACATCAAATATAGTTATTATTCACTAAAATCCTCTAAACTTAGGCTACAGCCTGTTTCACCCTAAAAGGAGGATCATCAGAAGGCTCTTATTCAAATAGAATTATATTTAGATTATATTTAATACTGTATTGTAAGTTGAAATAATAATATATTGAATAATAACTATATTTGATGAAACTAAGTAGGCTAGCTACTGTATGTGCGAATTTCGAGCCATTGTTAAGCTTCACCTTGCATCTCTTCGGGTCAAGCGAAACTGAACCAAGAATCCCGATGTGTATCGAGGTAAATCGAGGTAAAACTAAACTTTCATTGATTGAGGCAATCTTCATCCTCGAGCTGAGAAAACTTTTTTAAGAGTTTAATCAAAGTAGTTCCGCATAGCCTACTTGTAGAGGCTTGGAACCGTTGACGCAGGCCCAGTCATTGAGATCGACAAAGTAAAGTTTACGTTTGTTGTTGTTCATTAATTGAAATTAAACTGAAGATTATCCTTAGGAGCACGCCGTCAATCTTCATCTACGCAGCAGCATTCTTCCAGCAATTTACAAAGTTCCGGTAAAAACAAAGATGAGTATTGCAAAGCTAGCTGATGCCACAGAAAAAGAAAGTCAGTTTTGGGACGATCCAACCCCACGATTGTCAAGTTTTACTGTTCCCGGAACGTGGCTGAAGTGTCGACTTTGTGGTCAAATGCTAAGCGGCATTCATACAAGAGAGCAACACGAAAAAGATGTTCATCGATTCACAACACAAATAAAAAGTACGTTTTGAAAATATTTTTGATTGTTTTGTTTAGTTGGTATTATTTTAACATTTTGTTAATGTTCCGGCTGGTCAATTGTCCTCTTAATTTGTAATTGTGATAAATTTGTAACTTGGCCGGCTGATTTAAATAACGTTGAATTTGCGTTGTTTCTTTGTTCTCCGTGACGTGGCTTGCCTGATGACTAAGACGTTTCACCCCTTAATTGTTTCTTTGCCGCGTGCCGGGAGCCGTTGTGTCTGGAGATCATTTACCTTTTTGTGTTAAAACCAGTATCGGTCAATCGATCAATCTGTGAAACAATAATTGCTATATCGTTAATTGTTAAATCATATCTTTTGGGTTGGTATTCATCAGCACCGTTGATAGGGAGGTTCAGGGGTACTTTTAGACCCGGAATCCTTTTAGGGCTCGAAATTTTCAAAGAGACCATCGAAAGAATAAAACGTTGTCTTTGGAATCCTTTAGTTTTCTTTAGAAATGTCGCACGTTTGGGTTCTGGGCCTCTTATTAGTGCCGACCCTAACTCTTCTCTAAACAGCCCTAGGATTCGTTATATGGTTTGCATTAGCCTATGTAGGCCTACTGAAAAATTACTGTTATGTTTCATTGCCAATGCTTATCTTTTGTATTAATTTTAAGCTGAGAACTAATAAATAAAATAACGAAATAATACACACACTGCAAATGCACAAAGGTCACAGAGAGCCACTTTGGATGTCGTCAGTTTAATAGTTCACTAAATATCTACTGTTACAAATTTACATACAATAAGCGTTGAAAGAATTGAAAGTATTCAAAACGATAAAAACAATCAGATGACATCAGGTCTGACAGAAAGTGATTTGAGAAGTGCATGCAACGGTTCATAAACGAAAACGTGTTTTTCCTCAATAAAGCATCAAACGTTGTTATATTATTCATAATAAATGAACCAACATGTTTACCTATAAGGCTATAATAAACAGGTATTCTTTTAATACTACAAAAAGTGCTCAGTGCTAAATATATAGAAGTAGCCTACGAAGTTGAAATAACTAAATTGTTTATAAATGCAATTTCGTATAGATTCAACATCTTTACGCCTTCAGCCGTGGAATCTCCTCAACTTTTTGAAGCCTTCTGATGTCACTAATTACGTGAAGATTGATCTCACGTCTTGCTTAGGGGGAACCCCAGCTTGTAATGATGACGTCAATGTATTAGTAGATTTTTTTATTAACGAATTACCGCTAGAGGTCACCCATGTAGTAAGGGTAAGACACAGTTTATTTTAGTCTTCACGAGTAGGTTTATATGGAATAATGCATTTGAATCTAATCATTTTCAGCGTACAGTACCCTAGCCTACGTTTTGAAAAGAATGTAATTTAAACAAGCTGATATGTAGGCTACAATGAAGTACCATGGTACTTCACTGTAGCCTAGCCTACATATCAACTTGTTTGAATTACATTCTTTTCAATATATCATTCTTATATAATATATAAGTACCATTATATTATATAAGTAATTATATAAGTACCATATACTGTACCATATATACTGTATTATATAAGACAAATTTAAATTGACGTAAAATTAAAAAGGAATTCGCTATTTCACGAGTCTTTAATTTTCAATTTTCAAATAACAAGCATACAAGTGTTAACCAAGTGATAACCTTGTACAGGGTGGATCTTATGGAAAAGGAACTTGCTTGAAAAGTCACTCTGACTTGGACATGGTGTTGTTTTTTGAAGGTTTGCCCTTATTTGGAGGAACTGCTGCAAGTTCTAAAAGACTGACGTCATGTCTTTATGAAATAAAAATGCGTCTTCAAAGATCTTTACTTGCCACCCGTGTTTTAATCACCGAAATGACTTCTCACTCGCTTAGATTCCAATACAAATGTGTCAAAAACGATCATATCCATCACCTTGACTTAATGCCTTGCAATGATATTCTTGGACCAAACCCTAACGCAGGTTAGAAGTAATTTTGTGTTGTTGTAGGCCTAAATAAGTTTGGCTTTATTTCAAACAATGAAGTGGACTGCATTAGTGAAAACACAATCTCTTACAATACCGGTAATAAAACAAAAGGCTTGTGTCGAGGTGCAAACGTACGTGGAAGCTCCTTCCTGTTGGTCTCGTTTAAGTGCATGCTGGGTTTTTGTTTTTGATGCAACATGTGAGTAACCTGGAGGCTCATAGTTCCAACATACAAAGAGGAGATGGTTTAGGTGATTTCTTATCTTACCAAGGGGGATTCGCCCCTGCTTCTCACGCCTCTAAATATGGTTTTACTTTAAAACGTCATTTTAATTTGTAGCCTATTCATGGTAGGCTAGTCTATTTATGGTAGCCTATTCAAGTTTCAGTCCCATATTTCTAAAGCTTGATATTTTATTATTATTTTATTTTTTCATTAGAGCGATGAATGTGATGTGAATATTGACAAAATGCTTCTTTATCTGACTTTTCCTGATGTCGAACTGGGGTCGTGTGGTTGGAACCCAAGTGGCTCTTCCACTTAATCATTCCTCCGTCAACGCACGGCTTAGTATCAATTCAATACCATGATAAAAGCATTGGACTGAACAGACAAAGCTTTCAGCTTTGGAATAAGATCAGTTATAAAGTTTCAATTTACATTCACAGAGGACAAGAAAGCTCTGCATCATCTGATAGCAAATTGCAAAAGTCAGCACGAACTCCAATTGTTCAATGCCTGCCTTGTTCAATTGCAAGTAGAATTTGTACGTCATCGACCACGCATAGTCCATGACCTCATGAGGCTGGTGAAGACCTGGAGACGAACTTCTTTTGGGGAAGAAACGTCTTTAAATAAGTTAGTTATTGTGAGAAATTATTGTAGACCTATTGCGAAATCCCACATCGCGAAATCCCACTGTTAAATTCTAAAAGTGCAATATTAGCCCCAAGGGTCAGGATAAACCTATCTTTAAAAGTACAGTACGTAACTTACTTTTGAACTACACTTTATAATTACAGTGAAAGTTTAATTTTTAAATTACTTCTATGTAGGTACAGAAGGCTTCCGAATTCGTTTACACTGGAATTGATAACGATTCATGTTTGGGAAAAACACGGAAAACCAGTGATGTTTGAGGTAAAACTTTTCACTTTTTGATTGTTACCTACCTACCTCTGAGAATAAGAGGAGATAGCCCAACATAATTAATGTTGAAGTTAGGTCTGTTGCGCTTGCAAAGGTGTCTTGTTCGCGCAACGCAATCTTGACTCGTTCGACTATGTGCCGTTGGCTATCTCAGGATCCCAAAAGCTCACCCAGGCAGCAAAATCCGTCATTTTTACATTGATTCAACGTCTGCAGACGTCTATAAAAATGACAGATTGTGCTGTGTGAGTAAGCCTGGCAGTTTCCGCCGATTTTAATCTACATTACTGTATATCCAGCTGCTACGACACCTGCGCAACATACTTGATGAATCAACTTCAATCATAGAGTGGTATATCGTTGACATCAAACTTCGTGGTTTTTATATATTACCCCCACAAAGTGACCCACAAAAATGAGACTGTCTCTACGAGACATCTGCGGTTAAGCTCAGTTGGGTACCGCACAAAAAAAAGTAGCCCAACATTTGCAAATAGAGTTTTACCTGAGAAATGAGACGAAAACAAACAATTACTGATCATACTATTATTTACGTTACCTTGTTTACTTATGAAATATAAAGCGGGGTATGCCAGTACGTTAGGCTGCTAAACGAAACTACCTTGACCTGACTGTCTTTTGACTTCCATAAACTTATAATATATCTCGCTGCTTGGCCACGATATAACTGCTTGGGTTTCGTCAGAAATAAATAAAGCGCAAATTAAGGTGCTGGGGTTGTCAGGGTAAAAAAACGTTTAAGAACAAGTATGTTATAGGCTACTGAGTTTTGAAAGGTTTTATAGAAATGATTATCGAAACGTTACTTTTCGGTCCTGTTTAAAAATTTACATCACAGTAATGGAGTTCTTTACAGTTACGACGCGGCCTTGCAGCAGTTCTGTTTTGCCTGATGAACTACGAAGCAATAAGCGTTTGCTGGTACGAAAACTACTCAAAGCAATGCAAATGGCTCAGCCAAACGATGAGTACAAATTACAGGTGGTTTGTGCAAATGAGATTGAAATCAGCTACAACCTAAAATGAATAGGCTACTTTGCTTGTTGGTAGCCTATGTGCAATGTGCATCAATCAATTTTTTTTATATATCGTTTCTTATTGTTTTATTATATAACTCTTGATTCAAAAGTAAAGTTTCGAAAATTATACTGTCTTCATCTTCAATGTTATAAAAGTTCTTCAGTGTTACTTTTATAACACTGAAAATGAAGACAGTGAGTTATAATTTTCGAAACGTTTGTTTGCTGAACATGAGTTTAGGCTAGTTTCTAACCTACATTTTGGGCTTTTTATTTTTTGATTAAATTAACCAGGTGTTCCAACCATTTGCCATTTTCTTCTCGACTACCTTTGGCAAAACATCAGCTCAGTGGCTAAGGGTTTTTCGTCTTTGACTCTGGTGCTGGTAGATCTGAGATCGATTCCAGGTCGGGTCACTTCGAAAAACTTCAAAAACGGACCGATTGTTGTTTTTTTTTGCATAACACATGAGGTCAAATCCGATAATCATGCAATAATATCGTAAATCTGATAACTTAAGAAATTACAAATGAGCCCTGTCGCTAAAAGACCTTAGCAGTTGTAGAGCGACAGCAAATAAACTAACTTAGGTTATAAACTTATTACATTATTATTACCTTTCGCAAACAGTTTTTCAAGAAAAGACGTGTTTTCATTTTTTCTTGCCCAGGGAGCAGGTGTTTCAATAAACTGTGCACAGACGTATTTTTACTCAATGCAATCTGTTGTAAAAGATTGGCTCTCTTATCTTTTCGCCCTAGATCTTAGGCTACATATCGAGCAACCACAAATATTTACATCTTATTGTTATTTCCACTATCTCACAAAACATTATTGTTTTCCAACAGACCAATTGTTGTCGATCCAGCCAATCCACTGAATAACGTTTGTGAGAACACAAACAGTTGGGATGAAGTCGCGTACGTTGCGCGTGAAAGCTTGAAAAGGCCCCTGTTTAAACAAATGAAAAGCTTGAAGACATGGCATTGAAAAAGATTTGTTTGACGTTTGGACTGGCCGTGTAACCACCTTCATTGGTACAAAGGTCACCAATTAGTGACTTTCCTGTGCCATTAAATGTTGTTGATTTGGTGTTGCTGGGTAAAAACTGCAGGATAGTCATAAGTGGAAAAGCGCAAGGGTGAGAAGAAAACGAATGTTGTTTACGAAAACGAGAGATTAAAATGTTTTCAAAAACATTTCAAAAAGTGGTCTTCTTGTTCTCTCATTTTTGTACAGCACACTCGTCTTTTCCTCTAATCAAAATGTTGCGATTTAATACCTCATTGATGTGTGTGAATCCTATGCTTCTAGACATGACATTATTTTCAACTGTAACAAAACTGTTGGATTGGTCCATCAATGTCGAAAATTTAAAGTTTTGACTTCTCAATGCATGCGGTTGTACAATACACAAATTAAATTTGTTGGACAAGTGAAATATTTAGGTATACTGATTGATGATACCATCAGTGATGACGCAGATATTAAAAGACAAGTGCGATCTCTTTATGTCGCTGCCAATCAGCTTAGGTCCAAGTTTGGAAATTGCTCTACCGAAGTTAAAAATGTAATGTACCAATCATATTGTATGCCAATGTATGGTTCGCAACTATGGTGTAACTATAAAACTTCTACTATAAATCGCATACGAGTTGCTTACAACGACTCGTACAGAATTATCCACAATTTGTCGAGATGCGACAGTGCTAGAGTGTATCAGGTACAGAACGATGTGTTAACATTTGATGCTCTATTAAGAAAAAATTGCTATGCATTTGTAGAACGTTGCAAAAGATCAATTAATCCACTTTTGCGCAATGTTATGTCTTCTGATTATTACTTTAATTCTACATTTTATATTCACTACAACAGTATTTTGTACGTTGTTTGATGTAGCCTGCTTGATGTTGTGTTAGTCTGATATTTTGTGTGATGACTGTTAAAAATTTAAATTCTATGGACTTTGAGTCTGATTGCAAATAAATAAATAAATAAATAAATAAAAAATACCGATGTAAATCAAAGCTAACAGCATGTAGCCCACCACATTCTTGGTGCTTTGGCATCATCGACTTTTGCTTATTTTGTGGATTTTGACTTGGCAACTCTAGTGCAACTTGCAGCAAACCACCGTCATTCTGGCAGAATAGTTTTTCCGCTTTCCGCCTAAAAAAGTCATCCGTGAATAAGTGCGAGGCATAAAATGCGACCTGACATACCTTCGAAAAACCTTAAATAAAACAAAAACTCGCAACACGTGCCACTTAAATTTTACATGCATCGGATTCAGTATTAAATTACCTTTCCAGGGATGTGCACCAATAGGTGGGCATTTGGAAGGAACTCCCAGCAGAACGCTTCAAAGATGGAGGATATATTTACGATAAACATTAAAACAATACGATGTTTGCATAATGGACACCACTTCAAACATCTTCAAATAGAACTATAATCCGCAACACGTGCCACTTAAATTTTGCATGCATCGGATTCAGTATTAAATTACCTTTCCAGGGATGTGCACCAATAAGTGGGCATTTGGAAGGAACTCCCAGCAGAACGCTTCAAAGATGGAGGATATATTTACGATAAACATTAAAATAATATGATTTTTGCATAATTGACACCTCTTCAAACATCTTGAAATAAAACTTTAATCCGCAACACGTGCCACTTAAATTTTGCATGCATCGGATTCAGTATTGAATTACCTTTCCAGGGATGTGCATCAATAGGTGGGCATTTGGAAGGAACTCCCAGCAGAACGCTCCAAAGATGGAGGATATATTTACGATAAACATTAAAATAATACGATTTTTGCATAATAGACACCACTTCAAACATCTTCGAATAGAACTATAATCCGCAACACGTGCCACTTAAATTTTGCATGCATCGGATTCAGTATTAAATTACCTTTCCAGGGATGTACACCAATAGGTGGGCATTTGAAAGGAACTCCCAGCAGAACGCTTCAAAGATGGAGGATATATTTACGATAAACATTAAAACAATACGATGTTTGCATAATAGACACCACTTCAAACATCTTCAAATAGAACTATAATCCGCAACACGTGCCACTTAAATTTTGCATGCATCGGATTCAGTATTAAATTACCTTTCCAGGGATGTGCACCAATAGGTGGGCATTTGGAAGGAACTCCCAGCAGAACGCTTCAAAGATGGAGGATATATTTACGATAAACATTAAAACAATACGATGTTTGCATAATGGACACCACTTCAAACATCTTCAAATAGAACTATAATCCGCAACACGTGCCACTTAAATTTTGCATGCATCGGATTCAGTATTAAATTACCTTTCCAGGGATGTGCACCAATAAGTGGGCATTTGGAAGGAACTCCCAGCAGAACGCTTCAAAGATGGAGGATATATTTACGATAAACATTAAAATAATATGATTTTTGCATAATTGACACCTCTTCAAACATCTTGAAATAAAACTTTAATCCGCAACACGTGCCACTTAAATTTTGCATGCATCGGATTCAGTATTGAATTACCTTTCCAGGGATGTGCATCAATAGGTGGGCATTTGGAAGGAACTCCCAGCAGAACGCTCCAAAGATGGAGGATATATTTACGATAAACATTAAAATAATACGATTTTTGCATAATAGACACCACTTCAAACATCTTCGAATAGAACTATAATCCGCAACACGTGCCACTTAAATTTTGCATGCATCGGATTCAGTATTAAATTACCTTTCCAGGGATGTGCACCAATAGGTGGGCATTTGAAAGGAACTCCCAGCAGAACGCTTCAAAGATGGAGGATATATTTACGATAAACATTAAAACAATACGATGTTTGCATAATAGACACCACTTCAAACATCTTCAAATAGAACTATAATCCGCAACACGTGCCACTTAAATTTTGCATGCATCGGATTCAGTATTAAATTACCTTTCCAGGGATGTGCACCAATAGGTGGGCATTTGAAAGGAACTCCCAGCAGAACGCTTCAAAGATGGAGGATATATTTACGATAAACATTAAAACAATACGATGTTTGCATAATAGACACCACTTCAAACATCTTCAAATAGAACTATAATCCGCAACACGTGCCACTTAAATTTTGCATGCATCGGATTCAGTATTAAATTACCTTTCCAGGGATGTGCACCAATAGGTGGGCATTTGGAAGGAACTCCCAGCAGAACGCTCAAGATGGAGGATATATTTACGATAAACATTAAAATAATACGATTTTTGCATAATAGACACCACTTCAAACATCTTCGAATAGAACTATAATCCGCAACACGTGCCACTTAAATTTTGCATGCATCGGATTCAGTATTAAATTACCTTTCCAGGGATGTGCACCAATAGGTGGGCATTTGGAAGGAACTCCCAGCAGAACGCTTCAAACATGGAGGATATATTTACGATAAACATTAAAACAATACGATGTTTGCATAATAGACACCACTTCAAACATCTTCAAATAAAACTATAATCCGCAACACGTGCCACTTAAATTTTGCATGCATCGGATTCAGTATTAAATTACCTTTCCAGGGATGTGCACCAATAGGTGGGCATTTGGAAGGAACTCCCAGCAGAACGCTTCAAAGATGGAGGATATATTTACGATAAACATTAAAATAATATGATTTTTGCATAATAGACACCTCTTCAAACATCTTCAAATAGAACTATAATCCGCAACACGTGCCACTTAAATTTTGCATGCATCGGATTCAGTATTAAATTACCTTTCCAGGGATGTGCACCAATAGGTGGGCATTTGGAAGGAACTCCCAGCAGAACGCTTCAAAGATGGAGGATATATTTACGATAAACATTAAAACAATACGATGTTTGCATAATGGACACCACTTCAAACATCTTCAAATAGAACTATAATCCGCAACACGTGCCACTTAAATTTTGCATGCATCGGATTCAGTATTAAATTACCTTTCCAGGGATGTGCACCAATAAGTGGGCATTTGGAAGGAACTCCCAGCAGAACGCTTCAAAGATGGAGGATATATTTACGATAAACATTAAAATAATATGATTTTTGCATAATTGACACCTCTTCAAACATCTTGAAATAAAACTTTAATCCGCAACACGTGCCACTTAAATTTTGCATGCATCGGATTCAGTATTGAATTACCTTTCCAGGGATGTGCATCAATAGGTGGGCATTTGGAAGGAACTCCCAGCAGAACGCTCCAAAGATGGAGGATATATTTACGATAAACATTAAAATAATACGATTTTTGCATAATAGACACCACTTCAAACATCTTCGAATAGAACTATAATCCGCAACACGTGCCACTTAAATTTTGCATGCATCGGATTCAGTATTAAATTACCTTTCCAGGGATGTGCACCAATAGGTGGGCATTTGAAAGGAACTCCCAGCAGAACGCTTCAAAGATGGAGGATATATTTACGATAAACATTAAAACAATACGATGTTTGCATAATAGACACCACTTCAAACATCTTCAAATAGAACTATAATCCGCAACACGTGCCACTTAAATTTTGCATGCATCGGATTCAGTATTAAATTACCTTTCCAGGGATGTGCACCAATAGGTGGGCATTTGGAAGGAACTCCCAGCAGAACGCTCCAAAGATGGAGGATATATTTACGATAAACATTAAAATAATACGATTTTTGCATAATAGACACCACTTCAAACATCTTCGAATAGAACTATAATCCGCAACACGTGCCACTTAAATTTTGCATGCATCGGATTCAGTATTAAATTACCTTTCCAGGGATGTGCACCAATAGGTGGGCATTTGGAAGGAACTCCCAGCAGAACGCTTCAAACATGGAGGATATATTTACGATAAACATTAAAACAATACGATGTTTGCATAATAGACACCACTTCAAACATCTTCAAATAAAACTATAATCCGCAACACGTGCCACTTAAATTTTGCATGCATCGGATTCAGTATTAAATTACCTTTCCAGGGATGTGCACCAATAGGTGGGCATTTGGAAGGAACTCCCAGCAGAACGCTTCAAAGATGGAGGATATATTTACGATAAACATTAAAATAATATGATTTTTGCATAATAGACACCTCTTCAAACATCTTCAAATAGAACTATAATCCGCAACACGTGCCACTTAAATTTTGCATGCATCGGATTCAGTATTAAATTACCTTTCCAGGGATGTGCACCAATAGGTGGGCATTTGGAAGGAACTCCCAGCAGAACGCTTCAAAGATGGAGGATATATTTACGATAAACATTAAAACAATACGATGTTTGCATAATAGACACCACTTCAAACATCTTCAAATAGAACTATAATCCGCAACACGTGCCACTTAAATTTTGCATGCATCGGATTCAGTATTAAATTACCTTTCCAGGGATGTGCACCAATAGGTGGGCATTTGGAAGGAACTCCCAGCAGAACGCTGCAAAGATGGAGGATATATTTACGATAAACATTAAAATAATATGATTTTTGCATAATTGACACTTTTCTAAACATCTTCGAATAGAACTATTATCGGTGTGATATACAAGGTTTTCCTACCGCGCCATTGAGGCAACCTCATGCGGTCGCTAGGTTTTTTGTTGAGGCAGGACCTATCGCCAGTAGCCATATTCTACCTGCCTGGTGTGTATCTGACTGAACAATGACGACAACCAAGCATAGATACGTGACAATTAATTGTGTCAGGATTTCCTTTAAACTTGATATTGGCGAGGTTGTATGCAAGTGCACTTTCTACTAACGATTCCACATCGCTCTCATTTGCAGTTTTTACAATTTAGGCCAGGGTTGTTGCCGGGGAAATATTCCATTCACTAGGTGCCGCTGAATGGAGAGCAGTCCTAAAAAGGCATTTCTCAAGCGCACACCCCGAGAGTTCAACTTGCGCCGAATGATCTTGACCCAGGCGCGTAACCACTGAGCTAACGGGGCGGACAAGCATATTGACCCCATAACCATGAAATTTTGGTTTTACACTTTTTTTATTAATTGGTACAACTAAAAAAAAGTAACTTTAGTGACAAAAAAATCGCTTTTGTAATGAGTGATAGGCGAGCATTTATTGATTTTTCTGCTAGCGAATTCAACGACTGCTTTCGCAATTTCGCTGTAATTGACAAAGACTTAGCTGATTGCTATTTACTTCTTTCTGTGTGAACCTGATGAGGTTCAAGTTCATTGAGCTTCGCTAGACACTTCAACATAGACCATTAGGCTACTCTGTGCAATGGAGAAAAAACATCAAGAAACGCTTAGAAAACATTGTAAAGCTGAGTAGACCAGACATTTCTCCATCATTGTATGGCAAAATTGTTCCTACTTTAGCATATGTGGAGCGATGATTTTCCTTTTTGAAATCAATGCTATATCCAAACATAAATTTTGCAGACGCAAACATTGTATATGCATAGGTCCAATAAATGAAATTGTACTTAGATGCATTAGAGTTAGACATTTGAATTCTTCTTGAGATTTTGAAGTGATATAACGTAAAAGTTTGGGTTCGTTGTTCGAATATGTTATTCGAATTCGAATATGTTATTCTTAATTATGAAAATTAGCATAAACTTGATGTTTAAAAATTAAAGTCATATATTGTCATATACAGGGTGACCCAAAAAGATTCGTACCCATGAAAATTTCAATTGTGACTTTGATTGAAAAGCTATTTATTTCAAATTACAACCACACATTATTCAGTTTATGAAAGACCATTGACCAGAGTTTTAGCTTTTTCTGTCAATTTTTAGTCAATTTATGGCTTTTCCAAGATGTGTTCCAAATGTGAAAAAATCGAATAAAACATGGGTACGAATCTTTTTGGGTCACCCTGTATCTCAAAAAATAAAGTCATATCTTTTGATTTTTTATATCATAAAAAAGCCCTTTATTAAAGCCCTTGATTAATGATGTAACAAAAGCAAACGTGCTTCCAAATTCTTATCAGCAACAATGATTCTAGCTAATTAATTATGTGAAAACAGATAAAAATGAATATGAGAAATAGCTCGCGGCACCCCAGAGTAGGCTGTTGTAAATGGCACCCAGGTTGAGAACCACTAAATTAGACAATGGAGAATTAGTTGGAGCGAAGTTTTTCGGTAGATCTGTAGGCTATCCTATTCATAACAGCGGGTTAAGTTTGGTGCAAAAATAGTAATTCTTGAAATAAGTTGGTTAATCAACACAATTGCTATATTGGTGAATAATAACATATTTCTTTGAAGAGCTAACGGGGCGTATTGATGTTAAACTTCGCTCGACGAATAAAGCGACAAAACTGGCGCTGTAGACATCAGAGGTAAAGACTGGCAGCAAATATAATATCTCGCTTGATGAGGCAGATGCCTTCCGCGAATTTATTTTCCAGTTGAGTATTTCCAATCGCCTTCGCCGCGTGGCACATTTCTCGTAGAAGTTCTTCTAATCTTCTCATGCACCTGATGATGCTGCCTTCGTATGTGTCGGTCATCTCAGCTATCTGAGCGAACGTGGAACCATTGCACCAGCTATGAACAACGTCCATCAGCATGGTCTTGAACGACTGAATGTATTCCTCCTCATCCAAAGGTAACTTCGATTCTGACGAAATCTTTGCAATTCTCCTGGCAGCTTCGTGCATTAACCGAAGAGGTCCAGCTAATGCTTCACTCTTCACTCTTCCAGCTTCGCTTACATCTTTGAAGCGTTCTGCTGGGAGTTCCTTCCAAATGCCCACCTATTGGTGCACATCCCTGGAAAGGTAATTTAATACTGAATCCGATGCATGCAAAATTTAAGTGGCACGTGTTGCGGATTATAGTTCTATTCGAAGATGTTTGAAGTGGTGTCTATTATGCAAAAATCGTATTATTTTAATGTTTATCGTAAATATATCCTCCATCTTTGGAGCGTTCTGCTGGGAGTTCCTTCCAAATGCCCACCTATTGATGCACATACCTGGAAAGGTAATTTAATACTGAATCCGATGCATGCAAAATTTAAGTGGCACGTGTTGCGGATTAAAGTTCTATTTCAAGATGTTTGAAGAGGTGTCAATTATGCAAAATTCGTATTATTATAATGTTTATCGTAAATATATCTTCCATCTTTGAAGCGTTCTGCTGGGAGTTCCTTCCAAATGCCCACCTATTGGTGCACATCCCTGGAAAGGTAATTTAATACTGAATCCGATGCATGCAAAATTTAAGTGGCACATGTTGCGGATTATAGTTCTATTCGAAGATGTTTGAAGTGGTGTCTATTATGCAAAAGTCGTATTATTTTAATGTTTATCGTAAATATATCCTCCATCTTTGGAGCGTTCTGCTGGGAGTTCCTTCCAAATGCCCACCTATTGATGCACATCCCTGGAAAGGTAATTCAATACTAAATCCGATGCATGCAAAATTTAAGTGGCACGTGTTGCGGATTAAAGTTTTATTTCAAGATGTTTGAAGTGGTGTCTATTATGCAAAAATCATATTACTTTAATGTTTATCGTAAATATATCCTCCATCTTTGAAGCGTTCTGCTGGGAGTTCCTTCCAAATGCCCACCTATTGATGCACATCCCTGGAAAGGTAATTTAATACTGAATCCGATGCATGCAAAATTTAAGTGGCACGTGTTGCAGATTATAGTTCTATTCGAAGATGTTTGAAGTGGTGTCTATTATGCAAAAATCGTATTATTTTAATGTTTATCGTAAATATATCCTCCATCTTTGCAGCGTTCTGCTGGGAGTTCCTTCCAAATGCCCACCTATTGATGCACATCCCTGGAAAGGTAATTCAATACTAAATCCGATGCATGCAAAATTTAAGTGGCACGTGTTGCGGATTAAAGTTTTATTCGAAGATGTTTGAAGTGGTGTCTATTATGCAAAAATCGTATTATTTTAATGTTTATCGTAAATATATCCTCCATCTTTGGAGCGTTCTGCTGGGAGTTCCTTCCAAATGCCCACCTATTGATGCACATACCTGGAAAGGTAATTTAATACTGAATCCGATGCATGCAAAATTTAAGTGGCACGTGTTGCGGATTAAAGTTCTATTTCAAGATGTTTGAAGAGGTGTCAATTATGCAAAATTCGTATTATTATAATGTTTATCGTAAATATATCTTCCATCTTTGAAGCGTTCTGCTGGGAGTTCCTTCCAAATGCCCACCTATTGGTGCACATCCCTGGAAAGGTAATTTAATACTGAATCCGATGCATGCAAAATTTAAGTGGCACATGTTGCGGATTATAGTTCTATTCGAAGATGTTTGAAGTGGTGTCTATTATGCAAAAGTCGTATTATTTTAATGTTTATCGTAAATATATCCTCCATCTTTGGAGCGTTCTGCTGGGAGTTCCTTCCAAATGCCCACCTATTGATGCACATCCCTGGAAAGGTAATTCAATACTAAATCCGATGCATGCAAAATTTAAGTGGCACGTGTTGCGGATTAAAGTTTTATTTCAAGATGTTTGAAGAGGTGTCTATTATGCAAAAATCATACTATTTTAATGTTTATCGTAAATATATCCTCCATCTTTGAAGCGTTCTGCTGGGAGTTCCTTCCAAATGCCCACCTATTGATGCACATCCCTGGAAAGGTAATTTAATACTGAATCCGATGCATGCAAAATTTAAGTGGCACGTGTTGCAGATTATAGTTCTATTCGAAGATGTTTGAAGTGGTGTCTATTATGCAAAAATCGTATTATTTTAATGTTTATCGTAAATATATCCTCCATCTTTGCAGCGTTCTGCTGGGAGTTCCTTCCAAATGCCCACCTATTGATGCACATCCCTGGAAAGGTAATTCAATACTAAATCCGATGCATGCAAAATTTAAGTGGCACGTGTTGCGGATTAAAATTTTATTCGAAGATGTTTGAAGTGGTGTCTATTATGCAAAAATCGTATTATTTTAATGTTTATCGTAAATATATCCTCCATCTTTGGAGCGTTCTGCTGGGAGTTCCTTCCAAATGCCCACCTATTGATGCACATCCCTGGAAAGGTAATTCAATACTAAATCCGATGCATGCAAAATTTAAGTGGCACGTGTTGCGGATTAAAGTTTTATTTCAAGATGTTTGAAGTGGTGTCAATTATGCAAAAATCATATTATTTTAATGTTTATCGTAAATATATCTTCCATCTTTGAAGCGTTCTGCTGGGAGTTCCTTCCAAATGCCCACCTATTGATGCACATCCCTGGAAAGGTAATTCAATACTAAATCCGATGCATGCAAAATTTAAGTGGCACGTGTTGCGGATTAAAGTTTTATTTCAAGATGTTTGAAGTGGTGTCAATTATGCAAAAATCATATTATTTTAATGTTTATCGTAAATATATCCTCCATCTTTGAAGCATTCTGCTGGGAGTTCCTTCCAAATGCCCACTTATTGGTGCACATCCCTGGAAAGGTAATTTAATACTGAATCCGATGCATGCAAAATTTAAGTGGCACGTGTTGCGGATTATAGTTCTATTCGAAGATGTTTGAAGTGGTGTCTATTATGCAAAAATCGTATTACTTTAATGTTTATCGTAAATATATCCTCCATCTTTGAAGCATTCTGCTGGGAGTTCCTTCCAAATGCCCACCTATTGATGCACATCCCTGGAAAGGTAATTTAATACTAAATCCGATGCATGCAAAATTTAAGTGGCACGTGTTGCGGATTATAGTTCTATTCGAAGATGTTTGAAGTGGTGTCTATTATGCAAAAATCGTATTATTTTAATGTTTATCGTAAATATATCCTCCATCTTTGGAGCGTTCTGCTGGGAGTTCCTTCCATATGCCCACCTATTGATGCACATCCCTGGAAAGGTAATTCAATACTAAATCCGATGCATGCAAAATTTAAGTGGCACGTGTTGCGGATTATAGTTCTATTCGAAGATGTTTGAAGTGGTGTCTATTATGCAAAAATCGTATTATTTTAATGTTTATCGTAAATATATCCTCCATCTTTGGAGCGTTCTGCTGGGAGTTCCTTCCAAATGCCCACCTATTGATGCACATCCCTGGAAAGGTAATTCAAAAGTAAATCCGATGCATGCAAAATTTAAGTGGCACGTGTTGCGGATTATAGTTCTATTTCAAGATGTTTGAAGTGGTGTCAATTATGCAAAAATCATATTATTTTAATGTTGATCGTAAATATATCCTCCATCTTTGAAGCATTCTTCTGGGAGTTCCTTCCCAATGCCCACCTATTGGTGCACATCCCTGGAAAGGTAATTTAATACTGAATCCGATGCATGCAAAATTTAAGTGGCACGTGTTGCGGATTATAGTTCTATTCGAAGATGTTTGAAGTGGTGTCTATTATGCAAAAATCGTATTATTTTAATGTTTATCGTAAATATATCCTCCATCTTTGGAGCGTTCTGCTGGGAGTTCCTTCCAAATGCCCACCTATTGATGCACATCCCTGGAAAGGTAATTCAATACTAAATCCGATGCATGCAAAATTTAAGTGGCACGTGTTGCGGATTATAGTTCTATTCGAAGATGTTTGAAGTGGTGTCTATTATGCAAAAATCATATTATTTTAATGTTTATCGTAAATGTATCCTCCATCTTTGGAGCGTTCTGCTGGGAGTTCCTTCCAAATGCCCACCTATTGATGCACATCCCTGGAAAGGTAATTCAATACTAAATCCGATGCATGCAAAATTTAAGTGGCACGTGTTGCGGATTAAAGTTTTATTTCAAGATGTTTGAAGTGGTGTCAATTATGCAAAAATCATATTATTTTACTGTTTATCGTAAATATATCCTCCATCTTTGAAGCGTTCTGCTGGGAGTTCCTTCCAAATGCCCACCTATTGGTGCACATCCCTGGAAAGGTAATTTAATACTGAATCCGATGCATGCAAAATTTAAGTGGCACGTGTTGCGGATTATAGTTCTATTCGAAGATGTTTGAAGTGGTGTCTATTATGCAAAAATCATATTATTTTAATGTTTATCGTAAATATATCCTCCATCTTTGGAGCGTTCTGCTGGGAGTTCCTTCCAAATGCCCACCTATTGATGCACATCCCTGGAAAGGTAATTCAATACTAAATCCGATGCATGCAAAATTTAAGTGGCACGTGTTGCGGATTAAAGTTCTATTTGAAGATGTTTGAAGTGGTGTCCATTATGCAAACATCGTATTGTTTTAATGTTTATAGTAAATATATCCTCCATCTTTGAAGCGTTCTGCTGGGAGTTCCTTGCAAATGCCCACCTATTGGTGCACATCCCTGGAAAGGTAATTTAATACTGAATCCGATGCATGTAAAATTTAAGTGGCACGTGTTGCGAGTTATTGTTTTATTTAAGGTTTTTCGAAGCTATGTCAGGTCGCATTTTATGCCTCGCACTTATTCACGGATGACTTTTTTAGGCGGAAAGCGGAAAAACTATTCTGTCAGAATGACGGTGGTTGCAGCAATGCTCTTGCGAAATGCAGATCTCACAGTTTTGCAGTTTGCAATTTGTTAAGACGAAAGCTTGCAATCGGACAACATAAGCAATGCAGTTCAGGCAAACAAAAGTACAGTTTGTAGTTCTGTTTACGACATCTGTTGTAGTACCTAGAGTGTTATAGTGCTGTTTTATTCGTGTTGTGTACAATTGTACCGTTACTACCGTACTATTGTCGCAGCAGACCAAATAAATGTTTTTTTCTCTTTATTGTTGATGTTATGTTTGCTCATGAAAGCCCATCAATTTATAAGCCTACTTATGTTCTTCTTCTTTCAACCAAAAGCAGGTTTTTGAGTTTCTCATCATTTCACAGCATGGATGCTCCTGCAGGTCAATTGCCTTCTTGATTTGTAATTATGCTGATGTTAAATTTGTATTGTGATGTAAAAAGACAAATAGAGTTTTGTATTGTGCGCTAATAATGTGCCTTCGTTTGCCAAACCTTGTAATGTGGATGTAAAACAAGCTGTGTTTCAAGCTTATTGTAAGCCTCTTTAAAATTCACACAGCTGTATAAAAGTAGGCGGTATTTTGTCAACCAGCCTAAAACAGAAATCAAACCAGGATCATGTAATTGCAAAGCATTCTCACCAACTGTTGCAAAAAAGAAGATAAAACTTTCAATTCAAAGAAATCATTGATTAATTGAATTTTTATCCTCGAACTGGGAAAGCTTCTTGCAGAGCTTAATCCTGGCAGTTTTGCATGTATTGCACCGGTATACCGGTACATGTAGAGCAGTGGTTCCCAACCTTTTTGCTGTCACGGACCCCTTTAGACAAATTATTAATTCTACGGACCCTTACCTAAATTTTGCTTGAAACTCAATTAACATACTATTGACTATTGTAATAATTATGCTACTCAACTACTGTAGCCTACTGTCATATTGCATTGCCGCTATGACTCCTGCGGCAAATATCAGGTTAAACAGTTGCTCAAATAAGAAAATGAATGAATTGTTCAAGAAATGTCAGCAGTATTTAAATATTAAGGTGACCCAAAGTGCCATGCCGAAACTTTTCAACGTAAGCAAATTTAATGAGAGGGCTGTTGTTGCCTTTCCTGTACTAAACGACTGAACTGTGCTTGAGTTTTTGACAATGCAACACGCATGCCATCTTCAACGTCCAGGTGATTTTGATGTTTAGTTTTTATTGTAACAAGAGCTGAGAATCCTGCCTCGCAAAGGTAAGTGGTTATGAATGGTAACAAAACAATAATCGCTTGCTTTGCCGAGAATGGGTAGGTTTGCAGTTGTGAGCACTAAAATTCTTCCACAGTTTTTAAATGAAATTCAATGCGTAATAACCCTTTTGATCTCAAATCAATTAGGTCATCTTTACTGAGATCGTAATCGCTAATGTTGCTCAAGTCAAAAAAAAGGATTTTGAATCCATGTTATAACTTCGTTTGGCAGGTGTTCTAAATTAAAATAACGTTGAAATGAGATTTGCAGGTTTCCAAGTGTGCGCAAAATTTTTCTTTTATAGAGATCAAAAGAGTACATTCTCTTTGAGTTTCATCTATCAAGATAAGATCTTCTAACATTGGACAGTTAGCGTAATTACCTGCTTCCAATCTGCGTTTCCAAACCGGCAACTTGGCTAAAAACGCTTTCAGTTTTTCAGCTGCATCAATTATTGTCACACCTGGTCCTTGAATGCCACGATTAACATTGTTAATATGACCAAAAATATCGGCTAAATAGGCCATGCCGCATGGAAAACTTTTACTCTCAAACAATTTTGAGAGGGGACTTCGTATTGCTTTCAAAGGAGTTGATACCTCATTTTTGTAGCTGCTGCAGTCGTTTTAAAACTTCTCCTCTAGATAACCAACGTATCTCAGAATGATACAAAAGTACAGAATGATAACAAAAATACTTCGTAATCTGACCCTACTTCTTGACAGAGCGCTTTAAAAGTACCGCGGTTTACAGCTCTGCTTTTGATGAAATTAACAACTTTCACGCAATTCATCAGAATTTCTTTGAGACTTGCTGGTAAAGTTTTTCCTGCTAAAGCGTGCCTGTGCAAGAAG
Organism: Aplidium turbinatum; assembly: GCF_918807975.1. Taxonomy (NCBI): domain Eukaryota; kingdom Metazoa; phylum Chordata; class Ascidiacea; order Aplousobranchia; family Polyclinidae; genus Aplidium; species Aplidium turbinatum. The sequence continues at coordinate 21,867,602 of NC_137484.1, read as the reverse complement.
CAATGGGTAACAACCACGCGAGGAGCTTCGTTTTTTACTAAAGCAACAAATCCGGATTTGTTTCCGAGCATAGCTGGTGCTCTATCCGGTCATATTGAACTATTTTTTTTTCCAAAATTCATCAAGGTAATCACGGACCCCCAAATGCTTTCTCACTGATCCCCAAGGGGTCCGCGAACCCCAGGTTGGGAACCACTGTTGTAGAGGCTTTGAACAACTCACGCAGGCATGGTCACCGAGGTTGACAGAGTAAAGCTTCTGATTGTTGCAATGTTGTTGCCGAGGAATTATTCCATGCATTAGATGCCGCTGAATGGAGAGCAGTCCTTAACGTGTGTTGCTCAAGCGCAGACCCCGAGAGTCGAGCCACCGCCTCACGCTGCTTGATCTTGAAGCTTCTTCGTTCACAAAGTCACACGCTAACCAGCCAAGCTATCGTGGTAGAATTTCACAATAAGTTATCAAGTTGAGATACTTCACTTAGAAACATATTGCAGCTGAAGCATTTCCTATAATGCTCTCTATTTGAAACAGACGAAACACCTATCATCAATTAGTTGCCAAACAGTGCAGTGCCAATGTTTTTCTTCTTTGTCGTAGCATAGTATTACCACCATAAGTCTAATATGCTTGTATTGTGTGTGCTGTTGAGTGAAAACACTAAAAGCAACTGAGTGTGCCAAATTTGCAACACAAATATCTTTTCTTAAATATTTATTACCATAAGTTGCTGACAAAGCCTATTTTGGTGACAAATGCTTTCATTGGTTGTAATAAAGTATATATATACTGGTTGTTGAGTTTATTAATAAAAAGCTTTTGTTTAAGTTCATTATTCAGTTCTATCCCACATGTTTGGTTTCTCATTTTGCGTAATAGCGACATACAAAGGCGGAGAACACAAGCATCTACTTTACTCAGGCCTACTAATTTTATTACAGTTTTAATTTCAATGTTTTTGATCAAGCAGTTTCTTTAATGATTAAATGCCGTGTTGAGTTGTGTGAACTGCATATAAACATTACTTTCAATGGAGGTTAAGCGTCAAGAAAGCTATTACAACCATATTTCTGAACTTGAAAAAGCTGAAGGCGAAAGTGTTGAGAAGATAATATCTGCTTATGATGATTGGAGCAAAGATTATGATAAAGATGTTAACTTTTTTGAGTTCAACACTTTCAAGACTCTTGTTAATCTATTGACAAAAGCAATGGAAATGGAAAAGCAGATCCCTACAAACTGTTCAATTTTAGATGTCTGCGCTGGCACAGGTTTAGTTGGGGAATATTTGAAGAGTTTAGGTTTCAAAGGTCAAATCGATGCTCATGATGGATCTTCAAAAATGCTTGAAGTTGCCAAGATGAAGGAAGTCTACAGTCAAATGTTTTGTCATATAATTAAACCTGAAATCTCTATGCCTGTAGAGTTGTCAAAAGGTAATTATGATGTGGTAATTGCATGTAGCTGCTTTTGGCCAAACCGTTTGCATTGGAAGTCATTGAAGCATTTGGTAAACGCTGTTCGAGTCGGTGGGTGGATTGTTTTTGGATTAAGAAGAGTTGTGAAACAAAATGTTTTTGATTACAATTTAGAGGTTAAAAAAGAAATACAGACGAAATCGGTTAATCGTATCACCTATTTGCCAGACGTTTTGATACGATTATACGATTGATTCGTTTAACCAATTTGCTAAAAAAAAGGTTCGTGGTGAATGGCATAATTGTTGAGAAGACGTCTATGCTGACTAGGCTGCAACGCACATTACAAACTGATACTTCCTACAACTGTTTACAATTCTGGTTAAACTTTAAAGAGTTTACTAGTTTTCTGTTACATAACACTATGCGATATGTTGCAGCCAGCAAAACTGGTTCTTTTTACATTGATTTATTGTCTGCAGACGTTGAATCAATGTAAAAAAGACCAGCTTTGCTGACTGGGAAGAGCTTGAACGATCAAAGCATTTTTCTGCAAACTGCTGCAATCAGACTTGTTTTCATCTCACCGATCTCTGTGACGTCACAACGCGAACTTTGGCCGTTGAAGTTTTTGATTCAAGCGTGCTATTTTTAGCCTACCAGCTGTGTAGTTTTGAGAACGGAATGTGGCCTACAAAAATAGGGGTATGGTAGAAAAACACAGCTCACACTTGTTGTTTGTTTTGAAATCACAAAGGTTTTTTTTTCAAGTTTTTTGCGCTGTCTGGTAACATAATTATTTTGCAGTGTTCTTCAATTGAACGAAACTGCACAAATGAAATTACGCACTGCATTTCACAACAGTAGGCTACTTTTATTCAGCAATTTAAAAAAAATTCTCCAAAGTTTTCTGGTTTAAACTTTTGGACATGTTTCCCTCTCAAGCCGAAATAAATAATTCGTCGGCGTCCATTCCTTGGAAGGCCAGTCGCCGATGGATGACATTAAAAGCATTTAAACTTCTTTATTAGGAAGTGTGATTATTCCTTTTGTCTGCTCTTCTGTTTTAATGAAACCCAGCTGTGCGAAAATTGGTTGTTTGCAGTGGGATGTCTAGCACATAAGATTATGGCCTGGGATTACAGACACTTGCCTTTGTTTTGATCGCTTGCGTCTGTCACACCTTTGCTTTATTTCGCCTTTGAAAATTGCAGACTTTTGCTTACGGGTACAATTATACGATTAAATGAATGAAGTAGGCAAACATGAAGCAAATCATGATGCTTTTATCCGACTTATTCTTTTAAGCGGTATACGTTTAACCAATGTTTTTACTTAACATTAGATTGGATTTGGTTTGGGATTTCAGGTTTTGATTCAAATAAACGATTGATACGTTTAAGCAGTATAAACCGCAATATTCGCACAGTCAGCAGTCACTTGTCCGAACATTTTGGAGCAAATCCGAAGGCGTCACTTTAAAGATAACAGGTCACGAGTCACACGCTTTTTAGGTTGCAAAGGAAAACATAAAAGAAGTTTGTTTAGTTTAGCAGCGCTCATAAGAAAGCAAACATCAAACCTATTAAAGCCTAATTGCTGCAGCGACGCTAAACGCAGTCTTTGTGAGAAAGACTAACCATTGCGAATTTGCGAACATACACATTCAAAAATGAAATCTGTTTGAAAACTCTTGCCCACCCAGAATTCCTCTCTTATAAGAAAAAAATCGACGCCTATGGGCACACTGTTTTCAACTTTAGCATCTGCACTTGTCAGCGTGGCACAGTTTGTTCATTTGGCAATATTGTTGAAATTTACTGGCGTGTTTTAAATTAGTTGGTCAATGAGATTTCACTAAAAAATAAATTTATGCACGCCTGATTGTAAAGGGATCACTGTCATGAAACTGGTGTGCCTTGTGCCTTCATTGATGCGTAGTTGTTTCACTGTCCAGTAAGTTTGTGCCTTATGAACAATATGCTAATGAATGAAGAATTGAAGATGATTGTGTATGTAGCCATTTTTCATATGTGGTTTTATTTTAGCATTCAAATTTGTTTTTGCATTAATATTTGTGTCTTCAGGATGTGATGACTGAAAATTACCGTAAACAATTCACACAGGCTACAATGCTACATATGGCATTAAAGATAGCAATGTTGACTTTTTATCCAGTTAGACTCAGTTTTTGGTTTTAATGTTTTATTTCAAGATAAGTGTTTATGTTATGATGAGTGGGCACTGGGCAGGCATGCTATGCAATGCATATAGGCTACTGTACAGTGTGTTAAAAAATTAGAAACTGTATGCTGACGAAGCAAGGCGTTTGAACATAATAAATAAAACATAATAGCACAAGTTTTTCGCTATACATCTCTCGTAATTCATATTTAATTATTTAATATGTATATAATTCATATTGTAGAATTAGTTTCTTTCAAACGCTTAATAAGGGCTAGATGTATAGCCGAAAACGTTTGCAATTTTGTTGCTCTTATGGTGTTAAATGCTGTTTTGTTGCTGAGTTTTGTCTTCTCATTGTTGACAGAGTAACTTCTATCCCTAAACACTAACTATATTTTCTCGAATTTTCCGTGTTTGGTATGATTGTTTCAAAACGCTGTTTCAAAGTAGATGGCACACTTTCATTATCATCCTTTAGTTTAGTCCCTTCTTTAGTAGATGAGACCTAGCATTTGTCCTCGCTAGCAGGGGTCCGCTAGTTTTTGCATTTCTTTCGCCATGCTTCCTTGTTGTTAGGGTTTATTCTATCCTGATTTCTTGCACTGATATCTTCTCTCACCAACTCTAGCCAGTAGTCCTTTCTTTTTTGGTGTACCCCTATATTCTTCACCATGTAGATTTTTTTTTCTTGCCATCATTAACAGACTTTTTGCCATGTAAAGATTTATATATTGTATTTATAAAGTCATGCAGTCACTAGTTTTGCCATTTTAAAATAAAATTCATCACCTTGATTTTGTTCTTAATCATGTATTGTATATATATTATATATATTGAATTTCATTGCTGGATATTGACAATGTTTTGTTTTTTCTGAAAGGAAAATAGTTTTTAATTGTTTAAAGTAAAAAACCAGTGCTATCTTGGCTTGATATACTTCAATAACACCATGGAGGAAACACATGATGAAAGCTTTCACAAGTATGTTTCACAGCTCGGTGATATTGGCAAAAACACCAAAGGTGCCATTTCTATATATAACGAATGGAGTGAGAAGTATGATGGTGACCTTCATGCCCAAGGATATATTGCACACGAGTCACTTGTGGATTTATTCCTTAAAGTAATAGGAAGTACCTTGACTGCAGAATGTAAGGTTTTGGACATTTGTGCTGGCACTGGATGGGTTGGCGAATACTTGCGTCATAGAGGGTTCAAAGGTCAAATAGATGCTCAAGATGGCTCACCTAAAATGCTGGAAGTCGCCAAGGCAAAAGAAGGCGTTTACAGTCGAGTATATTGTCACATGATTGAAGCAGACACACACATGCCACCAGAGTTGTCAAAAGGTGATTATGACGCAATAATTGCATGCGGTTGCTTCTGGCCAGGACGAGTCGATTCGATGTCTCTCAAGCACTGTGTCAATACTGTTCGAGTTGGGGGGTTAATTTTGTTTGAATTGCGAAGAATAATATCAAAAGAAGTTTTTGATTTTAACATGGAATTTGAAAAAGAAATATTTCGTCTGGAAAATATGGGTATTTGGAAGCTTGTCGATGTGTATTACAACTCCAAATTCAAAAATGTTGATGATGAAACGGAAAAGGATGCAGTATTTGGTAGTATGCAATATTGCTTTGAAAAATTATCAGAATATACTGGTTAGATTATCACTTGATTGAAATGTAGATCGTAGATGAATCAAAAAGAGCTTTTTTTTAGTTTTGTAGACTTATCTAATAAATCACAGTCAATTTTCCGGCTTATTTAAATGTATAGGTTTGGTAGAGAGTTAGTTTTGTTGTACCACAGACATGCAAAACAAAGTAACTCCAATGGGTTTAATTAACATTTTTTTTTAATCAAAGAAAACATACAACATGATTAAAATAAACTTTCCAACATTTTCAACACAACAATGTCCCCTCATCACTCATCAGGAATAGCTTTATTTTACATCTGCAACATGAACAAAATGGGGGTGAACATTAGAAGCTCATTGCACTAAAGCAAACGATAGTTCCGAACTGAACAGCAGAACCTCAACCAGCGGCACAAGAGTAATAACAAGTAGGTCAAATAATTGTTTGAGCCACTGGTTGAGGCCGTTACGGAACTGTCGTTTGCAGTTGTTGCTGCAGTGAACTTCTAAAACTTTATGTATGTTTTCTTTGATATAAGTAAAATATGTTATACCCGTTAAAGTTACTTTGTTTTGCATGTCTAAGACTATTTATATATACATTTAATTATTATAAAACCAGTCGATGTAGTTATCCATAGTTTTCCAAGACACACCGTTGCTCAGATAATTGCATGTTTTTTAGTCCTCCATGATGTAACATCAACGTAAGATATACTGTATTTGTTTAGTAGGATATGAAACATTCAGCACGCTCATTTTTGTAATAATTTACACACTTTATTTTTCATACAAAGTAGAAAATATATGCATTGTTACGGTAATATACAGTATTGATAAAATGAAGTGTGGTGGTCAACATTTTGATGTTAGGGATAGATAGACCTTTCTACTCATCAGTTTTGTAGCGTTGGCTATCTAACCATGAATATAAATTTGATCGTTTTGTTGTGTAATATGCCATTAATTTAGTGTATAACTGTATTATGTTCGTAGAAACACAGACCGGCGCCAATTGACTGCATTACATGATATGCGTTTTATATTTTATTTTATACTTTAAAATCATTCTTTTTCAATTTTAAAAAAGATGTTATTTGGTTACTTATATGTATAAAATGTAAGTAGTAGCCAAAACGCCATGGTTAATTGATAGGCCATTTATTTAGTGGATAACTTATGCCCATTATCAGCGCCAATTTATTGCATTTAAGTAATATTCGTTTTATGTTTATATTTTTTTGTTTTGCTATCAGTTCTTTAAACGTTAAAAGAAAATGTTACTTGTTATAGTCATATAAAATGCAGCCTAAGTAGTAGCCTAAACGCCATAATTAACCTCAATGGTCATAAACTTCCTCGACTGCATTTGAACGCATTGCCCAATCAATTTGTATGGACAGGTTGCTCTCAACAAAACATTTGAGTCGTTTATAAACGATTGTTCAATTGTTATAAGCTTCAAATACGTTTTGAATTGATCGGTGTTTTTGACAAAAGTCTCAGGGTTGCCTGATATGAATAATTGTTGCCAGAAAGAAAATTTTTGGTGGGCAAAATCAACTGGTGGGGGGAAAACGTCATTCAACGTGAATTACAAAGATATTAAAACATTGTAATAGTATTAAAACATATTTTTGGGGGAGATTCGCTCCGTAGCTAAGCCCCTGAATTGTTGCAGGCGTGTAGTTACAACCTTCATTCTAATACTTTTTCTGCTTGAAAGGAAAACAGCAACTTTTATTAGACTGCATTGTTTGAATCGGTGGCTTTTCTTTCCGAACCTACGTATTTGATGGAGGAAAAGCGTAAACAAAGTTTCCACAAATATGTTTTGAAACTCGGTGAAGAAAGCAAGAATATAAAAGGCGTGATATCTACCTATAATGAATGGAGCGAGGATTACGACAACGATCTTCATTTCCAAGAGTTTAATGCGCATGAGTCGATCGCTGACTTGTTCCTCAGCAAAGTGGGAAATGACATTATGACAAAATGTAAAGTTTTGGACATTTGTGCTGGTACTGGATGGGTAGGCGAATACTTGCGTCATAGAGGGTTCAAAGGTCAAATAGATGCTCAAGATGGTTCTTCTAAAATGTTGGAAGTCGCCAAAACAAAAGAAGGTGTTTACAGTCAATTTTTTTGTCATATAATTGAACCAGACACATCTATGCCACCAGAGTTGTCAAAAGGCAATTATGACGTAGTAATTGCAAGTGGTTGTTTCTGGCCAGGTTGGGTTAATGCATTATCGCTGAAGCACTTCGTCAATGCTGTACGTGTTGGGGGATTACTTTTCTTTGAATTGCGAAGATTGATATCTAAAGATATTTTCGACTTTAACATGGAAGTTGAAAAAGAAATATTTCGTCTGGAAAGTTTGGGGGTATTGAAGCTAGTGGATTTGAAATTTAACCCGAAGTACAGGAAAGAAGGTGATGGTGGAATAGGTTTAATACCGGGTGGTAATGTTGATTACTGCTTTAAAAAATTAGCAGAGTATTCTGACTAATCGATATGCACTCGTAAACCTGAACATTCATTCAAGCATCTCACAAGCCGGACTGCAGCTTTAACTTCGATTTCAATGTTTAATGGTTGAATCTGAAATGAATATTCCAACAGTGAAAAAATTGTCGCCTACTTTGCTTTCTGCTGAACCGATCGTGGCTGGTGGCCACCACGGCTGCATTTGAAATGGTAAAGACGTGTGTGAAGTTGTGGGTTCGACCCCCTATTGTGAGAGCGTATGGTTGCCTCTCGACATGCCATGCGAGAATGAAAGCGGCGGTTTCAGTGATAATTAATCTTTTGCTTGTTCTTAGTGTTGTGTTTGTGCGCAAACGGGCTTGTTCTCCTTCCTTTATTTGGTCTAAGTTTTTAACGCCATGCAAATCATAAGAAACAATTGTGCACTTTTCGTTTTATTTCTTCATTTTCTCAACTCTAGTGATAAGCAAAATAAACGACCGTCCTGTAACTCAACCAAAATGAATCGTGTAACTTACAAAAAATGTGAGATCATCTGAAGACAAGCGCGAGACTAATTTAGTTTCTCGCGCGAACGCGCTAAGCCAAACGTCACATGTTAACCTACATCCATTCATGCGTTATCTTATCGTGTCATATTCTATGCGGTGTGTTGTCACAGCAGGTGACCAATGCTGAGAGCTTGAATTTTCGCCATGCAATTGAAACAATAGTACAGTAGGCTAATGTTTTTGTGATCTTTTACAATGCACATTTGGATATAGTGTTTTTTCCTTAGAAATGTCTTGATTTGGGGCCCGAGTATCCCATTGGTACCGGGCCCAAATTATCCTCTCAGTGGCCCTGCACCTACTTGTTTTGTCTGTGACCTACTATTGTTCAAATTTTATGTTTCTGTGTAGGCCTAACGGTATTTCACGTTAGGCCTGTAGCTGACTAATTACTATGCAAGCATTTTGAAATAACTTCTGTTGATGTTCTTACAAGTGCTGTGAATCTCTTTAAAGTTCTAAACTGACTAAAATTGTTTTTTTATAATAATTGAATCACTTTTAAATAAATTATTCAGAGAAATGAAATTAAAATTCTTTTGCATACTTGGCGGGTTGCGGTTTCATGTTATGTCACAATCCGACTATGTCACAATCGCTTTTTGGCTGCTACTTAGTGTGTGTGGCGTGGCCAGTTCCACCAGCGTTGATAGCTAGATCCAGGGAGGACTTTCCGGGCCTGGAACAATGCCAGGGGGCCCAAGAATTGCCAGGAATAACCAATCAAAGCTTTGTCACTCCGAGGATAAAAATTCAAAGCCAATCAATTGTGGAAACCATCCATATTCTTTGGAATATCATTGACTAATTCTGGAACTGAAAAAGCTTTGGAATGCCGATAGGTGGCAGCTTCGCAAGTTTGTCCAAGCTTTGAGCCACTGAGGCAGGACCGGTAACGGAGGCTGACATAATGATGTTTTCTCTTGTTGTTGAAGTAGGCCTATTGCTGTCTGTGCAAGAAATGCAAACAGTTCTGATAGAAAGTAGGCTAAATTAAGTGAACGTTTCGCCGTAACCAGCGTGGTCTAGAGAGCAAGGGCTAGGGAATACATTTCGATGACGTGGGTTCGATTCCCACCTCTGTCATAACTCTTTTTTTAGTAGTTACGAAACAAAGTTCAAAACACGGATAAACCCTCTGATTGAGTGCTAGAAGGGTCGCAACATGTTCTGATTGGTTGGACGATGTCATTGGGTCTTACTGAGAATTAACTTGTTAAAGTGGTTACCGAAAGAAATAAAATAGTCTACTACTGTAGGCTACAAGTGAATAAAAAAATAACAGTAACCTCTCAAGTAACTTACATGTAGCTCAGGGATATCTAGAGAAGGGCTCACAGCGATTGCCTTATTCTTATGACACTACCAGGACGGTAGTTTGTAGCGAGTTAAACATGCGGTTCTTTTCATAATTGCACAAAGTTTTGCACTGCAGCTGGTACAGTCAGCTACAGAAGAGTAGAAGACAGTTAGTAAATGTTACATAGAGCATATTTAAAGAATACTTGTTTGGAAAGACAGTTGAAAAGTTACCAAAAAGCCGTTTTACTTAACAAAGCTGTTTTTGTAGGGTAAATGTAAAGCAAGTATACGGGTAGTTGAATTAACAAGTAACCATGAGCATGCTGTGAGTATCCAGGCCTGATGCTAATAGCGCAATGCAAGTTATCATAACAAGATTTATTAAACTACTATCGGTGCCAATTGTTGTTTTACGGTAAACAGAGATTATTTACGATAAACAGAAGCCCTTCTATTGTCAGACGTTGGTTACAAGAGTAGGTGCTCACTGCCTACCTACAATCCCTCCTCGGTCTGCCTCAATCATAATTGCAATTGTTTCTTGATTTATTTATTGAGTTAGTGAGTTGGGATAAAAACTTGATTTTGTATAAACTTACATTGGCTTTAACACGACAACTTAAATCCGTGGTACACATTCATTTCTCTAGCTTGCTTTTTTCGATAATGAAATGAAAATCAACACAAAGGCAGGCAAAATTGTGTCCAGAAACAACGGCTCCCGGCACGCAGCAAAAGGCGATAATCAGTTGTGAAATCTCTTTGCCACCAGGCAAGCCACGTCACGCAGAACACAGAAACAACGCAAATTCAATGTCAACAAATTTTCATCACAATTTCAATTCTAAACAAGTTTTCATCACAATTTCAATTCTAAACAAGATTTCATCACAATTTAAATTCTAAACAAGATTTCATCACAATTTCAATTCTAAACAAGAGGGCAATTGACCCGCCGGAACATTGCGGCCCCTAATTATGGCACATAATTACAAACAAAGTTGAAGTAGAAGGGTCGATTCCCGAAATGCAATACACAGAAAGTACGTACATCAAAGCTACACAGAAACGGTGACTATCCTTTTATAGCAGTGCAAGGCACTGGGATACCCTGGCCACAATGGCCTGGCGAATACTTACACGATTAACGATTAATATCTACGTTAGTTTCATGAGACACACACAGTAGCAAACAAATCAAAGGCACTACACAGTAACTAACTAGCTACTTATGATGACGCAAATCACTGAGATCGCTGGCGAATACTTACACGATTACTATTTACATCATTTTCATGAAACACACAATAGCAAACAAATCAAATGCATTACACAGTAACTAACTAGCTACTTATAATGAGGCCGATCACTGAGATCGCTGTAGAGCAGGGGTGGGGAACCTGCGGCCCGCGGGCCGAATGCGGCCCGCGTAACTGTTCTATGTGGCCCGCGTCAAAATTTCGTAAAATTTTTTTTTTTCTTTTGCAAAAGTGAAATCATTTGAAGTTAAATTACCTGTGGAAAGTACAACTTGAAAACAATAACACCGCACATTTTCCTACCTTGCAAGAGCAAAAGCTTTCTACAACAGCCAAATATAGGCTACCCATTGCCTATGTATGTGTCAATCTTATGGAGACATTTAATGCAAGATTTTTGGACATAAAGAGTAAAGAAATGGAGTTAGATATTTTTGCCTCTCCTTTCAATGTGGTTGCAACTGATGTTCCTAGTAACTTCCAACATGAAATAGTAGAGCTCACAGAGTGACGGTACGTTGAAAGCGATGTACCAAAATATTCCACTGCTCAACTTTTATCAACGCTACATAAATGCTGATGATTTTCCAGTCATGCGGAAACATGCTTTGAAACATGTGTCTCTGTTTGGAAGCACCTACCGTTGCGAGCAGTTTTTTTCCAAATTGAATCTAACAAAAAGTCGGCTTCGCTCCAGACTGACTGATAAAAACGTGGAGATGTAGTTAAGAGTTGCAACATCTTCCGTGTCAGCAGACATCACACGACTCACCAAAAATAAAAACTTTCAGAAATCCCACTAGCTGTGAAAGTGAAATAAATCATTGTCTACTTCGCTGCATTTTTTATCTGTAAATAAAATTTCGAAATTTTAGTGGCCCGCCTGTGTTATTTCTCATTTTATGTGGCCCGCAATACTAAAAAGGTTCCCCACCCCTGCTGTAGAGCATACATTACTAGGACATGTTGTTGAGTTACGCATATTGGGGCCCTGCGGAAGACACATAGAGATACGCAGGTTAAAAACAGATTTGCGCGGTACATATCTACAATACACTACAAATTTAAATGAAAGGCAAGGGTGGTACAGATGTCTCCACGACACCCGCTAACAACCGACCAGGGCGGGGCCGGGTCCAGAACGCAGTCAAGCACCCCCCACAGGAGCAACGCACGATATATCCCTTAGGACCAGATCCACTTTGACCTCACCCGATGCCTCATCCACCACTGAGACTGCCACCCTGACGCGCCGGACAATCGGTTTTCCTTTCCTAATTGGGGGGATGATCTCATGGACTCTCCCCAGACGGTACCTCCCTCTCTTAGTTATATCTTCTGGGGAACCAACCACCACTAATTGGCCAGGCTGTAGGTTTTCCACCAAACTGGCCCACTTTTTTCTACCCTGCAGGGAAGGTAAATAGAAAGAGATCCATTTCTCCCAGAAACTGTGAGATAGAGCCAGGTTATACCTATAGTCTCTCCGTAACTCATCTCGGTCATGAGGATTTCCTACTGATGAAAATGGGCTCAAGAAGGGGTTAAGGAGTGCGGCTGGGGTGATAACAGTAGAATCCTTAGGGTCATCACAGACAGGGACTAAAGGTCTTTCGTTGACTATTCTTGTGGCACTACCCGTAAATGTAAGAAGTTCAACAAAGTTGGGTTTCCGTGATGAGTTCCCAATAACGTGGGAAAAGGCAATTTTGAATTGCTTGACCATTGCTTCCCAGGCCCCTCCCTGGGCCGGGGCATACGGAGGAATGAACTCCCAGTTAATTCCCTTTTTTCGCAAAGAAGTTTGAATTTCAGAAGACTCCAGAATTTCTGGTAGTCTTTTAGATGCCGCTTGAAATGTGGTCCCGTTATCTGAGTAGGGGAGACTCGGGTAAGTTGGCCCAGCAAAATGAAAAATCGAATTTGTGAGCTAATAACAAAACATATGTTAAAGCAAATGCTATTGAAGAGTAGAGAATTTATCACTCTAGAAGTGGACATATTCTTGCATCAAACAAACATTCTTAGGTATATAATTTTTCAAGTTTTCCGAAAAAAATAAAATGGACCATCTTGCCTTCCTGTGCGGGTAATTTGGCCCACCATGGAAGGTAAGTTGGCCACGTGGGCAACATGTCCATCTACGCCTTCTACGGTATATTAAACAGTGGAAAAGTTATCTTTCTCTCCAATTTTATTTTCTTTCTAATTATTCCTTGGTTTTATAGAGGCATACATACATGGTATGCATTCATGTATCGTTTATAATATAATCTACTATTAGGCTATAAAGCTGTATTTTACCTTATTAAACTTTTTTTACATGAGTAGCCTACACCAAATAAGCTTTCGAAAATAACAAAGGTTGTATCAAACATCATGTAGTTGGAACGGCATGCCTTTATTCCTAACGATCTGGTCACCTTAACGATACTGATAGGTAGGACCTTGTTTGCAATAGGCTACAAACCCCATTTTTGCATGGGTACCAATATCGGAACATTTTTTAATGTATCTCCGAAACGAGGTACGTTTTAGACTATCGCTTGAGAAGTGGTTGATACACATTTCCGCGATTGTGTTTTTTGATTACTTACCATTATTGTATTATTACCATATGGGTTAGCAATAAGTTGTCGCAATTCGTGGCATAAAAACGATGTTAGGAAGTGTATTATTGCTATTGATCGTTTAAAGCCGATGTGAAACCGCGATTTACTTACTTTGGATACTTGATGATAGGCTACTTCAATCTTGCAAAAATAAGTCATCGTATTAATTAGTCAATTATTATCATTCTATATAATACCTCATAAAGGCAAGTTGGCCATGGTGGCCAACGTACCCACCCACGAAATGGGCCAACTTCCCTGCATGGCAACCATATTGTAAAAATTAAAAGTTATGTCAAACTATTGAGCTTCTAACAACGGTTTCACAGTCAATATGAGCCTTAATACCCACTCTAGCGCTGCACTCACTATATAATAACCTTTCTTACATAGTAAGAAAAAACTCACTCGACATCTAAAAAATTCTAAAATCCAAAATTTTTTAAAATCTTAATTTTTCATACAAATATCGTGCTCACATGTTTATACTGCTTGCTAGAGCCTCCCAACCTGGTGATAAGGTAGTTTCAACAGCACTTTCTCAGTATGCGTACGATACGTAACAATAACTATTGTAGTTAAAAAAATATTTAGAGTGGGCCAACTTGCCTGTTGGGCCTACTTACCTGAGTCTCCCCTACATGTTACGTATAGATCCACGCAAGTCTACAAATCTGGTAAATGCTAAAACAAATTCACTGTAAGATAGTGACGTCACAAGTTCCACATGGATTGCTCTACTCGCAAGGCAGGTAAATAACAAACCCTATGCTTTCTTTTGGCTTCTTCCCTCCACAAACGTCATTGGACCAAAATAATCTACGCCACTGTTGAAGAAGGGTTTGTTATAGGCCGTGGTTCGTGGTAATGGTAGATCCGACATAAGCTGCCTGATAGGCTTTGCTTTCTCTAAGGCACATGGAGCGCAATCATGCAAATAATGTTTCACCGAGGAATTACCATTTGCAATCCAAAAACGTTGGCGAGTAGATAACAGTGTCTGTTGCACACCACAGTGATAGCTATCACAATGAGCGTCAAGGACAACTAGCCGTGTCAATGCGTGCCTCGAAGGCAAAATAAGAGGATGCTTCGCATCGACAGTTATTTCGGGAGACTTACTCAAACGACCTTCAATACGAAGTCTCCCCCGTGTGTCCACACAAGGGCGATACTTTTTTAGAGAGCCCAACTCTCTCAGGCACTGTTTATCAGCGCCAGCTTCGCTCGAAGCAAGACGTTTTGTTACCACATCGATCGACTCTGGCAGACCGTCACAACTTAACAAATCTCTATACACTACTTTCTGTACGTAGGAAACAACCCTATTTAAAGCGTCCTCTCGATAAGATGCATTTAACTTTGGTTTTACATACCCATGTTTCTTGCATTTGGATACAATGAACTCCGTGAAAGCTACAAGATAGGCGGCTCTCTTTTTCAACACGTACAGAGTAGGTGCGGTTTCGATCATCTTGCTAATGGAGCCAGTTGCATTTTCTCTTACCGTCATCTCCGGCGACAGTTCCATTTTACGAATAGCAGCATCTGCTCCATTCACCGTTGGGACCTCGCCTTCCTGCATGAGAAAAGATGGGCCGCTCAACCACATCTCTCTGGAACCTGTTTTGGTGATGGCGTTCGGTCTGGTTCCAACGTCTGCAGAGTTGAGATGTGTCGGACAGTAATGCCATTCGCTCACCTCTGACAAGAGTAAAATACGATTTAACCTACGAGTAACAAACTTGCATAATCGTAAATTAGGGTTTCTGATCCACTGAAGGACAGTATTCGAGTCACACCAGAAATGTTTTCTAAGATCAGGCAGGTGGAGTGCATTAGCTGCCTGGTTTAACAGCTCCGTAGTATTAAGCGCGGCTACAAGCTCCTTTCTGGCAATCGGCCATGCACTTTGATGCTTGAGGACAACCCTACTTTTGCCAAAAAGGAAGGATACACAAGGGACTCCGTTACACAGCCTACGTATATACACGACGGAGGAAAAGGAGTGATTGGAGGCATCACTGAATCCATGTAACTGATATACGACATCAACGTCTGCACAACACGGCTCGGTGTTTACAAAATACCATCTAGGTATAGAAAATTCTTTCAGCAAATCTAAAGAATGAAGCCACGACTTCCATTCTTTTATGTAGTCGGGTGGCACTTCGGTGTCCCAATCAAGACCTTCAATAGTTAAACGCTGCAGAATTAACCTAGCTTTCAGGAAGAATGGCGCGCCGAACCCTAATGGATCGAAATTTTGGCCAAGTTGGCTTAACATTGAGCGACGTGTGTACTTCTCCAAAGGTCGGAGAGAGCACTTAATGTATAATGAATCTGACTCAGTTTGCCACACGCAACCTAGAGTTTTTGCTACTGGTAAGTCTGTATCGTCTTTTTCCAGGTCGACATCGCGAAAGGAAGAAGCTAACATCTCCTTTTTGAAGTTGGACAAAACATCCAACGCCCCTTTGTTGGCACTCCATTTCACCAAACTAAAGCCTCGGCTATCGAACAAGTCAATGGCTTCTTTTGCAATCTCACTGACCTCATCAAGGCTATTTCCAGAGAATATCAGATCGTCCATATACACATTTTTTCGAATGGTACTCAGGGTCAGGTCACTGGCTCCAGTGGGGTTTTGTTCAATCATTTTTTGAATAGCTAAGCAGGCGATGTATGGACTGCTTTTAATTCCCCAAGGGTGTACACAAAATCTAAACGGAATTACTTTGCCCTTTTCGATATCATTATTCTCAAACCATAGCAAACGGAACAAGTCGCGTTGTTCCATTGGTAATTGAATCTGGAAGAAGCACTTGGTTAGGTCTGCCATTAGGCCAAACTTTCCCAATCTAAAGCCAGCCAGAACTTGTGTTAAAGGGTTTAATATGCCTGGGCCCGACAAAATCACATCATTAACACACCTACCCTTAAACTCAGATTTGCCGTCATATACCACTCGCTTTTTTGCTTGAGATGTCACAAAATATGGTAAGTACCACACACATGCCGATGAGTCGTCGTCTTTTACTGGCTCGATGTACTCACTGGACTGCATTTCAGTCATCGTGTCTACTAAGAATAATCGAACATCAGATTGCTTTAAAGCCTTTCGTCGTAAGCTCAGAACACGGTCAAGAGCCAAAGAGTGGTTATCCGGTAGGCCTAATTCAAAGTCGGTTTTTAACGGTACGGGCATTTCAAATCTCCCATCTTCAACTTTCATTTGCGTCTCAACAAATTTTTGTGCTATGACATCATTGCGGGACAGTTCTATCGTTTCATCTGTTAGGGTTAAATCCTTTATTACATGTTTTAAGCGACTGATTTCAATCTCCTGCGCATCAAAACTGTCAAGACTAAGTGACTCCTCAGCGACGTTACCATTAATGGCAACACGACGTACTTTAGAATTACCAGAGATCATAGAACCTCGACCTCCACTAGCCAGCCAGCCCAGTGGGGTTAAAATAGCATGGGGCTCTTCCCGAGTCATGCCAACACGTTCTTCTAATACTCGCATCAAGTAAGCATGGTCATTCCCGATTAGAATATCGACCGACATTTTGTTAGGTAACGAAATCAATTCAACATTATCGAAATGTGAAAACCTATTTAAGTCTTGATGCTGCGGCAATGTTTCGACATGGTCACTCCAAGGTGCATTTACCACTGCTTCCACATCACCATACAGTTCGTCAGTAACTAAGGATTGGATATTAAATTTAACCAGATCAGAGTGTATTTCTTGTTTGCCTGCTAGAGTGTCCATGCGGAAAGAGACATTATCCACGGCTTTTAGATACAATTCTTTAACCAATCGGCTTGAAACAAATGTGAGCTGCGAGCCTGGGTCGTGTTGACAATAAACCAGAGTGGTATCTCCATTAGATGGGTTTATGACTCGCACAGCCGTGACACGATTAAACACTGCCCTCTTATGAGCGATGCTTACACTACGATTAGTGACGGCAGGTGCCGTTCTAAGACCATTGCCATTGCCCGATGTTCCTTGAGGACTCACATAGGCGTCGTGCAGTAGATAATAGTGCTTAAATCGGAAATCTTCGCCGCAGCGGCTACAATTACATGATTGGGTGCAGTTTTTTGCTTGGTGTCCTAGACGTAGGCAGTTTAGACAACGACCAGTCGTGGCGATGACATCCCGGCGTCGCGACGGCGTCAAGTTTAGGAACTCGGGACAATTGGGTAGTCTGTGACGCTCTTGCTTATTCCTACTCTCACAATAGATACAAAGTATGTCCTTCCTCGTACCCTCAAAAGAGCGGCTACCAAACGTTTCTTCTCGGCTCCCAGAACTAGAGCCAGACCCGCGACTGCTACCTTGGGTGACATTTCTGACAGGCTGTGCTGAGGTTTGACGAATACGCATAATGTGATTATCACTCGCCGACCGTTTTGTATCTTTTCTAGCAACGACTTCCTCCATTAAGCGTATGGCGAAGTCCGTAGAGCGACACGTCTCTTCGCAATTTACGAAATCCATTAGGCTTTGGAAGCTTGGTTCCTCGGTGCTATCATATTGCTCTTTCAGATAGTACAAAAAGTCTTTCTTCGCATATCCAGGTAATCGACCTGCCAAGTCTAGTACAAAACGTCCTTCTAGCTGATGACGCTGGTTATACGCCCTAGCGAAGAGGGTACACTGAGCCAGCTCGTCTTTGAATTCCTTTATTGAGGATGATGACATCCCAGATAATTTATTGCCATGCCGTATCCGCCGAATCTCCGGTTCCGCGAGAAATCCGCCTCTAACGCCAAAGCGCTGCGACAAGCGATCCAACGACATATCGATCCTTTCCTTTTCGCTCCAACCAGAAGTATCCGATGCTAAGTTTGAAATGGTTTGCGCGGCGCTACGTACGCAGGCTGCCTGTAGCAAAGTCAGCCGATTTCCCTCAAATGGGCAACTCTCCATTAGTGATTCGATACGGTTTTTAAAAAATATAAATGGCATGTTGTTGCCGTCATAGTTGATTAATGCGGCCCTGTCATAGAAAGTGCGACAATTATGATATTTATAGAACCAGTTTTGTTGATCCTCAGCGCCTCTGTTTGCATTAAGCCCTGGCGGGGGTGTCATAGCATGTCGAGTTTCACGGCCATCATCTTTAACTAGTGGTAAATTACATCTCTCATCTTTAAGATCTTTCCTTACAGTTAAGGGGCATGTTTGTGACGGTTTCACAACCTTCTCTCTATGAAAATCACGTTGATAATCATAATGAGGTTCTCTTTCCGCGGCCCCATGGGTCCTCCCGGGCGGTTTTGCCAAAAAATTATCTTTAGTCCACGTTCTATACTTGTTTGTGAGGGCGTTTCCTGGAAAGAGCTTTCTTAGGGGAGTTTCTCTATGTGGCGGTTCCATTAAATTCTCCTGTTTAGCCTGGCTCTGTTTAGGTTGGGCATCTATGCTAGCGGCCCCATGAATGTCATGGGATCTCCCAGGCGGATTGATAATGTCAGCGTCCCACCTCTGGACCTTTTCTATCGCTGTAGGGATGTAGTCGGTGACTCCGAGACTACTGGCCGTAGGCCGTCGTTGCCCGCGCTCCGACCCTTGGTCCGATCCACATTGTGAAAACAAGTCAAGCTTACTTTGCCTTGCTCTCAGTTCGGCTGCCTTGATCTGCATTTCAATTTCGGCTCTGGCTTCGGCTTCCTCTGCTTCGGCTCTGGCTTCCTCTGCTTTGGCTTTGGCTCTGGCTTCATCTGCTTTGGCTCTGGCTTTCTCTGCTTTGGCTTTGGTCACCCGCATCTGTTTTTCCCACCGCAACTTCTCCATTTCGAGCCGGATTTCAATCTCTTCTTCTTTTGAACGGCGCGAGCGACTACTCGAGGCACTGGTGGTTGATTTTCCTTTTATTGTACCTAATTTTGTATCTACCTTGGAGATTTGCTTCTGTTTTATAGTACGTTTCAATTCCTCAATCTCTGACCTGACCTGTTCTGTAGCTTCAGATATCATAGTGCTATCCTTTAGTTTATTTGCAAGTTCTAACAGTTCTCCAAAGTTGCCCTCTAACTCCGCCATATCAACCAAGGCCCGCTCTAGCGACGCTTCATCATGTACCATGGGGAGACCTCTCCTTAATTCTCCAACCCCCTGCAGCACCTCTCTTTTTTTATGTCTGACGTCCCTGAGCACAGCTTCTGCAGTGAAATCAGCATGGGTAAAGCTGCCATGAACCCCCTGAGGATACACCTGCCCAACGCCCGGGTGTTCCGCCGCACCACCCCCAGACGCAGCGCCCCCTGTCCCACTGCCAACGGGAAACGCACGAGACACCGGATGGCCACCGTCACCTTCCATTTATCAATTTAAAAAAATTACACTACTGTATACTATAGCCTACACACACTAAAAGCGACACACGTAACGTAATGGACAGCGTAACCAACATTAATTAGGGACTTACCGCTCGCTGAGTTACGGTGACGCAAGCCTCTTGACAAACATTACAGTATTTAAAAAAAAGTTATTGTACACAATTAGGCTACAGTAGAGTTCCAGTTTACAACACAATTAAAGTATATTAAAGTCCTTTCGTTGCAGGGAGTCTTCGTTGCACTGAGTCTTTCGTTGCAAGTCTTCCTTGGTTGAAATTTAAATTTGTTATTCTTAAGTTAGTCCTTTAGTTCTTGTTCTTTCAATTCTGCCAATTTTGTTAGTTCTTTTAATTCTTTTATTTCGTTATTTAGATACTTTATGGCTCTTTACTTCAGTTGTCCAATAATCAAGTTTTTATTTTTTAGTTACAAGAGTAGGTGCTCACTGCCTACCTACAATCCCTCCTCGGTCTGCCTCAATCATAATTGCAATTGTTTCTTGATTTATTTATTGAGTTAGTGAGTTGGGATAAAAACTTGATTTTGTATAAACTTACATTGGCTTTAACACGACAACTTAAATCCGTGGTACACATTCATTTCTCTAGCTTGCTTTTTTCGATAATGAAATGAAAATCAACACAAAGGCAGGCAAAATTGTGTCCAGAAACAACGGCTCCCGGCACGCAGCAAAAGGCGATAATCAGTTGTGAAATCTCTTTGCCACCAGGCAAGCCACGTCACGCAGAACACAGAAACAACGCAAATTCAATGTCAACAAATTTTCATCACAATTTCAATTCTAAACAAGTTTTCATCACAATTTCAATTCTAAACAAGATTTCATCACAATTTAAATTCTAAACAAGATTTCATCACAATTTCAATTCTAAACAAGAGGGCAATTGACCCGCCGGAACAGACGTATTAAAAGCCTTCGTATCCCCTTCTTTAGATATCCCTGATGTAGCTCCCCACACAGTGAAATTTATAATATTTTTGACTCTTATTTATTTAAAAATAATGCATAAAAAGATATTATTAAAAGTAACTGCGGACCGTGGCCGGTGTTTTGATCTTCCCATCTTTTCAGCGAAGTAGGCTAAAATGAAAGTTGTTTTGAAGTTTTTGGATGATGGTTTCCTAAGAGTGTTTTTAATAAGACAATGAGAATTGATTCAATTTTTAATTTCTGGCTAATTTTGTCGCCAATTAGAAAGTGTGATTGTTTTGAGAAAAGTTGTGCTAAGCAATGATTGAAATTTGTTAAAAATAAAAACTTGAGAAAAAGATAGGAGTTTGTCACTAAGTTAAGACATAGCCTAACAATCATCTGAGATGGATCTAAAATACAAGAAATTAGATGCTAGTGGCACATATTAGTATTAGGATTAAAAAAAATGAAGGGGTGTAGGGCGTGGCTACCAGCAAACATCTATAGAATTGGCCCATGATAGCCTATGCAGCGCTCTGCGGCCTATGTGTTTTTCCAATGTTTTGTTACTGTCATGAAACCTGTTTAGGACATTGTGTCGCTCAGATATGTGTGACGCTATAGGGACGGTACCATACGGGACGCGCAACTCCGTTGTTCCTTCAACATTAGAAGGGTCAATTGCCAATTTGACATTTTTTACGCTTTACTGCAGGCTTGCTTTCAACTAAAAACCTCTTATTACTTCAAAACCAACTTAACTCTTCTTATATAACCCATAAAAAGTAAAATATTTTGTAAATTAGAAAAAAACGTAACCCTTCTAGTGTTGCGGATAAGTCAAAAGCGGATGAAGTTTCGCATCCCTATGATCTACAATCCCTAGTGACACTAGCTGGGAATTCAAGCTTCAAATATTTGTTCAATTTTGTGCCTTTGGGTTTTGAGACGTGGACACGTGATTAGGCATATCTGCATGCTTCTTAAGAGCTTGGAATGCCACAAATTGAGTAGCCTACATCCTTGCAACCGATAGTTTAGCACTCACATACACGTGATTTTGCGTCTCTTTAACGTCGTAGCCTATATAGGCTGCATGCCGAAGTACTCTTGCATTTCGTGATTGGTTGATTACGAGCGCCACTTCAGGCAATCTTAGCAACCTTGGAACTGTTTTTAAACCGATGCATCTAGCGTTGGCTAGGCTACACACAGAGAGAGAAAAACTGCGCAACTAATAAGAAAAGGGTTTTTTGATGAGAGGTTTTTTGATGGAGGATTTTCATCATAACGTTGCCATAAAGTTTTCATAGCATTTTTTGCCGAGTAAAGTTCTCCAGTAAAGTTTTTTGGTAGTTTTTCAGTCAACTGTCAGTCATAGCACAGTCAAATGTCAGTATGCCATTCGTTACTCAGTATGTTCTATAAGCATTCGGCATTCAGTGTTCAGTTCTCTATGTTATCAAGTATAGCTTCTTTTGGCTCGTTCTCTCAGTAGCCCAGTACGTCAAATTCATTTCTATCGATCGTTCAGTTCTTTTTTGCTGGAATCTAAGTTATGGCTCCAAATCGGTTGTGGTGATGAACCTATGATTTGGATTACGTTCTATTTGGAATCACGACGGTTGCAACCTTTTAAGTTATGTGGTGTGTGAAGAACTTACTGCTACAGTAAAATTATACGTATAACAAGGGTTGCAAATTAACAAAATAACAAAATAACAAAGGTTTTCGGTTGTCCTTATTTTTGGGTCCATGTCGATGGCAACCCTGCGTATAACCAAGAAGCCCAGACGTGTTTTCTATTCATTTCCGCCGCATTACTGCGCCCGGAATGTCGCTGTAGGTTAAGCATCCACACCTAGGTATGAGTAGATAGGCTAAACTATATGTTGTCCGCTACAGCCTACAAGAGAAGGATCTACAGTGGATAGAAACTGATATGCATAAATCAACAAGTGAATAAAAAAATAACAGTAACCTCTCAAGTAGGCCTACATGCAGCTCCACACAAAATGAAATTGTATGATTTTTGTATTTCTTTAAAAATAATGTCTAAAAAGACATCATTAAATAACTACGGACAGTGGCCAGTGTTTCAACCTTCCGATCTCTTCAGCGTAGTAAAACGAAAGTAATAAGTTGTTTTAAAGTTTTGAGATGATGGTTTCTAAGAGTAACATTTCAATCATTAGCCTACTTAGCTCAACTTTTCTCAAAAAATCACATTTTCTAATTGGGGGCAAAATTACGTTTAGCTGGTGTCCGAAATTAAAAATTATATCAATTCTCTTTGGCTTACTAAATCCACTCTTAGAAACCATCATCTAAACGCTTAAAAACAACTTTCTACTTTCATTTTACTACGCTGAAGAGATCGAAACACTTGCCACTGTCCGTAGTTACTTTTAATGATGTATTTTTAGACATTATTTTTAAAGAAATAAAAAAAAGTCATACAAATTTCACTTTGTGTGGAGCTGCATGTACTTGAGAGGTTACTGTTATTTTTTTATTCACTTGTTGATTTATGCATATCAGTTCGTATCCTCTGTAGTCTGTAGTCTGTGGATCCTTCTCTTGTATCATGGGCCAACTCTATAGATGTTTGCTGGTAGGCTACACCCCTTCATTTTCTTTGAATCTTAATAGCCTACTGTAGGTTACGTTTGAATTATTTTTGCTACTTTTCCAGGAACCTATTGTGTGGTCGTCACAGGGGTCGTCACGGACCACCAGAGGTCCGTGAACCTCAGTTTGGGAAAAAGTCTAGATCAGTGTTGTTGGATTCACCTGCTATTAGCTTTTTTTCTGCATATTTGCCATAGCGAGGCTTTTCGCTTGTTAGCAGACACTTGAACAAAATCGAACTTTGGTGAATTGATGCACTAATTGTGTCATGCATTGAGAAGCCACAGCAATATACGCTGCTTATTCGACAGAAATGTTACGTATGTATGCAAAAAGTCTAATATATCAAAGTTACAGCAGACCATACGTTGCAAGAATTTCCAATTTTAATAATTTTTGTGAAATAGGCTGCAATGTTTGGGGATTGCAGTATTGTAAAGAATCAAATTTGTTCTGCCATCAATATCGTTATGGTCAACTAGAAAAGTCTCAATTACAAGAGTTTATTGCTTATCAGATTTCAGCACTTCAGTTTTGTTGTTAATCCAAGGACGTAGCCACGGGGGCTTGGAGACAATTCGTCGCTTTACAACTTTCTTTTGCGTCCCCCTAAAAATATGTTTTAATAGGCTACTATTGCAACGTTTTAATACTATTGATGTTGGATGACGTTTATTTTTTTTCTAGCTTCGTCACTGTGTAAATCAATCAATCAAATAATGATTTTCATTATTGCATGCTGAATAAATGTCGATTGATTGCTGAATATTGTTTTATTTTTCTAGCAGAAAGGTAGTTTTCAATAGCCTACATTTTTTCTATCAAAAACTTCTTGGTTTAATATAATAAGTTAATAACGAAATGGAGGAAACACATGATGAAAGATTTTACACATATATTTTAAGGCTCCATGATATCGGCAAAGACACCAAAGGTGCCATTTCTATGTATAACGAATGGAGTGAGAAGTATGATGATGACCATCATGCCCAAGGACATATTGCACACGAGTCACTTGTGGATTTGTTCCTTAAAGTAATGGGAAGTACCTTGACTGCAGAATGTAAAGTTTTGGACATTTGCGCTGGCACTGGATGGGTTGGCGAATACTTGCGTCATAGAGGGTTCAAAGGTCAAATAGATGCTCAAGATGGCGCACCTAAAATGCTGGAAGTCGCCAAGGCAAAAAAAGGTGTTTACAGTCAATTTTTTTGCCACATAATTCAACCAGACACGTTTTTGCCACCAGAGTTGTCAAGAGGTAATTATGACGCAATCATTGCATGCGGTTGTTTCTGGCCAGGGCATGTTGAATCTTTATCACTCAAGCACTGTGTCAATGCTGTTCGAGTTGGGGGGTTAATTTTGTTTGAATTGCGAAGAACAATATCAAAAGAAGTTTTTGATTTCAACATGGAATTTGAAAAAGAAATGTTTCGTCTGGAAAGAATGGGATTTTGGAAGCTTGTCGATGTTTGTTACAACACCAAGACCAAAAAAGTTGACGAAAAGGATGCGGTGTTTGGTGGTATGCTATATTGCTTTAAAAAATTATCAGAATATTATCAGAATACTGGTTAGATTACCACTTAATTGAAATGCTGATGAATTAGAAAGATCTCTTTCCTGTTGCACCGACAAATCATATTAATCATGCACTCAATATGCCAAGATACTTTGCACATTTACTTTAGTTAACAAATCATTTTATGAAACTTTTCAAGAGACATAGCCACATATATATTGTGTTCTCTCCGTGATGTAGCCTCAATATCATTGGATGATATATCATCTGTTTTGTACGGTGGTGGAAACAATGCACATCTGCGAGGCAAAGGACAATGCTCTACAAAGCCTTACTAAAACTGTTACGCGTAGGTACCGTACATAATAATAACAGGCTTAAGATAAATTATATTTTTTGCTTTGTAGAATATGCAGTGTATGAATTTTTCCAAAAATAAGCTTGCTCAATATTTTACATCTGCTTCCTAAAAGATGAAATGGTAGCCTAGCAGACGCCCGGTAATGCAAAGACTCTGGTTATGCAATGAGGCTGGTGGTGTTAGAATATCCTATATTTATCAGATATTGCATCGGCTTTAAATATAACTTAAATTTTTCATTGTTTAATTGTGTAGGCATCCATTAATTTAGTGTCAACACTGAACTGTGTATGTGATTTTTCATTACCTGCACACAGATCAGCTTCAATTGATTGCCTTTAAGTGATGTGCATTTGATGTTTTTCAATATTTTGCATTACAATCAGTTTATTAAATGTTGAAGAAATTTACCTTCATGCTTGTATAAAATGTAAGAAGTCGCCGCCATGTAGGTTACGAGTTTTCGAAACTTAAAGTTTGGAACGCATTTGGGGAGATTTGGAGGTAACCTATTGATTCCAAAAATTACATTAGGTTTTGCCAGGGGTGGATTAGCAAACTGAAACGTCCTGGAAAATTAGAAACAAAAATGGCCCGCTCACAAACCATTTAGAAAAAATAGTATAACTTTATCTACAGGTTATATAATGTTCTTTTTTGTATCGGGAGTTGGAGGCAATTCGCCATTGTTCACGGTCATGATTCGCTTCCTTTTTTTATGATACTGCCCAAGTTTCAGAATTGTATAAAAGCTTTTTTGTCGTATCCAGGTTGACTCCGGTAGCTGAAGATTTAGAGTAGGCATAAGTAGACGAAGACAAAGAAGCCAATCTTCGTGTCCACCTTCAGCCATGCCTTTATGTATATTGCCAAAGGCACAGCCACATGCTCTTAAGCGGTGTCGAACCAGCGCCCCTTTGGACGTCTAAACAGGGCTCTCACCACTTTGCTAAGTAGCAAGAATTTTGGTTTTGCCGTCAAGCAAGTTTTAGTTTTGAATATGTATCCTCGGACTGAACAAGGCCTTGATAGGTTATTCCTGGCGGTTACCGAGATTGACAGAGTGAAGTTTCCGATTGTTGAAGTCTTGCTGCCGGGGAATTATTCCATTCAGTAGGTGTCGCTGAATGGAAAGCAGGCAGTCCTTAGAATGCGTTGCTCAAGCGCACAGCCGGAGAGTCGGACCAGCGCCGCATGATCTTGAAGCTTCTTCGTTCACGAAGCCACGCGCTAACCAATTGAGCTATCTGGGCCTTTAGCGCCTTTTCGAACGTCGAACCAGGGCTCTCTTAACTCGGCTATGCAGCCATATAAAAGGGTTGACCAGACATAGCATTTAAATTTTGATTTATTAAAACAATTTCATTTTCCAAGTGCAGTTCTTACAATTTCTATTCGTCATAAAATTTAATGGTTTTCATCTTTAGTTATTGAATATTTAAGATAAGAAATACTTTTTACATTTACATCAAAATTAGTTAGGCTACTATTGTTGTTTTCGACGCATTCGTAACATGTTTTGGACTCCGCTTTCCATTTAAATAATCGGGAATCCCAGCGTCAAATGTCTGTCTCGCTAAAAGGAAATCCTTTACCATATACTGCAAACCCAACTGATCTTGGAGTAAAAATTGACCGGCAGTTGACGTACAAACCCCACATCGTGTCACTCCGTGCCAAGGTTACTTCGAGAAATAACCGCTTGAGAAGCCTTGCAGGAACAGGATGGGGAGCCCGAGCATCAACCTTGCATACAAGTGCACTAGCCTTGGTCTACAGCTCAGCCGAATATGCCACAGCTGTGTGGAACCGTAGCAGACACACAAAAAAGATGGATGTATGCATTAACGACACTTTGCGCATCATCACTGGCTGTCTCCGCCCCACACCTACTGCTTATCTACCAACTTTGGCTGGCATTGCTCCTGCTTATGTCCGTAGGGAAGAAGCCTCTCACAAACTGGCTTTGCATGCAAGAATCGATCCTCAACACCTTCTCCACAGTCACTCCCAAATATATGGACCAGTCAGACCTCAACGCCTGTCATCAAGGCGCCCATTCCATCGATATGCTACACAGCTTGTGGATAAGAACTTCAGCTGCATGGAGACATGGGCCCAGGGATGGAACGAGCTGCCACATATCCCTCCCCAGTTTTCAGTTATACCTACCAGCACTCTCCATCCCTTCTGGAGCAACTCTCCATCCCATCTTATTGAAGAGGAAGCAGGTTGGCAAAGTTTTTAGTGAACTATCCTAACTAATTTTGATGAAATTCGCTCTACCTGGTTTTGAGCACTTTTTGTAGCATTAATAGCATTTGTTGTTTTACATTTTTTATATGTTATCAATTATTATGATTTGAAGCAGGTAGACTACTGAAATCTCTGAATTGTGATTGCTTTGGATTTGTACTTTGCAATTAACACATAAACATAGGCGGCTGAGTAGTGGTGAGAGCCCTGGTACGATACTCGAAAGTGAGGTAGTTCGACATTGCTCAAGACAAGAGCACGCGTGGCTGTGTCTTTGGCAGGATGCTTAAAGGCATGCCTAAAGGTGGATACAAAGATTGGCTTCCTTGCCTTCTCGTCCATTTAATTTAAATATTCCAGTAAGCTACCAGGCGTGAGCCTAGATACGACAAAAACACACATAAACACGAACAACTGGAAACGGAAGACAAGTGACAAATCGCTAAAAGATATTACTTTTTTAGTAAAAGCAATATCAAGCTTTTGCGTCGAAAATGTATGGAAATAATCACATAGACTACAGGAAATAAAAAGGACAATGCGTACCGGTTCCACTAATCAAAACAGTTAAAGTACTTTACTGGTTGGTCGCCAACCGCTGCTTTGGTATAGCCTGCATATTAATAATAACTTAACGTAGCTGTAGTTGCAACAAAATACACTTTTTGTTGTATGATTGGTCGGTTTTGAATCTTTATTCTCGGACTGACAAAGCCTTGGTAGGTTATTCCTGGTAGTTTCGCATATTTGTAGAGGAATTTGACACAGGGCGGGTTATCGAGTTTGACAGAGTAAAGTTTTCCGATTGTTGAAATTGTTGCCTGAGAGTTATTCCATTCACAAGGTGCCGTTGAATGGAGAGCAGTCCTAAAATGCGTTGCTCAAGCGCACAACGCGAGAGCCGAACCAGCGCCGCGCAATCTTGAGTCGAGCACATAACCACTGAGCTAACAGGGCGAACGTTAGAATGAGGTTGTTGTTGTATGAAGTTAGATGTATTTTGGTTGAAGTTTTAGTTTAACAGAACACTACTGTAGTGTATAACAGGAAACGTAGTCTTCGTTTCAATTTTCAGGGCATGTCACTCAGTATGGCTTATCTAGGCAAAATAAGCACTGTCGCATGCTCGTGAGCAGTGTTGAACCGGCGCTCTTTCGAGTGTCATACTAAGGCTGTTACTAATTGGCTATCTATCAATGTAGGCCTACTGTAGTTAAACAATAAAAAAGCCATTTCTACGTCGGAGAAAAAAAATACTTTATGAAGATTAAGAAAAGATTTGTAGAAATCAAAAATTATTTAAATTTTACTGTACCGTATGTTAAACTTACAGTTCTGATTTTTATGAAAATACCTACAGTCATTTTTGTAACCTACTGTATTTTGTGGCAACTTGAGCAAAAAGGTGCTCATCTTACTCCTTGTCCCTAAATGGTGAAAAACAGTGATTGTCTTACTGGCACACACCCAAAAATTCAACCGGCCCACCAAGAAATTTTCCAAGCTTAAGGTCGGAAAATCCGCCCCTGGTTGCATGTGAAATATTTAACTTTTTAAACCATTAACATTTGCTAATATTAATTGAGTAGCCTTAAGGTTATGCTGTTGAACTGGCTTCCCCATTGCTAGCTTTTCTTCTGCATGCTCGCTGATGCAAAGCTTTTCTTTTTCTTGCAGACACATGAAGAAAATCGAACTTTGATAAATGGATCCATTAATTGTAGTTCAGTTTAGTTGCTTTTATGTTTGACCATCACAACGAAAAACAATATACACCAAACATAAAAAAGGTCTAGAAAAAAGTAGAAGCGACAAAATGTGAACGTTATAAGGCGTTTGGTTGATACAGAAACAGGATGATAAATTTTAGAGAGAAATAACTATACTTGATGTAAGAAAAACTATAAAAATTTGTAGTCTATCGAAATTTTCTACTTTCCGCTAAGTTGGGTTAATTCGTTAGCGATGAAGCATTTTGAGAATACTGTTCGTACTGAGGAATCAATTTTTATCTTTGAACTGCAAAGGTTAATAACAGAAGAAATGTTCGATTTCAACATGAAAGTCGATGTTGAAATATTTCGTTTGGAAATGGCGGATGGAAGATCAAATTTAGGTTTCAGAAAGAAGTCATTGTGGGAAGCATATTGAAATCGGGCGGTTGTATAAAATATTATAAATGTGTACCGCAAGAGGATCGAAAAATCCACAACCATGGACGATGCACAAAAAAGTATTAACAACGTAATAAATAATGGACGAATAAAAATCTGAGTCTTATATTAAATTCTACTTTGTAGCAATCAATCTGCCAGGCTCCGGCTGCTTGCTTCAATGTATTTAACGTTATAACATAACAAATCCAGTAAACAAGACAAGGAATGCCACTGCAAGAATTGACCTACGTAAATTACTTGAATAAACTGCCTCTATTATTGCTATTATCAAAAAATAAAAAGTCAAACATATCCATAGAGAATCCATTTTTAAAAGTGAATTTTTTTATGATGTCAGCACACCAACAATTGGTGATGACATTCTTCCTTCGCTGTCAAAAATGCTCAAACAAAAACAAGCTTTATAAAAAATAATTAATGCCAGCAATAGCATATCTTACAAATTGGAAGATGCATTCTTTTTTCGACTCAGTGCAGATATGAAGTATTCTATCAAGGCCTATACGAATTGCAAGATTTTAAGATAAAATCTACTTTCTTTGTCCATGGATCAGTTAACACAGCGCCTACGTCAAAAAACGAAACTTTGCCAATCATTTTAGTAAGCGCTTAGATGTCTGATGCCCGTGCCACAAATCCTTGATCCTGCCAGTCTGGGACGTTTCATTCTTCCAATCTAAAGAATATTAAATACCAGTAAAAACTCTAACCAAGAGAATCTGCAATGATCTAGGGCAGGGTTGTCCAAACTTTATGGGACGCGGGACGCATTCGGCAAGGAAATTAGATCGCGGGCCGCAGTTGACATTTTTCCTCTTATACACTGTCTCACCGTACCAGATGTAAAGTAAAACACGTACATGTGTAAATGAATCTTTATATTTATCATAAAAACATATTGGGGAATAGATTAAAGAAGCTAAGATGTGAATACTACGAATAAGAGAGTTTTGGAAATTTTAAGCAACGTCAGTAGACCAGGAAACCTTATAAATAACTGACAAGTATGAATAAGAATAAACCATAAATTTATTCGTAAAAAATATTTAAGGAAGTACGTAAAACGGTACAGTTTACTTAAAATTCAGTGAGATGGGTGTGCCTGCATTTTGGAAGTCAGCTCCTTTGTGTCAATGTCAACTGAGGTTAAAGCTAAACGAAGGCAGGCTTCGAGAGATGTTTGTTTAAGTAGATTCCTCTCTTTGGATTTAATCGACTTCATTGCGGAAAATGCTGCTTCACAAAGGTAGGTACTGCCAAACATTGACAGCAAGTGCAATCCAAAACGGCGTAAATTAGGATAATGCTCTTCAGAAAGAAGAGGCCAAAATTGAGTGATTGGCAGTGTAGCTTTGCTTAATAAAAACTGGTCACTTTGCAAGTCACACAATTCAAGCTGCAAATCGTCATCGGCTTCTGATATAGTTATAGTCAGCGGAGCATTGAATACATTGAAGTTTTTTGGATTTAGCCATCAAAAGTGATACATCATAAGAAGCAATGGTTGTAGAAGACGAAGGCTTCACTAATTGAAACATGTTTTCTTGACGCTTACGCAGGTTTGATTTGAGATCATTGAGTAGGGCTGGCCGCGCCTCACCAGTGTATTTATCATAGCCAGTGACATGAAGAGTGCTGTAGTGTCGTTGTACATTGTACTCTTTCATAACAGATATCATTTCATTACAAATTAAACATAAAACTTATATGCGGATTTTTATAAATTTACCATTTTAAGGTTGTTTTTCTAGGGTCGGCTTATATGCGAGGATATACGGTAATTTTTAAAAGTTTTCTAGAAGAGGCGGCGGGCCGCATTGAAGGAGGTCGCGGGCCGCATGCGGCCCGCGGGCCAGGCTTTGGACAACCCTGATCTAGGGGGAAAATTGCTTACTACGGCAAGTTATATATCTAATAAGTGCGTTTCTTTATCCTTCAGTTTGTGCCAAAAACAGGTCATTGCATACAACCTGGGATTAATGGACTCATTTGCTTTTGGTTTTTAAATCTTTATGCTCGCTGTTATAAATAGCTCCGTGATTTGAGTATGGTTTTTAGAGTTGTGTATTTTGGGGATTACAAGGTGAGAAGTTGTAATGAAAAGTATGCCTAGGCCTATCTATGTTGAAGATGATTGTCCAGCGATAAGAAGATGAGTTCTAGCCTATCTGATATTGAACAGATTGTAAAAGTGGAAGTTGCCGATTGTACGTTGCTTTTGCAAATAATAGCGTAGAACCATATGATACTTGACTGTCCACTATTTATTCAAATGTGGGCTACTGTACTAGCTTAGACTGCGATTAATGGAGAATTCTTGTCGGTTAATGTTTTTCTAAAGAGGAAAAGAGTTAACTAAGTTGAGGGGAGAAAATAATAGAATTGAATTAAAAAAGATATATTCAAATCTTAGAAAGTAATATCTTACCAGTTTACTGTGTAGCTTCCAACATTTTTCAGAAATTCTAAAAGGTAGTTTTACAATAAAATGTTTAAAAAAGAAATGTTTGAAAAAATGTTACTTTTATGTAGTCTTATCAATACAGTATTTGAACAAAAACAATAACTACTGTTCCATCATAATCTTCTTGACTTTCGTCATCATCATGGGTCTTCATGGGCCTTCCAATCAATCTTGATGATTCGGAGTGTCTCCATCTCAGATGTATGATGTCAAACTTGTCCAAGTAAAAATGCTCTCACCAGTTGGTAGGATTGTCTGCAACTTTTCCCAAAGTGAAAGCTGCTGCCTAGGCTGATCTATTAAAACTTTTCTTTCCAAATCTATGAGGGCATTAGATTTAGAAAACACACTAGAGAAGACGGTTTTGTGAATGATACCGTATTAAATATTGTGCAAGCAAATATTACAAGCAATATCTCTTGCCTCAAGCGAGTGTCTGACTACTGAGCGTTTGACGCAAAAGATATAGTTGCCCGGCAGAAAAGCAGTTGAGAAAAATCTGATAAACCTAAGTATCAAACTGAATTAAAACCGGTATTCACATACAAGGTGTTATAATTGAGCAGTTGAGCACGCGGCTGTACACTTAATGGCATGCCAAAATAATACTGATTCAATGCGCTTCGCCGCCTTTGATCCGCCCCGTAAGCTCAGTAGTTAAGCGCCCGCCTCAAGATCAAGCGGCGTTGGTTCGGCTCTCGGGTTGTGCGCTTGAGCAACGTATTTCAGGACTGTTCTTCATTCAGCGGCAGCTAGTGGATGGAATGATTCTCCGGCAACAACACTTCAACAATCGAAAAGATCACTCTGCAGTAGTAACCAGCACTGCATCAAAAGTCTCAAGTATGCGAAACTACCAGGTATAACCTATCAAGGCGTTGTCAGTCCGAGCATAAAGATTCAAAACCAACTAAACTGATTCCCCTTAACCTCAATCTCGACTATCACTAAACAATATATTTCGGTTTGTGTTGTCAAGAGAAACCTGACATGGCTGTGAGCGCGGAACACTGTCTGCCTTGCATTCAAAAACACGGCTCTTAGTTATCATTGCTGTAGTTTTAATTCGAAGAAATCGTGTAGTTGTCATGAATTGAAATTGACGAGACATTAATTTGGTTCGCTCAACGTTCATTAACGAAGAAACAACGTGAAATAATTCGTTTGTGAACTGCGCCAAAACTGAAAATGACAGGAAAAACAGAAGTTATATTTTACAAATTTGTACAGTTGAAAGGTCAGACGAATTCTTGTACAGTACAGCAAGGCCAAAAACGTGCCAACAAACCACTTGTAACACATCTTCAGGGTTAAAGATTAGTTACAGTTGAATGTTGGCTAAACAAAAGATAATATAGATTTTATCTAAAATTTATATTTTATTATTAAGATTACATGAGAAATCATTCTCTCGTATACGCGACCATTACAGACAGGCCTTCTATAGGGGAGAGAGGGGCTAAAAGTCACACGGGTAAGTTGTCACAAGCCTAAGTTTAGCGCACCCAGTGTAATAAACTTCTTTCTGGCGTCATAAAAAGCGAGTACTACT
Source organism: Aplidium turbinatum (assembly GCF_918807975.1). Lineage (NCBI taxonomy): Eukaryota > Metazoa > Chordata > Ascidiacea > Aplousobranchia > Polyclinidae > Aplidium > Aplidium turbinatum. The sequence goes on along the minus strand of NC_137484.1, from coordinate 21,833,875 downwards.
TCCCTGGTTACACGTTGAGATCGGCCATGTTGGTTTAAGCAACAGAAGTGAACAAAGTCTAGACAACAACCTGTAGTGATTTTCTGCTTCTTGCGAAGACGAATTGCCCAAGGTAGGTATTTTGATACAACTTAAACGTTTCTGAATATATGCGGAATCTTTTTGTTTCTGTTAGTAGTGACTAATGTCAGTAATATATGGATGAACTTATCGTTTAAAATGCTGAAGCATGCTGACCAAAATTTGGAATTTAAAAACTAAAGATGCTTTGAGGTAAGTTGTCACATTGTGTGACAACTTACCCCGAGGTTGAATACTAATACTTCATTAACCATCTTGTTTCAATCAGAGTGTATTTCTGTAAATTCTGTCATAAATAAGCTAAACCTACTGTATTACCAATCATTCTTGTTTCTTTCTCATATAAAACCAGTACCCAGTGGCGCGGGAACTATTTTTCTCTAGGGGGGGCTGAAGCTGCCATTAGTGTTGTGAGCTTCTGGGAGGCTTCGCCCCCCAGACCCCCCTTGTGTAGGAGAACGTTTAAAACTGGTAGCATCTTTTATGGGTCCCTCCTGTGTGTTAAACGACGCCAAAATACACACATTGTAAGTTGTAAGAAACGAAGAACGGCAACAACAAAGCAGCTGTTCAGGAAATTAAAAAGAAAACGAACAAATTAGAAAGTGATGTGAAAACGACAGTTTGTGGAAATGAGTTCTCACACTCTTTCGAAGATTGCTTTTCGCTCAGGTCTTTCTCTAACTTATATGAACTGTGTCATGAGCTTTTGACATCGACAGTGTTCAAAATGTTTTGGTGGACATACATCAACGCAAGATGAGTACGGTAAGTCTGTATTGTGTCATTGAGCTTCTCAACTACGTTTTCAGGCGTCTTAGAGCAGAAAAAGAACTTTCTGATGATGCAGCTGAAACCGGGAGGCAAAGGCAGAGCTCCACGATTTTTCACGTTAATTCTTTGAAAAGATCAGTGTTGGAGGGTTTGGTTGCGATAGTATCTCAGCAACCTTTTGAACGGAGTTTGCGGTTTTTCCACTTATACAGCATCGCTGAGCAAGGTAAGTTCCGTTTTAGGCGATCTTTTCTGATGGCATCCGGTAAGCTGATCTCAGTATCAGATCCTTCCTCACCGTTTGCACAGCTCAAAAGGGCCTTTTCTCTGGTGGCTGCTGTAAGCAGATCCACCTGGTCGAATCTTCGATCAAGCTCAGCTTGAACAACTCAAGGGCTTTGATGTATTGCCGTTTCCACGCTCCTTCTCCTGCAGACAACAAAGCATCCGATTCCTCTGTGTTTCAAAATTTTTCTGAAGTTTTGCTCACTCGGAGATCCTTTGGCGTCTTTAGGCTATTGGCAGACGCTGGGACGTTCGCTGCTTCCACAAGCTTGGAAACGGATTCATCTTTTCTGAGATTTTTGATCCGTTCGCGGAAACTGGTAATGGATCCAAAGCTGAAGAAGCGGAGATCTTCTTGTTTGGAGCTGTCTAGCGACGGCTTCTGCAGGCTGAAAAACTTCACCTCTGCAGGTAATCGCAAAATAAAGCCGCATCGTGTGTGCTTATTTTACCAAGCTGAATAGGCTATCTTTGCACGTGCGTCTCCTTCCATTGCACTATCTTCTGTCATATCGGTCAGACATTGCAACAGGGGAGGGTAGCACTTAACCCTTTGAAGGTTGGGGGGGGGCTGTCAATTCAACTTTTTTGTATCAACAGTTGCATCTCTAAAACCACTGAGGCTGCGACTACGAGATTTCTTGACTTTTCCTAACTTTTATTCACCTCTATTGAGCTGAAATTTTGAGCAAATAAAGGTTATAAATTGAGAGATATAAGGCATTTCTCAACACATCCTCTGAAATATTTCATATTCTATTGTCCAAAATTTTCCCACCAGCTGGATGAAAGCAATTAATTTGGCCCATGTCTCGTTAATCAAATGATTTAAATTGAGATTATGTAAAAAAAAAAATAATCAGAACATTGCAATGCATGTTTTTCATTACTCTATCAAAAAATACTAAATAATTCAAACGTCGTAAGTCACATCAACATTTCAACGTATATAAGCAGTTCTAAAATTTACATTGTTTTAATTTTCGGATATGCTCTGCGTGAATAGTTTTACAAAGTGAATCCCAAATTTTGAAACCGTGCCTTAAAAAATAACAGAGATATCACTCCTAAAGCATAAGAAGAATCGACAGCCCCCCTCCCAAACTGAGCAAGACTCCAGGAGCCCAACCGCCTAATACCCTAAGGGTTAACAACACGAACGAGGGCAGAAGCACGAACGCACCAACGAGTAGGACACAAACCCAGAAAATTGCAGGCAACTTCATCGGAACCAAAAAACGACATGAATAAAGATTTACGTTTAGACGATTCACGAATTACAACTGCCTTGAACGAAGTTTAAGGCATCGGCAATAAGCCTCACCTCCTTTACAACGTCTTGCAAAATCAAATCGAGAGCATGATTACTGCAGTGAATGTATAACGATCCAAGGCATAGCCTAATGCTTTAAGTTTGGCCCGCACTCCTTTATAACAACCAGATCTCTTGCTGTTCTATGCTGTAAGTGTAAAGTGAATATTGCAGAATGATGTCCAATCAACGATGGAACGCCGTGTTAGTAGGGAGGGTGGCTGGAACCGCTACTGCGAGGTATAGTTCTCTGTGATTGACGACTCTTTATTTCGAATGATGAGCGCGATCACACGTAATAGGAACTCGATCGATTCATCGCAGCAATTATTGCTCGAATAATTTTCTGAAAATATGTTATGTACCTTAAATTATCAGAATTTTCTAGGGGGGCTGAAGCAATTATCCAAAATTACAGGGGGGGCTGAATTAGCTCTAGGGGGGGCTGAAGCCCCTTGAGCACCCCTACTTCCCGCGCCCTTGCCAGTACCGGTAGCTTATATTTTTGCAGATGCGGAACTACCAAAGGAAAACTGAACGTGGACGGTATTCGAAAGACGCGATGGAGGCTGCTGCAGAAGCGGTTGTGAATGGTGGCCTGAGCATAAGAAAATCTGCTAGCAACAATGATGTTAACTACAAAACATTAAGTCGTTATATTCCAATCTAAACCACAAGTCAAGCCTTGTTTGAAGACACACATGTGCTTTCTTCAGGCTCCGCCTCATCTACTCAAATCTTAATTCCTCCACAAACTCTACGACCATTTGGGCACCTCAAAGCAAGGAAGAAGAGCTCCAGAAAAGGAAGAAGAGAAAATCTGAGATATACTCAGACTTATCTGTTATGAAAAGGATGGCAGAAGAAAAGAACAGCAAAAGAAAAGGGAAGAAAACAGCCGCTAAAAGAGTGATAAAGTTTCAAAAGAAGACCAAGACTCCAGCACCAGAATCATCAAGTGAGGACAATGAAAGCTTAGATGAAACAACCTTGTGCGATGATACCACCGATGAAGACTCAGATGATGAAAGTTGTGTCCAGACACCACTTAGTCTTGATAACATAGATATGGACGACCACATTGTTGTGAAATTCGAAAGTGATCGAGCCACACAATATTACGTTGGAAAAGGTTTAGACTTCACCAAAGATCAGATTAGATCAAACTTCATGCGGAAAAGATGCCTTGATAAATTTGGAAACATGCAGTTTCATTTTCCTGAAATTACCTGTACTTTGCAATTAACGTATGAACGTAGGCGGTTGAGTAGTGGTGAGAACCCTGGTACGGGTACTCGAAAGGGAAGTAGCCTAGTTCGACACCGCTCAAGACAAGAGCTTTCGGCTGTGTCTTTGACAGGACACTTATAGACATGTCTGAAGGTGGACGCAAAGATTGGCTTCCTTGCCTTCTCGTCTATTTAATCTAAATATTCAAGTACCAGACGCGAGCCTGGACACGACAAAAACACACATAAACACAAGCAACTGGAAACGGAAGACAAGCGACAAATCGCTAAAAGAAGTTGCTTTTTTAGTAAAAACAATATCAAGCTTTTGCATCGAAAATTAATGGAAATAATCACATGCAGGAAATAAAAAGGACAATAGGTGCCGATAGGTCACTAATCAAAACAATTAAAGTAGGCTACTTTACTGGTTGGTCTCCAACCGCTGCTCAGGTATAGCCTACTTACTAATAATAACCTAGCGTAGCTGTAGTTGCAGCAAAATACACTTTTTTTGGTTGTATAATTATTGGTTGGTTTTGGTATTGAATCTTTATCCTCGAACTGACCAAGCCTTGGTCGGTTATTCCTGGTAGTTTTGCATATTTGTAAAGGCTTTTGACGCAGGGCGGGTTACCGAGGTTGACAGAGTGAAGTTTCCGATTGTTGAAATTGTTGCCTAAGAATTATTTAGTTCACTATAGGTGCCGTTGAATGGAGAGCAGTCCTGATATGCGGTACTCAAGCGCACACCCCGAGAGTCGAACCAGCGCCGCGCAATTTTGAGTAGAGCGCTTAACCACTGAGCTAACTGGGCAGACGTTAGAATGACGTTATTGTTGTATGAAGTTAGGTTTGTTTTGGTTGAAGTTTTAGTTTGAGGGAACACTGTAACAGGAAAGGAAATCTTCGTTTCAATCTTCAGGGCATTTCACTAAGTAGCTTATCTGGACAAAAGCACAGTCGCATGCTCGTGAACTGTGTTGAACCGCGCTCTTTCGAGTGTCATACTAAGGCTGTTACTAATTGGCTATCTATCAATATATCTATACCGTATCAATATCTCTATCTGTATCAATATCTATCTATTAATATTATAGAAAACCCATTCTACGTCAGAAAAAAAAGAAGACTTTTGGCTATGAAGATTAAGAAAAGATTTGTAAAAGTCAAAAATTATTTAAATTTTACTGTATGTTAAACTTACAAACCTGATTTTTATGAAAATACCTACAGTCATTTTTGTAACCGGAACCTATTTTGTGGCAACTTGAGCAAAAAGATGCTCATCTTACCCCAGTGTCCCTGAATGGTGAAAAACAGTGATTGTCCCACTGGCACACATCCAAAAATTCAGCCTGCCTACCAACAAAGTTTCCAAGCTTTAGGTCGGAAAATCCGCCCCTGGTTGCATGTGAAATATTTAACTTATCAAACCACGGACGTTCGCTAATATTAGTTGAGTAGCCCTAGGGCTATGCTCTTGAACTGGCTTCCCCAGTGCTATCTTTTCTTCTGCATGTTCGCTCAAGTAGGCTAAGGCTTTTTTCATTCTTGCAGATACTTGAATAAAATCGAACTTTGATAAAAAGATCCATTAATTGTAGTTCAGTTTAGTTGCTTTTACGTTTGACCATCACAACGAAAAACAATATACACCAAACATAAAAAAGGTCTAGAAAAAAGTAGAAGCGACAAAATGTCAACGTTATAAGGTGTTTGGTTGATACAGAAACAAGATAATAGGTTTAAAATATGGCACGGTCGCAACACCTTGCATTAATTTTGGTGTAATTGCGTTTATGTCTGAGTCTGACCACCGCAGTTTAAGCAATAGCCTACACGTCAGCATAGCAGAGGTCTAGAAACAGGCAAAGGTAAACGCGTCAAAACACAAAAGTTAAAACGTGCATTTGACCGAAATAAGACATTAAGTTAAAAATAAATTTGCACGGTTGCAACGCCTTTAGAAAAATATAAATGAAAAGGAACGCGTTGAGAAGCTGCAGCCTAGACGTTTCTTGCTCTCCAAAATTGTTACATACGGTAGTTATACAGAGTAAAGAATCAGATTTGCAGTTAGAAATATTTTTCAATCTTCTTCTTTCGTTTGAGGTTGGTTCAGATTTAAGAGAAAGTGATGGAATGTAGCTTCGTCGAGTGTTGCTGTGGCATGCATTCCATTAATTTGGTGCCTTGTAAATAAGTCATTCAAGAACGACATGGTCAGCAATTGGTTCCTCCGCGCGACATTCGCAGACCGATGAGGGATCCAAACCCTACTTGAAGGCCAACATGTTGGTATGAAAGCGGCAAACTCCTTTTCTGATTCTATTAAGTTTGACTCAAGCTGGCTTGGGCAGGTTCATAGACTACCAGAGGGGTGTGCCACCGGATGAGATATATAAATCCATAGAGTTTATTTTCGTCGGCACACCAATGTGCATTCCAAGTGTCTTCCATGTAATGTGCTGTGCTGGTGGTGTAATCGCTGAATGGTTGTAATAATTCAAAGGCAGCAGCTGGTGGTCTACAAAGGGGTGTCTTGACTTTGATCACCTGGAAGATTCCTGCGATGGAACGTTGAGTTTTGCGTACAGCAAGTGGTTAGAATCTTCTGTCTGCAGGTCAGGTGGTTATAGGCAAATTGTTCGGAAGCAATTGTTCGTAAAACAATTGTTCGTAAACTGTTCTTCGTAAAATGAAATCCGTAAAACAGTTCTTCGTAAAGCATTTCTTTGTATACATCAAATTTTAACTGCATGCACGAAAAAATGCTTTAGGAAGAATTGCTTTACAAAGAATTAATTTTACGAAGAATGGTTTTATGAACAATTGCTTACGAACAATTGCTTTACGAACAATTGCTTACGAACAATTTGTCGGACACCGTGCCAGGTGTATAACGACTCCCTTTCGGCGAAGCTCGGCAGGTTGAATACCTGCAAGGATTGGTAAGTAGCCTATAGGCCTACTCTGTTGGAGTTAGGTGCAGGCATCCAGTCAAAGTTCGCAATGCGTCGTTGATTGGCCGGTCGATGAGATAGTTGTGGGCACTGCGACCCCAGGCATGGGTGCAATATTTAGCTGAGAAGCGGACCAAAGCCAGAGTTGCAGTGCGCAAAGTGTCAGCACCTGCACCCCAAGTTGTGCCTGCCAAACGTCACAGTACAGCGACGCGACATGTCAGCTTTTTACGTAGAGACTGTAACTGGTGACGACATGTGAGTGACTTGTCGAGTGTTACCCCAAAATATGTAGGCCTAGGCTCTGGGCAAGACGGCAAAATTCTGCCGTTGATGGTTACTTTTAGGTCACGTTTTGCCTCCCTGTTGTTAAGATGAAAGACTGCCGCCACCGTTTTACTTACGCTGAGATTCAGTTTCGATTGATGAAGGTATCCTGATACAGTCGTCATGTCTTAGCTCAACGCCATTTCTAATAATTGAAAGTCTGTTGCAAAGGGCAAGATGGCCAAGTCATTAGCGTATGCATTTGTCAGATGTTGTAGATGGTAGGTCGCGCATATAAACGTTGTAAAGAAAAGGTGTCAAAACTGATCCTTGTGGCACACTGATTCTTCAATCAATGTCGAGGCAGAAAAGACTCACCCAAACAGCCACTTTATCTTTACCAGATCGGGTACGGATCTGACCCGATCTTTACCAGATCTGGACCAGATAAAGTGGCTGCCTGGGTCAGTTGCGAGAATTCGAACCTGTTACGAGTTCAGCACTTAATTTTGTATTAATCATTTAATCATAGCCTACTCTCATTGCGTAGAATAAAACATTTTGCAAGATGCAAACAAAATGTTCTCAAATTTTGTCTCTGCAAATGTATACTAAAAACCGTAACAATTTACAATTTGTACAAAAAAACTGAAAATTTCCCCCCAAATTAGCATCAGTTTTTTTAGTAGGAATGCGGCTGCACCCCCTGCACCCCCGCCTCTTACGTCTACGCATACTGTATACTGGACTTTATTGTCGCATGTTACATTAATGAGGTTTCTGCTTTATGTTGTGACATATTTTACAGTTTTTTGTCTTTCTAAAAAGAAAACAGTTTTTAAAAACATTGTTAGAATCAGGGTCATCTTTGGGTTGATATAATAACGCAATGGAGGAAACACATGATGAACGCTTTTACAAATATATTTCAAGGCTCGATGATGTCGGCAAAGACACCAAAAGTGCCATTTCTATATATAACGAATGGAGTGAGAAGTATGATGGTGACCTTCATTCCCAAGGATATATTGCACACGAGTCACTTGTGGATTTGTTCTTTAAAGTAATGGGAAGTACCTTGACTGCAGAATGTAAGGTTTTGGACATTTGTGCTGGCACTGGATGGGTTGGCGAATACTTGCGTCATAGAGGGTTCAAAGGTCAAATAGATGCTCAAGATGGCGCACCTAAAATGCTGGAAGTCGCCAAGGCAAAAAAAGGTGTTTACAGTCAATTTTTTTGCTACATGATTCAACCAGACACGTTTATGCCACCAGAGTTGTCAAGAGGGGATTATGACGCAATGATTGCATGCGGTTGCTTCTGGCCAGGGCAGGTTGAATCTTTATCACTCAAGCACTGTGTCAATACTGTACGTGTTGGGGGATTAATTTTGTTTGAATTGCCAAGATTAATATCAAAAAAAGTTTTTGATTCCAACATGGAATTTGAAAAAGAAATATTTCGTCTGGAAAATATGGGTGTTTGGAAGCTTGTCGATGTGTATTACAACTCCAAGGCCAAAAAAATTGACGATGATGCAGAAAAGGGTGCTGTGTCTGGTAACATGCAATATTGTTTTGAAAAATTATCGGAGTATGCTGGTTAGATTACGACTTGATCGAAATGCTGATAAGGGCTTTTTTGTGGTAGGTTACAAACAACTCCATTAATCACGTACTCAATTTGTCAATGTAACCAACTCTATCATATAATTATAAAACCAGTTGATGCAATTCTTTTATTAATATTTTTAAAGAAGCACCCTTCCTTAGATAGTCACATGTTTTTTTGAGTTCTCCATTTCCATGATGTAACATTAACATAAGATATATAATTTGCTTTCTAAAGCGCTGAAGACAAAGCAGTAAGAACACATCTGTGTCATGAAAATTATACTTATAGTACCATATAAAACTCACTAAAACTTTACATAGGCTACGGTAGTAATAATAGGCTTAATATAGCCTAAATTACATCTTTTCCTTTGTATAAGGTTGTACGTGGCTGATATCATACTATAAGTTATTAAAGCAATTCCCCTATGTCATATGGCAGTGAAGGTTGGACTTATAGCAGAAAAGTTTACAAAAAAATCACGCATTTCAACTCTGGTGCTACAGAAGAATACTAAAATTATCATAATATAAAAAACATATCACAAACGAAGCCGTGAGAAAAAGAATTGGAGTACAGGATAAATGGACTAACGATTTAGTAAAGAAAAAAATGAAACTTGCGGGACATGTTTTGAGAGGATCGGCAAGACAGCTACACCAAATAGTTATTGAAGGTATGGTGGAATGAAAGAGTTGCAGGAGAAGAAGGAGACGAACTTAGGGAGATGATGTGCAACACTTGTCAAGCATTAAAGAAGCAAAAAAAAATAGCGGACGGACGTGACCCGTGGAAACAAATAACAGCCAACCCTTGGCATATAACGATGAAGATGTTAACCAGTATGTAAAGTTATTTCAAAAATAAGCTTGCTCAATGCTTTATATCTACATCTTACATAAAATGATGAAATGGCAGTTGACGTCCGGTAGCATCAAGACTTTGATTATGTGATGATGTTGGTGGTGTTAGAATAGCCTCTTCTATTTGTCAGGCAGGCTATGCATCGGCTATAAATATAATTTTTCATTATTTAATTGTGTGGGATAGCCTACCATTAATTTTGTGTGAATTGTAAGCTATATGTCCATTTCCATTACCTGCCCACAGACCAGCTTCAATTGATTGCATTTAAAGTGCCTCTGACAGGAAAATAAATTCGCTAAATTTACCTAAGATACCAAAAAGACGACACTAACAAACTTTTCTGACCAGCAAATCGTAAAAAATATCACCAGGCTACTAAGTTACACGCTTGCAAACTTTCGTTGACATCGGCGAATCTGGCACTCATTCAATTGCTAAAATAAAAACGGCAACACCGCTGTGACGTCACAGTAAGCGGGAAGGATACATTCTTTCTCTGTGATGACTTGGTAAAGTATGGTACGGCTACTGCAAAATGTGAATGTGTGGGGCTCTGTTGATCTAAAGCATGTGCAAATTAAGAATTACCGAAATGAAAAAGTGAACTTATTATTACTATCAGGTTTCGATCAAATAGGTTGAGTTTACTTTTATCAAACAGCATCTCAATTCAATTGAAATTGCAGTTTCATAGGGCTACAATTTTCATACTTTTTTATTTGTCCTAATCTGGTTATAGCCATTTTCAGTGTAACAACAGTATTTCACAAACAGCACCTTTGATTTATAGTTGAAGCAATGCCTACAAATTGCTGTTTATGTGACATTGTCAGTGACAAAAACCGTGTGCTTTCTTTTCCCACTTTCCCACAAAACAAGGTACTGAGAAGAAAATGATCAAAGTTTTCTTCAAGTGTTCGAAAGTGGGATGGGCCGTACAAAACTAGTCGTATATGTTCACTTCACTGAAGATGATTTTGTTAATACCACTAAAGTAAAAATGCCTACAGGCATGTGTTGGAGTGTATACTACAAGGTGATGCTCTCGGAAGCAACAATCGGATTGTGATGCCGTCATGCATTGTTTGGCGAATCCGAAACAATTTTCCAGATCCAGATGGCCGTTACACAGGATTTCAATGGCCAACTGAAGGCACATTATGAGAGAGAACTTTTATTTATTTTTGAATAGTGATTATGAATTAAATATGAATGATGATTCGTACGATTTCTTCATTTTTCACTTAAAGTATATTTTAGGTTTTGTAGGAACGTATCCAGTACAGTTTTATTAAACTGCAAAAAACAATAAATCTTCCAAAAAAGCAACCGCTTGTACCAACTCCGACCAAACTGTGATCCACCAATTACATCTAGGAAGCGTTTGTTTCATCCGTTGCTAACGACGTCCACTTAGGATGACGTAATACCACCAAAGTCGTCCCAGAGCAGTGAAATATGGAGTTTCGCTTGTGGTGGCGCTGCGGAGCAGTCGTTTGATTAAATTACGCCCTAACCAGTCGAGCTACGAGGTTAAGATTAAAAAGTTCGCTAAGTGTAGTTCTGCGCTAGGAAATGCTTTAAAAAGTTACTATACTTGGATCCCACCTGTCAGGGGCACTTTAAGTGATGTGCATTTGATGTTTTTCTGTATTTTCCATTACAATCAGTTCATTAAATGCTGAAGAAGTTTACTTTCATGCTCGAGTAAGAAGCAACCGTTATGTGGGCTACACGACTTTTCGAAAGTTAATGGTTTGAACGCATTTGGGAGAGTTTGGGACGCTTCCGAAAATCAGATCAAGTTTTGCCCATCTGGTCAGAATTATTTGCTATATTCTTAGCTTATTAGGCCTACGTGCTTTATATATAAGAAAAGTTATAAAAATTTGCAGCCTATCGAAATTGTTTACTTTCCGCTAGGTTGGGTTAATTCATTAATTAATTATCGATGAAGCATTTTGAGAATGCTGTTCGTACTGAGGGACCAATTATCTTTGGACTGCAAAGGTTAATAACAGAAGAAAAATGTTCGATTAAAGAAGTCATTGTGAGAATCATATTGAAATCGGGCCGTAGTATAAAGTATTCTAAATGTGTACCGCGAGAGGGTCGAAAAATTCACAACCATGGACGATGCCCAAAAAAAGTATTGACAACATAATAAATAATGGACGAATAAAAATCTGAGTCTTATATTAAATTATACTTTGTAGTAATCAGTCTGTCAGGCTCCGGCTGCTTGCTTCAATGTATTTAACGTTGTAACATAACGAATCCAGTAAACAAGACAAGGAATGCCACTGCAAGAACTGACCTACGTACATTACTTGAATAAACTGCTTCTATTATTGCTATTACCAAAAAATGAAAAGTCAAACATATCCAGAGAGAATCCATTTTTAAAGTGAATTTCTTTATGATGTCAGCACACCAACAATTGGTGATAACGTTTGTCTTTCACTGTCGAAAATGCTCAAACAAAAACAAGCTTTATAAAAATAATTAATGCCAGCAATATAACATATCTTACAAATTGACAGATGCATTCTTTTTTCGACACAGTGCAGATAAGAAGCATTCTATCAAGGTCTATAAGAATTGCAAGATTTTAAGATAAAATCTACTTTCTTTGTCCATGGATCAGTTAACAAAGCGCCTACGTCAAAAAATCGAAACTTTGCCAATCATTTAGATGTCTGATGCCAGTGCCGCAAACCTTTAATCCTGCGTTTCTGGGACGTTTCATTCTTCCAATCTAAAGAATGTTAAATATCAGTAAAAACTCTGACCAAAAGAATCTGCAATGATCTAGGGGGCAAATTGCTTACTATGGCAAGTTATATATGTAATAACTGCATTTCTTTATGCTTCAGTTTGTGCCAAAACAGGTCATTGCATACAACCTGCCTAAGTCCGCATACAACATTACATGCGGACAACATGGCATACAACATTGCATAAGTCCGCCCCGATAGCTCAGTGGTTACGCGCCGGGCTCAAGATCACACGGCGCTGGTTCGACTCTCGGGGTGTGCGTTTGAGCAACGCATTTCAGGACTGCTCTCCATTCAGCGGCACCTAGTGAATGGAATAATTTCTCGGCAACAACACTTCAACAATCGGAAAAACTTCACTCTGCCAATCTCGGTAACCGGCCCTGCGTCAAGTGCCTCTACAAGTATGCGAACAAGTACCAGGAATAACCTATCAAGGCTTTGTCAGTCCGAGGATAAAGATTCAAAACCAACCAACCAACCAAACCAACCTGGGATTAATGGACTCATTTGGTTTTTAAATCATTATGCTCGCTGTTATAAACCGCTCCGTGATTTGAGTATGGCTTTTAGAGTTGTGTATTTTGGGAATTACAAGGTGAGAAGTTGTAATGAAAAGTATGCCTAGGCCTATCTATATTGAAGATGATTGTCTAGCGATACTGAAGATGAGTTCTAGCCTATGTGATATTGAACAGATTGTAAAAATGGAAGTTGCCGATTGTAAGTTGCTGTTGCAAGTAGCAGCGTAGAACCATGCAAAACTTGACTGTCCACTAGGCCTATTTATTCAAAAGTGGTCTACTAGCTTAGACTGCGATTAATGGAGAATTCTTGTCGGTTAATGTTTTTCTAAAGAGGAAAAGATATCCCTGGGGGTAAACTAAGTTGAGGGGAGAAAATAATAGGGGAAGGTGACCATAGTTGTGCAATTTTTAACATTTTAATCAAAAACTGAATCATGAGTAAAGTTAGCAAACAAACGTTATGATGTGGTTATAGTACAAGCATTTACCAACAAAAAGCACTACAAAAATAAAGTTTTGCAAATAAACTGATAGGTGCGTTTGACATTTTAAAACGGTGACTAAAGTTGCACAACTATGGTCATAGGTGTCCATAGTTGTGCATTCCGATTCCTTAATTGTGCAACTGCTTTGTGTAGGCTTGTAACTTTAATATTGCAGTAGACGTTCAAATACAAAGCGGACAGGGTCATACGCATTCAGCAGATCTTCACTTGTTTTCCTCCATGCTGTATAGAAATGGCAGTAATGGCATATTTTGCAATAGTTAGCAATGTGTCTACATACAAAAACGTCGCTGTATAGCAGATGTTTTGTTTGTTGATAAGTTACATAGATAAGAAACAAGGAAAGAATAAAATTCAAGTCTACTTGACAAACCAGCAATTAGCCTACTATTCGCAGTATTGGCACACGCCACACATACATCACAGGATCATTTGTGCATTTTTCATGGGCCCAATTTTTGCAAAGCCCTGATGAGCTTGAAGCATTCTCAAAATTACAGTAAGACCAACATTACATTTGATCCATGTCTCCAATCCCAAATACCCTTCAGAACACACCATGCACACAGGCCCGGATTTAGGGGGGCAGAGAGTGCAGGTTGTTTTTCGAGAGCGGTTGTTGTTCGAGAGCGCTCCGTTGTTGTCCGAGAGCAGGTTGTTGTTCGAGAGCGCTCCGCCCTCCCCCCCCCTTTTGAAGGCCCCCCCGACGTGGAAAAAAGGTGATTTTGTGTTGTTTTTTTTTCAGCCTCTGAAGTTTGTGCAGTGCTGGATTAATGCTACTGTAGACGTAGAGGTGTTTTTTTTGCACGGAGCACCCCGATCTAGAAGTGCCCCGGGCCCCTCATCAGCTAAATCCGGCCCTGCATGCACACATTCTCGCCCTCCATGTCACTTCTGCAGGCATTGTTGGAGGAATTGTTATTTAGAACCATTTGGCTTTCATCCTCCGAAGAGCTCAAAGAAGAAGCTTGAGGTGTTGATTTCTTATTTTTACGTCTTGATTTGCTATCTTTTTTGGACCTTCTTGAAACTCTTAATTTTCTTTTTGCCTTTCAACAATTTTTCCTTTAACAGCTATTGCTTTTCAGGAGCACTAGTAAGGATAATCGACTTTCTTCTCTTGCTTTAATTGAACTGAAGTTTGCGAGGAGGAGCTTTAGGAATTCGAAGGATAAGTGATGGAGAAATATATGTAGGCTATACACATTGGGAGGATTTTCACTGCTTTGGGGAGCTACTGGTGTGCTGAGAATATCATTGTCTCAGTGCCGAGAATTTTCAATATCAGTGCTTAGAATTTTCGTACGGTGTCCATAGTTGTGCAGAATGCTCAACTAAGGAATCACGTGCTGCACAACTATGGAATCAAGACTCCGCCATCTTGAAAGGGATTTTCTGACCACACTGCGAAACCTTTTTCCAGAAGAAGTGCAGATAATGCAAGCTCTATGCACCTTTACTGATCACAAATAAGCTCACTTTCCTAGAGAATCAACATCTACTAAAAATGACAACTTATCTGATATCTCAAAAACCAGGAAAAAATGCAACAAACTAACATTTATAGCAGCAGCTTGCATAGAGAACGCACTAGAAATCTGTTACCTATGAGAGATGAGCTCATTACTTAGAGGCATCACAGGAGTGTGGTCATGCTTGATCAACCATGCATAAAACGGCGGGAAATGGCACATGCACAACTATGGAACCTGCACAACTATGGTCACCTTCCCCTAGAATTGAATTAAAAAAAACATACTTAAATTTAAGAAAGTAATATCTTACCAGTTTATTATGTAGCTTCCAACATTTTCCAGAAATTCCAAATGGTAGGCCTAGTATTACAATAAAATGTTGTCGTTAAAGTTTTGTTTAAAAACGCGCTAAAAAAAATGTTTGAAAAAATGTTACTTTTATGTAGTCTTATCAATATTTGAACAAAAACTACTGTTCCATCATAATCTTCTTGACTTTCGTCATCATCATCATAAGTCTTCATGGGCCTTTCAATCGATCTTGATGATTCGGAGTGTCTCCATCTCTGAGATGTATGATGTCAAACAGTAAACTGTCTTGTCCAAGTAAAAATGCTCTACACCAGTTGGTAGGATTGTCTGCAACTTTTCCTTAAGTGGAAAATGCTGCCTGATCTATTAAAACGACTTTTCCTTCCAATTGCACGAGGGCATTAGAAAACACTTTGGAGAAGACGGTTTTGTGAATGATATTACATATTGTGCAAGCAATATCTCTTGCCTCAAGCGAGTGTCTGACAACTGAGCGTTTGACGCAAAAGATATAGTTGCAACTGGCAAGTAAAATCACTCAGCCATCGGTTCAGACTTTCGTGGAGAAAAATCTAATAAACTGAATTAAAACCAGGTTATAATAGAGCACGCGGCTGTATCTAGGCAAGACACTTAATGGCATGCCAAAATAATACTGATTCAATACGGTTCGCCGCCTTTTATCCGCCCCGGTAAGCTCAGTGATTAAGCGCCCGCCTTAAGATTAGCGGCGCTGGTTCGGCTCTCGGAACGTATTTCAGAACTGCTCTTCATTCAGCGGCACTTAGTGGATGGAATGATTCCCCGACAACAACATTTCAACAATCGAAAAATTCACTCTACAGTAGTAACCAGCACTGCATCAAAAGTCTCAAGTATGCGAAATTACCAGGTATTATAACCTATCAAGGCTTTGTCAGTCCGAGGATAAACATTCAAAACCAACCAATCCGATTCCCATTAACCTAAATCTCGACTATCACTAAACAATATATTTCGGTTTGTGTTGTCAAGAGAAACCTGACTTGGCTGTGACCGCGGAACAGTGTATGCCTTGCATTCAAAAACACGACGCTTAGTTATCATTGCTGTAGTTTTA
This sequence comes from Aplidium turbinatum, assembly GCF_918807975.1. Lineage (NCBI taxonomy): Eukaryota > Metazoa > Chordata > Ascidiacea > Aplousobranchia > Polyclinidae > Aplidium > Aplidium turbinatum. Next base: position 21,817,781 of record NC_137484.1, on the reverse strand, counting down.
ATTCGAACAAATCGTGTAGTTATAGTGAATTAAAATTGACGAGACATTAATTTGGTTTGTTCAACGTTCACAAACGAAAAAAAAACAACGTAAGATAACTTGTTTGTGAACTGTGCCAAAACTGAAATTGACAGGAAAAACAGAAGTTCTATTTTACAAATTTGTACAGTTGAAAGGTCAGACGAATTCTTGTACAGTACAGCAAGGCCAAAAACGTGCCAACAAACCACATGTAACACATCTTCAGGGTTAAAGACTAGTTACAGTTGAATGTTGGCTAAACAAAAGATAATATAGATTTTATCTAAAATTCTTATTTTATTGTTAAGATTACATGAGCAATCGTTTTCTCGTATACACGACCATTATACACAGGCCCTCTAAATATTTTCTACGAGTGGAAATCTCGTCACTCGTTGTTTTTGTGCTCAACGTCATAAAGACAAAACGTCACAAGCACGTGACGTCACTTGTCAGTGAAAACAAGTAACGTCAATTTTGTGCAACTTTTTAGTTTTCTTTCTAAATTTTAACAAAGCAAGTTTTTAATTTGTGCACATTCAAGTGTCAAACACGGGGCTCCCCCTAGAAGCGAACTGGACTATACAATTTGGAGTAACGTCAATTTTGTGCAACTTCTTAGTTTTCTTTCTAAATTTTAACAAAGCAAGTTTTTAATTTGTGCACAATCAAGTGTCAAACACGGGGCTCCCCCTAGAAGCGAACTGGACTATACAATTTGGACATGGTGAGGTCACATACCCAAACAACAAATCAGTCGGTTTTTACATTGATTTAACGTCTGCAGACGTTGAATCAATGTAAATAAACGAACTGAATAATTAATGCAAACGAACGCAATAAATGTGGAAAACCAAAACTCTCTCATGAAACAATAATAATCGCTTACCCGAACAGCAAAATTTACGTTGATTAAACAGCAACAGACGTTAACTTAACATTAGAACATGTTTTTGTTGCCCGGATAAGTTTTCAAAGTGAATGAACAGCAACATATCTAGATGAGAGTTTGCTATTTATCCGAATTATCCGCTATTGATGACGAAATAATGATGTCATAATTGACATGTTTATTATATCGCTTATTACTGAGTGAAAAATCAAGATGGCGTCGACGTCTTTAGATAGGCGTTAATTTAAAAACGTAACCCAAGTTTGACTTTACGTTCGACGTACTGACGCAATGACGTGGTTCCTAACAATGGCTGCCGATTATGATTTCATCCAAATACACCGTCAAGCAAAAATCATACATACTTCGGCATGGACGGTGACGCCACAAATAGCATCCTTGAGTTTTACATTGATTCAACATCTGCAGACGTTGAATCAATGTAAAAGTGACGGGTTTTACTGTCTGTGACGTTGTGACAGTATCAGATAAAATTGTTTAATCCAATGAATGATAGAAGATGTAAAATATTAGTTTATTAATTTGATATGTATTCTTAACCGTTTAACTAAAAGAACAAATAATTTTGAGACTAGGTGGTTAATTACAAACATTATATCGGTTCTACATCAGAAAACGTTATTTCAATGTAAATGGATGAGTTTTGCATTTGGGTGTCAGGCAGATGTCCTTCATCGAAAGCTAATGTTGTTTAAAGGTTAAGGTACATCACAACAACAGGAAACAGTACCAGAATTTGATTCACAAAGTTAACAAGTTTACATAAATTCAACGTCCCGCGACACAGAATCGATGTAAAATTATCAAATTTTGTAAAGCGTGTTTTATCCGCTATATGGGGTTGAAGCGGAGTTTCCAGCAAACAAAATTCATCCGTTTTACTTCAATCAATGTAAAATGGATGCATTTTGCTAGCTGGGTTGCAAAAAACACCAAAATATGACACAAAACTGTATTTACAACATGTACAAGCGTAATCATACTATTCAACACTGTTAAAATACTAGAAATTATCATCAAGGCAGCCAGCTTTGTTTTAATTTCAAGATGTGACACTGACCTGTTGACACTCAAAAACAAACATTTCGTTTTCAGTCTCAATTTTTTCAGTCTTTTAATTTTTTGATAAGATTTTTAAATGTTTTTGAAAAAAAGGCCAAGAAAGAAGATGAAATGACTGAAAGGGTTGGAATTTTTAACTCAGTTTACTATCATTTAATTGGTTTTAAATTTAAGAAAATTCAAGGTTGAAGTGAAAAAAATAAAAATCGTATCCGTGATAATCGATCCAGTTGTATGAGTAACAACTGCAAAGTTACATCCAATACTATATACAACAAAAAAGTTAACCAACAATAAACACTTGTCCGCACTGTTAAATGCATCGATTTTCAAATACTTTGAGCTTACGACATTGCCTGTAAAATAAACATTACCTACCATCCATAAACTACAGAGTCTTTGCATGTCTGTTCAAGTAGAGATCATTTCCCAGACAGCAAAATGCGCCATTTTTACATTGATCCAACGTCTGCAGATGTAAAAGTGACAGATTTTGCTGTCTGGGTTAATGAGTTGGTGGTATCACGCCCTCTCAACAGATACCACCAGAGAAGACAAAACGCAGTCGCTATAGCGAAATCAAATGCGTCGACGTTTAAACAATAAAGACTACACACAGTACACAGTAACAATGAACTGAAACATTTCAAATCAGACTTGGCTGGAGCAATTTTATCTTAAAGTTTGCATTAAAAATGACCTTTGGGTTGTTCAAACGTCATATGACACGGGAAGGGGGTCAAAGCTATCAAAGATTTGCGACAAACGTCACACGAAGGAGTAAAGTAGAGGAAGAAAACGGTCATATGATATCTGAACAGCCTTAAATGACATTGAAGTTAGCTAACCTGTAGATTGGACTTCAATTTCAAAAACGGAGCGCTCACAACATATAAATACAAAGGATGTACGGCATAGTAGAGACATTAGTATCACACAGCAAATGGTCGCTTCACTTTTACAGTTAGAACATCAGCCCCTTGTTACATGACTGGGTGGTGCAGAACTGCGATGATAAAACCGGTTGTGACAAGCCGGTACTAGAAACAAATAATCTTGGAAATCATCTACAGCTAACCTCAATCTATCTAGACCAGCGGTGTCCAAAGTGAAGCCCGCGGAAACACACCTGCGGTCCCCTTCTGGGTTTTAGAATATACAGTGTAAAAAATTAGGCCGAATTTCAAGAAAAAAAATTAGTGAAAATTTTAATGCGGCCGCCAAGACTCGCGAAAAGTGACATGTGGCAAAAAAACTTTGGGCATCCCTGGTCTAGAGTGCAACTAATGGGAAATGGAACTGAATGGTTCCCACCGCAGTTTTGTTGGAGTTTGATGAAAATCACAAATCCTTGCGATAACAACGACCAGGAGAGACAAATAAATACGTTATCCAGCGATAACTATAACTATACAATGCAACAAAAAATCTACGATTGAAAGACGCTGTTTCACTTTGCCCCGGATAAACAATCAACCTTTTCTGCTTAAAATGGTTTGGTCAAGGAGATACTGTTGCTATGATGATACCTTATAATAAGCCTTTTTCTCGACTATTGAAACAGCCCGAAAGTGTTATGTTTTATCCTAAGGTAAAAACTAGGATTACTTTAAACGGAAGAAACCAAAAGGTTATTGTCAGCACTCCAGGGCTTATTACGGAAAACGATTCTCAGAGAAATTATTCATAGTCTACATCCATTTAAAGCTAAATCAATGTAAAAGAAAGGTTCCACGTTGCTTTGTAAATTTGTAGTAACCAAAAATGACCACGACGTTTGGAAAGCTACACAGTAAACAAAATCAGGGTAAATAATGAAAAGAGAAAGGAAGTTATGTACAAATGAAATGTGTTCTAGCCCTAATCCACACATACGCTACTCCAACCAAAGCCAATTGGGATCCGCGTGTTAATAGCGGTCCATTTGACATGAAAAAATGAAGCGTGTTTTTTTTTTATCAAAAATCTCTTCGAAATGCAAACAAAAAATACTTCAAACATGTGTCTATTTACAAGGAAAATGTACAATTGGCTTCAAGCAAGCCGAATGACATCATGCTAAAGCACCATGATGACTTGTTGCGTCTGGAGTGACACAACTTCTACCAGTGTCATCACCATGACAAAGGCGTTTTGCATTATTCGTGCCGTCAGTATAAGACTACTGAAAGTACACCTCAGCCACAGGCAAACACAAAACAGTCAGAGCAAATTGGCTACACTTCAGTTTTAGTCGTTAATTTGTACTATCGCACGCCATCTTCTACGACATACCTCATGAAGACGTAGCATGTTGTTAATAATTCTCAGGCTTGTTAAACTTTAGCTGCCACAAATGCGTTTAAATTTTGAAGTAAATTGTGATGTAGAAACGTTGTGTGAAAAATTATGATCAACCCAACATACAATAACATTGAATCCACAAAAATGATCGACGTTGTAAGAGATAGGTGTAAAGTTATCGAGAATTGGCCTTTGGGGGCCGCAGGGAAAAGGACTGGTTCATGTCAGAATCAATGAGGCGCAGTTGCTGTTCGAAAGACGTCTGCATCGATTTGTCTTCTTTAATTTTGCGAAATTTGGGTCGAAACGGTACGCACCTCGCTTGTGGGGCGACCTTTGGGGTTCCGTCGTACAGGATTTTGTCGATCTCTGAAAACATAACATAGCGATGATGTGAAGATAAGTTTTGTATCCGGAGTTTGGTGAGTTCATAGCAATCATAGCTGTACAATTTTGGTAAAGAGGTCACTTTCTTCAACCACAGACATATACAACCAAGCAACCACACGGCATTTAACATAATCGATTAAACTTGAACAAAACTATAAGCTACAAACGTTTTCGGCCATACACGTATGGCCGAAAACGTTTGTAGCTTATAGTTTTGTTCAAGTTTAATCGATTATGTTAAATGCCGTGTGGTTGCTTGGTTGTATATGTCTGTAATCATAGCTGTGGAGTCAAAGTCGTTACAAAAAGGCCGACTCCAACTTGATACAAAACGATCAACAATAAATTTTTTGTTTGCAATCTTTTTTGAAAATTTTGTTTCTTGTTCTCCGTATTGCGCTCTAAAACTTTAAACAAATGAAAAAAAGTTTTTGTTCTTGTTAGTTTTCGTAAAGTCGCCGTTTCAATTTCGATCACAGCTTAAGTGAAATTAAATTAAATAAAAAATTAAACAGAACAAATTTTTTAAAAATCTGGCAACCCTAAAGCCGGAGTCGCCAGTTTTAAACCGAGGAGTAGGAGTCATATATGTTTCGCCCCACTCCACAGCCTCCTAATATCAACTTGAAGATAAGACGCTGACCTTCCTCTATGCCACGTAGCTTCGAATCACAACCAGCACATCCACTGCATTTCTTGAACGGCTTTTTGGGAGAAGACGAGAAAGAGAACTCGCAATAGCCTTCTGGGATTGGAGCGACTTCAACTAAAAAGTCAAATTACCGGTTTGGATTCTCGGATCAGTGTACTGTGTATGCGAACATTTGTGATCTTGATACAAATATACCAATGCATATTGCATAACGTACACCTCTACTCATGCACTCCAAAGTGACGAACATTACATTATGGCGGCTAAAAGATGACGATTCTTTGTCAGGATTCATAGAGCAGAAAAAAAAACATGCAGAAAAATTTAAAAAAATATGATAGAAACTGCATCGGGTTTCGCTCAATATGGAAAAGACACAGTAAAAACTTTTTATTCTTTTACAAAAAAAAATTGTCAAAAATAAAAACTTCACTTTTTCATAACTGCTCAAGCAATAATGTTAAATAGACGAGAACAAGAATTACTCACTTGTTTCAGAAACTTCGCTACCCTGCAGCGAAGAATCAATGCTGATTTCAGAGACTTCCAATTCATTATCATGAATAGGTCTGCAAGAAAATGAAATGTCATTATGGGAATCATAGACAAACAAAAAATGTTGTTCTTTCAGCTCATTACGGGACTCCTTGGCTTGATTGTGTTACATTTATTTTTACATTCTGTGAATTACATCAGTTTCACCAGGCGCCATAAGCAGTGAGCACACTGTGGGTACATCACGAGCACGCCCTCATGTATTAAGTGACAGAAAATCACTAGCGCGCTCACTGTTCATCATGGCACCAATGATGGCACAATATTCCCACATTTCAAAAATTAATAACCTTTCTTCATGTAGGTTTGCAAATGTAACAGCCTACCTGAAATGAGTGAAAGAAGTGGGTGGCACTGAAGAAACGCCATCAGCTTCCGCATGTTTCTCGCTGTAAATAACATTGACTGGCCGTATGCTGGAAATTGCCGGCCAGATGCTGTCCATTCGGCGTGCGGTTCTCCAAATGTAATTCTCTGGAATACATTCTGCCAAAGAGGAATTGCTGGTTGTGGAATCGTGTTTACTTCGGTAAGAGAGACTGGAAGTTTCCTGCAATAGTTGCCAGGATTGTTGCAGGGGGCCACCAACAAATTCCACAGGGTCACTGTGAGAAAGGAAAAATTCCACACCGGGGGTAGTGTCAGTGACGCCAAGATTTAGCTTCAAGACATCGTCGAACACTTGGTCGTCTGAATAGCTATTGACCATGTCACAGATGCTTTGCAATAATCCTGTCATGCCTTGTAAACCATCATCGTATTCATCACGTTCTTGTTCAATCACTGGAGGGGAATTACTTGATGATTCGGAAAGAACTGGCATAGCAGGTAAACGGTTATGCTCCTTTTTTGCAGCATCTGTGATAGTCCCCGGTAGACCCAGGTCTACAAACCACTGGAATTTAGCCGCTTCAAACAAAGTGCAGGTGACGTCATTAAAGCTGCTATCCCATGGTTTCGGATTCACACAGCTGGTGAAAGCAAACAAGCCATCATCACTTGACCAAGCAGACCAGGGCGACCACGGAGTTCGGTGGCATGCCAATGGTGATGAGAAAAACCACTTGTCCAATTCATCCTCGGTAGCAAGTTGCTTTGAGTTTTTTAGCCATATTTCTTTTCTTGATGAAGTAGCCTCTCGTGATGGATTCCAATGATCGATCAAGAAGGAGTGCTGTCCGCCAACGTGAGAATTTTTCCGCCCTTTGTCTTGAAAACTGCCATCAAGCATAAAACTGCCTTCGTGGGGTAGTACGGTGTCAAATGCAGTGCATTTGGGCTCATCAATAGCTGGTGTAGAGTCGATCAGGCAAAGGGGGCAGTCTGGTAAACAGCATTCCTGTTTTGAGCTTTCTGTTTGTTTATGACCAACTGTTTTGTTAGGAGAAACTTCGGAAAAAGCAGATTTACGATCAGAAATTGCAATACTTTTCAGACCTTCCCAGACTAGATCTGTGCTGTCTGTGCTATCAACATGGACAGAAGGCTTGTACAATCTTTCAAGGCGGCTTTGCGCAGGGTCGGGTGAAGTGTCCTTATCATTATCCCATAGAGCTGGAGAGGGACAGAACAACCAACTTTCAACTGACGATGGAGATGTGGCAGAGTTGTTCTTATTTTTGTGTGCGGGTTCGAATTCTAGACATCCAGACTCAGGGTCACGAAACCATTTGCTCAAAGAGACTGGGCGGTAAGGCTCTTGCGCAAAGGTATTTGGAAATAGAGTTTCTTCAGCTTGTTGCCATTGCTCATTCCATTCGCTCACTGGTGGATACTGACATAGTTGGGTAATAGGGACGGTAGAATAACTGGTTTTGAAGCTGGAGTCGTCAGACTTCAAGATTTTTCCATCTGTCAAGCAATTTTCCACGAAAGATGATTTTGGATAATTGGAAACCTGCTGTAAAGATTTACTTCCAGGTTTTCGTTTGGGTTTGGAATGCTTTCTTGTTTGACGAAAACTGTGCTCGATTGAATTCTCTTTATCGAAATCCGTTCTTTCCCTAAAATGAGATCCATTGCGATCGTGTTTACGCTTGTATCTAGAAGATGGAGACTTTTTGGAAAAATCTCGAAAAGGGTGGGTCCTTCGTTTTCCAACAGTGTGGCGAGGGGTGATCATTTTCTTGTTCTTCTCAAAGAATTTTGATTGTTGAAGAGCAGGGCTTCTGTTGCCGTCAGGAGATTGTTTGGTTTTTAGAACTTTCGCTTTCGGAGTTTTAGCTACTAAGGAGTCCAATCTAAATTCTGAGTCTTTTCTAGAAACAAAAAATAATTGTTAAACAACATTGTTAATTAATTGTTAAATAAATAACTGGTGAACAGTCTCAGGCCAATTTTTAAAACATAATTGTGTTAACTTTATGAAATGCATTTTAACAAACACAACAATCTTGCTTCCAATGTTAGTTTCATGAATCCACTTACAAGTCCAATTGAATTTCATTGAGACTTTCATGTCCAAATTTCTTTTTTCCATTCCAAACAGACGTTGTTAGGTAAGAATTTGTTTCATTTTCACCACCAACGTCATTGTCTAAGCAGGGGAAGGCGTCATGGTAACTTTCCGAGTGTTTCTTGGATGGTTTGCCTACATATCCCTCATCGGAACTGGAATCTGAAAAAAGGTGGTGACAACTGACAATAAATGTCATGCGTGCATTGGTTGATGGTGACATGGTTACAATATGCGCAACACAAAACTTATGAGGCCCAGAGACAAAAATGAAATGATGTCTTCTGCTTCAGTTTTTATAAGCAAAACTATTGCTTATAAAAAATAAAGCAGAAGACATTATTTCATAAGCAAAGCAATATTTTGCCTCGATTATTGCGGGATCCAGTGCAACTGTGCAATAACAGGTGCAGAAAACTACTAGCTTTACGACCCTATACAATACATACATTGATACTCTCATTTTGGCATGACATTTGACAATAAATGTATTTTCAAGACTCAGCTGGGTATTTTCAAGCATTGCTGTTTCATTTGTGCCAATGTTGCCAATATGTACAGTGAGCACTCACAGTACCTGTATCCTAAAATCGAAACTATCTCAAAGAAATTGCAACAAATATAAATACAGTATTTCTACCATACTAATACTGGCCTATTTTTTATAAATAAACAACTACAGTATGTTTAACAAAATCTGAAAGTCGTTAAGATGCATGCACATCGGAATCAATAAATATCACTGCAAATGAAACCAGCAAAATCAGTTACAATATGGATGACTACTGCAGACTGCATAACATTGATAGATGACTTTACATAAAACAGAGCATTCACGAGAAAAGTGTTAACAAAGAAAAAGTGTAGTCATCTTTATTATGACTTTACAACTGTGATTTATGACAAGACAAATGCTCTACCTGACAGTAAATTGCAATTGTTGAGTTTTTCATAAAGGTCATCTACTAGCAAAGTGAGATCGTGAATTGTATCTTCGGAAACATTCTCAGAAGCTGATCGAAGGCAGTTAGCTGCCATCTCTTTTTTTAGTGCAATTTTGTCAATTGTGCCAGAACTTGATCTTTTGTTGTATTTCTGTTTTGATGTCCTTTAATACAATACCGCACATCATGCAATTATAATGACACTCATGTAAACTTTAAGATTAAAATTATAACTTAGAAACGATTCATGTCACAGGTTGGTCATAAAACTATAATGTATGACAAAACATCCATTAAAGTGACAAATATCACATATTTAGCACAGTTTTAGCTCAACCCAGCCAAAACGAATAACATTACATCATACACTAGGTTTGCAGAAGAAACTAGCTACAGACGCAACTTTGCATACACGACTACACGTTACATTTTTCTCTGGTTTGCACAATATAATTTGAAAAATTACTCATCCACAAAAATAAGGATTTCTTACGCAGTAATTTCAGTGCTTGATTTTGCGACTTATTATATTAGTTTAAAAGAGTACTTCGTACTGAAAATACACAAACCAATACAGGTAGGTATATAAGTTTTTAAGGAATGCAGCTTACACACAAGTAGCTACTAAAAATAAAATATATATAGAATAGATCTGATGAAGGTGAAAAGTTTCAAATCTTACATTTTCTTTGATCCAGGTGGAAGTTTAGCAAATATGTGGGCTTCCTTTTTGGCTAATTGTAGATCAGTTGTATAACGAGAATTTAAAAACAAACCGAGAATGTATCGAGTATAAATTACAGCATCAATTCCCCGTCGTTCCAACTCTAATGAAAGCCATGACTGAACAGAGTCAATCGGAGCTTGAGACATAGTTCCTGCAAAAAAGTAATTGAAAAAAAAGCATGCTACACAAAATTTTAGATTGAAAGTAGAGACAGTATATTTCTGACATGACCAGATTGACCAAACAATCCAAACATATTATCCATTTGATATAGTGACTATTCTTTACAATTTGATTTTTTTTTGTAAAAGTACGGCTCTACACTCTACAGCACAGCAAACATTTTACCAACTAATTAGAAAACATTAACAGTCATAGCATACATAGCATAGTTTGATACAACCATCATATATGTAAGAACAAGTTAATTACAATATGAAGTTAAGTTTTTAAACTAATATGTACAATTAATTTTAACGTAAAGACAAGAAACAAATGCATCAGTAATATGGCAACATGACTAAATTACTTCTTCAAGTTAACAGAACCACTTACTTATAAGTAGGCAAGGTAAAAGCAAAGTCAGGCAATAATCATGGGTCCGTTCACTAGAAGGTCTAGAGTGCCCCACGTAGCTAATTTCTCAGCAACATTGAAGACTCGAGTAGGCAAGAGCATGATGCTCATCGCAAATAAATACAATGTAAACAAATTTATTCCATCACACTTATTCCAGCTCAACACAACAACACTATGACAAGTGTAACTTTTCAAAGCTGAATAAAACAATAGTGACAGGTTTTATGCCTTTGATTCAAAGTCTAAAAAACATCAGTTTGACACAGCTCAAAAGCGTGTTTTACTAAATTGATTTAAATCCAAAAAGGCTCATTCAATGTTGATGCACTTTTTTGCTGCTTCCAGCTGTCTATGTGCAGCATTTTTAATTTTACTTCATGTTGTCACAATGAGTACGGTATCAAAAATATAGACTTGTCTCATCAAGGCGCAACCGTTTGCTCACTGGTGTGGACGCTATGGTGCAGACAGGTTGCGTTGGGGCTTGGCAGGAAGTGCTGTCTGTAAGTGTGGTGAAATGCAGATGGCAGACCACATACCATAATATTCAACCGGGTCAACCTCTACTTTTTTCGCTAAAAATCAGTTTCATTTTTATTTTATTAAACAATTATCGCTGCGGCAAAATTATTGCCGATGTAGATTACGAATTGTGAAATGCCAATGCGGAATATTGCTGATACAAGTTTTACAAAAAGTCTGAGCGTTGACCTATAAAAATTCCAAGACTAGCTGTACACTTAGCCCACTTGGGAAGCAATGTATTTAAATACATCTGCAAATGGCTTTGTTTGCGTTGTTCTTACCAGGTGCAACCTAGTTCGTACCCTGAACAGTTTGTACCCTCAGTTCGTACCCTGAAAACATCGAGAGAAAAAATTCAAAAAAGCCAAAGTTGCTGTTTGGAGTTTCCGCAAACAAACAAACTGAAAAGGTCGATAGAAAAAAAAATAGAACAAAGCCGAAGTCGCTGATCGCAGTTTCTGTTTTTCCGCAGTTTCCGCAAACATTTTAAAATTTCCGGTAATGATCCTAACAGTTTGCCGAAGTTGCTGATCGCAGTTTTCACAAACATTTTAAAAGGGTGGGTTAGGAAAAGATCAAGAGAAAAAATTAAAAAAAGCCAAAGTTGCTGATTGCAGTTTCCGCAAACATTTTAAAAGGGTTAGGGTTAGGAAAAGGGGTCTGCTACTATTCGGCGAGTCCGATTCGGCTAATCCGATTCGGCGAGTTCCTTATTTGGTGAGAGCCTTTTTTGGCGAGTGCCCTATTTGTCGAGTTTTTGAAATTTTATTTTTGAAAGGGAATTATTGGGTACCGTAGCCTAATTATAATTGCCGTTTTTACATCGTTAAACGTTGAAATCGTGCAGAAAGGAATAAAAATAAAATGTTTGAACTATTAAATTAAAATTTGTTATGTCAGTTCAGTTGTTTTTATTTTTGATCATGATATCAAAACCAATACACCTCAACATAACAAAGGTGTAGAAAAAGGAAGAACCGACAAAACGCGAACGTTAAAACGTGCTTGTGACCAAAGTAAGTTATTGAGTTGAAATAAATTTGGCACGGTTGCAACACCTTCAGAAAAATTTAAGAAATGAAGGAAAAATAAAAAAAAGAAATTGTTACAAAAAAAAATCATGTTTAATGTCTATAAGTTAGTACTTTTGAATAGTTAAAATGTTTAGTTTGGATCAACAAATGTGTGGCCTACAGCTTGGATTGAAAGGAAATTATCAGGTACCGTAGCCTAGTTCGGAATGGCCCGTTTCGGTGAGTCCGATTCCCTATTCGGTGATTTTTTGAATTTTCTTTTTAAATTATGGGGTACTGTAGCCTAATTATCATTGCCGTTTTAGGGTTAGGGGTCAGGAGTTAGGAACTCACCGAATTGGACTCACCGAATAGTAGCAGACCCAGCCTAGTTATCCCAACCAGCAAAAACTGCCGTCTTATATCATTTTAACGTCGCTAAACGTTGAAATCGTGTAGAAAAGAGAACTTTGCTGACTAGGATACGTTGAAACAAGAACCCATTTAGCCTAACAGTTCATTTGTACATTGATTCAACGTCTAAAAACATTATCTTAAAAATGCATAATCTTAAAAATGCAACGTATCGAAGGGCTTCTGTGAATGTTTCTCAGTTTCAACGTATCCTAGTCATCAAAGTTCTCTTTTCTACACGATTTCAACGTTAAAACGATAGGCCACACATTTGGTTAGCCTTTTCATTCTGTTACTACAATGTAAAAATGAACTGTTAGGCTAACTGGGTTCTTGGAACAAATTTTTGCTGGTAGGGATAACTAGTCTACGGTACCCAATAATTTCCTTTCAATCCAAGCTGTAGGCCACACATTTGTTGATCCAAACTAATCATTTTAACTATTAAAAAGTACTAACTTATAGATATAAACATAATTTTTTTTTTGTAACGTTTTATTTTTTTATTTTCCCTTCATATCTTAAATTTTTCTGAAGGTGTTGCGACCGTGCCAAATTTCTTTCAACTCAATAACTTACTTCGGTCACAAGCACGTTTTAACGTTCGCGTTTTGTCGCTTCTACCTTAAAAACAACTGAACGGACATGACGAATTCAATCACGTTTTAGCGTTCGCGTATTAACGCTTCTACCTTTGCTATGTTGACGTGTATTGTTTTTGATATGATGGTGAGAAATAAAAACAACTGAACTGACAAATTTTAATTTTATAGTTCAAACATTTTATTTTTATTCCCTTCTGCATGTTCAGCGACGTTAAAACGATGTGAAGACAGGTACCCGATAATTCCTACTACGGTACCCAATAATTCCCTTTCAAAAATAAAATTTCAAAAACTTGCCGAATAGGGCACTCGCCGAAAAAGGCTCTCGCTGAATAGGACACTCGCCGAATCGGATTAGCCGAATCGGACTCACCGAAACGGGCCAGTCCATAGGAAAAGATTGAGAGAAAAAATTCAAAAAAGCCGAAGTCGCTGATCGGAGTTTCCGCAAATAAACAAACTGAAAAGATCGAGAGAAAAAATTAGAACAAAGCCGAAGTTGCTGATCGCAGTTTCTGTTTTTCCGCAGTTTCCGCAAACATTTTAAAATTTCCAGTAATGATCCCAAGAGTTTGCCGAAGAGTTTTGCTGTGCTGTTTCCACAAACATTTAAAAAAAGGTTAGGGTTTAGGTTGAGATCGGAGTTTCCGCACACACTTTAAAATTTCCGGTAATGATCCTGAAAGTTTTTGTTTGTTTGCGGAAACTATGATCAGCGACTTCAGCTTTGTGCTATTTTTTCTCTCTCAATCTTTTCAGAGGGAAAATTTTAAAATGTTTGCGGAAACTGCAATCAGCGACTTCGGCTTTTTTTAATTTTTTCTCTTGATTTTTTCAGGGTACGACAAACTAGGTTGCATCCAGAGATGTATGTATATGCGGCAAATTCTACGCCGCAGACTTGCGGCATAGACTTTTTGTTTAAGCTAACGGCCACATTTTTTTGGATAGTTGTCGCTTGAGGTTACGCCGTAAAGTTTTCGTGGTTTTTTTAGCGCATAGCGTCAACGCATACTTTTTAATGTATTTTTTTCGCTACAACACGCTAATACCTTCCAGCGCTGCAGTTGAAAGAATGTTTTCAATGGGCAAAGACATATTGAAACCAAAATACAGCAAAATGTCAGATGAACACTTTCAGATGCTTGTGTTTTTTTGTGGAAATTCAAAATAAAACTTGTTTGTTTCGAGTGGTTTATACCGTGTGAATGTTTGGCACCTAGCAAACAAAATGAGTTTACGCTAGTGTATGCGCTGACGCCGCCAACTTTTTTTACAAGTTACGTTGACGTATACGGCGTATGGTTTTTCGAACGTTGGCATTTATGCTGACAAACAAAATGAGTTTATGCTAGTGTATGCGCTGACGCCGCCAACTTTTTATACAAGTTACGTTGACGCATACGGCGTATGGTTTTTTGAACGTTGGCATAAGCTCTGATAGGCCTTGCTTAATCACAGAAAAAATAAAGGGGATTAGAGGCCTACACCGTAAATATAGCCATTCCATACAAAAAAGGAAGTGGCTATTTTTCCACACTTAATGCCATGATTACAATCAGGTGCTGCCAGAGTTAGGATTAAAGTTAGGAAAGGTTAAGGTAAGGGTTAGAGTTAGGAATAAGATTAGGGTTTTGATCTTTGCCCGGGACTAAAAAAAATTTCCAAAATACAAGTTTTTCTTTTCAACAGCATTAAACTTTTCTCAAATTAGGGCAGAAGTCTTTATCTGGAAACACAATTGAGGCTATTATTACACTATATAGTGTAAATATAGCCACAGCCGACAAAAAAGTTTCTGCGGCACTCTTATTACACATATGCATCAGTTGCATCACCTTGTTGACGACTTCATAGCACGAAAAACTTTACTTTAAAGTTTAAAAAATGTGTTTAAGGTAAAATTGTAATAGCACAATTTACACACTTCACATTGTATTTTTTGATCGATTTCAATCTAAGACATCACGGCGTTTTTGACGAGGGAAGAAACTTCTGGGTGCAACCTAGTTTGTACCCTGAAAAGATCGAGAGAAAAAATTCAAAAAAGCCGAAGTTGCTGTTTGGAGTTTCCGCAAACAAACTGAAAAGATCGATAAAAAAATAAAACAAAGCCGAAGTTGCTGATCGTAGTTTCCGTTTTTCCGCAAACATTTTAAAATTTCCGGTACTGTAATGATCCCAAGAGTTTGCCGAAGTCGCTGATCGCAGTTTCCGCAAACATTTTCAAAGGGTTAGGGTTGAGATCGGAGTTTTTGCAAACATTTTAAAATTTCCGGTAATGATCCTGAGAGTTTTTGTCTGTTTGCGAAAACTACGATCAGCGCCTTCGGCTTTGTTTAATTTTTTCTCTCTATCTTTTCAGGGTACGAACTGTTCAGGGTACAAACTAGGTTGCATCCGAAACTTGTACATTAGCTCTAAAACAAGCTTCTTTGATTTTGCCTATTTACTAAAACTGGGCAGAGTTGCCAGATTGGGCTACTTATCGCGAATTGGGCTACTTTTAATTCGCTTCGCGACTTGAATTTGAAGGTTTGCGATTTTTTGAAATTTGCGACTTTTTGGGCTACTTTTTACTTCCCAATGCCTAACAAAGATGAAAGTGGAAAGAATCACAAAATAATCGACTTGCATCACATCTCTCACTTTGGAGCGTTTTTACGTTTTTTCTCTTCTGTCTTATTTTGGTAAAAATGGCGTGATGACCCCTTCCATGTGTACTGTTCCTAGCCAATGAGCGAGTAGCGTCTTGCTGAGTTTTACCCAGTTGGCCTTGGCCGAGTCGAACTCGAGTATTGGCTATTGTCGCCTCACTATCAGCATCTAGATATATGCGTTTGTTGTAATAAGGCAGAAGTTTCCCAGGGGGTTTTGTAAGTAGTTGCTATTGATAGATTAGACTTAGAGTGTGAATTTTGTGATAGACTTATTTTTTGTGGTTAAGATTTGGGTTTAAGTTTGAATTAGTAAACTTTAAACAAGATATGTACGGTATTGTTTAATTAGACAAAGACTAGAGGTGTAATGGGTAGTAATGTAGCAAATCTTACTAGCCCAATGGAGGCTAGCTGTGACAGTCTTTTAATATTTTAAGTCAGCAACAATGGTAGCACAATAAAGTTAATTGAGTGACGTTAAAACCAATTTTGTGACCAGTTTTCCTCTGGTTAGCGCTACCAACTAAACTCTTCTAGTTGCTATTGATAGATTAGACTTAGAGTGTGAATTTTGTGATAGACTTATTTTTTGTGGTTAAGATTTGGGTTTAAGTTTGAATTAGTAAACTTTAAACAAGATATGTACGGTATTGTTTAATTAGACAAAGACTAGAGGTGTAATGGGTAGTAATGTAGCAAATCTTACTAGCCCAATGGAGGCTAGCTGTGACAGTCTTTTAATATTTTAAGTCAGCAACAATGGTAGCACAATAAAGTTAATTGAGTGACGTTAAAACCAATTTTGTGACCAGTTTTCCTCTGGTTAGCGCTACCAACTAAACTCTTCTCGTTAATCTTTGTTGTGCTACCATCATTGCTCACTTTCTTCTGTGTTTTAAACCTTACAATATATATCCATTTTCAACTTGCCATGAACAAAACTGTCTAGATCACATATACTGGTATTCATAGAGATATTTGATAGTAATGAATATTTCAATGAGCACAATTATGCAGCACTACCTAGATATGAATGCATAAATAACTCTTAACTCCGTGAGGTTTGTCATTGCCATGTGGGTATTGTAAGATGGATGCAACCTAGTTCGTACCCTGAACAGTTCGGACCCTCAGTTTGTACCCTAAAAAGATCGAAAGAAAAAATTAAAAAAAGCGGAAGTCGCTGATCGCAGTTTCCGCAAACATTTTAAAATTTTCCCCCTGAAAAGATCGAGAGAAAGATAGCACAAGGCCGAAGTCGCTGATCGCAGTTTCCGCTAACCTTAACCATAGGCTAATCTATGCTCTAACCCTAACCCTCGCTGATCGCAGTTTCCGCAAACATTTTCCGTAGATTCCGCTAACCGCAGTTTCCGCTAACCTTTACCCTAACTCTAACCATAGAATAATCTATGCTCTAACCCTAACCCTCGCTGATCGCAGTTTCCGAAAACATTTTTCCGCAGTTTCCGCTAACCTTTACCCTAACCCTAACTATAGAGCAATCTATGCTCTAACCCTAACACTCGCTTATCGCAGTTTCCGCTAACCTTTACCCTAACTATAGAGCAATCTATGCTCTAACCCTAACCCTCGCTGATCGCAGTTTCCGCAAACATTTTTCAGCAGTTTTGCTAACCGCAGTTTCGGCTAACCCTAACTCTAATCATCGAGTAATCTATGCTCTGCTCTAACCCTCGCTGATCGCAGTTTCCGCAAATATTTTTCCGCAGTTCCGCGGTTTCCGCTAACCCTAACCCTCGAGTTTGTTTGCGGAAACTCCGATCAGCGACTTCGGCTTTGTGCTATTAAACTGCGATTAGCGACTTCGGCTTTTTTTAATTTTTTCTCTCGATCTTTTCAGGGTACGAACTGAGGGTCCGAACTGTTCAGGGTACGAACTAGGTTGCACCCTTGTAAGATTTATGTTGACATTTTTGTGTTATATATCATACATCACTTAGTGGTATTGTAAAACAATCAATAGACTTTTTTTTTTTAGTACTCGTATAGGTTTCATTAAAACAATTAACAGTATTGGTGTTCATTTCTTGGTCTGTTGGTGTAAGCATTATTTTGCATATATTTCTGCTCTTGTATAATATCAAGTTCTTGTGATCTTTCCGATTACTGACTGTCAATACTGTAGCCTATAATCTTTTTTCTGTTTAGGTAATTTAAGGTTGTACAGTTTAATTGTACAGTAGGAACTGATATACAATGCAATATCTTACAATTGGGACATGTTGGAAAATTATGCAACATACCGTACAAAATACAGTTTTCTTTGAAAGAAAAACATCGCGCAGAAATTGGGCTACTTTCAAATCCATTTTGCTACTTTTTATAAAAAAAATCTGGCAAGCCTGAAACTGGGAAGCATGCTGCATTACAGTATAACTGCACATACATTTTTCTTGATCACACGTATATTTTTCAGTCCCCAATGAGATTGCGTGCATGATTGTGCAAGTGCGCAATAAGAGCGTTATACTGTAGATTTAAAAAAATGCATGTAACGGCTATATGTATGATGCTGTAGATATAGCCACTTCCTAAAATCTAATTGTTAAAGTTGTTAGAACTTGCTGGAATTTGAGAATTTTGAAAGGAGGAAGTGACCTCGTCAGCTGTATGAAGTTAGACATGTATGAAGTTTTTACTCATTCAGTTATTTTTTGTCATCAATAGCGTCCAGGACAAAAAAGATAACACTAACATGATAATGGGGATGCCGCAACCCTCAGTAACTGAAACGTTACCGGATTAAAACTGATCTATACACATTACACACACACAAAGGGCCTACACTACAGGAATAAAACTAACCTTGAGTGCAGAGATAATGTAGGCCTACCGGTAGTTCATGGAAACTTTGCCTCTACTTACTTTATATTATATTATCAGTCTATCACAATAAAATAAGCCTAAATCTAACGATAACTCAAAACAATTCTTCTAAAATGTAAAATTGCACCTCTCCTTCACAACTTTTTGTACATAAAAAAAATGCCTTACGAAAATACTGAATCTAAGACTACCACAGCTGTAACATAAACATTCTATTTCCGGTGGCCTATGGTAAGAAATCCTTACAATGCATGTTTCTTAGCATAGAAATTACATAACACTTTTCCCGTGACAGGTAGTCTTGATTCCCTAAAAAACAATTTGGAAGCGGACTATCACTTTGTTTGTGGATGAACTTGGCCTACACTGCCAAGGATAAATCAACACATTTGATTTTCTCGCGCTTTCAGATAACAGTTCCGTTGTGTAGTAACAAAAAACTTGAAAAAGGTCACTTGCTACTCGCTGTAGCGAACATAGGAGTCAATGACGTAACTTTCCCTCGTGACAAACACGAAACCAAAAATTGCGCAATCTCTTGCCTCCATGAGTAGGCAAGTAATCAACAACAACAGAAACACGCAATATCACTATTCAGTAAAGATTTGACCCACTGTACAATGTCATGAAAGTTATTCAAACAAGTTTACTTTTTGGCAGTTGTTAGAAAGATGTCTCATATAATTCTTACAAATGACGTAGGCTAAAAGCTGGCAAGTTTCAATCACGTAGCGAGGCAAAAGGCTTCCACATTTTTGAAATTGTGAATAAATGATGTTGCCAAATTGAATAACTACCAACAGTTTTTGAATAGACTACAAATAAGTAACTGTCTACGACAGGGGTCACCAACCTTTTTTGCATGCGGGCCACGTTGGCACTAAGGAGAGCTGTGGCGGGCCGCACTAATAAAATGTTAGGTAGGTTGACTCTTATGCTAGAAAAGAACGCATTTTGTACCCAGATTGGCTTCCTTGCCTTCCCGTCCACTTAATCCAAATCTTCAACTACCAGGTGTAAACCTGGATACGACAAACAAAAAAATCAGAATATTCATCGCCAAGCAAGAGTGGAGTTGTCACTTCGCTTCACAAAAGATATTTTGCAATTAGCAGTTTCAGTAAACAAGGAAATGTTTGACACATCGCAATATAGGCAACAATAGTGACCTGCAAACATATCAGCAAAAAATAGGCTCCAATAACAGGGAAAAATAAACCAGGCAACCATGAAACAAACGCTTGTGGAAATCACCCAAAAATTGTAATTCTATCGTAATTCTTGAACAGTCTTCCCTCTAAAAAAGCAATGAGCTGGTTTTCATCCTTTTTGTGAGAGTCTATAAAACCGTCTTTCTTTGAATTTTGACAATTGTCACTTGCGGTGTTTATCAGCGTGGCAAGAATTGTTGATTAACAACATTTTGCAGGACTTGCTTCGGCAGTACATATACTAAAATTGGAACGATACAGAGATGATTAGCATGGCCCCTGCGCAAGGATAACACGCAAAATCGTGAAGCGTTCCATATAAAAAAAACATTTTGCAGTTCTAAGCTAAATATTTTCATAATACAATCAGAAAAAGTCTTTAAATTCATACGGTAGGCTATATAATATTTTGCCAATTCATTATAAATTGAGTTGGCACACCGACCTAATTTTCCAACAAAAACTGGCATAAAGAGAACACTGCTCGTGAAACACAATAACGGTGAAACCCACACTAGTGTTTACATGACATTTGCAAACTTAAAATATGCAACCCTATTTTATTTATTATTATGATTTATTTGCATCAGGCACTAAACAGACAGGCCCATATTCATAAACACAACACAAGTCACAGAACACACAAGGTTACATATATAAGCAAAACCTATGCGTACATAGTAGGGACGGTACATTACGGGACGCGCAACTCCGTTGTTCCTTCAACATTAGAAGGGTCAATTGTCAATTTGACATTTTTTTACGCTTTACTGCAGGCTTGCTTTCTACTAAAAACCTTAAATTACTTTAAAACCAACTTAACTCTTCTTATATAGGCTAACCCATAAAAAGTAAAATATTTTGTAAATTAGAAAAAAACGTAACCCTTCTAGTGTTGCGGATAAGCCAAAAGCGGATGAAGTTTCGCATCGCTATGATCTACAATCCCTAGTACATAGTCACGTTATAGTGAGACGCATAGTCAGAAGAAGCATAACACTCTGAGGTAAAAACTGCAACTAACCACTTGTTAGATGAGACCTGACAGCGGTTGACAAAATTAAATATACGATTTCGGAATAGGGCATGAAACGTAGGAATATGATGGTACGTCTGAATACTACTAATGCTAACACGCCTCGGTAATTTATGCAATGTTCGAAATGCATTATTGTAAGCCACACACAATTTATTCATACTTGAGGATAAATATCTGGCCCACAGTTGACTGGAGTACATAGGTAAACAAAACGTGCGAAATAGTAGCCTACATTCATTACAGCGGAAGAGCAGTTAGAAAAGCGTGAACGTAGCATGTTCGCTGTACAATATAAAGCTCTAACTTGGCGGCCCTATGCTCACAGACAATTTCGAAATTCGAAAACAGACATTTTAATCAACCACTGGAACAGTGTGGCTGGACATCGCATTGGAATAACTTTAAGCAACCCCCACCTAGAACTATAATCTGATTGGTATAGGTCGGTGGAAGGTGGAATCGTATGCAAAGCAAAAATATGCTTCCCGGAAAGTATTTTTTGCCTTCGTGCTCTTTAACTCCTCAAGAAAAGTATTTTTGGTTATACTTGTACGCTGATACCTTCCGCGGGCCGCAGCGATACAGCGTGGCGGGCCGCATGCGGCCCGCGGGCCGCCATTTGGTGACCCCTGGTCTACGAGATTCATAAACAGCTGTGGCCTGTGAAGCATCGAATCATATGTAAAGCAATGCAAAAAAACAAACACCGTAACGCTTTGAACCTCATGCACTTTGTTTGTATTTATCTCCCGACTTTTCTGTTTGACATAATTCCTCTCAATTAAATTTATTTTTCTTTGTCAGAATACAAAAGAAATTATATTGCGGAAAAGAAATAGAGTAACAAAACCAACAAAAGGTGGCAAAACCTTAATGGTTTAGGACGTACATGAAAAGATCTTGTGCATCGATAAGAATAGTTAGCAGTGCCGGATTAAGGGTCTGCAGGCCTGTAGGCACATTTTATAAGTGGCCCGAAAATCAGGGTTGCCAACTAAAAAATTTGAATTATCAGTGTTACCAAATCATTGTCACAAAGATCGTTGTTGCAACTATAACCAGTGATGTACGCGTACACAAAGAATATTGACGCCGTCAGCGTAAACGCAAACGTTCAAAAAACCATACGCCGTATGCGTCAACGTAACTTGTAAAAAAAGTTGGCGGCGTCAGCGCATACACTAGCGCAGCGTTTCTCAAAGTGGGCGAAATCGCCCCCTGAGGGCGATTTCGAGCGCCAGGGGGGCGAAAAAATCAAAGGGGGCGATCGGGGGACGAAAACACTCGAAGGGGGCGAATTTATCAAACCACCAATAACAGTCCAACGCGCAAACCATTTACTGCAAATGGATGAATCCAACTTGACCGACAATTTATCCCTGCTGCTGCTTGGATATGTGCGTTTTGTTCATAATATGAGAATATACAGAAATGATTTTACGCTCAGTCTTCCTACAGATATTCGGGCATCAAGCATCTTTAATGCAGTGAAAAACTTCTACGAAGAGAAGGGGATTCCACTGATGAATATTCTACAATGCGCTACTGATGGTGCTCAGGCAATGGTTGCAAAGCATCGAGGGTTCATTGCGCTGATGAAAAGAGCAATTCCTGGACTTATTGCAATACATTCGAGTAATGGGTAGTACCAAATTTAAGTCATAAATAGAGTAGACAACCGGAAACAGACATTGCAGTCGGCTGCAGCGTGGGTCAGGTGTACGTCGGAAGGCGTAGACCGATGCATAGGGCTCAAGCCCGCTTTCCCACAATGCAAGATAAAGATAATAAAAACAAACAAACAAACATTGTGTAATTTACCATCAGCATTTGGTTGCCCGTAATCTCAGTCCCGAACTGCATGAATCACTGAATATTGTGATCAAATGCGTCAACAAGATAAAAGCGCAGGTCAAAATGTCTTAACTCAGTTTCCCAATTTGAGCGAGAGTGTTATTACAGAAGAACAACGGCAAAAATACTGGTCACATTTAGACATGCTTCATAAAGACATGAAACTTTGTTTTGCAGGTTTCGTGGACCTCCATGTTCCAAACTGGGTGGTACTGGTACAACCATTTTCTACCGAACCTACAGACGTAGGCTACTATAGAAGTGGAGCTTCAAAAGAAGTTCATTGATATGCAAACAGATGATGAATCAAGAGTGAAATTCAGAAATGATCGATACGATTTGTTTTGGTGCCAGGTTGCTGGCAAATATGGGCTTCTCTATAGGCTAAAGAAGCTAGAATGTGGATTTTGTCGTTTCCTACATCATATGGTTGAAAAGGGGTTTTCGGCTGTGACATCGATGCTTTCAAAGCAAAGGAATCGCTTGCTAGTTCATAAATGTGATGATCTTCGACTCTATCTTGCGAAGATGTCGCCAAACATTTCAAAACTTTGTAAAAGTCGCCAAGCTCATCCATCCCATTGAACATTATCACGTTACTGTCAATTTCGTTGATTAAATTCCCAAAACTAAATTTGTCTATCACTCTATTATCAATGTTTATTTTACTTGACAGAATTAGGGGGCAGAATTTTATTTCAATAACGAAAAGGGGGCGATGGACTAAAAAAGTTTGAGAAACACTGCACCAATCCCTGCACTGCACTAGCGTAAACTCATTTTGTTTGCTAGGTGCCAAACATTCACACGGTATAAACCACTCGAAACAAACAAGTTTTATTTTGAATTTTCACGAATTAACACAAGCATCTGAAAGTGTTCATCTGACATTTTGCTGCGTTTTGGTTTCAATATGTCTTTGCCCATTGAAAACATTCTTTCAACTGCAGCGCTGGAAGGTATTGGCGTGTTGTAGCGAAAAAAAAAACATTAAAAAGTATGCATTGACGCTATGCGCTAAAAAACACGAAAACTTTACGGCGTAGCCTCAAGTGACAACTATTCAAAAAAAGTCTATAGGCTACACCGCAAGTCTACGGCATAGAATTTGCGCGTATACGTACATCCCTGACTATAACACAGGGTACCGTCTACCGTGCAAAAACTTGGTCATATATGCCTAACTAAATAGCAACTTTGCCAGTTTTTGCGATTGAAAACGCGTTAACTAGTTTTTGGAGGTCAATCTTACGGAGTAGATCGTTTTCAATACACAGAAGTGCCAGTGTATCAAGACGTTGTTGACACTTTGTTGATGTGTCAACATTGTGAAAAACAGAGCTAGAAATAAATACTTATTAGTTTAGAAAATAATTATTTTGAAAACATGACTAAATTTCCATTGGTTTTAAAGTGGCCTGGATTTTTGACTGGCCTGTAGGCACGTGCCTACTTTGCCTAATGGTTAATCCGGCACTGATAGTTAGGCCAGGGATATCTATAACTAGTTATAGATATTTCAAGGGCCGTTGACAGGGTTTTTCGGGCCCGGTACCAATTTATTTTCGAGCCCCCTTCATCAACAATGTTATGAATATAAAGGTTGTGTACAAACTTATATTGATGTGCTGTTAAAATGAGAATGACACTTATGCCGTTCAAAGTAGAAAATTAAGAAAAATATCATTTATATATGTGGCGCCCGACAGCTAATTTTCTCTGACGCAACGCGCGTCACTGTGACGTCATGTCGAAATCCAGAATCTTCCTTTCCGATCAACAAATACCGCATACTTTCGAAATGCAGTCTTGTAATCAATCTTTGCATTGTGCCTGAATCGCAGTAGGCTACCACTGTATTTCATCGACTAGTGAATCCACCGTTTAGATCAGGGGTCACCAACTGGCGGCCCGCGGGACGCATGCGGCCCACCACGCTGTAATGTGCGGCCCGCGAAAGGTATCAGCATACAAGTAGGCTATAACCAAAAAAACTTTTCTTGAGGAATTAAAGAGCATGAAGGCAAAAAATACTTTCCCGGAAGCATATTTTCGCTTTGCATACGATTCCGCCGACCGACCAATCAGATTGTAGTTCTAGGTGGGGAACGCTTAAAGTTATTCCAATGCGATGTCCACTGTCCAGCCACACTGTCCTAGTGGTTGATTAAAACGTATATTTTCGAATTTGTCTATGAGCATAGGGTTGCTTATTTTAAGTAATTTGTAAATGTCATGTAAACATAGTGTGCGTTTCACCGTTAATATTGTGTTTCATGAGCATTGAGCAAATCCCTTTATGCAAGTTTTTGTTGGCAAAATAGGTCGGTGTGCCAACTGAATTTATAATAAATTGGCAAAATATTATATATAAACTTAAAGACTTTTTTTGGTTGTAATACGAAAATATTTAGCTTTGTAGGATTGCAAAATGTTGTTAATCAACAATTCTTGCCATGCTGATAAGCACCTTAAGTGACAGTTGTCTAATAATCGAAGAAAGACGGTTTTAGAGAGAACACTGTTCATGAGTTACCGAAAGAAACGTTTTTTTTGGTGATTACCACAAGCGTTTGTTTCATGGTGCTTGGTTTCTTTCTCCCTGTTATTGGAGCCTATTTTTCGCTGATATGTTTGCAGGTCACTATTGTTGCCTGTATTGCGATGTGTCAAACATTTCCTTGTTTACTGAACCTGTTAATTGCAAGATATCTTTTGTGAAGCGAAGTGACAACACCACTCTTGCTTGGCGATGAATATTCTAATGAAACCGCTATAGCCTCGTTACAATTGCGCAAAACAAGTGGCCTCGTTTATTAGATATTGTTAAAGAAAGTCAAGAGTGTCGACTAATTTTGTTGCTGCGGTAATCTAAGATAAATATTAAGAACATGTCACGCTGGATACTGGGTACGAAATGCGTTCTTTCTAGCATAAGAGTCAACCTACCTAAAATTTTATTAGTGCGGCCCGCCACAGCTCTCTTTAGTGCTAAAGTGGCCCGCATGTAAAAAAGGTTGGTGACCCCTGGTTTAGATGATCGCATGTAGAATTGGCAATGGCTGTGGATGCGCCTCTCCAATTTAAACTAGAGTTCCTTTTAAGAAACTGCAACTATGATCCTTCACTTACTTACTATACCTTACTATACTATTCGAGAAGTCGTAGACGCCGTTTCCTTTACCCAAAGTTGAAGTTCTTTTTGTTATCATGGAGTTTCTAATGTAGCCTATAGTACGCCAGCATGCTAGTATTTCAGTAGCGGGATTGTTAATAGTTCGGTGTTCTCTATTGTGCTATGTTTGGATTTCTGTTCTTCTGAAACTAGCAGTCAAGTTAATAAACAACGCAGTCTTAAAGGATTTTATCTTGTGGTCAAGTACTATTCGGTCAACTAGTCAATAAAATAGGCAGTGAAGAAGACTATCGTGTCCTGGTCATTCCTCGCCAGTTCTGATCTCGGTTCTGCCCAGGAATGTCGCTGTCAGCACGGACGGCTGCATATGAGCGCGCGTGCTAACTACCGCGTTAGGCTACAATATTACTATATTCTCAAAGGCATGTTGGCGCTGTTGGTAGCCTGTAATGCAGTAGCTTGCTCTTGTTTGTAGTGTCAGTCTTGTCAGATGTAGAGCTTTTTGTTATTCTGTGCTCGATCAAACCCGATATGCCAAAGCATGGTCGTTTAACAAACCTTGCATAATCTTAAAATTTCTCCAACAGCAAAACTTACTATTTCTATCTAGCGGTTGCTTTTTTAAACTTTTATTTGTCACATGGCGCTAGAGTATCACTTCCCGATTCCATTGATGTTTTACTTGTCATTCTAGGTTCACCAGAAGAGAACTTACAGCAAAGTTAGTGCAGACGGCCAGAAAGTTTTCAATTTGATTTGGGAAAGGTTTTTGGCCTCAGTCAAACATTTGCTGATTGCTGAAATCTGAAAAGCGGTTTTGGTCTAATTTTTGTGCAGAAATAGGGATAGCAATCTTCTTACCTGTGCCATTTCAGTTTTTGAGTCTTACTTTTTCGTTTGAGCTTCTGGGGCCGATATTTTACTGTTTTACCATTTCGATGCACTTCGAGAATGCTATGAAGAGCAGCCAATTTTTGATTTCATCATTCAAGACACGCCGTTTACCTTGGTTTTGTTTGGACACGTTTACCTTGGTTTTGTTGGTTTGGTTTTGAATCTTTAGCCTATCCTCGGACTGACAAGGCCTTGATAGGTTATTTCTGGTAGTTTCGCATACTTGTAGCCACTAGCGTACGCAGGGGGGGCATTGGGCCATGCCCCCCCCCCCTTAAAATTGTTTTAGTAGTTAACGACGTAGATTAAGGCATTTAATATGTTTTGGATTGCACTGTCAAAGCAATTAACAATGTTGTTTTATAGACTAAGCCAATACGAAATACATGGCCCAATCTACCTACCCCACCCCAGGTATGCCAATGTAGCATAGTGTTCTGTAAGCCTGTTATGGTGAGAAGGAAATGGATAAAGTCTAAACTAAAACCATACTGGGATATCATGAAGACGTCTGGGATATCAATGGCCAGTGGCGTAGCCAGGGGGGGTTTGGGGATTACAACTCCCCTTTTGGCACGCCTGTGACGTCACGATATTGGGAATGATGCTTTCAGTCTAAAAAAATTGCCTAATTTTAAACAAAACTGCATTAAAAGAGCGAGTTTTGCCAATACCAAACATCTCAGCCAGGAATTAGCAACAAGAAAACATAGAGACTTAATTAGCTTTATTTCCAAAAAATGCCGAAGAAAACAGGATCTTATCCTTTTGCTATGCCACCTGACAGCACCATTTTACAGGAATATTCATATAGGCCTACTCACATTTTTGTTAAAAATGCTCTCAGAATGCACCAATTTCAAAGTAATTTTTCAAAAATTTCTGGGGGAGGCCACCCAGACCCCCGGCCGCTGGGTGTCGTCTTAGGCGAAAACGCAGTCGGGCTTCACCCGCCGGACGTCAAACCCCCCCTTTCAAAATTCCTGGCTACGCTACTGTCAATGCCCCCCCCCCCCCCTTGAGAAAATCCTGCGTACGCCACTGCTTGTAGCTATAAAGGCTCTTAATTGGCGCAGGACTGGTTACCGAGATTGACAGAGTGAAGTTTCCGATTGTTGAAAGCATGGGCTCCGTTAGAGGGAGGCCGCGGGGGGTGATTACCCCCCACCAATCAGAGTGGGGGTAACCAATGCAAAATTACCCCCCCCCCCCACTAATGTAGAGACAAAAATTTAATTTTTGATATATTTTTTACTTTTGTGTTTGATTTTCATGTTTTTGTTTTGTTGCACAACTTTTGAGGTTTTTGCTTGAAAACTCCGACTCGCAAGACAATGCCAAACCACAGTCATCATCGTTGATCATCACACATCGTTCCCGCCCCTGCTTAAATTACCCCCCCCACCACTCTCACGAAGTGTCCGGAGCCCCTGGTTGAAAGGTAGGCACTTTAACGTATTACACTTTCCCAATGCAGTAACGCAATCATGCGTGACATATGACATCACTGATGTTTGAAACCACCTGATTGCAGCCAAAGATTCTCTTTGTTCTCACTTCAGTTAAAGAAAAAATAAAGGCAGGAAGTGGGAATCAAATCCAAGTAATCGAAATGACTAGCCTATATCTCTTGCCCAAACTCCAATTTACTAGGCTACGCTGGTGACGGCGATTCGTTCACTTGGTTTAGCTTGTATCAAAAAGCTTTCGAAAAGAACGCTCACAATATCACGTGCTGAGCTACATGACTGCAATCAGATGATTGTGTTATTGCTTTGGGAAAGTGTACGGTAATACGTTAAAGTATTACACGCCTGCCCTTTTTGAAATGTTGTTGCTTGGGAATTATTCCATCCACTAGTTGCTGCTGAATAGAGAGCAGTCCTCAGAATGTGTTGCTCAAGCGCACACCCTGAGAGTCGAAGCAGCACCGCTTCGTCTTGAAGCTTCTTCGTTCATGAAGTCACGCGCTAACCTACTGAACTATCGGGGCCGACCTTCCATTCAGTCAGGAAGGTTACCGTTAAAGACAATGCAATAATCAACTTGTTGATCCAGATTTCGTCTACAGCCGGTGGTTGAAGATTTAGATTAAGGGAACGTTCAAATATTACGTAACGCTTTTTTTCCGAATTTTTGACCCCCCCTTCCCATGTAACGCCAACGCAACGTTTTTTCAACCCCTCCCTCCCCCGATGTGACGCTAACGTAACGCTTTGCATAAACCCCCCCTTCCTCCTCGAAGGCGTTACGTAATATTTGAACGTTCCCTAAGTGGTTGATTGGTTTTGAATCTTTATCCTCGGACTGAAAAAGCTTTGATAGGTTATTTCTGGTTGTTTCGCATACTTGTAGAGGCTTTTACGCAGGGCCGGTTACCGAGATTGGCAGAGTGAAGTTTTCCGATTGTTGTCGGGGAATTATTTCATCCATTCGGTGCCGCTGAATGGAGAACAGTCCTTAGAATGAGTTGCTCAAGCACACACCCCGAGAGTCGAACCAACGCAGCTTGATCTTGAAGCTTCTTTGTTCACGAAGTCCGCCCGTTAGCTCAGTGGTTACGCGCCTGGCTCAAAAAGACTTCATACGCTGTGGAGCCCTTACTTGTTTGCAGTAGCGTAGCCAGGAATTTTGAAAGGGGGGGGGGGTTGACGACCCAGCGGCGGGGGGGTCTGGGGGGCCTCCCCCAGAAAATTTTGAAAAATTACTTTGAATTTGGTGCATTCTGAGAGCATTTTCAACAAAAATGTGGTCACGAATATTCCTGTAAAATGGGTCTCTACGTTTTCTTGTTGCTAATTCCTGGCTGAGATGTTTGGTATTGGCAAAACTTGCTCTTTTAATGCAATTTGTTTAAAATTAGGCAATTTTTTTAGGCTGAAAGCATCATTCTCAATATCGTGACGTCACACGTGTGCCAAAGGGGGGGGTTGTAACCCCCAAAACCCTCCCCTTGGCTACGCCACTGCTTGTTTGTTCACATGGTTTTGTTCATGCAAGATAGGCCCATTGTGGACTGGAAAACTTTGGCCACAATTTTGGAACAACGTTCAGATTGCATACAATTCAAGGATACCAGACTAGTGACGATATCAATTACATACTTGTTTAGATATCCCTGATACAATCTTTTTATCTTCTTCCCAGATCACGGGTTCTCAACCGAAGTTAAATGTATTAAAGACAAAGTGACAAGGCTAAATAATAAAAGTCCTAAGTACGATTTGAAAAAGCTAATAAATGTTAAATAATCTTCAGACTGGCAGAAAAGGCAAAAGTGCAAAAGTGAAAACTTCCGCGTTAGAAGATCGGATCTTAAAGCTCATCCTTATGTTTGTGATGCGACAATTGGAAATAAGAAAAGTACCGTATTGTGTTAAAAAACAGCGCTATTACACCATGTTAGTTCGGTTTTTCTTTATTACAAACTATGTCTTCTATTCGCAAAAACATCAGTATAGCTGTGGATAAGATGGTGAGCATGCAAAATAGCAAGTATATTGATTGTTCTCCCAAATGCTTGATCATCGTTCCGACATAAGACGAGAACAGTAACTTACCAAGCACTTCAACAGCAGAAAGAAACGCGTACCGTGTGGCTTGGACATTGCTTGGAGACCGAGATGCAACTATCATCATTAGTGTAAAGGTTAAAGTACTCACTAACCCACCAAACAGTGACATCATAATAGTGGACAAAGCAGAAGCAAGGAAAACATATTGTACAGGCAACCAATTTGTATCCAGAGTAACCATTTGAATTAAAAGGGGTAAAATTCTTGCAAAACCAATGAATAGAAGAACATTTTTGAGAGACAACACGGGATTTGTTGGTTTGTAAGTTGACCAGATCAGACCACCAAGAAGGGAACCACACATCGAAATAGGTTCACTGACCAAGGAAGACAGCCAAGAAACATCATCGCGACTGACTCCACGCTGAATAACCAACAATGGAAAAACTGAAGATGAACCAATTTCACCAAGTTTGTACAATAAAATGTAGCATATCAATGTCACAAACGGTTTAGAAGTAAACATATTTAAATAGTCCCAAACATAAATTGTATCAGAGTTATTTGAAGTATGAGCAGGCATTTGTGTTCTGTTGGATTGTTTGGAAAGCAACACAACAGATACAATAAAAGCAATTAAATGCAAAACACTTAACATCAAAAACATATTGCTGATATTTTCATAACCCAAGAATACCAAAATCCCTCCACTGCACATTGCACCAAATTTATAAGCAACAATCTGGATAGAATTGCTGATTCCGAAAAACGTCAAGTCATTTACGGATTTGGCAGAAACGATGGCCAAGTGATCTGTGGCTACATCAATTAAAACTGTGGAGGAATTTATTAAAAAAAGAAACACAAACGTCAGTACAACATCATTCCCACCACGAGAAAATATCAAGCACATACACACATAAAATAGCGCAGTTACGACAATGCCAAGTAAAAGAATACGCCTTGCAGTGTTTTCACACTTGACAAATACAGCAAAAACCGGTTTTAGCAAAATCCATGGAGACATTAATAAACTTATTTTAGTTACAAAATCAATAGGATAATGAAGAACATCATAGTAGTAAATTGGCAATGATTTTATTTGTATACCATAAGGAATTCCTTGTAAATAATAAAGTAAACAAAGCAGAAAAATGGCAATGCTTTGTTGCTGCATTATTCTACAAGTACTAAAAATCAGACTTATGTTGGGTAGTTTTCCCTAATAGTTCGTTAGTTAATTTGTATGTGACTCCTTTCCAAGTAAATGTTGTTGGTGAAGATGCAAACCCCTGATCTCCAGTTTGTTCATACGAAAAATACTGACTTAAATCTATTGCAAGTTTTGATTTCACAAGTCCTATCCCACCGACTTTTTCACTTGCTGGATGGTAAACTCTTGCACTTTCAGGAAGCATACAAAGTTTCTCTGGTTCAAAAGGAACTGTTAACTTATCACCAGTGTTGCCATATGATAAATGATAAGTGTCAGCTTGTTCAACCTTTTTGGTGACTAGATGAGTGAAGACAATGGGTAAATCATCACATCTGAAACACATTTCTTACAATTAAATCATATCATTTAATGTGTTTTTATATAGCGCTGTATCTATTGCAAAATTGCATTGCTCTCAGTACTTTCAAAACAGACACGGTCAGCACAGTTATACAAAGGTGTAGCCGAGTATATCATATAGCTTTTGAAGAGAGTTTGCTTTGTTGAACCATAGAGAAATAAAACATAGTAACTTTAGCGGATTTAACATACTTTATTTTACACAAAATATAACATAATTAAAATAAATAAACTCAAACGTTTTCGACACGTACGTGTGTCCTCATCAGGAATTAAATCTGCTATACATAAAATGAAAAATCGTAAGATAAATTTGACTATGCACTGTAACTGTAACGACACTCTGGACTGAAAGCACAATGCCTATAGTCTACACCTCACGTGATCTGTTTCCCACCGCATAATTTACTCGCAATCATTCTCGTATCATTTGTTCAGTTTGTGCTTTCAGTCCAGAGTGTCGTTACAGTTACAGTGCATAGTCAAATTTATCTTACGATTTTTCATTTTATGTATTGCAGATTTAATTCCTGATGAGGACACACGTACGTGTCGAAAACGTTTGAGTTTATTTATTTTAATTATGTTATATTTTGTGTAAAATAAAGTATGTTAAATCCGCTAAAGTTACTATGTTTTATTTCTCTATATCATATAGGCTAAATACGACAACTGATTATTACACATACAATATAACAGGGATGGCAAATCACTGACCTGCGAGTAACAAAGTGACCAATAATAAGATTTTTAGTGTCTAGAAATGAAACTTAGAAAATGCATTAATTATTATAAATCTCACTACAGTGAATCATTGTCCCGCATGTGATGAAAAAAAAGCTAGCATGGGTCACAGAATGCTGCTGGGGTACAATATAAACACATAAGCAGTAGACTGAACTTAGACACGCATCCTACTGGTTTAACCAGAAATGTACGTATACGCCGCAAATTCTACGTCGTATACTTGCGGCGTAGACTTTTTGTTTACGCTAACGCATACGCTACATTTTTTTGGATACTTGTCACTTGAGGCTACGCCATAAAGTTTTCGTGGATTTTTAGCGTATAGCGTCAACGTATACTTTTCAGTGTCTTAGCTGTTGTTTGCATTTTAATTTTGCAGTTAAAGAATGTTTTCAATGGGCAAAGACATATTGAAAACAAAACGCAGCAAAATGTCAGATGAACACTTTCAGATGCTTGTGTTTCCTTGTGGAAATTCAAAATAAAACTTGTTTGTTTCGAGTGGTTTATACCAAGCGAATGTTTGGCACCTAGCAAACAAAATGGCTACGGTAACCTTTGTGCAACGTTGTTACAAATCTCTCAATTCTCTTATCATAACATTACTGTCCTCAGACGCTTTCTATAAAACAACTTATTTCAAGCACTACAATGATATGTTGCACATGTCATCCAAGTGACTTCTTATGTCTTGTCTTTTTTTTTTGTGTTTTGGTTTTAATATGGACAACCTTGTCTGATACAAATAAATAAAAAAAATATTAAAAAATGGGTTTATGCTAGTGTATGCGCTAGGGTGGCTCTTATTGGCAAAAAATGAAAAAATTTTGAATTTGAAATTGATTTAGAGGTGGCCCTCCCCCCCTAAAGTTTTGCGCCCTCCTCCAAAATACCAAATCTGCATATCTCAAAAACTGCTTGAGCTAGAGATACGGTTTTTGTGTCAAAAGATGCAGAAAGCATGATTTCCTATCTGCTTTCTGAACAGTGATCGCGTCTATCTTGAGTAGAAAAGCAGTTATTTAGAAAAAACCTGTTTTCGGTATTCTAGCACAAAACAGTGCTAAACAAGTATTGTGGCCCAAGCTATTCAATAAACAAAGTTCATAAACTAACCTGTAAAACTGGTAAAGTAATAAACGAAATAAGTATTCCTAAACTTTTATGCATTCATGCATAGCTAAAATGCTCGTTTTATCATATTCCTTGGAGAAACTCCTGAGCGTGGAATCCGCTTTCAAGCTTCAGGTGCTATGCATCGCACTTGTTGGATGGCGAAGGCGATTTATGCAAAAAGCTTAGTCTGCATTTATGGTACCGTATCTGTCCGAAGAAATGGTTGGACTAGCCTTGTTTGACTCTCCATTGTCTGTGGAAAGTAAAAAGCTAATGGTGGCAACCATGTTAGATGAAACAGCAGAACGTCCACCAAGCATCAAAGTAGATGCGTTTCTTAGCAATAAGGGTCTAGAACAGTATTGCACCTCTAATTCAAAATGACTTCTTCAGCTGTTGGGTGAAGATGAAGCAATAATTATACTTTCAAAGGATCCTGCTCATTGGACTGAAGATGGTGCATTTATTCAAGCTTTACACATGGTGAAGGGACTTTCAGTAGTGAATGACAGAGCAGAGAGAGGAGTTGCTCTAAGTCTAATCCAGGATTTTAACAAAATCTTAACTGAAGATGAGTACCAACTTCAGTTTCTTTTGCAAGTTGTTACTGAACACAGGAAACTGTTTCCAAATTCCAACAAGAACAATATTGTCGATTCTTCTTCGTTTAAACCTTCTTTGTTACTCCAGGGGTCAAGGGCTCTGTCTTTTACCACTCTTGGGCAGTGGCGATGCGGCTTAGATGCTTGAGAAGGTGTCGAACAGCAATCCTTTGATTCGTCATCCAGTTCAAGCAGACCACGCACACCATTTGGCGCAGTTACAGATGGTGTGGTCTGTGGTTTGTTCCTCTTTGTCACACTCACAGATTGCGGATGGAGCCATCTCCCATTTGTGCATGTTGGAGTGGAATAGTCTGACTCCAGTAGGCTAGCCCAGTATGCAGGCGGTTGAGCCGCACCCAGGCCTTCCTTGGCAAATTATGCATTCGGGTTGGATGGGGGCTGGTGTCGGAGATACAACTTAAGAGTCTTGAGGAGTTCTTCTTCCACTCTGAGCTCCATTTGTTGTCCTCCCAGGTAGCCACACTGATGGATTGGTCTTCAGCGGTTTTCATCAGGAGTTGTGCGGCACATACAAATGGGTGTCTCGATTTCAGTTGCCGAGGATGCTCGATTGCTCGCTCACAGACTCGTAGAGACTTGAGTGGAGCAAGTGGTTGGGGTTCGTAGTGCGGCGAGAAAGAGACAGAATGGCTTCTTTGCGACGAAACTCAGCTGGTTGGTTGCCTGCAAGGACAGGGAAATTGTCCGATGGTGTAGGTCGCAGACATCCTGTCACGATACGCAAGGCAATATGTAAAATATTGTCGATAATATCGCTTCTTCCAGTACTGACCAGAATTACATTTTGAAATGAATATCGATACTAGTGTTCCCTCTAAAGTGCAAAACTTAAGACAAAAAAAAACGACATTTTGTGGACGGTTTCGTGGTCACAAAAAAGGTTGTAAAATCAAGATTTGGGTCAAATGCGTTTTTTCTAAATAACTGCTTTTCTACTCAAGATAGAGGCATTCAATGTTTAGAAAGCAGATAGAAAACCATGTTTTCTGCATCTTTTAACACAAAAACTGTATCTCTAGCTCAAGCGGTTTTCGAGATACGCAGATTTGGTATTTCGAGGGAGGGCACAGAACTTTAGGGGGGGAGGGCCACTTCTAAATCAACTTCAAATTTAAAAAAAAATTGCAAGAGTTATTTTTTCTGACAACCTCACCATTTGAAAGAGTGTCCCAAGCATCATCATCATCATAATCCATTGTCGGTTTGTTCCCCACTAGTGGGGGTGGCCGATTGTTTCCGCGCAGCAATTGTTTTAATCCCTTTTCTCCATTTCACTCTGTCCCTTGCATCTTCCTCCTTCAGTCCGACTTTTTTAAATTCATCCTTCACTTGTTGTTTCCACGTTCTTCTTGGACGACCGCGTTTCCTCTTCCCATCCACCTTTAGATCTAGTGCCTTTCTAAGAAAACTTCCTTCCTCCCTCCTTATCACATGTCCATACCATCTTACTCCATTTGCCCTTGCCAGTTGGTCTATGGTCTCTCTCAT
The DNA here is from genome assembly GCF_918807975.1 of Aplidium turbinatum. NCBI lineage: Eukaryota > Metazoa > Chordata > Ascidiacea > Aplousobranchia > Polyclinidae > Aplidium > Aplidium turbinatum. The sequence continues at coordinate 21,781,931 of NC_137484.1, read as the reverse complement.
CTCTAGCATATCCAACAATTCTTCAGTCCTTTTTTCCCTTCTCGTTTTCACCCCACACATTGCTCTCACCATTGACCTTTCCGTTCTTCTCAGGATTGTCAGTTCACTCTCTCTCAATATCCATGTCTCGCTACCATATAGCATTGCAGGCCGCACACAGCTCCGATATACTTTCCCTTTCATCCTTAGTGAAAATTTTCTGCCATACAACATTTCCCCACATTCCCTGAACTTTGCCCAGCCCAATCTTGCCCTTGTTGTCACCGCTGCTTCACATCCACCACTTCCATTTATCCGATCACCCAGATAACAGAAGTCTGTCACTGTTCCGATGCCATGGCAGAACTCATCATCATGGCTTTCCACTTCATTCCTTCCTTTACTGCATTTCCCACAAACAAAACACTTCGCCAATCTTGTTGCGGCTCTCTTGACATTAGCACATCTTGCATGTACCCACTTTCCACAATCCTTGCATTGCATTGAATTTCTCATCACTCTCTTGCCACATATTCCACAGGGATCTACTTTGCTCTGAACAACTGTTCCTTCTGCTCCACTCACCATCACTTTTGTTTTTTCAAGATTCACCTTCATACCCTTGGTTTCAAATGCTTCTTTCCATTTCTCAAACTTTCTCTCCAGTCCCTCCATACTATTACTTGTCAAGACCAGGTCGTCTGCATACAAAATTTCACTCAATAAGCCCTCCCTCACTCCTTCAGTTACAACGTCAACCACAATACAAAATATCAGAGGTGACAAAACTGATCCTTGGTGTACACCAACCTTCACAAAAAACTCGTTTGAATAATTTGATCCAATTTTGCTTGATGTCCCAAGCAAAATTCAAAAACTCAATTTTAAGAGCCACCCTAGTATGCGCTGACGCCGCCAACTTTTTTTTACAAGTTACGTTGACGCATACGGCGTATGGTTTTTCGAACGTTTGTGTGCACGCTGACGGCGTCATTATTTTTTTGTATACGCGTACATCACTGGATTTAACATTAATAGGTACACTCTATATATAGGTCAGTGGTTTTCAACCTGTGGTCCGCGGACCACTAGTGGTCCGTGGACATTTGCCTGGTGGTTCGCGAGCAAAGTCTGAAATCGTTGTTTTTTAACCCTTTGCATAAAAGTTGTTAATTTTATCAAGGCTCATCCACTAAATTGTCGACTCTTTCCTTCATTATGTTCGAATATGGATCTTGATCATGAATAGCTACTGATGCATTCTCAAGTACGCTGATTATCAAGGGGAAAAGTGTTTAACAGACTGTTTGAGTTACGTGATGCTGTGAGAGAGTTTATTGGAGAAAAAAATCCAAGCTTGTTGCTCATTTCAACGATAGCTTTTGGGTTGCCGTTCTAATTTACTTGGCTGACATTTTTTAACAACTGAATAAACTTGATTCATCGCTGCAAGAAAAGCAGACAAATTTAGTTACCCTCAGTGATAAAGTGTCTGCTTTTACGAAATAACTTGATCTTTGGAAGACAAGATTATTGCAGGGTAGGTAAACTTGACATGTTTGATCAATTGTACGAATTCATTGAGAAACCAGAAAATGCTGAAATCAATAAACAACTGTTGATGAATTTTATGTCTGACTATACTCAGTCACTGCAGGATCAATTTAATTACTTTGGTGATTTGAACGTTCAGAGTTTTTCGTGGGTTTCCAGTCCGTTTCTTGCACACATTGATTCATTAAAGTTACCAACATCGGAATTAAACCAGTTCATTGAACTGACCAGTGACACTACTTTAAATATGTTGCATCCGAGAGTGAGCTTGATGATATTTTAGATACAAGCTTCACATGAGTATTCACAACATACAAGGGGAAGGGTCGGCAGCAGTGGCCGAGTGGTTAGCGCGTTGGGCTTGCAGTCGAGAGCCTGCATGTTCGACTCCAGCCACCCGCACTTGCTGTTGTTTCTCTGGACAAGAAACTTTACGATAATTGCCTCTACCCAGTGATCGATTTCGAGTAATGGGTAGTACCAAATTTAAGTCATAAAGTAGAGTAGACAACCGGAAACATACATTGCCGTCGGCTGCAGCGTAGGTCAGGTGTACGTCGGAAGGCGTACACCAATGCATAGCGCTCAAGTCCGCTTTCCCGCAATGCAGGATAAAGATATGACAAACAAACAACTGTCTCAGAAAGCTTTGAAAATAATTTTACCTTGTGCAACATCTTATCTTTGTGAATGTGGATTTTCTGCACTGGCTAACAATAAAAACAAAGTAGGCCATCGTTTCCAACTTGAAGTCGAACATGAAATCCGATTGAGTCTTTCAAGTATTACACCTTGTTTGGATATGCTCAAATGTGCAAGCTCAAGGCTCGCACTAAATGTAGCATTCTTTCTGATACTACCTACTGTTCATGACTTAGCAAGCAATAAGTGACATTTGTTCGTTACAAGGGGAAGGGGTGGGGTCGTGGGGGGGGGGAGTAGTGCTCCGTGACTGAGACACAATTTTTTTAAGTGGTCCTTGAACAAAAGGTTCAGAACCTCTGCTATAGGTTAACTTACAGATGAACTTTGCCAATTCAACTGAAGACTGCCAGTCATAAACAAATAAAAAAAACTATAACTTCATATTTAAATCATGTTCTGATAGTTTTCAACTCTATTGCTTCATTTTGTATTTACCTTCATGCAGAAAAGTTTATTAAAATTTTCATTGAAGGGTGAAAACAAATGAAATCAACACAAAATTTTGCATTTTAAAACCTCGACGACACCGATTGTGATGAAAATCACATCATTAGTAAAAATGTATGAAAAAATCATTTTCCCAAAATTTTGTCTTTCTACGTCGAGTACTTTTCGAGATAGAGTGATTTGAAATTTTAGTCATTTTCACCACTTGATGGCGCCATTTTTCACATTTTCACCCATATCTCGGCCAATTTTCATTGTAGAGGTATGGTTGATACAATGATAGCTCATTTGTAAGGTAATTTTAAGCTCTATCAATCTATCTAAAAATAATGAAAATTTATTTAATAATGAAAGAGGAATGTTGTGTTCTTGGTTGTAAACTTCCGACAAGCATAGCAAAAATATATATTTTCAAAATCAAAATTTTTTTTATTTTTTTAAAAATTTGATTCTTCTTCTACAGCCATGCAAAATATTGTGTTGTGTTTTGACCATTCTGTGTGTTTTTTTAATAATTTTATTTTCCTTAGTCAAATTTTTTTTTTTCTGTTTATCCTTACTAAAGTATTTATACGTATCTGCAGGACTGCTTACATGGGAATTAGTAACAAGCTAAATGATGAGATAACTTAATTATAAATAAGTACAGCTTCGATGAAGAGGAGGTTTTCAACTCTTCATACAGTGTGTCTTCAATATAATTAAGCAAGAAGAGACCGGGAGTTATACAGAGGCAGATGATTTAAATTATTTCTATATTTTTGCAATGCTGCAACATTTTGAAAAATACAAATTCGGCTTGAGGAATGAAGTTGGCTGCTGTAGCAGTTTGTATTGCGTGTGTCAGGAAATCTTTAAATAATATTACACAACATAGCTTTTTGTAGGTTCTAAAGATGAAATCCAATAGCCAAGATAAAATGATAAAAATTCATGAATAAGCAATGACATTGTCGACCGTTACCTTCAGAAGTTAACTATAAGCAAATATAAATAATTTTAGTAGACATAACTCACTACTAGACTACTAATAAAATATACAGTAGGGTGGCCCTTAAAAATCATTTTTCTGAAATTTACTGCTCCAAACCCTTAAAAAGTTTCGTCCTTACAAAAAATGAGGTCTTGCAAAAAAGTTTTAAATTTGAAGATAATTTAGAGGGTGCACAAGACCCCTCAAGTTCCGCATCCCCCTAAAAATGCAAAATTTGGATATCTCGAAAACCGCTTGAGCTAGAGATGTGCTTTTGGTGTCTAAAGATGCAGAAGACAAGGTTTTCTATATGCTTTCTGAACATTGAATATGCCTATCTTGAGTAGAACAGCAGTAATTTTGAAAAAACTACTTTTTAGGGGTTTTGCGTGTAAGATTCATAGTTAAACAATAGTACAGACCAAAAACCACAATTTTACAATTTACCTTTCTAACCTGTTAAATTGTGATGTTACAAGTAAACAAATAGAACATTGCAAACATGTGTTTTAGGGTAGTAGGGTGGTCCTCACACAAATAACAAGGTCGAGTAAGGTGGTCCTTACGAGAAAATGCATGTAAGTTCTGAGATTCGGTAATTTGTTTTTGAAAAAGGCTACAAAAGCACTTCTTGTAGTCAAAAATAGGAAATCAATGCGCAATAAACTATATGATACAAGGCATAAGCTTAGCATTATGACAAATTATTGGGCTTTATCGGAATATCAATCACTGACGGCAAAATTAACTAGCTTTTCTCATTGTTTTGGCATGAAAATCACATAGTTTTTCTGTCCGCATTGTTAATTGTTTGCCAACACATGCTTGTCAGCTAAAGTGGCTTTATTGCAATTTGGAAATCGTTTCCGAAGGTCTGCAACCACCTGCATCAGATACTGAACCTGTTCTTCATTGTGAGTGAGGATGCGGTTATTATTCCTTTATGAAAGCTACACCTCGCTCAGCGTGGTCATCTGTGACAGTTAGAGTGTCTACTATGTTTGATGCCTCACAGTAACCATCACAGATTGCCCAGGTTTCTGGATCCTGTTCCAAAAACTCAGTTGATATGTCCAGTTTTTTTGAACAGTGACAATGACCCCTTAATGACCTGGTCAGACAACTCCAGTCGATCAGCCATTGCAGAATTGATTGTCCGTCGTTAAGGGGCATCCTCAGTTTCTTCCCGCTCTTGTATTGCTTTAACCATGAGTCTTTAGGTTTGGGCCGATACAGAACGATCAAAAAAGGCAAGGGCAGCTAGTTCTTCAGACAGATACCACAGGTGGGAGGAAAACGTGGATAATACAGCATTCGACACTGCATTGTTAATGCTGGAATATGTTTTAAAAGACTTCAAAAGATTTAGATCGTTATTCGGGGCTGCAGCAGGAGATTCTATCTATGCCTTAAGGTACAATTTTGTAGCAAAAATACACATCTGCAAGAGCCCACTCCTTTCTCTTTCTGCAAGTTTGAACTGGTCATAAAACATCCAAACTTTTAATGAGTACAAAATCTTCGACATCCATCTAGCATGATGCATTGGGCCAGGAATTATAAAATGAACACCTCTCGGAGGAATAGCTCCCATAAATATTAATGAGAGCTCTATAAATTCTCTGTTATCATCATCATCACGTAAATCTTTTCTTTCCTTCAAAGATTTTTCAGCCCAAGCTATTATAGATCCACATCGATGACTGCATCAGCTATTTCTTTGTTTTCAGCTATTGTGGTGAACCTCGTCTTGCCTATAAACTCCCAGCGTGTTTGAAATCTTTTAAATACCAGAATATCTGGTGAAGCAGTTCTTCTCATGATTGTGGCAAAAGCTATTTGTACTAGCAGCTCATGAATATGATGGCAGCATGCTAGATACAATAGATCTTTTTGCAGCTCTTGTTCAATGAGGACACATGAGCCAAGCTTTCGCCCTGTGTTGGAAGCAGTAGTGTCAAATGATAATGCAATCACTTGTTCTATTAGGCCCCATTCATTGAAAGCTTCTACAGCAGCTTTTGCTTGTTTTGATCCCGTTCCGTTTGGCTATTTTGCTACTTGCAACAGCTGAGAAACCCCATTACCAGTTACAATAATCGGCAAGCGGTCGACATGCTGTTTGGTTGTTAAGTCTCTGAGAAGCTTTCCATCCCAGTTGACAACCGCAGGAACATTAGCTCGGAACTCAGCTTTAAGTTTTACATGATTTTTATGAAGTTTTACATTAGCTCGGAACTCAGCTAGACTTAGGGACATGAAAACAGTACTTACAGGTTGTTAAAGGTTATGAACATTGTGTATCTGATGCCCAGGTCGCTGGATTTCTAGCCACTTTAAACAGTGCTATTTGTTTACTTGTAACATCACAATTTAACAGGTTAGAAAGGTAAATTGTAAAATTGTGGTTTTTGGTCTGCACTATTGTTTAACTATGAATCTTACACGCAAAACCCCTAAAAAGTAGTTTTTTCAAAATTACTGCTTTTCTACTCAAGATAGGCATATTCAATGTTCAGAAAGCATATAGAAAACCTTGTCTTCTGCATCTTTAGACACCAAAAGCACATCTCTAACTCAAGCGGTTTTTGAGATATTCAAATTTTGCATTTTTGGAGGGATGCGGAACTTGAGGGGTCTTGTGCACCCTCTAAATTATCTTCAAATTTAAAAATTTTTTGCAAGACCTCATTTTTTGTAAGGACGAAACTTTTTAAGGGTTTGGAGCAGTAAATTTCAGAAAAATGATTTTTAAGGGCCACCCTAATATACAGACAGTAAAAGCTGGTCACTTTATTTGAACAAGTCAAAAATATGCAATATACATACATTACATCAGTGTTCCCTCCAAGGTTTTAATAATATTAATTTCTGTTACAGGGGAAATCCACTCAAAGCTAACTGTAGTTGATAAAATACCAAAAAATCCACACTTTACAAACATGCCAATGAAAATTATGCAACTTTATTTGATTGGAAGCAATCATCAAATCAATTTTGGTGATTAGGAGGTGTGCTTACGTCATTGGGTGGGCATGGCTCTATACTTTGCATGCAAAATTATAACATTATCGCGAAAATGAAAGTTCTGGCACAAATTCCAAGCAGCAGCTATTTCATAGCAATGCATTAACTTTCATTTTAAACCACGAAAATCGAGTACCAGTATGCCAAAAGTATGAACACTGAATCTTTGTTATCGTGACCGTACTGTTAATTTGCATGCAAAGCAGAAAGTACTGGTACTGTATAGGGCTATGCCCACCAAATGACGTAGACACACCTCCTAATCACCAGAATTGATTTGATGATTGATTTCAAATGAAAGTTCTAAATTGCACAAAACCTTAAAAACATTTAGATGTAGTCCTAGAATATTGCTTAAAATACATATTTTACATAAATAACTGACTTTGGTGGGAACACTGCATGACACGTTAGTTCACTGTTCAAGTTGCAATTGAAGTTTTAAAACTAGCATCTGTTCGGCATGCAACAACTCGTTGTTGGTGAGGGAATATGTCCTTTCAGAGCTTGAAGTAGTTTGAGGATCCACTGATGAAAGTAGAGAATTGCGTGGCACTATCAGAACACCATCTTTTCTTGGCAATGAATATGATGATACAGGACCATGGGGATACAGAAATTTTAGTTCAAGCTCATCATTACTCATGAACTTCTTCTAAACATATGCTAGCCACCAATTCTTCTCATACACACATGTAACATATGAGGTAATTTCTTCCCATTGTAAAATTTTTGAACTGTGTTTGTTGTTGATTGTTACGGTGGAAAAATTGGATGACGATGAATATTCTTTGACTACCGTATCAGCTTCTCATTAGATTTCGTCAGTGGTTCAAAGAAATGTAATTTTTGTGCACCTGGAATCGGGTTTGCATAGGAAAACCTTTCTTCAAGGTCCGATGCATCATCATCATCATAATCCATCGTCGGTTTGTTCCCCACTAGTGGGGGTGGCCGATTGTTTCCGCGCAGCAATTGTTTTTATCCCTTTTCTCCATTTCACCCTGTCCCTTGCATCTTCCTCCTTCAGTACAACTTTTTTAAATTCATCCTTCACTTGTTGTTTCCACGTTCTTCTTGGACGACCGCGTTTCCTCTTCCCATCCACCTTTAGATCTAGTGCCTTTCTAAGAAAACTTCCTTCCTCCCTCCTTATCACATGTCCATACCATCTTACTCCATTTGCCCTTGCCATTTGGTCTATGGTCTCTCTCATCTCTAGCATATCCAACAATTCTTCAGTCCTTTTTTCCCTTCTCGTTTTCACCCCACACATTGCTCTCACCATTGACCTTTCCGTTCTTCTCAGGATTGCCAGTTCACTCTCTCTCAATACCCATGTCTCGCTACCATATAGCATTGCAGGCCGCACACAGCTCCGATATACTTTTCCTTTCATCCTTAGTGAAAATTTTCTGCCATACAACATTTCCCCACATTCCCTGAACTTTGCCCAGCCCAATCTTGCCCTTGTTGTCACCGCTGCTTCACATCCACCACTTCCATCTATCCGATCACCCAGATGATCGTTTAATTTCTTCATCCTCAACATACAAATATTTCACTTATTGTTAAGCTCTTTTCTGCCCAAACAAAAAGTTGCGTTGGTGTTTGAATGTGGTCATCAGACACTCTTTGTAGGCTGGCTTTGGCAGCCAAGTGTTTTATGGTACCTCCTACTCCATCACAGCGGCCTTTTCTATGTGATGGTAAAATAGATTGCCTTTTTTACAAGAAACTTAAAAGATTGCAAATATTTGAATAGATGACGTTGAAAGGTGTGAACAGTTACAGCATTGTGTTGAAGAGTATCAGAAATTAGGGCCAAATAAATGTGTTTCAGAGAAGTACCGTAGATGGATCTTCAGCAGTAGGGAAATTGTGGTAAATTACAATGGGTGAACGGTAGCCTGCATATTTGTCCATGTACAATGATAACTTTGAGCAGCATCTTGCACAAAAAAAGAGTAGGCTAGCCTAATTTTCAGCAAAAACACCCAAAATTATTACAGAGCCATCAATTTGTTGTTTCATTCGATTCAAACTTGCAGATTGTTGCTTAGCTATAAAATCATGTCTTTGAAGGATCAATAGTTTTTCCAACAGGCTCTCTACAAATTTGTCTAGGGGTCTATTAAGGTTTCCAAATGTGTGCGGTCAACAGTTCAGCTGTTTTTATTTATTTATTTCAACAGACACCCATGCTTTGTATGTGATTGAATCAACGAGCAGGTTTTCTTCAAATATTTCCGTGATCATACGTTTAAGGTCATTGATATGACTACATTTATCGCATAGGCTAGTCCAAGAAAACATTTTGGTTGAGCACTGAGCAGGGTTGCAAGCTAGGTGGGCAAGTAGGTGTTTGTAGCTAACTATTGTAAAGAAATGATTCAAATTAACTTTTGAAGCATTGTTTGCATGATGGAAAGAACACAGAAGTATTTAATGTGCTGCCAAACATCATGGCTATTGATTTAATGCTGGCTTAACCAGCGCAAACTATGCAATAGCCAATAGGTAATATATTTTACATCTGACTGATAGTTTTGTAGTAGAAAGCAAACATTATTTCAGTAGATCAAGATTCTAGAAGGCACACTGCATTGTATATGACAACCTGAAACCCACATACCATGCATGCACCTTGCCTAGTGTCCTTTCAAGATAGCTACAGTACAGACAAGATAGGCTATACAATGCAACCTAATAGGCTACAATGTCATGCAGAGCAAACTATGGTGAATTGTTAGAGCAAGGAAAATGAACTGATTAAAAAAACACACAGAATGGTCAAAACACAACACAATATTTTGCATGGCTGTAGAAGAAGAATCAAATTTTAAAAAAAATAAAAAAAATTTTGATTTTGAAAATATATATTTTTGCTATGTTTGTCGGAAGTTTACAACCAAGAACACAACATTCCTCTTTCATTATTAAAAAAAGTTTCATTATTTTTAAATAGATTGATAGAGCTTAAAATTATCTTTCAAATGAGCTGTCAACCATGTGTCTACGATAAAAATTGGCTGAGATATGGGTGAAAATGTGAAAAATGGCGCCATCAAGTGGTGAAAATGACTAAAATTTCAAATCACTTTATCTCGAAAAGTACTCGACGTAGAAAGACGAAATTTTGGGAAAATGATTTTTTGTTACAGGGCTTCAAATCATGTAATTTTCATTAAAATCTGAGAGATTCAGGTTTCGGTGCTGAGTTGATTTCATTTGTTTTTACCCTGAAGAGAAAATAAAGCAAAGTTTCCAAGCAAACACATAAGTTTTTAGCAATCATTGTTTATTGATTTTTCAAGCCTTAAATTTTATTAATAATAATTTAGGCCTAATAAGTTAGGCAGTGGCTATTTGACCGGCTCCGGTCTTTGAATCTGAAACACTATTTGACCGGTCATGACGTCACTGCATAAGCACTTTTTCTCTTTCAAAGCAAAAGACGAGAAGCGCCGACATAAGTTCTAAATTCAACACGTATTCTTCAACTCAGTCCGTGGCGCGTAGGGTTCGTCTCCGGCTGCCAATCTAGAGGGGATGAGTTTGATACTATCCGGAAGCATTCTTTTTTTCATTTTTTTTTTATCTAAATTTTGACCCGAAGCGCATTTATGTGGTCAATTTTTAATTTGAGTAGCCTACAGTCCAAGTTAGTTAATAGTTCTCAAGTTAGTTATATACAATATCATCATCATAATCCATCGTCGGTTTGTTCCCCACTAGTGGGGGTGGCCGATTGTTTCCGCGCAGCAATTGTTTTTATCCCTTTTCTCCATTTCACCCTGTCCCTTGCATCTTCCTCCTTCAGTACAACTTTTTTAAATTCATCCTTCACTTGTTGTTTCCACGTTCTTCTTGGACGACCGCGTTTCCTCTTCCCATCCACCTTTAGATCTAGTGCCTTTCTAAGAAAACTTCCTTCCTCCCTCCTTATCACATGTCCATACCATCTTACTCCATTTGCCCTTGCCATTTGGTCTATGGTCTCTCTCATCTCTAGCATATCCAACAATTCTTCAGTCCTTTTTTCCCTTCTCGTTTTCACCCCACACATTGCTCTCACCATTGACCTTTCCGTTCTTCTCAGGATTGCCAGTTCACTCTCTCTCAATACCCATGTCTCGCTACCATATAGCATTGCAGGCCGCACACAGCTCCGATATACTTTCCTTTCATCCTTAGTGAAAATTTTCTGCCATACAACATTTCCCCACATTCCCTGAACTTTGCCCAGCCCAATCTTGCCCTTGTTGTCACCGCTGCTTCACATCCACCACTTCCATCTATCCGATCACCCAGATGATCGTTTAATTTCTTCATCCTCAACATACAAATATTTCACTTATTGTTAAGCTCTTTTCTGCCCAAACAAAAAGTTGCGTTGGTGTTTGAATGTGGTCATCAGACACTCTTTGTAGGCTGGCTTTGGCAGCCAAGTGTTTTATGGTACCTCCTACTCCATCACAGCGGCCTTTTCTATGTGATGGTAAAATAGATTGCCTTTTTTACAAGAAACTTAAAAGATTGCAAATATTTGAATAGATGACGTTGAAAGGTGTGAACAGTTACAGCATTGTGTTGAAGAGTATCAGAAATTAGGGCCAAATAAATGTGTTTCAGAGAAGTACCGTAGATGGATCTTCAGCAGTAGGGAAATTGTGGTAAATTACAATGGGTGAACGGTAGCCTGCATATTTGTCCATGTACAATGATAACTTTGAGCAGCATCTTGCACAAAAAAAGAGTAGGCTAGCCTAATTTTCAGCAAAAACACCCAAAATTATTACAGAGCCATCAATTTGTTGTTTCATTCGATTCAAACTTGCAGATTGTTGCTTAGCTATAAAATCATGTCTTTGAAGGATCAATAGTTTTTCCAACAGGCTCTCTACAAATTTGTCTAGGGGTCTATTAAGGTTTCCAAATGTGTGCGGTCAACAGTTCAGCTGTTTTTATTTATTTATTTCAACAGACACCCATGCTTTGTATGTGATTGAATCAACGAGCAGGTTTTCTTCAAATATTTCCGTGATCATACGTTTAAGGTCATTGATATGACTACATTTATCGCATAGGCTAGTCCAAGAAAACATTTTGGTTGAGCACTGAGCAGGGTTGCAAGCTAGGTGGGCAAGTAGGTGTTTGTAGCTAACTATTGTAAAGAAATGATTCAAATTAACTTTTGAAGCATTGTTTGCATGATGGAAAGAACACAGAAGTATTTAATGTGCTGCCAAACATCATGGCTATTGATTTAATGCTGGCTTAACCAGCGCAAACTATGCAATAGCCAATAGGTAATATATTTTACATCTGACTGATAGTTTTGTAGTAGAAAGCAAACATTATTTCAGTAGATCAAGATTCTAGAAGGCACACTGCATTGTATATGACAACCTGAAACCCACATACCATGCATGCACCTTGCCTAGTGTCCTTTCAAGATAGCTACAGTACAGACAAGATAGGCTATACAATGCAACCTAATAGGCTACAATGTCATGCAGAGCAAACTATGGTGAATTGTTAGAGCAAGGAAAATGAACTGATTAAAAAAACACACAGAATGGTCAAAACACAACACAATATTTTGCATGGCTGTAGAAGAAGAATCAAATTTAAAAAAAAATAAAAAAAATTTTGATTTTGAAAATATATATTTTTGCTATGTTTGTCGGAAGTTTACAACCAAGAACACAACATTCCTCTTTCATTATTAAAAAAAGTTTCATTATTTTTAAATAGATTGATAGAGCTTAAAATTATCTTTCAAATGAGCTGTCAACCATGTGTCTACGATAAAAATTGGCTGAGATATGGGTGAAAATGTGAAAAATGGCGCCATCAAGTGGTGAAAATGACTAAAATTTCAAATCACTTTATCTCGAAAAGTACTCGACGTAGAAAGACGAAATTTTGGGAAAATGATTTTTTGTTACAGGGCTTCAAATCATGTAATTTTCATTAAAATCTGAGAGATTCAGGTTTCGGTGCTGAGTTGATTTCATTTGTTTTTACCCTGAAGAGAAAATAAAGCAAAGTTTCCAAGCAAACACATAAGTTTTTAGCAATCATTGTTTATTGATTTTTCAAGCCTTAAATTTTATTAATAATAATTTAGGCCTAATAAGTTAGGCAGTGGCTATTTGACCGGCTCCGGTCTTTGAATCTGAAACACTATTTGACCGGTCATGACGTCACTGCATAAGCACTTTTTCTCTTTCAAAGCAAAAGACGAGAAGCGCCGACATAAGTTCTAAATTCAACACGTATTCTTCAACTCAGTCCGTGGCGCGTAGGGTTCGTCTCCGGCTGCCAATCTAGAGGGGATGAGTTTGATACTATCCGGAAGCATTCTTTTTTTCATTTTTTTTTTATCTAAATTTTGACCCGAAGCGCATTTATGTGGTCAATTTTTAATTTGAGTAGCCTACAGTCCAAGTTAGTTAATAGTTCTCAAGTTAGTTATATACAATATCATCATCATAATCCATCGTCGGTTTGTTCCCCACTAGTGGGGGTGGCCGATTGTTTCCGCGCAGCAATTGTCTTAATCCCTTTTCTCCATTTCACCCTGTCCCTTGCATCTTCCTCCTTCAGTCCGACTTTTTTAAACTCATCCTTCACTTGTTGTTTCCACGTTCTTCTTGGACGACCGCGTTTCCTCTTCCCATCCACCTTTAGATCTAGTGCCTTTCTAAGAAAACTTCCTTCCTCCCTCCTTATCACATGTCCATACCATCTTACTCCATTTGCCCTTGCCAGTTGGTCTATGGTCTCTCTCATCTCTAGCATATCCAACAATTCTTCAGTCCTTTTTTCCCTTCTCGTTTTCACCCCACACATTGCTCTCACCATTGACCTTTCCGTTCTTCTCAGGATTGCCAGTTCACTCTCTCTCAATATCCATGTCTCGCTACCATATAGCATTGCAGGCCGCACACAGCTCCGATATACTTTTCCTTTCATCCTTAGTGAAAATTTTCTGCCATGCAACATTTCCCCACATTCCCTGAACTTTGCCCAGCCCAATCTTACCCTTGTTGTCACCGCTGCTTCACATCCACCACTTCCATTTATCCGATCACCCAGATAACAGAAGTCTGTCACTGTTTCGATGCCATGGAAGAACTCATCATCATGGCTTTCCACTTCATTCCTTCCTTTACTGCATTTCCCACAAACAAAACACTTCGCCAATCTTGTTGCGGCTCTCTTGACATTAGCACATCTTGCATGTACCCACTTTCCACATTCCTTGCATTGCATTGAATTTCTCATCACTCTCTTGCCACATATTCCACAGCGATCTACTTTGCTCTCAACAACTGTTCCTTCTGCTCCACTCACCATTACTTTTGTTTTTTCAAGATTCACCTTCATACCCTTGGTTTCAAATGCTTCTTTCCATTTCTCAAACTTTCTCTCCATTCCCTCCATACTATTACTTGTCAAGACCAGGTCGTCTGCATACAAAATTTCACTCAATAAGCCCTCCCTCACTCCTTCAGTTACAACGTCAACCACAATAGCAAATATCAGAGGTGACAAAACTGATCCCTGGTGTACACCAACCTTCACAGAAAACTTGTTTGAATAATTTGATCCAACTCTCACTTTTGTTCTTGCATCCTCATACATAGACATCACAGCTCTCACTAATACCTCCGGTATACCTCTTTTCCTCATTGCCCATTCTATCACTTTCCTTGGTACTCTGTCAAATGCCTTTTCTAAGTCGACGAAACACATATATAGTTTTCTCTGCTTCTCTCGGTATTCCTCCTGCATTCTTCTCAATATAAACAGAGCATCCACTGTACCTTTTCCTGGCATAAATCCAAACTGCATATCATTTAATTTCACCAATGTATCATTTAATTTAACCAATATATACTTCTTTTATAAGAAATGATAATGGTAAAACCATTTTTTAAAGAAGTATTGTATATAACTAACTTGAGAGAAAAATGTAGGGTCGTTCGGCAACACACGTTCACTTATGACGATCGGAAAATTAGCAAGAGAAATTCTCAAATTCCAGCAAATTAAAAAAACTCTAACATTATTACTCACATTTGAAAAGGCATAAAAAATGGGCTGTAGGCTACTCAAATTAAAAATTGACCACAAAAATGCGCTTCGGGTCAAAACTAAGATAAAAAAAAAATGAAAAGAAAGAATGCTTCCGGATAGTATCGAACTCATCCCCTCTAGATTGGTAGCCGGAGACATATCGCACGGGCCACGGACTGAGTTGAAGAATACGTGTTGAAGTTAGAACTTATATCGGCGCTTCTCGTCTGTTGCTTTGAAAGAGAAAAAGAAAAAAGCGCTTATGTAGTGACGTCATGACCGGTCAAATAGTGTTTCAGATTCAAAGACCGGAGCCGGTCAAATAGCCACTGCCAATAAGTTAACTTTACTGTGAGATTAAAAACCAAACTGGTAGCATAGGCTTCAGAATGAATCACACTCACAACTTATAGTACTGATATACACCGTAGCATTCTGCATTACCATAGACACTAGCCTAACTTCTAATAGCATGGTACTGCTATTTTGCATTCATCAAATGCTGGCATTTGCACAACAATCTAAACTCTTAGTGTTATTTATCTAATAGCATAATTTTCACTGAGGATGTGGAACTATATAAATGTTATAGATTATTAGTCATTATTATTACATACAGTTACGTCTGTATTACATACAGGAGGCCTATTATAAATAGGCAGTGGCTATTTGACCGGCTCCGGTCTTTGAATCTGAAACACTATTTGACCGGTCATGACGTCACTACATAAGCACTTTTTTCTTTTTCTCTTTCAAAGCAAAAGACGATAAGCGCGTTAAGTTTTAAATTCAACACGATTTTTTCAACTGAATCCGTGGCGCATACGTAACGTCTCGGGCTGCCATTCTAGAGGGAATGAGTTTGGTTCTATCCAGAAGCGTTCTTTTTTTTTTTTTAACTAAATTGTTGAAAGTGGAAAGTTGTCTTGAAGGGTTGGTTGAGATGATGATTTGAAACTTGACTGATTGTTGTGCGACAATGAGACTGGATTTAATTTTTAACTTCGGACTTCAGCGAAACGTAATCTTACAGCCTATTAGAAGGTGTGATTTTTTCAGAGAAATTGTGCTAAGAAATGAAAGGAATTTGTTAAAAATAAAGACTAGAAAAAACTTTTTTAATTCGTTTTGAAACTTTTTTATTCACTTGTTGATTCATTCATATCAGTTTGTATCCTTTTGTAGTTAAAAAAAAAAAAAAAAAAAAGAACGCTTCCGGATAGTATCAAACTCATTCCCTCTAAAATGGCAGCCCGAGACGTTACGTATGCGCCACGGACTCAGTTGAAGAAAACGTGTTGAATTTAAAACTTAACGCGCTTATCGTTTTTTGCTTTGAAAGAGAAAAAGTGCTTATGTAGTGACGTCATGACCGGTCAAATAGTGTTTCAGATTCAAAGACCGGAGCCGGTCAAATAGCCACTGCCTTATAAATAAGGTGATAAAGCAACAAACCTAATATAATTCTTTTCACGTCCGCAAGGTGACACATAAGGAAATTCTTTTTCGTAGTAACCTGTTTCATTTATTCGAACTCGACTAAAGAAAAAAGTAAGAAATTCTTTATCCTGGAAACATGAAATGAAGTTTTTTACTTTGGCATCATCCATGAAGAGTTGCCCCTGATGGTCAACATAGTAAAAGTACTCTCTTGTGTTTCGTTTAGAATACTGACCTTGAACATAATCCGCTAAACTTCTTGCGTTGAAGCCATAAAACTTTGAATTACATAAAATTGTTTGCAATAGCAATTTCATGTTTCAATCTGAGACCCTCAAACACGGTCGGTATGTCAAAACAAACTAGCGATTAAATTAGCTAAAAACTAAAATTCTTGTGAATGAGGATTTCCTTTCAAATAGTGTTGCCAAACCTCAAATTCTGAACTTTTATCACTAAAACCAAGTGGTAATGCAATTTTGCATTCAACAAATGCTGGCATTTTCATACCAATCTAACCTTTTAGTGGAATTTATTAAAAATCGATTTCGTTATAGTAATAGCATCTGCAATTAGCACATGTAAATAAAAAACGTAAAACGAACAAATAGCCTAAAGCAAACTCCGATATTATCAACACGAATAAAAACTCTGAAAACCAAGTGCAAATGTTTACACCATTAACTGCTTAATTTCCAGTCTACAAATTGCCAAAATCTAAACTGAATTTCTGGTGTATCAAAAAAAGTGTTGTTTCTTTAAAAAGTGTTAATATTCCCAACAAACGTCTACCTGTTTATGAAAAACTGTCTAACAAGGCTTTTGAAACACATCAAATTATTGCCTACTATTTTTATTTTTTTACATCAAGGATTTATACTTTCAAAATTTAATATCTGGCAATTCTATTTCTACCTTTCAAGACAAAGTTGCCATAGAAAATTCGTTAGCTCAGTTGCTAAGCGGTCGACTTAAGATCACGTGTCGCTGGTTCGGCTCTCGGGGTGTGCGCTTGAGTAACGCATTTCAAGAAATGCTCTTCATTTAGCGGCAACTAGTGGATGAAATAATTCCCCGGCAACAACATTTCAATAATCGGAAACTACTTTCTGCCAATCTCGGTAACCGGCCTCGCATCAAAAGCTTCTACAAACATGCAAAATTATCAGATATTACCAATCAAGGCTTTATCAGTCCGAGGAAAAAACTCATAACCAATCGACCCGAAATGATCAATCAATCAATGTTTTATTTGTCAGTAACAGGAACATAAGTACATGTTTGAAATATGCAATATACACAATACAAAAGTTACACAAGTTCCCATACCGACAGGGAGACAACGAGACGACCATACGGTCTACTTGTCAATTGCCACCCTACGGAAATTACGATTTTGCCATTTAAAATTAGCTTACAAGAGAAAAAATAAAACGTTGAAACGTTCCCGCGCTTCAACAACAACATACGCAGAAAAAAAAAAAAACGTATTGATGATAACGTAGGCCTAAACACAAAATTCCATGAAGCAAGCAGAGAATAATCAAGTTTCCGAAGAAACTGACAAGTTGGTTTCCATAACATATCAAATGATAAAACTGTAATCACCCGCAATAGAGTGTCCAAAAACACTGCTCAGTTATGATAAAAATTTTCAAACATTTAAAAAAAAAATTAACTGAAAATACTTCCATTTTTATCTTCCACGGTTCAAAATGGCTCAGTTTAGCTGAACAGAAAAAAATTGAAAGAGTTTTCAATTCTGGCAAGAAAACTGCAAAACTGGCAACTTTGCTGTAAGCTTCCATAGCAGCCTCCTGATATTCATCAGGCGTACAGTTTTGCCTGTCACGTGTTTCATGGATGAGCGGGTTTTGTAACCATTGGTGAAGTAACGCTCCGATTCTGACATTGGCCTAGGCAAATTGAGATTTGGTGTGGTGTGCTTAATTATGTAACAACAAGTGTTTTGCTTGCTTTAGCAATGCTATAGCTCAATTTATTGACAAAGTTTTTGATAGAAAAAGAGCTTTTTTTGGAGTAATGCCTGTATTTAAAGTTCCAGTGCTTCACAAATTTGGTATAATTTCTCAGAGGTAAGTCTAGCATAGGCCTATGTTAACTCATCTAAGACAACAAGCTGCTTTGCAGACTTATACATGTTTTTTTTAATATCACTATAGTTTGAAAACTTAATAAGAACTATGGACAATCGATCGTTGTGGAGACTCACGGTAGCCGATGCCTTATCCAGGCATGGCCGGTGATGATGATAATTTGAATCATTCCTCAGCAAGTAGTAGCCTACCATGTACCGGTATTAAGAAAAAAACGACTGCATAAAAGTATGGACATAGCCTACAGAAGGTAGTAGGCTAATAAAGTAAGATTACTGTTTCAAAAGACCTTTCTCATTATGAGGATAAAGATTTCCTAAATCAATAACCTATTTTGTATAATTAGTTGAAATTGTGTTGTCAGTAGCCTACACTTAGGCTATTATTTTTCTCAAATGTTTGTTGCTATTTTTAGCCAACGAGTTGAACTACAAAATCGTTTACTACAACAAACAAATGAAGCTAATCAAACTCCTGGATTGAGTCAGAGACCAAACGCAAGCCCTTTTAAGGTGTCAGAAGAATTTGTTCAGAAGTACAATCTTGCCAGTCTTGATGAAAAGGAAGGCTATCGAGATCAAGCAGAAAAGCTCTTGGAACGTTCAAAAGTAAAAATAATTGCATTTTCTTTTGTTTGCCAGATACGTAGACTATGTTTTGCGATGTTAAAACCTTATGTAAAAAGGGGGGGGGGGGGGGGAGTAATCGTTTTTTTTTCCAAATCCAACTTTAGCCTTAGTTTTAAAATACAACAGGAAATCCTAAAACCTCTGAAAACAATTTGAAATTTTCTGCTAAAACCCTTTCTTGCTTTGGCTTCTGTCTGCTAAAGTTTATTTTACATGTTTGATTCAAGCCAATCTCTCTTCATCTACTTGTCTATTTTACCTGCTGGTGTCAGTTTAATCACGTAGATTAACTTGCCCTCGAATTAACTTGCCTTTGTTGTGGTTCTGCTGGAAGTCAGCTTCAGTCAGACAGCCATAAAAGTCAGTCGTTCGTCAAAAGCAGTCAGTGCAGCATTTTTGAGTACCGTACCAGGCAGAAACAAAATTCAATACCACTTTTAATAAGTCATTGGTATGACTTGACAGGGCATTAAACCCATGTCTACTATCATAATACTGGTTTGTTTATTGTTGATGGATGGCAAGTGGCTACCCTTGCCCCATCCTGTCAGTAACAGTGCTTTCAAACCAGACGAGAAACGAAACTTGCCAACCAAGAGCCTCCACCCGAACGGCACAGCCACAGGGAGCAATGAACGTTGCACAAGTCCAAACACCCAACCATCCTACAGCTCAACATTGAAGGCTACACAACAAGCAAGGTCAAAGTTGTGGAGCAGCTTTCCCATACCAATCGGCCACTCGTCACCCTCCTCCAAGAGACCCACTGCACCTCGGCTAGCTATTCCAAATACACGCTAGCTGGGTCTACCCTAAGCAGGAAGCACGGCATTGCCACGTTTGTGCATGAGAGCCTGCAGTAGACCTTCGTCGATCAATCTCCAGCTGATGCCGAGATTGAGTGGGTGTGCTTATGTAGGCTATCTGCTTATGTGTGCCTATCTCAGACTACAACATCGTCAATATCTACAAGCCCCCACAAAGTGGAGCCAGGAATGTCCCACAGGGACCAGTTCTAGCTCCACTTCTCTTTAACATCTGCACCCACGATCTGCCAAGAACGATCTCCGCAAAATACGCATACGCGGACGACCTGACAATTCTCCACTCCACAAAGCCGTGGGAAAACCTAGAAGACACCTTGAGTCAGGACATAAAAACCTTCTCAGCTTATCTCCAGAAATGGCGACTGAAACGCAGCGAAACCAAAACTGTGACAGCAGCTTTCTATTTATTTAACGGGGAAGCTGATCGTGAGCTGAATGTCCTGAACAAGGAAAAATCACTTTCTTTCTACCCCGAACCAAAATACCTTGGGTTGACATTAGACAGATTCCTCACCTACCGCCACCATTTGATGTAACTGCTCAAGAAACTGTCATCGCGTGCTGGGGAGCGAGAGCTGACACTTTGCGTATAGCGGCTTTCGCTCTTGTCTACTCCTCACCAGAGTACTGTGCAGTGTGCACGTGTGTGGTGCCGCAGTGCTCACTGCCCTGCCACAACATCGACACTGCCATAAACAGCGCTCTACGCACAGTGACCGGGTGCCTGCGTCCCACACAATTGGACAATCTTCTCATTCTTGCTAGCATCCAACTTGATAAGCTTTGTCGCGAAGAAGCCACTCTGTCTCTCGGTCGACGAGCATTGGAACCCAACCATTTTCTCCAATCCAAAATCTTGGCTCTCCCAGGAGAGCACCCCTGTCGACTGAAATCAAGATACCCAATTACCCATTCGTGCCAGCCGCTCAACTTCTGATCAACGAAGCTGATAGACAAAACATCTCTGCGGCTACTTGGGCGGACCATAAATGGAATTCTCAATGGAAGTCACACACCATCAGACTCCATTCGTTCATCGCCAATGCCGACACTCGCCCTACCAGCTTGACACTATAAAGACAGGCATGGGTGCATCTCAACCGTCTCCGTACGGGCATCAGGCTTTTCCGCTCAATCATGCATGAATGGGGAATGGCTTCTTTTTCTACTTGTGAATGAGATGCTGAGGAACAGACCGTAGACCACATCATTATCGATTGCACCATCTTCAAGTCGCCTAATGAAGTGGAAGGTCTGCGTGTCTTAGATCATGAAACAAAAGACTGGCTGCTCTCTAGTAGCCTTACAGATTAGTCCGGGAGCATCGTAACTCTGGGGTGGTAAACGATAGACCTTCTGCCACAGAGGCTCACATGACAACGACGACGATTTATTGCTTATTTATTTGCAATATAACTACGTTGTTAACCAAATGTTTGGTATGACCCGACCTGGAATTGAACCCAGACCTCCCAGCATGAGGCAAAGACACCAATTACTCGGCCGCACTAGTGGCTTTTTGCTTTACCAATCCAATTTAGGTAAAGAGGTGGCTTTCTTCAACCATAAACAGATAAAATCAAGCAACCACACAGCATTTAACATAATATATTAAACTGAACATAAACTATAAACTACGAACGTTTTCGGCCATACACATGTTAGCCCTTTTCAAGTAACAAAAAAATAACTGATTTTTACATCTATTGAAATTTCTTGCCTTTCTCCTCTGCTTTACCGTTTCATTCTTATGCATTTCGTTTTCAATTTATTGTGTAGATCAATCATTTATTTCAATGTAGATGTAAAAATCAGTTATTTTTTTGTTACTTGAAAAGGGCTAACGTGTGTATGGCCGAAAACGTTCGTAGTTTATAGTTTATGTTCAGTTTAATATATTATGTTAAATGCCGTGTGGTTGCTTGGTTTTATCTGTTTATCAATCCAAGCCTTCGTTTGAGGGTGAAAAGGTTTGGATTAAAGTGGTTTGGGCAAGAAAGTTTCTTGTTCCAGAGTTTAGAGAAAGTTTTTGTCTAGTTTCAAGCATATCGTGAAGTAGGCCTATCTGACCATATCTTTGTATTTGCTACGTTACGACTCAGCTCTTCGGAGTTAAGCATCTGCTCTGTTTCTACTTTTTATGTTTGATTGTAATATGGACCATCTTGATGATTATGATGCAAATATATAAATAAAATAAATAAACATAAAATAGAGGTAACGCTCTCAACTGGTGTGGAACCGACATTTAAGCGTTGTGAAGATGCTCTCAACTTTGGGCAATGCAACCCACTAATGGCTGGCAACATTAAACTTAAATACATTGGTTTTCAGCGACGATGTGGCCTGATTTCATTGGGTGAAGGCGATCACGTGGACCTTCCGTTAGCCTGGTCTGAACTCACTGTTCTGGCGCAATGCAAAGGAAAATTGCAAGAAGGTTATTTGAAAATGAAGCGCAGCCTAAAGTTCATTTAAACTAATTGTCTTTAACGTTTAATGGATTTTATTCCTGTCAAAGCCTATTTGTGTTACTGACTGCAATCTCTTTTTTGAACGTCAACTAATTTCAATGTCTGCAAACCAGATTTGGATCCATTGCAATTCTAGTTAAATGCAATTTAGGCTACTACACATCTTCATGTAACTGTAATTTAAAATTTTTTTAGTCCAATTTACATTTACAATTACATTTTGGTCTAACTGCAGCATTTTTGTAATTAATCAAATTTAAAAGTCATTGTAATTTTAAAAAGTCAAAGCAATGTATAATTGTATATGCAATGTACCGTAATTAAACATTTGATGATGCAAGTTTAATGTAATTGAACCTGAAACTATGTAATTGATTCAACTCTGATACAAACTCAATAGAAATGGAATGAAAAATTACGATTTACTGACCAGATTAAACTTCAATACATAGGGCTTTTATCTTTAACTGACCAGCAATTCAGGAGTGTGGCACTATAGGACTAAAAATAGGTTCCAAGCATGGCCACCTGGAGATGTGGCCTGATTTGTCACATTTTGCAGATTTTGATTACAGCTACTGCTAGTGCTTGACTGACATTTTTTGAAATGTTTTTACTTTTTGCGGTTTCCTAATGACATAAAACTTTCTTGTTGCCTTGGGGAAGCAGTAGCAAATGAGAAAAAGTAAGTTAAAAAACGCAAAATCAGACTGTTATTGAAAATTAACAGTCTGACTAAAATCTTCGAAATCAAATTTTCTTTGTTTTTCAACATGTGAGGATGTTAAAACCTATTGTGTCATCTGGGGAAAAGAATAAAGTAAGCGTAAAAATCTAATTTTTAGAAAAAATTATTTAAACGTTCGCCCAAAGTTAGAAAAACCTGGAAATTTCTGCAAAATGTGACAAATCAGGCCATATCTTTAGGTGGCCATGGTTCCAAGGTAAAATGATAGGTCCTAAACTTCGATCCCTTAAATGTATTTGGATCAGAGTGTGGCCAGTGGACCCTGGGTGAACCTACTTTAGATAAACCTCCACTTTGGGACAATATTTTAGATCTAATGCTGCAGATCAAGGATCCAGTTCATACATTAGCTGTCCACATGAAGAGTGACATTCAGTGTGACGTCATAATCAATGATGCTATTTGTTCTTATAAGAATTTGCTTCGTCTTTTTGTTTCCAGATTGCTTTGATCTTCTCTGTGTTTCTCTGAACGAGGCGCCTTTGAGTGAAGATAATATTCCGACCTTGTTCTTTCTTGCTGAAAGCACATTGTACTGGTTGCGTACAGACACAATGAAGCAGCCCTACTTGAAAACATCAGAAGTCAAGTTACTGAAAGTGAGTTAGTTTGCTACTTTCAAACATTGATTGAATGTTTATCCTCCCACTGGGAAAGCTTCTTGCAGAGCTTAATCCTGGCAGTTTCGCATACTTGTAGAGGCTTTGAATCCTGACGCAGGCCCGGTCACCGAGATTGACAGAGTGAAGTTTCCGTTTATTGAAGTTTTGTTGCGGGGAATTATTCCATTCATTAGATGCCGCTGAATAGAGAGCAATTCTTAACGTGCGTTGCTCAAGTGCACACCCCGATAGTCGAACCAGCGCCGCTTGATCTTAAAGCTTCTTCGTTCCATAAGTCACGCGCTAATGAACTGCAGCTATCGGGGCGGACAAAAATGAAATCATAATCTACTTTGAAACACTGAAACTTTTAACTTGTGCTTTGTAGTTTTCCTAAACTCTTTTATAGGTTTGCTTTTAAACAGTATAATTGTCGCAATAAACAGCGAGAGATCGTATTTTAGACGTTGCTTTCGATATTACCAGATCACTTAACATCCATAAAAGCGGACTGTATGTTATTTATTAATATTCAGTACTCTCCGCTTATTTAGCCGATCTCGGGACCAGACGATGTTGAGATTATTAAGTGATAGACGATTCTCTGCCACTTATATGCAAAAGCCCGCGGTATGCACGTGGATTCCAGCGCTCGTGACGTCAGAGAGAGTGCTCGGGCGCTACACATTCAGTAATTCTGGACCGGACAAAACAAGCGGTTGGGTCTATTAACCGTGGGCTGAATAAGCGGAGACCACTATATTACTGTACTAACCAGTGCTTTTACCCCTTGTATTATTTTACATAATCCAAGTGCTATTTTTCAGATGGGATACCTTGTATTCGCAAGACTGCTGTTTCATCACTTATCTGGCAACTTGAGGGGGCTTGCTGACTTTAAAATACGTCTTCATTCTTACATAGACGGCATTAAGAACCAACAAGCTCTCTATCAATCATACCCTAGCGTGCTGTTGCATCTTCGCTTCATTGATCAAGTTGGAGGAATTGTGATTGGTCCTTACGCAATGTCTGGTCCTCCAACTACGGTAAAAACATACTAACAATGGTTCGATGGAATCAGAACTGTTGAGTGAACAAGCCAGACCTTTTCTCATGAGGACTCTGCGTCCTCTATAAAAACAAACCATTTTGATTGATTGAATCTTTATCCTCGGACTGAAAAACCCCTTTTGAGAGCTAAATCCTGGCAGTTTCGCATACTTGTAGAGGCTTCGAACCACTGACGCAGAACCAGGTCACCGATTTTGACTGAGTATAGTTTCCTATTGTTGAAATGTTGTCTGGAAATTGTTCCATGCATTAGATGCCGCTGAATACTGAGCAGTTCTTAAAATGCGTTGCTTAAGCGAGAAGATTGGAACATGACGTAATTTCATCAGATTTTGCTTCATCATGCCTTGTGTTTTTTGTGAGAAATGTCAGTGACATTTTTATTTTCAAACTAACATTTGCGTGCTCATGATGGGCTTCGAACTGACTTCCCTTCGAAGTAACAGATCCATCGCCACTTGGCCACATAGCTTACGTGGGTAAACTGCTGCCATTTAGCGAGTCTCTTGAAAGCTGCCGTGTAAAGCCCTTGCTTGATAAATAATTTTATTACTTGTCATTCAAATTCACATCATCATTCAAATTAGGTTTTCTCCCCACTCGTGGCCGATTCTTTCCTCGCAGCGATTGCCTTCACTCCTATTCTCCATCTCGTTCTGTCCGTCGCATCTTTGTCAGTCGGACTTTTACGTCTAATTATTACTGTTATCTCAACAGCCGAATAAAAGGCGGGAAGAAAGCGTTCCTGGTCTGGCGGCAAGCGTGTACAGAGCGTTGTGTGTCTGGAGAGCGGCAGTGATCACCAGGGCCGGTTTGAAAGAAGCCATTGCCAGCTTTCTGATGGCTGCGCATGAACTTAGCTCAAACGATTGGTGAGTCACTATTGCTGTACTTCTAAGCAATTATTGAAACTAGAAACTAGAACCAAACCAAAACGACAATCTTTAACCCAGTCGGAACGTAAAACAAAAAACTAACTTAACCCCAAACCCAATACGAAACCGGTGAAGCTACAAAGCTGGTTTAGCCTTTTGAATATTTTTGTATTTGAAATTGTCGTAAACGTCTACGTATAGAATTACTACCAAGGTGATGTTTTATTGGCGGCATTTGCTGTTTCAATGCTGATACGCACCGTTCCATCTTTATGAGTAGGCTAAGAGTGTGAATATTTATGTTACAGGGTTAGTGGATTTCTTGCCTTATCTCTTCTTGGAGAAGCGGCTAAAGTTGATATGAAAGCTTCTCGAACCCTGCAAGCCATCGCCAGAGGAATTCAGGTTAGGTGGAGTGACTATCAGTATTTCAGACATCCGCCTCAAACGAATTTCAGGACTGCTCTCTATTCAGCGGATGGAATAATTTCCTGGCAACAATGTTTCAACAATTGGCAACTTCACCCTGTGAATCTCGGTAGCCGGCCCTGCGTCAAAAGCTTCTGCAAATATGCGAAACTGTCAGAAATAACCTATCAAGGCTTTGTCAGTCCGAGGTTAAAGATTCAAAATCAATCAACCACATGGCCTATAAGATTTTTACTTTTTATTTTTTGTTTTAAAAACTTTCATATTCTGTATCCTTTGGTTGTTTACCTACTGAATTTCATCACTTGCTGACTTGATGCTAGTTGAACGTCTCTTTTGCTGACTTGATGCTAGTTGAACGTCTCTTTTGCTGACTTGGCCGTAGCTGAAATGTGCTTACTCAGTTGAAGCACTTGCTGAGTTGTCGCATGCCAATGGCTAGAAATCCTCAGAAGGTTCTAATCCAGTTGAAGTCTTAATTGTTTTTATTTTCTATCTATATTGTTCACTTTACAGTCGTCAATGGGGGTGGATAAAAGTTTCCAAAGCGAATTTAATTCTTTTCCTCGCCCTGGCGCAACTGGAGCCCACCTGGAACTCCTGGAAAGCGATTTCCGAGAAAAACTTGATGATTTTACAACATCATTTGAGGACACGATCGGGACCAATACAAACCCAGCTTTCCTTGCTACCTTACAGTAAATTTATTTTCAATTCTTTCAATCTATCTAGTTTATTTTGTCAACTTCTGGTTTAGTTTTGATTATATCTTTTATATCGTCCGCCCCGATAGCTCAGTTGGTTAGCGCGTGACTTCTGGAACGAAGAAGCTTCAAGATCAAGCGGCAAGAAAGTCAATATTGCCTTATAAGTGTGATGGTTTTGTTTTCGATTGTTTTGCTTTCGTTGCTCACCGCATTATGACAAATAGAATCTTTATTGTAAAAAGCGAATGATCACGAGTACAGGGCGCAGGTAATAGCAATCCCTTATTTTTCAAATGTATACTTTGCAAGGCTCACGATCTCACAGCCGTGCAAAAGGACTACGCGGTTTGTTAAAAGCGGATTCCACAGACTCTACACCTCTGCATATGCCTTTGAAGTTGGCATAGATTTGAGTGACTCTAATTCCGAATCTGTTCTAAGGACCATATTTATTCAGTCTCTGGAAACCCTAAATTTTTATAGACTTACAACTTAGCTCCACAGTCCTACTCTGGCGGCCCTTTCTTACCATTAGAGAACCTGTATTTTATTTGAGACCCGTTTGCATTGAATTATGTAGTTATGTAATTCCCATGCAAAAGCTACGTAAAAAGTGGGTGACAACTGAAATAAAACTTTTTCTACTACTACTAATACCACTTTACGAGGAGTAACAATAGAAATGAAATAAAGCAGCGCTTTCTTTTACTCAACTATCACTGTTATACCAGGAGACCGAGGCCAAGTGCAGGAATTCAAGACGAAGATGTGAACAAAGATTTACGTTTTCAAGAACCACATCAAGCGAGAAACAGCACAGTGAGTGAAGCTTAGATATTAGACCCAATGAAATTGCGGCGAAAGCTGTAATCACAATGAAATACTTAGACGTTTTTTTAAACTTGGCTGTTTTTTATTATCCATGTAAGGAATTAACTTGTAATTTTTTAAAGTATGTGAGCACTCGTCTCCGCGTGGTGGCGCTGAAGTTGGTTGCTCATTCGTGCGAAAGAAGCTGATCACAAATGAGCGGTCGCTTCTTCATGTGCCATGTGTCTGTTTCAAGCTTAGTCTCTTCAGGCACACTTGTTTTCATTGCCCACTCACTTTAATTGTTATGGAAGCGTCATCAGTTGTTGAATAGACTTGCTTGTTAACATTGGTCGGGAGCATTAGACTTTGTTTTCCCTGACCACATTTTCCTTTCCTTTTCCACAAAAGTAATTTTTTCAAGTTTTTCTTTTCTCTGTATGATTTGAATACAATTTCTTATTTTGCTAACTTTTATGACAGGAAGGTTTCAAATGCTGATGGTACACCTTTGCAGCACTACCAGCATTGTCTTACCAACATTAGCTTATAGATTGATATTATTGTCTATAAACAGATTCCATCCGTCACTGGTATCGGGGGGTGGTGTTGGGAGAATGCTTTTTACTATACACAAATTTTGACTGAGATTTGTCTCCACGGGTGGTGCTCCGGAGTGCAGAAGTCCGCTCTGATGGGGAAATGGCAAGATGCTGACGTGACCACGTTTCGTGCTGGTGTGCCGAACCCGTGCATTGAAAGCTGTGGATTAGCGGATCTCTTGGAGTACAGTGGACCCCGGAATGAGGCACCCACAAAGACAAAGTCAAAGGTATTGTTTGATAATAATGTTTTGATAGAGAATTAGCATTGTTGCTCCACAAACATGTAAATACAAAAGCCTCACCGCATGATGAAGAGTTTTAATTTTGATTTCAAGTTTATTTTAATTTTTATTCCAATTTCTCGGTATTTCCGCAGCTGGTTGTAGCTTCCACAGGTAAACTTTTCTCTATCACAATTTTTACTCTATCTTTAAATTCTTATGAGAGCTACACGGAAGCAATAAGAAGGTTTAAATTTTACTAACAAAAAAGTGAAGCGTCCCGTCCACTTGAAATGAAGATTGGTGTATTACATTTCTCTATTATACAGAATCATATAAAATTTTCCAGGAAAAGCAACTCAAACATCTCAATGTAGCCACAAGGTTCCAAATATTGTGTAGAATACGCTGGTACAACCTCCTCAATTAATACAAGATCTTAGGTTCGGCATATTTGGCAGTGAAAGTTGAGATGCTCTCATAAAGCACAACGGACAACGGCATTATGTTGTTAGAGTCAACGCGTGCACTTCACAACCATGGCTGTTTCAATGGCCATAATATAAATAAGTTTAAGCACAAATTAGATTTATTAATTTACTAAAGAATCGTTCGGTGAAGTCATTAAGGATTATTGGGATTTTTGACATACATTGCGGCCGCCTTTGATTACAAAGAATACCAATCGAGATTTAAGCTGACCTGTTTATTGCAAATACAGTACCAAAGCAAGTCAGCTCTTCTCTTACTGTAACATACTGTACACTTGAATAGTTTCTGTATTTTGTAGAAACACGAATGGGTGTGGAGGGTGCGGTATGGCTCCTTGTACGGGCTATGCAGCCTCACACATTCACTGGCTGACGACTCCGAACGAAGTGGAATGAGATCAGCAGCTTGGTCCTTGATCACAACTGTCCAGGTACAAAGTCTGAGATGATGCGCCATGAACGAACCTCTCGAACCATCATCTTGCATTGGCCATCATAATCCGGTATCGATTTGTTTGCTACTAGCCGGGGTGGCCAATTTTTTGGGCCATCCCTACTAGTGTTTTCCTATTTCCACGCAGGTGACTGTCTTCAACACTTTCCCCATTTCATTCTGCCCTTTGCATCTTTCTTCAATCTGGCCTTTCTGTCTCATCCTTTAGAAATCTTTTTTTGTGTCTTTTGGATGTTTTTCTCTTCCCATTCACTATCAAATCGCTTTTCTGAGAAAACTTCTTTCTTCCTTAGCATATTTTCACTCCGTTTTTCATTTTCTTGATAATGGCTCTTTTTCATATAAAAGGAAAATCCTTCTTGTACACTGCAATCAAGTGGGCTAAACGCGTTTTGTTTCACTTCTGCTTACGATGCATGAATCAGAAGAAATCATTTTCGCTTATTCTTTCTACTTATATCATTTCTCTAAAAAGTGAAGTTTTATTTTCATCATCTCGCAGGAGTGCCCGGTCACCGAAGAGAGAGTGCTTGAAGCAATCAGAGTTGCCCAAGTTGCTTTTACCAATTCAACAAAGCGCACTACGTCAACGAGGTAGCTCTGCTATATGGTGTAAACGCGGCTGAGAAAACATTTTATCAGCTCAAGAAATAAGAACTTTTACTATTTGTAACAAATTTAGTGCTAATCGCTAACACTTTAAATAGCCTACCTCTTTTAGGTTAAAACGGACTAAATGATACATGTTTAATTCATAGTAGATTTTAAACATTTCTTTAAGTAAAATAGCAATGAACAAAATTATTTGCTATGTCGTGCTTTTTTAACTGTTACCATATTGCCGAGTGCTCAGAAATATTTCAAATAACAAACCTGGTGAGCATAAGTCCTGGAGGCCACAACTGCGCTCTCTAGTGCCAACCACTTTGGTCTTTCGGATGCTCATTAATTTTAGTGTTATGTTCGTTGGTAAAACCATGGCCACCTGGAGATGCGACCTGATTTGTAACATTTTGCAGATTTTGATTACTACTAGTGCTACTGTTTGACTGAAATTTTATAAATTTTGTTTTACCTACTTGTGCTGACTCGTAATGATATAAAGCCTTTTTGCCTTGGGAAGGCAGTAGAAAATGAGAAAAAGTAAGTTGAAAAACGCTCAATCAGACTGTTAAAAAGCGATTAGCAGTCTGACTGAAACTTTCGAAATCAAAATGTCTTTGTTTTTCAACGTCTGATGATGTTAAACCCATTGTGTCACCTGGGGAAGACAGTAAAGACGTTAAATCATAATTTTTAGAAAAATTCATTCAGACAATCACCAAAAGTTGGTAAAATCTGAAAAACTCTACAGAATATCTGCAAAATTCAGCAAATAATTCAGGCCACATCTCTGAGGAACCATGGTAAAACTTAATGTGTGTTAAAGTGCCCCTGACAGGTTGGATCCAAGTATAGTAACTTTTTAAAGCATTTCCTAGCGCAGAATTACACTTAGCGAAATTTTTAATCTTAACCTCGTAGCTCGACTGGTTAGGGCGTAATTTAATCAAACGACTGCTCCGCAGCGCCACCACAGGCGAAACTCTATATTTCACTGCTCTGGGACGACTTTGGTGGTATTACGTCATCCTAAGTGGACGTCGTTAGCAACGGATGAAACAAACGCTTCTTAGATGTAATTGGTGGATCACAGTTTGGTCTGAGTTGGAACAAGCGGTTGCTTTTTTCGAAGATTTATTGTTTTTTGCAGTTTAATAAAACTGTACTGGATACGTTCCTACAAAATCTAAAATATACTTGAAGTGAAAAATGAAGAAATCGTACGAATCATCATTCATATTTAATTCATCATCACTATTCAAAAATAAATAAAAGTTCTCTCTCTCTCTCATAATGTGCCTTCAGTTGGCAATTGAAATCCGGTGTAACGGCCATCTGGATCTGGAAAATTGTTTCGGATTCGCCAAACAATGCATGACGGCATCACAATCCGATTGTTGCTTCCGAGAGCATCACCTTGTAGTATACACTCCAACACATGCCTGTAGGCATTTTTACTTGAGTGGTATTAACAAAATCATCTTCAGTGAAGTGAACATATACGACTAGTTTTGTATGGCCCATCCCACTTTCGAACACTTGAAGAAAACTTTGACCATTTTCTTCTCCGCACCTTGTTTTGTGGGAAAGTGGGAAAAGAAAGCACACGGTCTTTGTCACTGACAATGTCACATAAACAGCAATTTGTAGGCATTGCCTCAACCATAAATTAAAGGTACTGTTTGTGAGATACTGTTGTTACACTGCAAATGGCTATAGCCAGATTAGGACAAATAAAAAAAGTATGAAAATTGTAGCCCTATGAAACTGCAATTTCAATTGAATTGAGATGCTGTTTGATAAAAGTAAACTCAACCTATTTGATCGAAACCTGATAGTAATAATAAGTTCACTTTTTCATTTCGGTAATTCTTAATTTGCACATGCTTTAGACCAACAGAGCCCCACACATTCACGTTTTGCAGTAGCCGTACCATACTTTACCAAGTCATCACAGAGAAAGAATGTATCCTTCCCGCTTACTGTGACATCATAGCGAGGTTGCCGTTTTTATTTTTGCAATTGAATGAGTACCAGATTCGCCGATGTCAACGAAAGTTTGCAAGCGTGTAACTTAGTAGCCTGTTGATATTTTTTACGATTTGCTGGTCAGGGAAGTTTGTTAGTGTCATCTTTTTGGTATTTTAGGTAAATTTGGCGAATTTATTTACCTGTCAGAGGCACTTTAAGACTTTAAAAATACTTTATCCCAACAAGTTTTTGTTTTTATTTAGTGTATGGACAAGGATAGCAGAAAAGTTGAACGACATTTACCTTGCACCCCCAAGCCCGAGCCCATATTTAGCCACCTCCCCCACCCCTTCTCAAAGAACTCCAGAGAAACCTAGGCCAACTCCAAATCCAAAGAAATTTAGCGTCATTGCGAAGAGACCTACCATGCAGTGAGTGGAAGTTTCAAAACATATGTTTCAATCTTTTGCATTTGTATAAAGTTACAACTGAGCAAGTTAAGCTTTGTTGATGTTCATTTGTAAAAGTTGCTTTTCAAATTATTTTTCAGAGAAGAGCTTGTGGCTCACACGCCTATGGAAAAGAAGGCTCCAGACTTTAACGCTCGCACGAGCTTGGACCTCAAACGGGTTGTTGCTGACCAATGGGAGAAGGAAATGATCAAGAGGAAAGTTGTAAGTTACTTTGTGAGCAAGAAATTTCTCTTCTGTGGTCGCATTAAATCGCAGGACACCTGTCAATTAACCATTGCGTGATGTTTTCATTCATAGAAATTACAGCTCCTTTTGGAGCCAGCACAAGGCTAAATATTCACTGTTTACAGCGAGCATTGCGCTTCGTTAACCATAATAACAGTATGGTTTACTCCATGGAGCTACTACCGCTACTACACCCTCATAGTTAGCGAAACACAATGCACGCTGTTCTATGTTGAGTTTCAGCCTCCTTGTGTTGACGCTAAGCAGATCGCGTCTTCGTCACAGTGTACAATTGTACATCTTTGGCAACAGCGGTAAGAATTCAATTGACTTGCAAAGGCAACGGTCGAGAATTTGTTGCATGAATTAGTGGTGCGATACTGATGAGCCCAGCCTCATGGCCAAAACACGGTGTCTATCGCTGTCAATTCTTGCTGCACTGGACTACCGAGCAACAAGATGATTTTTATGATTGTCGCCAGTCGATTGTAGAAAGAATTGACTGCGATAGACACCGTGTTTTGCCCATGAAGCTGGGATCTTTTAAGATGATAGTATGACAGTATAAAGAAGTATACGCTTATGGTTGCTCTGACTGCAGATTGGCCGTTGTTTCGAGCTTGCGGTTATTGGGGTGAGACAGTGATTATACGAGATACCTTTTTCGTTTCTGCACATGCGCACCTTTACGTCAGCAGCTGCAATCTTATGTTAAAACAAGCTAGCCTAGCTCACCTGTTTTCAGAAGTGTTTCAATTTGTTATTCCAGGAAGAAGAAAAAAGGTTTATAAGAGAACTTGAACAAAAGAAAAGAGACGATGAAGCTCTGGAGGAGGAGAAGACCAAAAGGAGAAGGGAGAAGCTTAAAGGAAAGCCAACTGCCTTGTTAGGACCTTACGAACTGGGTTTTTGTGCATTTAAACCTCATCACCATTAGTTTACAATAGTGATAATGGGATAACTCTGTTTTGATGGTAAAGGTAGTCCTCGCTTATTAAGTCCACGGTTAATAGGCCCGTCGCTTATTAAACCCAATTTGGTCCGGTCCGGAATTACTGGATGTATAGGAGCGGCAAAGATCGTTCCCGCTTAATAGGCTTAAAATCTTCTGGTACCGAGGTGGTCTTAACAAACGGGGACTACTTATTAAAGCAGTAAAAAGCACATGTCATCATTTTATAGCGCGACAATTAATTCGGCATTTAATCACCAGGCAAGTGATTGACGAGAAAAAAATTGCATATTATTAATGTTTATCTGGAACCCCAGACAGCAAAATTCGTCATTTTGACATTGATTCAACGTCTGAAGGCGTTGAATAATGCAAAAATGACGGATTTTGCTGTCTGGGACAATGTTTCCAACCTGGGGTCAATCTCTAAAGGCTCCTAGGGTCTATTTCTAAAGAATCCGAAGAAAAATTTAACGGTATGTTTTCGCGCATTGGTTTTAACTTTGATAAAAGTACTAAAACATCATCTTTAATTATTCATATGTTTAATTTTTTCTACATTTTCATTTTGCGCTTTTGAAGTTATTGGGTACGCCAACTGGATAATTGTTTGAAGACGTCCGTGAAATAGAAGATTGTTCCATAGATTTCTATTCACGTAGAGAGGAATTTCACTAAATTTCGACATAAGCTTCTTTTATCAACTGAAGAGCAAAAAATTATTTTCTATGATTCAGTCTTGTCCTGACCCAGACAACCACTTCATCTGGTCCAGATCTTTACCAGATCGGGTACGGATCTGATTTGGACCAGATTGGGTACGGATCTGATCGGATTTGGACCAGATGAAGTGTTTGTCTGGAGAGTGATTAAATGTCTGGTGATTAATCGTCGGTGACATCAGCCAGAAAATCAGTACTGTTCTTTTTAACAATGGCTCAACGTCTGTGGATGTGAGATTTTTAAAAGTAAGATCTACCGCCTGTAGACGTTGTATCAACGTACGGTAAACAAGACCTGACTCGGAGACTTAGTACATGACAAGTGATGAACAATGACTGCGTACAAAACTCTCACGAAAGTGTTGCGTTGTTTGTAAATTAAATTTTACTGCTGAACTTATTGCATATTGCACTTAGTAAATTATCACATACTCCCATGGTAGATGCTGCAAAACGTTATCACCTCGCCTTAACTGCATAGGATCAGCTTGGATACATTTTGTTGCAGCTGAGCCATTCTTACTGTTTCACAAGAAGCCTTTTGCTGTAAATTAAGACATCCTAGACAGCAAAATTCGTCATGTCTACATTGATTCTACGTCTGCAGACGTTGAATCAATTTAAAAATGACGGGTTTTACTGTCTGGGATATTGTACCAACCTACATTAACGTTTATTAGAAGCTATGTATCAGCCCATGAGGAAACTTGTTTCATTTTGGCAATAAATGATTGAGGGAACATGGTGTTACTGTCAAAGGTATATTTTTCTTCTTTCAACTTAAATTCTACAAAACTATTAGATTGCTTAACTCTTTTTATCCAATAGGTTTGGCTGGATCTACAGTAACCTGGTACCAGTGACAGTGATTCAAGAGTAGTTCTGTTCATTGCTTACAAGCAGTAAACTTCACAATGTCATCGGGCGGTTTTTGTATTATCTTACGTTTCATATGCAGGCTTTCAGTCTGGTGACTGCACAATAAACAACAGACAATAATCGAAACAATTGACACAAAATAGTCGAAATTCATTGCAAAATCACCCATGCACAACATAGGCTACATTACAGACGTTTGAAACGTTGCATTTAAATGTATCATACAAGTTCGATAACAATTTAGACTGCAAGTGCTCAACCATATTGATTTTTCCCCTTAAAAGCTGTCTAGGTCTAAGAGATAAATTTAGCCCATCAAGTTTTTCAAATCAGATGTATGACATTTGAAATTATAGACATTGTGTTTGTAAATTCTGAAATTTATTTCCCATACTAGATGAAGTTTTTTCGTCAGGAAATTACCTGGTTTTGAAACCTTATTTTAAATAGCAACTCAGCAACTCGAACTAGAGGTTTGGCCTACACACAGTAGCATTGACAGGGGGGGTTCAGAGGGTGCTTTTAGACCCGGTCCGGAATGATTTAGAGGCCCGGAATTTTTCTAAGTGGCTCAAGAACTTGAAGAAACCATCGCATATACTTTGATGAAACCATCGCATATACAACATTCAAGAAAATGAAGTATCTTATTCTATTTGAATAAGCTTAACTGAAGATGATCTAGCTTTTAGCTGATCGAAATCGATATTTAGCTATATATGAGTGAACTGACTCGTGTGAGAATAAATTTCTTTGCATCGCATATACTTTGTGTCTTGGTTTGGGGCTCGAGGTCTCATTGGCACCGGGCCTAAATTGTCCTCTCAGCGGCCCTACCTACACATTGAAGTTACATTTTTTGTGTACTTTAACGAACGTATGGTTTGTTCGCAATTTTCGGCTTGGCTATCGTGCTTGGTTTTACAAACATGTCTGGAAAATCACGGCCTGCAAAATTGTTAGACTTATTGGCTGTTTTTGAGGCAAAGTTACTTTTGTCGTTTGTCGTGTTTCCGGCAAAAATTTTCGCTTTGCCTTGAACATTATTGCAAGGTGAAGCGAGCGGTTCTGGGCTTTTTAAGTTATTTCCTACGAATCTCTTGGCTCGATCGAGCACGCTATTAGGAGAAGTTGTTTTCGAGTCTTGTTTCTTTGGGGCTTCACCCTTAAAATGCTCCACCTTGTCAGATGAGTCATTAGCAGCCAGTGATATTGAATCTGTCTTTTTGAGAGAATTTGCTTCATTTTTTTTCACTTGCTTTGATTTTTCCTTTAAACCAAACGATGGCGATGCTTCCAATACAGGTTTTGGTTCAGTTTTTGTTGGAGTTCTGCCTTGTGGTGAAGTGTTCGGTTTTGACTTTGTTTTTGGTTGATGGTCGCGGCCATCTTGTCCGCTTGGCAGAAAAAGAGACGTTGGTTTGAGAGCAGGCTTTGGAAAATTTTCTTGCTCAAGTGTAGCTTTATTGTCTTTGCACTTGTTGTTATTGACATCTTGAGCTTGTGAAAACCTTTTATTTGTAGTGATTCTTTTGTTTTGGGTGGGGGAAGGTAACTTTGGTACATTTTTAAAAGTAGGTTTAGGCAATGATGGGGCCGAAGCAGCTTGATTTGAAACATTGGGTTTTGAACAGAGCTTGTTCAATTCTGATTTGGTTGGCAAAACGGAACCTGTCTTATCTAAACTGTCTTTTTTCGAATGATCTTGCCGGTTAAGCAATTGTTTTGAGATAGTTGTTTTACTGTCTGGGTTAATTGTATCATCATAATCTTCGTCTTTGTTTCTTCTTGTATTTTCGTATGAGATCAGTGGTAAGTCTTCGCAAACTGTTGAATAATATGTTCCAGCATTTTTCTTGTTCTTTTTGGTTTCTAAAGACTCCGTGGAAACCACCTTTCCTTCCTTAACATTTTTGTTATTGTTTTGCACTGGTTGTGGAAATCTGCTGGGAAAGCTAGTGGCTGTGTGGAATTTTGAAAAATTCATTTCTTCATAAGAGTCATCGCATTTATTGTCCACTAGAAGGGGTGGATGAAAAGGAGGATTATTGACTTTAGTAAGAGGCTTGTTCGCGGTTGGGGATGGTGGTGACATATGAGGCGTAAAGCCTTTGAACAGTTGTCCAACAATTAAAATGTTTTCTGCAGTTGGTTCCGGATCGATTGCTTGGTAAACTGGCCGACGGCGGTCGTCCACACTTTCGCGGTCTGGGACAGGAGGCCCGTTCGTCACAATAGGAATACTAGCTACGGTAGTTTGCAGAAAGGGGAACTGGGGTGATGCAGCGGCAACTCCTTGATGATTGGAGTTGTCATGTGAAGGAGATGTCGGAAGTAATGGTCTTGGTGACGTAGGTGTGACGTAATGAAGTTCTAGTCTTCGACATTGTATCCCTGGATTATTTTCTGAAAAATGCACATAACTATTGTTAGGATTGTAAGACCAAGAGTTTTAATGGAACTGAAACACGTTTTGGTTCCCGGTTGTTGGGGTTGAGAAACAATGTAAAAAAAATCTCAAAAACAGTTGTATGGGGGGGGGGAAAGATGGGCTATACAAAAATAATATATAAAAAAATTCTCTGGTGTCAACAATCTATAGGGTCTACAAACCTGGTTGAAAGTCATACGTTTCGTAAGCAGATTCATTGCAAAAGTCGCAATCTTCAGGGAGAGATGAAGTAGCACTTCCAGATCTACTTGTGTTTGTGCTGAAAGAAACGATTAGTTTTTGTCAGTTGATCATTTGATAGCCTACGTTTTATCTTTCTAAAAGTAACCACAATTACACAATGGAAAAGCACTTTTACGACATTAGCTTTAATTCTAATTAAAAAAGAAAATAGAGTTCAAAATGTACATGATAAACTCATGTTCAGCAAAAGTTTTAAAAATTAAATTTTCTTCATCTTCAGTGCTGTTAAAAAACAATTATTTGAAAGCACTAGAAAAATGTTTTATTTTGCACCGGTGTTCCAACCATTTGCTCCTTAGCCTTAAATCTGTTTCGAGAGTTAGTTTATTTTTTACAGTTCAAAAAC
The DNA here is from genome assembly GCF_918807975.1 of Aplidium turbinatum. NCBI lineage: Eukaryota > Metazoa > Chordata > Ascidiacea > Aplousobranchia > Polyclinidae > Aplidium > Aplidium turbinatum. The sequence continues at coordinate 21,743,786 of NC_137484.1, read as the reverse complement.
AAGCTTCAAGTTTAGCTTGACAATGATTGTAGTTAGGCTACGCCAAATGTTAGTAGGCCTACAAGAAACCATCCTATCATTCTCTATCTTTAGTTTAAGGCTTAAGGAATAACTACTTTAAGTAATAGCTAAGCCTGCTGTTTTTAATGTTGCTACCTTACAGCAGACGGAATTTACCTTTTTATAGGTAAGTTGCACATTTGCAATTCCGGTGATGTAGAAGGTACAATTGTCTGAAAGTTCTTAGGTCGAAAGTTGCTTGGCAAGGAACAACTTGCATGCAAATCACTTTCTGAAATAGAGTTAGTGTTGTTTATTTATCAGCTTTGTATAAGCTACCCGATTGGATAACGCATGAAAATGAGACGGCAAGTGAAAGGATATATTCATACAATATTCATCAGCAGTAAACAATCTTGTCTCATGGCCAAGACCGTTGAGATGATGATGTTGATCAGGTAGCGATAAACTCTTCGGCATCAAATCAAGATTCCTCTGAAAAAACGCACTATATGCTGAGAATACGTGGTTGGTTTTCAAACTCTGGACCCCCCGGAAAGGTAACGGCCCTATAAAATCATGTCAATCCCTGGACTAAAAGTACCCACTAGACACCCTGTCAAAGGTAGTGTTGGTGGTCTAAGAGGAAGTGAATAAAAGTTTTTGCCTTTGTAATTTTATAAACAAAAAACTAACGCTTGATACCATCGTCTAATTCAGGGGTGTGCAACCTTTATTACAGGAGGCCCAGGAGGGTCAGATATAAATATCTGGGTCTAATTCATGAATTACAATAAGGCAATTGACCCTGCATGAGCTGACAGTCAGTTAAGTAGTTTCATTGAAGGGCTTTCCGGAGCACCGACAACAGTACATTTTCTGGAATAACTGCGACTAAATGTAGCCGATGTAGCAGACTACTTAAGCTAAATTTAATGACTTAAAATTTTAATTAACTGCAGTTTAAACTTCACAAACAAACCTTTATCACTGTATTTGTTGATTTCTTTCCTAAATGCTTCTCTCCACTGGTTCATGGCCATTTCTGAATCTGTAACAGAATAGAAAATATAGCTCTTGTCAAAAGTATACAGGCCTACTATATATGTTATACAAAATAGTCAACACAACAACAGCAAGTAGGCTACTAATAGTTGTTTAATGCCAAGGAAATCAAGTAGGCTACTGTATCGAACATCAAAAGAAAAATTTCACATTTTTGCCGTTGCAGAATAATCAATTTTGGTTGGTTGCACTAGCAGGGGTCTTCTTCGACAATCAGCTTGCGTAAAATTTATCGATGGATTAGTAATCGGCGATTTCTAATCATCAGATTAGAGTTGGTGCGAAAAGAAAATAAATAATCCGCGGATAAAGGTGCTTTATCTGCCAAGTTGCTTAATCGTTGATTGATTTATTGTTGGTGCATCCAATCCCTAACGTTAGGTATCAGTTAGTGTCAGCTGCCGTTGAGCAATAAAAACATTGACTGATTTGCAGACTGGAGTAAATAGTATGAGCAATTATAATTCTTTGAAAGATGATTCATCCCACGATGTGTGTGCCATACGCAACACGTTGGTATTTACTAGCCTACATAGCCTATTTCCTTTGTAAAAACACGAATCTGAATATGTAGCCTAACTACCGATGCATTCGTTCTCTAGCAAAAGTGCTTAATAGGCTACGTTGTTTTCCCTTTTTTAGTCACGTTATGAGTATGACAACGTCCATTGTATAATCCTGGAAAAAACAAAACTATCCCATGAACAAGTTGTAAGAAAGAAAATTTCAACGTTTTCAAAAATTCCCATTTTGATGTAATGGACATGAGACAATGGGGTGTTTTCCGTCCGTGCAATGTAATTTTCAAGTTTTATTACAGATTGAAAGAGCACCGGTTTGTCACCTGCTACAGACATTCATATGTTTTTCCACTTTGTTTACCGATAATTTAACAAAATGTTAATCGCATTGTTTTCTTTAAATGAACGTTTGTCACTTCCAGTGAGTTACTCTTGCGTCATGAGTTCGTACACAGTTCGCTAACAGTTAAATATAGTTGCGTCATAGCAACTCATGTCATTCATGCAAATTTGATTTGCCTCTTTCCGACGTCATAATTAAGAACGAATTTGAGGCAAAAGCTTAAATAATTTTGTTTGAATATAAACATATACCGATAAACATGAAACCCACAAACGAAAACTCTACAATAAAATTTGATTAGTCAATCTAGCTTCTAGTCTCTGTTATTTAATCTTTTGTCAAAGCTCTAAAAACAAAATCAAGTTCAAACACTTTTATTCAATAGCACTGAAGATGTACAAGTCTAATTTTCGAAACGTTTATTGGGCATGAGTTTAGTTTCTGCATTTTAGGCTCTTAATATTTCAGTTTTTCACCATTGTTTGTTTGTTGTTCATATCTTTATCCTGCATTGCGGGAAAGCGGACTTGAGCGCTATGCATCGGTGTACGCCTTCCGACGTACACCTGACCCACGCTGCAGCCGACGGCAATGTCTGTTTCCGGTTGTCTACTCTACTTATGACTTAAATTTGGCACTACCCATTACTCGAAATCGATCACTGGGTAGAGGCAATTATCGTAAAGTTTCTTGCCCAGAGAAACAACAGCAAGTGCGGGTGGCTGGAGTCGAACATGCAGGCTCTCGACTACGAGCCCAACGCGCTAACCACTCGGCCACTGCTGCCGATATCAAGTTCCTTCCTCTCGTCGAGGATTGGAGACAATGAAGTGCCAGTCTGGTTTAATACACGAAAATTTAAACAACTTATTTTTTTATGTATCTTGGAGAAGGTAGTGAAACCTTATTGGCTTCATACTGAAATCGGTTTCAGATTTACCTGTCGCAAAATACCATGTTCTTCCGTCTTTACGCTTCGGGAACACTTTGAATACGTAAGGAAGCGACGGGCAACGCTCTTCATCAGCCAGGGATATTCTGGTGGTAGAAAAGGATTATTAAGTTGCCGGTTACTAGTGGCGTTGACAGGGGGTCCAAAGGGTGCCTTTGAGCCTGGGCTGTGGATGATTTTAGAAGAAGTCCTTAACCATAAGGATGCCAAAGGGTGCCTTTACCATAAGGGGGTCCAAAGGGTGCCTTTGAGCCTGGGCTGTGGATGATTTTAGAAGAAGTCCTTAACCATAAACAAACATAACTCAGCAACAACACTACATTTAACATTATGTTAAAGAGTTACCTCTCTACCCAAATTGTAAGTCCTTAACCGTTTAAAAAGGGCTCAAAAGTTCAAAGAAACCACCGTATATTTTTTGGATATATTGCGTTTCCCTTAGAAGTGACTTGATTTGGGGTCCGAAGATCCCATAGGCCTAGGTACCGGGCCCAAATTATTCTCTCAACTGCCCTGCCAGTTAGGCAGTTACCACAAGCTTTTTTCCAAGATCAAAGTAGCAAATGTTCAAATGAAATGAACATTTTCATCAAATAATAAAAAACAAAAGAATTTGAACTGGAATGAAATGTGTAGTTGCGTTTGGAAATTTTTTTAAATATTTCCAATTGCCTCAGTTGCAAACGAAAGCACTTTAAAATTTTGCACGAAATACGGAACAAATACGATGGCAAAAACATCGTGCATTTATCTAAACTTTTACAATTATTTCAAAATCCAACAACCTACCTTTTCACTGTTAGCTAGGACACTACTTTTGTTAACACATTTTTAAAACAGTTGTTCAGAGGCTATTGACTCACCGATTGCAATATCCTTGCAAAGAAAATTGCTTTTGAGGTTTTTCTGATGTGCTATCCTTGTAATAATAGAACCAACCTTTTAAAAGGACAAAGAATCGTTTTTCATCTGTTGAAAAGATATACAGGAATCATAACATAATTGTTTCTCAATACACTAAGCGTTTAGCTGACTGATTTATTGGACCTTAATAGGTCTGCAAATCTTTTTTACATTGTAAAAAAAATAATTTGTTAGCTAGGTTATCAGTCACCGAGTCTTGCTTTATGACGGCCACAAGTGCCACATTTATTATTTTTCTGATCATAAATGCGACTAAGTAGCTTATCGTTGTTTAAGCCTTCCGGGCCGTATGTCTATTTTTTGTAGCCCACGGCAACGCAGCCCCGGATTGTGTTTATACTCGCAACAAATAAAATGTCAATCAATCAACCAGGTATAAGAGAACAGCTAGTTTTCGATCATCGTCCAAGACAGGTAAATCTTCTTTCTCATTTAAGCAGACACCACTTTTTTGATTTCGCTTTGATAATGGTAGCCTAACCAAGTTGCAAACTTGACATTAAAATGATGATGATCAATAACAGCATTTAGAATCAGAATAGGTCTAACTTTATTTTAAGCCAATAGTAATGATGTTGCAACCAGAACATTCGAAAACATTAGCATGCTAGAACATACAGTCATCAAGAACTGCTCTTATCTCTTTGCCAAGACACAACCGCGTGCTCTGGGGCGGTGTCGAACCCACGTCCTTTCGAACGTCGCACAGACCCTCTGACCACTCGGCCACTGGCAAGCGATGACATTCATGATCGATTGAACACCATACACATTACTTCCAGAAACTTACAGTTACTTGCGCAGAAGTTTAACTTTTCTCTGCCCGACTTTTTTTTCATCCAACCTTGCATTGAGACTTCCTTCTCCTGTTGCAAGATCTGGGCAGGTAAGCCTCGATAGGGTTCGGGGTAAGACGACATAATTTCGATTGTTGATGCAAAAATTGTTCAGTGCATTTATGAATAAGTTCCTCACAGCTTACTACACTGTATTTATTGCAGTACACGTTCACTAGAAACATAAAGATGAATACTTTTCTGTTTTCCTGTAACTTGTAGTCTATTATATGACCATTACCATCGAAGTCTTGCGTCTGGGTCAATTGCATGACTTGACAATTAATTTAATTATTGTTTCGTCACTTATACCCTTTTTTTTCTAGACTTTTCCTTTGACATGCAATTCATTGAAATTATGGCGATGGTGAAAATTAAAATCCAACTGAATGAATCCAACAAAGCCTTTATAGTTACTTAATGGAGAAGTTGGTGCAATCGGTAATTCGGGGAGCTGTGACTCAACAAGCACATTAAGAGCCTTGGTGTACTGACATAACGTACGCAATGATTCATTAGTATCAATTAAAATGCATTTATTCATGCATAACCTCACTTAGCTGGTCGTGTCTTTAATCTAAACATTTTTAGACTGTGCAATGAGTTTATGTTATCATAAGAATAAACTCGGAAAAGTGCTGCGTTACCTTGATGACGCAGTTGGTAATTGCAAAGGTTATAAGGTCACAAAGCCATTGTGTTGCATTTGCATGGTCCGTTTGTCACAATTGATTGTCAATTTCTACTTCCTCACAAGCATTTGACTGAATCATTCACTGCTTTCTTCATACAGAGATGTTAGATTCTAGGCCTCAGAGCGCTGAGAATTTGGGCCCTGTGTGGTCTACCAATGAGATTATTGGGCTCCAAATAAAAACACTTTTAAGAAAAACACACTAGATCGAAAGAATACGCAGTGATTTGTTCAAAGGTCCCTGGTCCCTTAGAAAAGTTAGTGACCCTTAAGTTCATCCTTTGCCCGAGTCCAAAGTAGTCAAAGTACCCCTAGATCTCCCTTCCCTGACAACACTACTGCTCGCACCTAAGCTATAGGTAACAACTGGCAAGTATATATCCAAAGTGTTTTTGTACTTTTGTCTTTGCAAACAGTATCTTCGCTACAATCTACACTTTGGAACACTGTTGAAAATATTGATTCTTTTTTTAAATTATTTTCTTTCCCATAACACAGTAGCCGGTCTTTCTTTGATGAAGCCTCGTGAGGATAATTTTGAAGCTGAATTCATTTTCGATAAACTATTGGCGCACTTTCTACATCAGCAGATGTAAAGAATTTAACATTTTTCATTTTTAAAGTTCTTGTCTCTCTTAAGTTATTCTAAACTCATTTCCAAAACAGAAAAAGTCTCTTTTCATGTCTAATCGGGGTTTGAGTCATCTCAGCAGCCTTAGCTTAGATATTAATACTCTACCGTTCTTGATTAAACTTATCTAGCTTGACGATACAGACTCACGTGCATGCTGTTAAAGTGTTCCAAACTTAAATGACTTTAGATCGTCTTACTTTGATAACAAGATGATGCTTTTATTTATATCTGTTTGACGTATTTTAGACATTTTTGTCTGTTTGTAATATGCAGTAATTGCTGCTGAAGTTACTATTCAACAGAACAAACTTTTAACTGAATGATTTTCATATTTCGTTGTTGTTCTGGTCATTGTGATAAAAACCATCTACGATATTAAGCCACTTTTACGACACAATCAGTGTCATCATAATGCATAACTTGGCAAACATCACAATAGCGTAAATTTTAAATATAAACAAGTAAAAAACACGATATAATACCTGTATATGGTGTATGCAGTAGTATATGATAGCAGTAACCGATGCGGTTATTTATTATTAAAGCGAAATTTCTCTGGCCATAATTATGCTAAGAGATTAGATTGTTGCACAAATGCCAGCATTCGATGAATGCAAATTAGCAGCATATATGGTAATACTTTGGAACGAAGATAGTAGTTTAAAAATCACGTAAGAAAATTAGCAGTAGGCTACTACTTAGTATATAACAAAGTTCACTATAAAGACATGGCGACCGCTATGTAAAAAGGTTTACATTCAAATTGCTCTGCGCTTTTGATTCGTGGTTGCTATTTTAATGCAACTTTTTAAAAATTTTATTTTTACCATCTGCTCCGAAAACAACTGCGGCGTCGAGTTTGATTTGACACAAGAATGGCCATAAACCACTGAACCAACAGCTCTATTTTTAATTTCACTCTTAAAATTTTTTTGCACGTGAGCTTCCTTCGTTTTCAACTGGCTCGCTTCACTCTGACGTAGTCTAAAAGTTGTTTTTATTAAATTGCATCCCAAGCTTGATACGTCATTCTTTAAGTTCCTGTTGACCCGGATGTAATGACGTCATTCATCTTACCTGCTTTGATTACAATGGTTGGCAACACTCGTTCGCCACACAAACTCCCCCCGCAAGGTAACAGTTGTTTTTGTACAGAAAGGAAATTGTGATGTCTACAGTTTGTAATTTTTATATTTAAGACGTTATGTTAATAGAAGGCAATGATTTTAGTATCGTACTTCTTTCTTTTTACTGTAATATGTTCTTTTCTGCTAAATGGTAGGCTACTCATCTTTTTCTTTTGTTTTAATACCTAAGTTTTGAAAAATTCTAAATTGTGTTCCTGGACATTATTGTTAGGCTATAAACTGTGGTTTTCATATGACGAAGTAAAGTTTTTTCTTCTTCAACTATTTTAAATTGTAGCCTTGATGCATTGTCCTGGGTAAGACGGTAAACTGCATCCAGCGTAAAGACTCTAACTTGGAAATCTTAGGGTTTTGTGGACATTGAAGCTGCCGCTAAATTTACGATACTCTCAAGCCCACTCTGGTCCGGAGTGGTTGCACTTCTTAAAATCCCAACTATGGGTAAACTCAGTATTGTACGTTGACGCCGTCAACTTGACGGCGTCATTTGGTGGCGTCAACTGTTTGTTGACGCTGAGGCTAGCGCCGTCAATTTAGTTTTTAAATGACGGAAGTGATAGCGCCGTCAACTATTTTGCCGATTTTAAGCGTCAAGCGCTATGCGTCATTTTTTGTTTTCATGGAAAATCTCGTTTCACAATGAGAGTTTCATAATGTATTCTGGCCAGCGCGGCTCAACCGAATTACCGGCTCTCGCGTTGGTTGGAATGGCTCCCTGGAATACAAGCGGAAGAAGTTCGCCAAATGGTGATCACTCATATCGTGAGCTGTATCGAGAACGAGGGATCAGAAAGAGAAAGCGAAAAATCAATGAATGTCATCGCAGAGATTGAAGATACCTTATTTCAAGAGCTCTATGCCCCCGAAAAGAGCGATGTTGGTGCAGTGGACCTCGTTAAAATATATATATATGCTACACCATCACAGCACACTTGGAACAGTGGTACCTTTCCGAGTAAACGTTTTCAAGGCTTGTTTTTGAAATACAACATACCAATACCATCCAGCGCTGCTGTGGAACAAATGTTTTCACTTGGAAAGGACATTATGCGTCCCAAACGCAGCAGATTGTCGGGCAAACATTTTAAAATGCTTGTGTTTCTACAAGGCAATAACTAATAGGCTAAGCAGCTAATTACAATACAGTCTCAAAACATAATACCTGCTCTTTATTTATAGCTATTGTTAGCCTAAGCTTGGTTGAAATACTTCTGTTTTGTGAGACCCAAGATTAAATAGCGGAAGAAATTAGGGCTGGCGCTGACGCCATCAATTTCTTTGAGAGTTGACGCAGTACTTTACGCCGTGAAGTTTTTAGGTAACTCGCGCTGACGCCGTCAATTTATTTCATTGACGCGTACAACACTGGGTAAACTAGACAAAGATGATTTCTCAACAAACAGTCATCTTCTAACCACTATTGGGCCAGATGGTGGATTATGGTATGGCTCAACATTCCCCAAATGAACTATGTTAACTGGAAGCTTTTCAGCCCGCTCAAAACCTTCATAGTTAGCACAAAAGCAATGGATATGTGAATACATGGATATATGGCAAAAATATGGATAGCCTACATGACTAATTTGTCAATTAGAATATCACAAGATGAGGTAAATTATTGGTACCCTGGGTCCACAAATTAATTACAGTAGGCTACCTGTCGCAGTTGATTTCTGTCTGTTTATATCTGAAGTCAATGTTGCTTCCAATTGTGAGAGGCTGAGTGGATTATTATCGATTTGAGCTGACAATGATTGTTTCTTATCTTTTTACATCATAATCAACTCTTCCATCAAACGTGAAGTAGCTTATACTTTTTATGTGACTCGACTCTTGATTTAGTAAATTCAAATTATTTTGTTTAGCTAAGTTTCAAGTTATCTCTTTTTTCGATAAATCTTTCACTTTATTTTCTTTACAACTAACTGTACTTGCATAGCGTACGTAGCTACTGAAGTAAAAATACCAATTCATTTCAGCAAGCCATACAGCCCTAAGAAGGGCCATACACATTTCTCTCTAGAGCGGCGCATACATGAGAGAAATAAAGGGCTATAGTCCAAGGGGCGCCACTCAGCAATCAAAAACACTAACTAGTGTCTTACAGTTAAACTTTCAATTAACTTTGTATACAACCATGTAGTTCTTCACCAGTTGCTTCAATTAAATGAAGAGTTTATGAAATGGTCTAAAAGTAGTTTTGCAACAGTGTTAGGGAAATTCTGGGAATTTTGGAATCTTTTCAGGAACTGTTGGTATTCACTTCCTTGTCTAGTGCAGTCTCAGGGCAAGAAGTAAAAGCTCAAATGTTTATGCAAACGCTTGGATGGAGCGAAAGCATTTCAATGCAATACGTTATAATAAGTTGAGCTATCATAAGCTATTTTTGAAAAAGGGGCTTCTTAATGAAAGCGTACGTTATTGGACTATTCGTTATAAAACGAAAAACACAATCAAAACAAAAAATATCGGTCCGATTTTCGTTAAACTAATCAACCAATTGGACAATTTCTTAAAAAATGCAATGCAATAGATAGGTTACAGAAATCAATAGTCTAACATAATAGAATGAATTTTTTCTTCTTTGAATGTCACATTCCGTTATGTGCAATTTTAAAAATTTTAAATTGTGTTTAGACGCGAACCGAAAACCGCGAGATGTGGGGATAGGTTGAGAAAGCTGTAAAGTTTTTCTATCTAAAAAGTCTACAGCTTTCTTCACTAGAATAAACATACTACAATTAAACATACTCAAAGCAAAAAGTATACGTACGATGTTTGGCATACCAAATCAACCTCTTTACTCCAAGAAAGCAAATATAATTAAGAAAAAAAAAATTAAGCAGTTGCTTTTCCAGATTTCATTTGTAAAATACGAAATAAGAAAAATGCAATGTCAAAATTCTACGAATGTAATATTTCTGAAATTCCTCGTTTTTAGTCGAAAATAGCCGCCTTTCTCAACAGATTCTCAGCAGCAGTGGCGGCTCGTGGTATTTATAGCAGGGGGTGCTGCAACCGGAGGTAGCCTATACGTGAAAGAGCGAGCGCCAAAGGCGCGATGCCAAGGGGTCTAGGGACATGACCTCCATAAATTTTACCTTATTTTAGTGGTATTTCATGAATTCTGAGGCTATTTGAGCAATTAATTTCCTGATGTTCATCAAGTTTAAATAGGCTGTTTTAGCATGTGACCTTTGGCCTTAACTTATTATCGTAAGTTAACAATGAACCTAGGTTACATTTAATTTATAAAAAATCAACCAGGTTTGGTAACCACAAAAATTTATTGGTAGAGCTTTTCTTAAATTTAATTTAACAACACTAATGAAAACCTAGTCTGAGCTTTATCTTTTTGTGAAGAAAGCAAAGCACATTAGTCTAACCATGTAACAGCATCAGTCGCAGCCACCTAATATCGTGTTTGAAAACAACAGTAACAGTAGCTAGCCTGACCACGTGACCAGCAACTGCAAAATTTGCAGTTCGAAATTGTGGGATTTGAAGCAACCTGAGCCAAAATATGACGTCACAATTTCTCTTTGTTCTTCTTTTATAAGATTGCAACTGCAGGGCTTGCAGTTCAGAGCTGCCAAATACAAAACTTAAAAAATCATCATATTTTTTAAAACCCAGAAATTATGAAACTTCTAGTCGGTAGGATCTATAGAGAACACGAGAAAAAACGTGAAATTAATAAAAAAAATAAAATACTGAAATGTGCAGGGGGTGCTGCAGTTTTGCAGTTTCTATGGACGAGCCGCCACTGCTCAGCAGACCCAGGTAGGTTTACAGACTATGGTGACGCATCTCACACACCCATGCCACGTCACAGCTTGTAAAGCCAGAACATTTTAGCAAACTATAGTATACTGTAGCCAAACCTCAAAGTAACATAAGCCCCAATCAGCGGACCATCTTTTTGTCTGTTTCCAGGTTTTAATCGAGTACAGATAGTGAAACCTTTAAGTGTATAATTAGTAGGCTACGTGCCAATTTGTGGGCTATAAAACAAATCTATGAAATATTGCAAGGATTGGTATTGATTTAAGAAAAAAATAGGTAGAATACCTTAACATGTTAACGTCCACCTTGTAGAGTACAAGTCAATTCAAAGAGAAACAAGAATTTATTTGCTAAACTTCCATGTAAGTTCATGAACAAACATGGGAGTTTAGCAGATAAATTCTTGTTTCTCTTTGAATTGACTTGTACTCTACAAGGTGGACGTTAATATATTAAGGCATTCTACCTACTTTTTTCTTAAATTTTCGACGCATAAGTATCTGCTTTACGTGGATCCCTTAAAAACTTTACGTTTATTTAAGGTTAAATGTGTCAAACCCCTTTTTAACTATTGGTATTGATTGGTTGACATTTGGTAATTTCAGTCAAATGTCTTTGCTTATTCTGTCTTCTGCGGTAATTGCAATTTTTAGGCACCATATCAGTGATACTAAAATTAAATTAGCAAATTTTTTTACTAAGATTATTTGCATCCAAGAAAAAATTGTGTGACTCAGAAAATTTTTATTTCATGATTGTAACGTATTTATAACTCTTACGCTGCTATATTCTTTGGTTTAGAACTTAGAAGTACGTGCTGTAACTTAGATGATTTTACGTCTAATTTAAAATTCGGCCTACGTTATAATCCAGTCAAAGCATGTTTCCACTATTTACTTGAGTAGCGCAATGAAGTTGATGAGTTGTACTTTAAAATAGCAATTTGGGCACTTTGGTTGCACACAGAGCAGTCTAGAAGACAATTTGGACCTGATACCAATGTGATCTTCGGGTCCAAAATCAAGATATTTCTAAGAAAAAACACTATATCTAACCAATACGAAGTTGTTTACTCAAGTTCTTGGACCTCTTGAAAATGTTTAGGGTCCTAAAACTATTCCCTGTGAAAAAGTAGGCTACCCCCTGGTCCCTGGACAACCTGAATTCAAAAGTACTCCTGGACCATTATGGTTTTATTGCTTTAACCTTTTACCATGGCATTGACCGGATAGGCCTACTGACAGTTGCGAGAATTGGACGACAGCAAATTGCTCTCTCCTTGATGGTAGCTTTGCAGGCAATCCCATTTTGAAAGTTGACCAACAAAAGACTTTCCTTTCTGAAGCCGCTCCGCACGCTATTACACCAATTCTTCGGCGCTGCATATTTGACAGGTGCTGTTGCGGTATAGCCTAGGGCTAGGCTATTTTCTTTGATATCTTCAGACGTTGGTACCGTAGTTTTAAAGATGAAGTAGGCTACGTCTACACAAGAACATACCTTTTGTGAATTAGCGGCTCGGTTGTTAAACACTTAACCCTTCTTGCCAAAAGTGCAGTGTCAAAACTTGCCTATGTAGGTCTATGTACGCTACTTTGCTTTAAATTGTCGTCTTGTCTGGAGCGTTGCTTGAAAGATATTGTTTTAAGCATTCTTTATCAAGTTGTTTGAATCGTATTCTTTTTCACGTAGGCTGTGTAGCCGAGTAGTGAGAGACATGGTTCGATGTTTGATAAGGAACCGGTTCGACACCGCTCAAGACACTCTTTGTGGAGACAAATAACGGCATGCCGTCGATTGCGGAGTGGTGCCCCTTCGACAAAAGCCCTTGATTTCTATCTGGTATGAACAGTACGCTATTCTAGAGAAAAGGAACAGTGGCCTATGCTGCCTACTGGCTTTCTTAGGGCTATAGTCTGCTGAACTGAATTCGTTTCAACTTCCAGAGTGATGTATCTAACGCTTGGTGAAGACATTTATTATTTTGAAATGTGGGATCATGTCACATTTTAGGCAGCAAAAGTATGACATGTGTAGACAATAAATAGTTTTTTACCCAATATATCGATGATAAAAGAAAAGCTAAGGGTAAAACAAGGACGTAGCCACTGGGGGCATGGAGGAGCAATCGCCCTCCCACAATTTTATCTTGCCTCCGCACAAGCTGGGTTGGTATGATATCATAACATTTTAATCGTATTGTTTTGTATGTTGAATGACGTTTCATAAATGTTTTGCTGCAATCAGCAGCTAGGCTATTAAACAAACTTTTTATTTCAAATATTAAAACATTTTCCCCCCAACAATTACTTTTACTTTCTTAAAATTTTCTTTCTAGCAACGTCACTGGGGGGAAACAGTTTGATGATCTTCTCTTCAAGTAAGAATTTATTTTCATAGTAATTTGGGATTCATTTCACCTTCTTTGCGTGCCAAGTGGTATAGGCTGTGCCAAGTGGCTTCCCGCGCTCCATTCTGTGAATAACATCTGCAGTAAGCAGCTGTGGTTGGTTGGTTTAGTTTGGTTTTGAATGTTTATCCTCAGACTGACAAAGCCTCGATAGGTTATTCCTGGTAGTTTCGCATACTTGCGGAGGCTCTTGACGCATGGCCGGTTACCGAGATTGACAGAGTGAAGTTTCCGGTTGTTGCCGGGAATTATTCCATTCATTAGATGCCGCTCAATGGAGAGCAGTCCTGAAATGCGTTGCTGAAGCGCACAGCCCGAGAGTCGAACCAGCGCCGCATGATCTTGCTCTCCTGGGCCACATCGAAACGGGCTTTTGCCTGAGGATTGGTTTCTTTTATGTCCGGTTTTCTTTCTCCATCCTATTATTATTATTATGACTGCTCATCCACATCAATATTGGAACTGGCAAATTCAATCCACAACACTTTTCATTAGACTGTCATTCATGACTACATGTGTGCTTCTCTTTGTTTTTGTTTTATTTTTTGCTATTTGTTTTTTGGGTTTTGTGGCCGTGCTAACTACTGATAGCCTACTACATAATTTTTCATTCAGGCATGTTTTAAACCTTTCAAGGTTTTGCCACCTTTTTCCGTTCATTAACGTGCTGGTAGGTCTATATCAATTTTTGTAGTTAGTAGCTATCTTTTTCGTCCCGGACGCGTTAATGACGAAAAATAAAATGATTGACGATTGATTGAGTCGGGCGCGTACTAACCACGGAGCTAACGGGGCGGACAAGACTATGGAAGGACATTCTCCAACCCTGAGCCTTTATTTGGAAGGCACGCCTGCAGGGGGGGGGGAGCAAAAAGGGTGGGGTTGCTTCCGACAAGTACAAGTACAGACGTTAGACACTCTGTCCCACGGCTTAAGACGCGACAGACGAGATTTTTAATCCAGACTGTAGCCAGGAATTCATTAAATTACGGGATGACCAACCAGGCTACGTTATCTGACAAGTGGAGAGTAAAGTACTGCCAGATTGAGATTGCGTAAAATTGAGAAAAGCAATTTTTGTTGTATTATCTTTCATTAAGGGAGTTTACTTACAACACTTAATTTGAATAAACTTACAGGATTAAAATATATATTATTAAGCATTTAAAGATAAAAAAATCAACTTAAAATACACCTAATTTTGTGCAACCTCAAACTTCATGTTAGTTTTAAACAGCTAAGCTTTGGGTGACCATTGCTTTAAAAATGTAAAAATAGATTTTTGTTTAATTTAAAAATATCTGACAGTAGGCTACTTTGCCTTCCACTTGTCAGACAACGTAGCCTAGTTGGTCGTCCTGTAATTCCATGAATCCCAGACTGTAGCTCACGCACTGAAGACTATTTTAGTTGGAACACTCGTTTGAACGTAAACGTCGTGTCATGTCACATCACTCGCGCTCACTGTGATCAAAGACGTCGTGTACGTGAGGAAAAAAAAACGTTTAGTTACTATAAATGAAAAATCAAATAGTCACCCGTCACCCTTTAACAACCAACTGCGAATTCTGTGTTTCACGGCACCTGTGATGTCCTACAACAAAAAATTGCGATTTTGTTCCAGTGAAATAATATCTCACTTTTGCAGAACTTTTGCCATTTTTTGATGTAACAAAGAACACATAACAAAGCAGTTGCTGTGAGGAAGGGATAATATGCAATTCCTACTTAAATCTTTGAAGTTTACATCCCCAAAAAAAAATGATTAGCCTACTTGGCTGCACAATCACCTGTCTCATTTCCATGAAGGTCTGTGATCAGTGTTTCTCAAAAACAGGTATTCTTCAGTCAACAAGAGTGCGAATTGCAAGTACTTTTATTGCAAGTTGAATGCAAGAACGAATTGCAAGTTAAATGCAAGTACTTTTATGCCAGGGTTCAAGATAATTTTAGATCCCCGACACCTTTCCAGAAGGCTCAGGAAGTTAAAGGATACGCTGCGTTAACTTTCACCATAGTACATTTGTAGTGGGTATCTTAGGGCCCAGGAAAGCCATTGGTAAAGAAAAGGTAAAGGTGGGTCCCATACTTGATTGAAGCATCGGGGGATGAGAAGATAAGGTTCTCATTGTACTAAGCCTTCGGCACTAACGAGAGTAGGGTGGTCAGTTTCTTTCTCTCAGCCTTTGGCCATTGGCACCGGGCCCAAATTTTCCTCTGAATGGCCGTGGCTGCCACTGTCCGTTGTTTCGAATGATTTGAAAATTCAACAAGGAAGAAACTTTTCTCACTGGTATTGTTGCACTGACTAGTTTGTACAAACACCATCCACCTTGAGTGAACATTTTATTTGTGGTCACGAGACATTGTTTTACAATAAAGATTACATCGAACAAAACATTATGGCGTCACGTTTAAACCAGATATTTTTCCAGACAACTGTGGTGCAATAAATTAATAAATTTATGAAGTTTATGCAACGTAAAAATTACTGATCAAATTATTCTTGCAACATATTTTATGAGACACACTATACTTCAGCACTTTACTTTGAAAACAGCAGCTGGTTGCGTTTCATTTCAAGAAACTCGTCGCAAAATAGTCACGTGTTGTTCTGTTATGATATCATCTTAGGTTTGACCCGGCAACAGCAATTTTCAACATTATTGCCAAATCCCTTCGCTGTATTTTTCTTTAAATGGAAAGTACTTGTGAGGTTGGTCTCTAAAATTGTACAAGAAAATTGATAAGAAACTATTACGCTAACAGACAAGCAAAACAAAACAACATAATGACTCAAACGTTTTCGACACGTACGTGTGTCTTCATCAGGAATTAAATCTGCAATATACATAAAATGAAAAATCTTAAGATAAATTTGACTTTGCACTATAACTGTAACGACACTCTGGACTGAAAAGCACAAACTGAACAAATAAAACAATGATTACGAGTAAATTATACGGTGGGAAACAGATCACATGAGGTGTAAACTACAGGCATTGGACAAACAATTAGAACACACAAAAGGAACGATGAGCCACAGGCGAATAACTGCCGGTTTGAGAGATGGATTGTTAGGTTTGATTCTTAAGGCTTCCATGATCTTAGTCTGAAAATTAGATCTGCCTCGAGAGATGATTTTAAATTGGTCAATCGAGACATTGTCAGTGCACGTTTCACAAGAGGCGATGTGCTCTTTTGCAATTTTGGTTGTAAGGTTTGGGTTTAAGTGCTCCCCGGCCCTTAACAAATATATTTTGTTTTGTATGTGATACATTATGTTAAACCCGCTAAGGTTAGTTTGTTTTGCTTGTCATTGTTCAAAAATGCAAACTACTAAAAGTTTATTATTACGCTAATCTAATCAAAAAATAAACAGCCCAAAATGTAGATACTAAACTCATGTTCAGCAAACAAACATTTCAAAACTGTATTATTTTCATCTTCAGTGTAAACACCTTCAGTTAAACACTGAAGATGAAAGACATTATAGTTTGAAACGTTTGTTTGCTGAACATGAGTTTAGCATCTACATTTTGGGCTCTTTATTTTTTGATTAGATTAACCAGGTGTTCCAACCATTTTGTTAATATTACGCTAATATTCTGAGTTTATTTCTTTTTTGCGTCTAGATGGTCACAAGATACCAGCATTGACATGTTTTAAAGCAATAAGCAACCTACACTTGAGGTTCATCAAGTAAAGATAATTGTCAAATTACTAATTGTTAATTGTTGTTGTTACCTGTAAACTATTGTGGTACCAAATAAAAAATAACATTGTAGCCTACATTAACATGGGCATAGCCTACTGTAACTTTAATCTACAGATTGATTACTCACCCATCTGCAAAGCAACTTCGAAAGTTTTGGTTTTGTCCAGCGATGGCGGCCATATCTTCTTTTGTCAATTCGAAATTGAAAAGCTTTGAAAGAAAAGTATAATATTAATAATAACCCAACGTGCACTGCCATTACAAATGCGATGCAATTGACAGTCTGGTGAAGCAAAAGAACGCATAAGCTTAGTTATGGAGTCAGCTGTTTCAATCGCTTTGTCATACAATAACCGTGCTCTAATGCGGTGTCGAACTGAAGTCCTTAGGACGTCCTCGCTTTGCAGCCGGCTCAACAAATGTTTGAGAATTTATCCTAGCAATAATAATGCGTGTTTTTATATACCGCTATATCCGTTGCAGATACGCTTTCCTTCCAAAGCTTCACAAAGCACAGTCTAGTAGAAGTTAAATTAGTAAAGTTGTGCTCCTACACCCCTCTAAAGAGAAGACTAGTTGTAGACCAGTTTGGAAACGCACATTTTCTTCAAGTTATTACCTCAATATTGGATTGTATTCGACTTGGTGTTACGCTTTTGGGAATCACAACAATTTTTCTTTGTACTTGAAATCTTAACAAAACCTGGGCGGTTGTTTTGTTTAGGCTTGCAGCTAATTGCTGGAGATCTGGGTCTTCTAGCAACACTGGTTCATCTTTTTTGGCCCTAAAAATATAGTTGAATATTAAAAGTAATTTTTTTATCCCAACAAAAGCACTGAAGCGTGCGAAATATCAATGGAAAAGAATGCATTTTCAGGATAAATGATTTATCGCGATTCTTTCATTGCATGTTTCTTTTTTAGGTTTAGGCTACCTGAAGTAACAAAAATCGACTGAGAAGGTCATTCTAGCCAATAGTCTCCTCACAAGATCTAAGATACACAACTTAAAACAAATCAATTTACAAGCATAAAAATAGGTTTATTGCCTAGGTTAGAAATATTGATTACTACACTGTACATCATACTTTTGTGTGGCCAAAAAGTAGTCAAGAGGGGCACCTTCTTATTTAGCTCCCATTATCATAGATCAGGAACATAAGCACAGAAGGGCTCGGGGGGTTAATCGCCTAGCCTAGCCCCCATAATTTTATCAACGTTATTGAACATGCAAATACAATGTCATTAAAACGTTGTAATACTGTTAAACACATATTCTTTTAGGGGGGGATGATAAGATAAAATTTGGAGGTGGGCAGTTGCTCTCCCAATTCTCCCGTGGCTGTGTCCTTGGTATTAAACATCTAATATACAACAAATGGTTCACTTAGCTTATAAAATTCCTTCAGTTCTTACCACGGTCGGCCTGGAGAACCTAAGGGAAAGTAAGCCACAACTACAATGCCATTCTTCTTACAAAAGTCGACCAACTCCGATTGGATCAAATATGGATGAAGCTCTATTTGTAAAACTGCTGGTTTGATGGAACATTCGTTGATGATTCTTCTTAATTGAAATATATTAAAGTTGGATACTCCGATATTTCGAACCAGTCCTTCTTTTTGTAGCTCTTCCATTGCCTGGAAATCATTACTGAGATTGATCAGTTGAGATTAGAGACTAGCTTATGGTAAAAAATTAGAATATAACATTCCATGCAAAGTTTTCATTTACACTTGATGGAAAAAAGTAAGGAAAGAAGACAGGCAGGACACTGAGTAGATAGGTGAGTCCCATACTTGAATTCAAGCATCGGAGGATGAGGGTAAGGTTCTCATTATACTAAGCTTTCGGCACTAACGAGAGTAGGGTGACCAATTCCTTTTTCTCGACCGCCTTTCCTTTAGCAACTACGCCCACCCAATATATTACACCTTAGGTGAGCGGTGTTTTTGACCAGAAGCCAGGAGTCGAACCAGGATTGTACAATTGGAAAACGAGCGCGTTTCCGCTGCGTCATCTCACGGCTACTGGACATTCACTGGACACGCAACACACAAGGAGCACGTGTACAATTGTGATGAACATACGCGGCTGTTGAGATTAATCTGTGCTCGATACCACTAAAATCTTTTTCCTTTACAACGATACACCTATGAACACTTAAAAAATACAAATAAAATTGTCAAAAAAAACAGTGTTCTCCAAGAAGTAAGGTTTTTTCAACAAATTTCTCTGGGTGCAGAAGTAACCCTAGACCCCTGCCAATTTGCATGTATAATTATATAACGAAGTCCAAAAAAGACAAAAATTTTCCCAGTTGTCATCTTTTAATGAAGACGGTGATTGCTATTATTTGATGACTGTTGGCTAGAAAGAATACCTTCACAAAGTGTTCACACTGACATTTTTACACAAAGCTATAAAATGTCTAATAATAATTAATTAATAGACCATGAAATCGATCATTGAATATTATGTTGGTCATCATTTTGTAACTTCATAACATTGTTTTTCAACAGAGAAAAGTAAGACGCGAAGTTATATAACATCACCTTCCATGTATTCACATAGTCCTGGTCGTCATATAAATAGCTACCATTTTTATCCTTTGGTATAATTTCTCCATTATTCTGAAATCAAGAACATTATTTACAAAATTGAGTTAAATCGATGTTACACCTACTAAAACAATAGTCTAGCATAAGTTAGGTTAACAATTTTCCAGGGTTTTTCAGAAGAAAAAAATGAGTCATGCCAATTGACACAATAAAATGTCTGCACTGGAATGTTTTTCTAAATTACTGGACAATGTAGGTATGGTATGCTACCACATATAAAGCTACAGTAGCCTAGATAGCATAACCGAATTTAGCGTTAGCTTTTGTAATACAAGAATATGTTAGCTTTATCTGTTTGTGGTAGACCACGATAAAGTAAAAGCTGTGTCAGTCTATCATACCAATAATGACGTTACACAAATTCATATAAAGAAATAAACTAGAACAAAGTTACTTTAAAACTAAACAAAATTAATTAATTGCATGTTATTTTCTTACAATATAACACACAGGCCAATGCATCAAATACAAGTCCAAGTATTCCGTCTGTAGGGCGTTCAAGCTTTTCATAAAAGCTGGCTTCACATCGTTTGGGTTATGGAATGTATTCCAAAGCTTAAAAATAGATCAGTTACATGAATATTAGACAAACTACAGAAGCATGCTCTACAGTGGGGCTTCTTAAACTATGGGTCGCCACCCCAAACGGAATCGCGAATCGTAATTTTAGGTTCCCCAAACAAAGTAGGCTACAAGTGGACCTACAGCGCGTATAGTTTTACAACGTAAACTGACCGCCAAGGGGTCGCATAGAAATTTGTTCTCTGAAATGGACTCACATAAAAAAAATTGAGAAACCCTGCTCTACAGGACATTTACAAAAATGATTGCAATAGATATGCTTTTTGCAATAAATATTAACACCACAAAATTGGGTGCTTGCTATAAAGCATAAAATTAAGCAGAGTAAATAAAGCAATTAAAATCCCAATAGCCTAGTCGTGAAAGCCCATAGGCTACAGAATGTTCTTGAGAATTATCAGAAGATTCTTACTCATATAGAATTTAAATGATGTTTAAGTCATATTAACATTATTATCAACGACCATTTAGTTAGCACCATCAGCTGCAAACCTCACAAGAATAGACTAGGTAGTGTTTTAGCCATTGTCCCTCCCAAAGTTTATCTTACTTCTCTACAAATATACGTTTTAAAACTATCACAACGTTGATCATTAAAATCTATGGTGTATGACGTTTTCCCTCCCAAATGTTTTTAGCTACGCCACTGGCCAGTGGAGGAGCTGTAAGCTGCACACCTTCTCTGTGAGGTCTGCTATCAAGTACGAACGTCACTAAACAAGCAGGGTAAATACGCAAGCAAGAAAAGTCCCCAGTTTCAAGTTGGAGCACATACTAAATTATAGGCTTCCGGTAAAAGATTAGAGAATCAAGCGTCATTGAAAAAGTAAAAAATCATTAGACAAACGTTTGTTTGTATTTGTTGTATAAATTGTAGAAACTATGATTAAGCACACAAAGACGCGTAAAGCAAATCAAAATTAACATATTTACTTTTATTTTAACATTTACAGAATCTAAAACTACAAAATAAATTTTATATCGAATGTTTTGGCAACAATCCACCTTTGAGACAACTACATGCCTGCTGCTAGTTTTTCTTGCTTTGCATATTCTAATTAATTAGTTTTTTGCACCTTGCCTACCTCTACATACCGTATCATGTGATCTGTTTAACGCTATTTAATGCAGTTACTTTGGGATTCTCGTGTATGTTGTTGAATGTTGAGCTAGTCAGAAGCACTTTGCTGTTTTTTTGGGTTTTTTTTTCTTTTTTGATAAATGTAATTTTTAGCCATGTTTAATACTCTAACACCTCTACAGCCTGTTTCACCCTAACAGGGGGATCATCAGAAGGCCTTTTTTATTCTATTTGAATAAGGACCTTCTGATGATCCCCCTTTTAGGGTGAAACAGGCTGTCGAAGCGGTCGCGGACCCTTAAAAAATCTTTCTGAAATTTTACTATATTTCTTCTCCTATAATGGAATCAAATGTTTCATAAGTTGCAAAACGACACACTCAGAAGAATTTGCTGAACTCGCGACGCACTTATGACGATTGATGACATTGACGAAATTATGTTATGAGCTTTGTTGGCAAACCACCAAAAATCAGTAATCTATAATTATGTTGATTTGATGTTTTCAATAAATTTTTTTAAAAATTAATAGAATTTTGCGACCGTTAGAAAGAATTTCTCCCTTTTTTCATTTCTAATCAATATTAACTCGTTATAATCTTTGTCATTGCTAAACTGTGAGTGGTAAGAGACTGCTGAGTAACGTTTGCATTTCTAAGTTAGGCATTTGATCAATCGACTGCTGTATCAAAAGAATAAAGTTGGACATAGCCTTATTAAAAAATTAATTCATTGATATGATATTTTTTTAGTTAGGAAGCCAAACCTTTGTGCAATGTCCTTTGAAAGTTTAAAGGACATCACCAGTTCGTTGGGAAGTACAGTTTGAAAATCACGGTAGGCTAATACACAAATAAAGCACAACCAACCAATTTTTAAATTTCGTAATTTATCGATCATGCTGAAAACTCGGAAACTTTCACGACCCCTGAAATCGCTTCGTGGAACCCCGGTTGAGAACCACTGTTTTAGAGAGTAATGAGTATATTTGATTTAATTCGCACTGCTTGGCTTTTTGCTTGGCATTGAACACTTTTTGTAGTATTAATAGCATTTATTGTTTAAGCTCCATTTTATTTTGTTCATCAGATATGGATAAAATTAATGTATAATTGTTATTCCTGACGAGGACGCTATGCAGTGTCGAAAACGTTTGATACAAAATTTGTTCTAATTTTTTTTTTTGGTATTGAAAAACTTAAAACATATTACGTCTGCATGCGGGTTTCTGTGCATATGGTGCAGCTAGGCAATCTATCTACATAACCTCTATCAAACTATAATTTCATTGTAAAACTATAGGTTGTAAACTGTGATCATCTCCAACTGAAATATGAAAGGGATATTCACCAATGAAATATAAACCATCAAGCTAACCTTGCTTGTCAGGAATATGTCTTCTCGTTTAACTTTTTCGTTTTTTATTTGAAGAGCAACCGCTTTTCCAATCTCATCTTCGTTACCGTACACCCAAGCACAATCAATGTGGCGATAACCATTGTCAATAGCGCACTGCACCGCTTTTTCGACTTCACCAGGTTTAGACTGAAAATAAAATAAGATAAAATGACCAAAACATTTAAACAATAGTCAAGCATAAATGCTTATAATAGTAGCGGATGGATGACTTTCTTGACTTTCTTGCTGTAATAACGCTGTCTTTAGCCAGCAAATCAGTTCTTTTTTGCATTGATTCAGCGTCTGCAGACCACGGCAAGGTAACTTCGAGTGTCCTTGGCTGCAACTGCATGAATGAATTCTTTCCACAAAAAGCAAGACATCCATTGACTAGTAGTGGTAACCAGTAGTAGTGGAGACCTGAGCTATGAATTGGTGTGTAAGCTACCTAATCTGCAGCCTATAGCTAGGCTTACCATGCATCTCCGATTTTAAGGCTTTGTCTCGGGGTCCAGATCAGACAACCAAAAAGTCCCAGTTAGGCATTCACTTAGCCAGCATATAACCTTAGTATCGTCAGGCGTGGAGTTTTGTTCCCAATTTGAAGGTCGTTTTAGGCAAAAACTTTGAATTGTTGGAAAGCTTAAACGGGCAGCCTCATTTTTTTGACAAAAAACTACATCTTAGAAACTTATAATTTTTGTTCTTACTTGCCATGTGCCAAGGCCAACTATTGGAATTTTGTAGCCACCTTCTAATTCCAAGCTTTTGACCGCCATATTCAACAAGTAACAATTCTAATGCAGTAAAAGCTTCCTAATTTAAAAGAAAATATTTTTTAATATACTTTGTTGTTTATTTTAAACCTTATTTTTGTTTATATTAAATTAGTCTATCAATAAGCACTGTAACGCTGCTTAGTCTGATTACAAGTGGATTGTTTCAGTCTTTTGGTTCATGGTTAGTGGTTGGTCTCTAGAATTAATAAATAGCCAACTCTTTGCCATATTCACCACATTACTAAACTCTGTAATCAAGGCCGTTGAGAAAATAATAAGGGCCTGGTGCCATTGAAAAGCACCCCCTCTCCTCCAAATAAGACACTTTCAAAGAAAACAATAACACTAAAAAATATGTGATGTTTTTCTTTATTTTTCTAGAAGACAGTTATTACTTTCCAAAACCTATACACTACAGCCTGCTTCACCCTAAAAGGGGACCATCAGAAGGTCCTTATTCGAATGTTTTCTTTGTTCTTGTACCTCCTAAAATTATTCTGGGCCTTAAAAATTATCTCATGCCGAGTTCAAAAATACCCTAACCTGTCAATGCTACTGTCTGTAATAATGCTTTCTGCTTCCGTTCTTATTCTTTCTAGAACATCGGTTCCCAACTCGAGGAAAACTTATCTTCTGGGGGTAAAATTTGTCTACCAAGAGTCAAATTTACCAAAGCATTAAATATAGCCTTCAACAAGAATGCACTACTTTTAGCCCGGATCATTTTTGTGTTAAGTTTATCTTCAGAAAAGAGACCAGCGGTATATGGGAGTAAAAATGATAAAAAAAATCTGTTCTAGCAGCGGTTTCAAAAAAATCGCTTTTTAAGATTGCATTGGATAACTTAAGCGAGACCATAAAGTCTTCACCTGACAGCATAACAAACTGCCTAACTTTAGCAATTAAGTTAGGATTTTATAACATTCTGCTCTACGGTTTTCACTGCTTTGTTTGAGTTTGGATTTTTCAGCAAATATTGACTTACACTCTCCAGACAGAACACAAAAGTTCTGACGATCAGGTAGAGGTCACTATTATATAAGAATTGTAGTATTGTTGATTCAACGTAGTTTAACATAGTTGTGATTGAACGTAGCGTGTTTAAAAGTGCAAATTACACGCCTTGAACAAGAATTCCTCAAGCGAGATACTGATTAATAAAACTGCACTGATTAAAACGCTTGATGGCTTAAGAAATTCACGGCAAGAGCTTTGGCAGCTAAGGCGTGTGCTTATCAGTAGAATCCAGTTTATTCCCCGGGTAGCCTACATTTATTCACCTGCCAGCCAACTAGCCCTGTGGCCAAATGGTTATCGCCTTCGATTTTAGTACTGGTAGATCTCAATTCGATTCCAGGCGGGGGCGTAACTGCGCTGATTGCATTCTTTCTTGTATAGAGCAATGAAGGTAAGTCGGATAATAATGTGATGACATTCTACATACGAAAATACAGGTTCATACAGATTGCACATCATGTGATCTTTTCTCATAAAGTTGTTTGCTTGTTATTATTCTTGTGCCAGTTGTTAAATTTCTACAATTCGGTTTTATTGTACAGTAGCTTCCAATTGCCACTTTCTTTTATCATTTTGTAGGCCTATTATGTAATCATTATTTAGCTATTGCTGATGAAAATACAACAATGTAGCCGACTGAAAATGTTCAAGTTTTTTACATGTTCATTTATGTCACTTACGTACCTTTTTTTCGTGGAACAAAAAAAATGTGTTAAAATTATTTCAGTTACTGAGTTTTCACGTCTGTCACGCAACATGCATATCAACAGGCAACAGTTCAACAATTCGGTTCTCGGGGCGTGCGCTTGAACAACGCACCTTGAGAAAAATGATCCATTCAGCGGCACCTAGTGGATAGAATAATTTACAAAAACAACACTTCAAGAACAATCAGAAACAATGAAAACGCTTTCCGAACCGTTTAAACAGTGTACAAGACCGCATTAAAAACTTCTAAAAACAATATCTGATTGCTCAAAAGAAATCACAAAACATAAAACTTGATATTTGCTCTGTTAGCTGCGTGAAAAAATTCACTGCACGAAATCCTCGAAAGAACTTTTGTGTGAAGCGCACAAGAACAGGTGTTGTCTCAAGAAGATACTTAATGGTAAGTCTAGCTCAGGGATTTCAACCTTTTTTCCACCGCGACCCCTTCAAAGCAATCAACGTAGCCTTGTAACCTCCATAAAAATATTCAACAAAATCTATTTATTGCAAAATGTACTGTAACCAAATTTGCTTCATGCCGACATGCAGTTATGTTTAGTTTTGCTGTTCCAACGTAAACTTCCGAAACCAAAAACGTCTTTTTGCGATGTTATCACGGCTTTTATTACTTTTCCTCCGATTGTTGTTTCCATTTTCTATCAATCTTAGCTAGATAATAGGAGAAAAATTATGAGAATAATCTACGTTTTCGCACTTTCACCGGTTGAATTTATTGCAATCTTTCATGGATTTATTTAAATCAATTTCAGTGAGATGGTTGGTGCTGCATATTTTTAACTATTGAACTTGTCAATGCGTGCACTTGTTGCTGAAGAACTGTCAAACAAAATAGCTGACACTAAATTGTTTCATTGTCATTGGAAACGATACTGAGCAATCTATACTTTGCATAGGAATCTAAATAATCTTGCCTTTTTACCGTAGCGTGGTTATTGGTTAACTTTAGTTTGCACACAGCAACGTACAAGAACTTGGTGAAAAATATCGAAAGCTTTCCTATTGTTAAAGCCTTGCAACGTCTGAAGGCATAAACAATAGAATAACCTCAGGTCGAGAAATGATTGATTCCAAAAATACAGTTTTTAATATTTTCTGGCAAAAAAGAATTGAAAACAATACACTGGATTTTCAGGCATCTCGCGACCTTCCGAAAAGCGGCTCTTGACGTCACCTTCGAGATAACACATTGTTATTTCGGTGGTGACGCTCTCGATCCCCAGGTTGAAAACCCTTGGTTTAGCTGAGTTGGTTAAAACGAAATTCGTCACAAAGAAATTTATACCGAAACAAAACAAATGACAAACCAAGACTGACCGAGTGGTTTAGCGCGTTGGGCTCGTAGTCGAGAGCTTGCATGTTCGACTCCAGCCACCCGTACTTGCTGTTGTTTCTCTGGGCAAGAAACTTTACGATAATTGCCTCTACCCTGTGATCGATTTCGAGTAATGGGTACTACAAAATTTAAATCATAAGTAGAGTAGACAAACGGAAACAGACAATGCAGTCGGCTGCAGCGTGGGTCAGGTGTACGTCGGAAGGCGTACACCGATGCATCGCGCTCAAGTCCGCTTTCCCGCAATGCAGGATAAAGATAATAAAACAAACAAACAAACAAATGGCTTGATTTGGAATGAAACAAAATATTGTACATCAACAAAACTGATTTTTTTTTTAGCCTACTATAGCCTATGCTCAATTATAATTTAGGGCCTTAAGCTACACATGTGCGATTTTGAAAAAATGACAATTTAATAAAGCAATCTAAATTTCTTCATTAAATGAAAAACTGGCATATCGGTGCGCCGATGTGGGTTGCACCAGCATTGAACATTCCTTGATTAGTTGAAGGGTGGTCTGGTTTTATTGGAACTTCCATGAACATGGAATTAGCTCCAGATGTAGACGATGGATATCTGGGAAACCACCGAACGAAACTTTGCTCTCCGTTCCCAAGTCTAACTCTTCCATCCTAAAAATAATATTTTAATATGATACCGAAATGATAACACTAGCCGACAAAAAAAAAAATTTTGTGGTGCCGAAGATTTTTCAGCTGTTTTCAGCTAATTTGTAGTCGCTGATTTCAAAAATGTAGTCAGTTTTTCTCCATCAGATCTAGTTTTCTAGTTACGGTGATTCCACTGCATGAGTGAACTTGTGCATAAGGGCTATTCCGTGTCGATTCACACAGTCAAGAAAGTCAACCTTTCGATTTTCTTTAAATTTTACACACCTTTTTACTATTTTATATGATGAACACTTGCAAAATTTGAGTGAAATATATTGAGAAACACGAGAGTTATGAACCATTTAGTTTGGGGGGGTCTGCTGAGGGGGCACAATTTTTTTATTTTTGGCCATGTTTGAGGCCCTATTACTGCTAAACTAAATTAGGTAACAACCCAATTTTATTACAGGTGATAGTACTTCTGCCAAATATTTAAAAAACAACATCGTTCACTTTGTCACTCTAAAAGGTCAAAGACTCCCAAAGTTGGCCGTTTCCAGCTCTCGGTTAAAATTTTCCAAAATTTGAAAAGCTCACCAAGACCCCATTTTTGATTGATTTTGGCTGAAATTTGGTGGAAGTGTTGTTTACAGGATTCTCTATGAACTGAAAAAATTTTAGTACAAAATATTAAATAGTTGGGAGATATTTTATATGAAACATGGGTCAAAATGGAAAAAAAACTAAAAGTAGGGTCCTTTAATATCCCGGTTACCCATGACCCCAGAGAAAATTTGCACTAAAATTTTATCCACATATTCACTAAGATATGACAAGTCCACCATTGATCCATGGTTCTCAATGTTTTATAGAAAGTATGCGTCAAAGTAAATTCAATTGTGGCAACCCTTCAAAAACAGGAACAGGAAGTTCTTCACTGTGTACAAGTGTGTAGCACTGGCCTGATTACTGAAGCTAGGTTTGGATATTGCAAGAAAGTCCTATTTTTCCTGTTTATGCCTTTTGTGTTTACTGCACAAAAACAGCAGTCGCTATTATGGTATTTTGGCTCATGCCACACCATTAGACGTTTTTTGTTTCGTCCATTGACGTAAATGTTCTTTCAAAGTTTTGCAAACAATGTGGGGAGCCCAAGACTTATCTTGATCTCCAACTTCACTTTACAGTAAAGTAAGCAAGAAAACTTTAAAGTAAACAGTAGTAAAGGCGTGGACACACAACACCTCCAGACTCCACACCTTTACTTTCCTACTACACAGAGAATCCTGTAAACAACACTTCCACCAAATTTTAGCCAAAATCAATCAAAAATGGGGTCTTGGTGAGCTTTTCAAATTTTGGAAAATTTTAACCGAGAGCTGGAAACGGCCAACTTTGGGAGTCTATGACCTTTGACCTTTTAGAGCAGTGGTTCCCAACCTTTTTTGGTGTCGGGGCCGAATTTCAAACTTCAGAGTACGTATGGAGCCGCATGAAAACACTCAAGTAATTAACGTGTGCTTTAGCGGATAGCCTATATGTGTGCTTTAAGCGTGCTTTGTGCTTATTGGTATTGGTTGCAAATTATTGGGCTTGTCTTTGTGTTGATTTGCCTGTTTTGGGCTTGTTTCTTAGATTCACTTTCTTGTTTTCAAAAAAACAACCTGACATCACTGTGTAAGATGCAAAACGAAAATTTCACTGACAATGCAACCTCTATGACGCAACGACAATACAGTTTGTAAACAATTTTGACTTCGCAAACAATTTTGACAAGTCATAAAATAATCGCCCTAGTTATTATAAATAGATTTTTTTTTTTTTTTGTGGGATTTTCAGGGGTCAACAAGAGCCGCAAGAAGGCTAGCTTGGAGCCGCATGCGGCTCTAAGAGCCGCGGTTGGGAATCACTGTTTTAGAGTGACAAAGTGAACGATGTTGTTTTTTCAATATTTGGCAGAAGCATTATCACCTGTAATAAAATTGGGTTGTTACCTAATTTAGTTTAGCAGTAATAGGACCTAAAACATGGCCAAAAATAAAAAAATTGTGCCCCCTCAGCAGACCCCCCCAAACTAAATGGTTCATAACTCTCGTGTTTCTCAATATATTTCACTCAAATTTTGCAAGTGTTCATCATTTAGAATAGTAAAAAGGTGTGTAAAATTTAAAGAAAATCAAAAGGTTGAATTTCTTGACTGTGTGAATCGACACGGAATAGCCCTTATGCACAAGTTCACTCATGCAGTGGAATCACCGTAACTTAAAAAGTTGACCTGATGGAAAAAAACTGATTGCATTTTCGGATTCAGCGCCCCAAAGTTAGTCTAAATCAGTTCAAAAACCGCCGGCACCAAAAATTGTGTCGGCCAGTGTAATAAGAATACCTCGGTAAAGTCTTATGCCATAATCAAATTATAGCTCATTAAAAAAAATTAGTAACCCAATCAATCAATCAATGGTTTATTTGCCAGAAACAGGAACAGTGCATGGTCGAAGTATGCAAGTTGTATGATATATCCTATACACTGTAAAAGTGGCACAAATTATCTCAGTTGGTTGGCGCGTGACTTCTGGAACGAAAAAGATTGAAGATCAAGCGGCACTGGTTTGACTCTCGGGGTGTGCGCTTGAGCAACGCACGTTAAGGACTGCTCTCCATTCAGTGTCATCTAATGGATGGAATAATTTCCCAACAAGAAGACTTCATCAATAGGAAACTTCACTATGTCAACCTCGGTGACCGGGCCTGCGTCAGTGATTCAAAGCCTCTACAAGTATGCGAAACTGCCAGAATTAAGCTCTGCAAGAAGCTTTCCTAGACCGAGGATAAAGATTCAACCAATCAATCAAGTTCGCATACTGACAGGGAGACAACGAAACGACCACAGACTAGGCTACTAGTCGATTTCAACCCTACAGAAATGATAAGTTTGTCACTTCAGGTACAAACAAAAATATAGCAGAAAAATACAATGTTCCTTTGCTTTAAATTTCAATTAATTTGAAGTTATGCAGAAATTACCATGTATCTTGCATTCAAGTGAATCTGAACGTAAGACCGTTCTCTTCGGTCTATGTCAACAATCCATGTCTTTTTCACATACTCAAACAAAGTTAAATATATCGACTCTGACGAAATCTCTGGAAGCATTCCACCATGGGATGCGCACAATTGGCTAGCTTGGTCATGACTGACTATCGCACCCGCTCTGTATAGCAGACGATAACACACATTGCCAATGGACACACCATCATAGCACTTCAGTTGCACTGGAAAATATAAACTGTGAGAAACGTTTACTCAAAATTACGTCATTAATTTACACTTTAAATGTCATGTAGACACCGTTTAGTGCAGCTTATAGTTTAACAGGCCATAGCTCTAAGAAGGGCAGTATGCACTTCTCTCTGGAACTGTTTAGCCTACTGTTTATATTTATGAGAAAAATCAAAACTATATTCGAAGGGGTACCACTCCGCAATCAACGGTTGTTGTTTTATACCATGTAGGCTCAAAAATAAGAAAACTCGACTGGTAACATGTCATACAGCAGCCATAAAAGTTATATTCAACCTAAAAAGACACGAAAATGCTACAAACAGACAAACGTAAAGTTTCAAAGCTGCTCTTTCTAACAAACATAATGAAACTAATTTTAATAGTTGGGTTTCTGAGTAAAACAAAATAAATTCTTTACAACTTTTCTAGTTGTTGAAGACTGAAAAATATTGTTTTCCGATTTCCGCTAAATACAGGTGTTCCCGACAATTTTCACCAAATCAAACGTCATATAAAAACCGTTATGGTCTACTTAACCTAGCTGGCATCTTACGTCATGGAAATTGCTAGAAAATGTCCAAATATTGCACCATCGGTCGTAAGACCTGATGAAATATTGCATCACTACCTTTGAACACCGGTTTGAATTGCGTGACAAATGTCTTTCATGATTGCGTCACAGTTACTGTCTACGTGCATTTGAGATATCGCAAATTATTCTAGTCATTCGTAAAATTGTTTGTTGGAAGTCAGTCGCATATTTAATTGTTTGCTTGGTGCTTACTAGCTGGACAAATTTTCCGTCTTTTATCTAAGTAATCTGTTCTGTAGTGACAAGTTTTAGTGGTGTACGGCGTTGCATCCAATTTCGACAGCTTTGAGGCTATTTTTACAGAAATACAATTTTGAAAAGACGTTTCGAAGGAGTGTTTCTTTTTCGGTCATTACATACAGACGAACGGATTCGGGAATCTTATGTTACAATTTTCCCACGAAGAGATTATGGTTTACCGCTGTGACCAACAGGAAATTGAAGTTAAAATAATTTTTAGTTCAGCAGTTAGACGCAAAATAAATAAAATAAGAAATCTCTTAATGTTTGGCTTCAGATTGCCAGCGTTAAGTTAGTTCTTCGGATGCGGGATAGGTAGGCCTAGGCCTACCTATATAGGGACTAAATGTTTTCTTTTGGTACGTGTATCTTAGTTTTGTTTTCTTATTATTCTACAAATCAACTGATCTGTATCACATTCGAACTCATTGAATATAAACTTATTAAAATTGAAATAAAACCTAGAATTTTGATTGAAATATCATTGTGTTAGCGATAACCGTTTGTTTTTAGCGTCTTTCTTTATGAATCTGCGAATGTCACCTTCACAGTTGCAGCATGAAATATTGCACTTCTTTCGCGGAACGCTCACTTTTGTGGACATGACTGGCCTCAGGGATATCTATAACTACGTAGTTATACAGTAGATATCTCTGATTGACCTACTTAGGCTATAGTTATAGCTTCGCAAAGTTTACTCCTTTGCTTTTCAATTTATTAATAGAAATGTTTTTCCATGATTGATCTCATAATACATACAGTTTCATTTGCATTTATTAAACGTCCACAGGTAAAAATAATGTAAAAATAAGAAGTATTTGCTGAGTAAATGTCCACTCTGAACTACTCATCTTACCCTCAATCTTCTGCAGCTTTTCATTCAGTTTTTGGGCCACTATTTCGTCATCCACTCTGCCTGGTGGTCCAGGTGGTCCCTATAATTAAGATCATTCTGTAATGAGCTTGTTTGAAGACCGAAAATGGTAACATAAAATTATTGATAAAACCAAAAATAAATGCATTTGAGGTTCCCTAGGAGAATCAGGACGGAATGATGATTTCGTTCAGAGCAGGTTACATTGGTTTGGACATGTTTTGAGAAAAGAAGAAGGTCACCTACTAAACCCAACACACAATCTGAATGTATTTGGATGCAGGCGACATATAGACGACCCAAAGAATAATGAGTTCGCAGCTACAAGACTCTCAGCATCTCCAACAAACTAGCTCATGATATAAAAGGTTGGAGAGCAAAGGTTGCCACAGCTACTCTTATAAGGGTAAGCTCGTAGAAACACAAGAAATAAACAGATTGTTTGCAGAACTGCACTTTTGAACATTCATGTCTTAGATTTCGCTTGTGCGGTCGATTAGCAATTTAGTTATCCAGATTGATATCGGGAATTGAAAGTCTGATATTTACAGTAAAAGTGTAACCAGGTCTGAAAAGGTGAAAACAGCCAGAAAAATGAAGGAGGTTGAACTTCTTGTTTTTTATTTATGTTTTAAGGGTTTATTGTTTCGTTGAACCGAAAATCGTGGCGTACGCCCAAAACTCGTTAATCGCACACAAAACATGTTTTAATGGTCTTGAAAACTGAAACGTACTCTTAAAGAAAAAACAAAAAAAAATTACAATTTTAGCATTTCTTAGAAAAATTATAAAAAATTAAACATTCAAGGAACTTGTTACTTGACTATACACATCAGTTTCCTTTAGAAATTGGCATCAGTCTCAACTCAGTGACCATTGTTTTAAAATGCAATCTGTCAGAATGTTTCATCCCTCAACTAGTCAATATAACTTATTTTAAGGGCACTGAAGATAAAACTAAATACATTAGTCTTAGTGCATCAACAATGAAACATAATAGACCTATGATATATGAGGCCTACCTGTGGCCCTGGGGCACCTCTTTTTCCAGGCTGGCAGACAGTTCTGCAATTTCTTCCTTCTGTTGACTGAGAATTTCCTCCGTTTGTTCCAAAAACATCGGAAACTTGTTTGCACACGAAATGCTTGTCAGTATTTTGAGCAAAGACACATGCTACAGTAAAACCGAGGATTGCCACAAAAATTAGTTTCTTTAACATCTTTACCGAGGCTGTGTCTTTGTAGGTTTAATGCTGTTTTTGTAGCAAAAGAAAATTTGAAATAGATATTGAAGCCGCAAATGCAACAAAATTAACGTCTCTTAAAAGTTTGTTTTGGCTACGAAAGCTCTACTACGTATTGTTCGTGTTCTTTTAGCACTAAACTTCAAAGTAGTTTTGATTACTAAAAGGTTGGCTGAGGCATTAGTTTTGTTTCTGCATTTTTGACGTTATGTTATTTTATATTTCAAATTAAATTTGTCTTGAAGTAAATTATATCTTTAATTATCTGCGGTGTGGAAGGTATTTTTTTTTTTGGAAACCATTGTTACTGAAAAAAATATAGGCCTAATTATATTTATGTAATGAAGCTGAAACTAAAATTTTGTATCTTTATTGCATTGCCTACTTTTTTCAGATACAAATAAAATTAAAATGTGATAAAAAAAAAAAACTTGTCGTCAAAGTACATTTAACATTTCAGTAACTCTACGAACAATATAGTTTTGCTTTCACCTTGCGAAATAACAAAAGTAAACTGTTTTGATTTAATAATCAACATCGAACATCACTAGTCAATAGTAGCCATAAATTTACGGTTCAAATAGTTCTCACAAAGTATTTCATTTATTTTTATCTAATTTCCTAACAAATTACTCATATTTTTGTCTATTGCTATTTTCTGCAACAAAATCTAATAGCCTAACTGTCAATTACAAATTTACCACGCAGCAGTAGGCTATTTATCATTCAAAGTAACAATTCGTGCTCAACTTATGACTACCAGTAAGTCCATTATGTGTTATATGAAGTACAGCAAGCAATCAAGCATGTGACTAGTTTTGGTCTCAATGTAAAAAAACGGAAGGAAATTTATAATACAAGTCTTGCCTTGGCTGGACATCGCTGTTTGTTAACTAATGCGTTAGATCACGTTTTATATTTTATAATTAGACAGTAAGGTAGCCTATAACTTGTTCCGGAAAGTAGTTACTTGATATTATTCTTTGTTGCCATAAGAGGAGATTATAGGCTGCTTTACAGTATTTGGTTTGTAGGCTATTAGTTACAATGCCAACCGTTCGAAAGTGAAATCAAAACATTTTGCTGATTCTCTTCTGACCAACCTCACACAAATATTATTGCCAAAGAAAACAAGGTATTTAATTATTTAATCAAGCACTAAAACGTATTTTTAAGTATAAATTTAAAGTATTAACTTTTTGGTAAACTTTTAAACCTTGTGTTCATTGTTCATTCAACCACGCTTTATTTTTAATCAAGAGAAGTATCTTCTGACAGTTGTCAAACTCACAACAGCGCTCGGTATGAATGACTGGGTGATATATCTTGCAATGTAAATTAATTTATTTTCACGCTACTCCATTCAATTAGATTTAACTAAAATTCGTTCTGTTAGAATGCAATAGCACTTCAGTTAAACTTATTTAAGTAGAATCTGTGTGAAACCTAAGATAAATTGCACTATAGCATTGATAATGAAATGAACCAAAAAAGGAAAGGAAAGCACAACACGTCACGATTTAATTGAATACGTCATTGAATAATATTTAATTGGATTAAAAGTAATTTGCGTTCTTCTGGTGACTATTTACTAGGTTACCTCCTGATGTTAAAGATGATAACTAGCTTTTGTATTTCCGACGTTTCGTCAGTCAGCACGACTGACTTTATCAAGGTGGCTAAAACAGGTTAACACAACCTGTTCAGCAACGATGGCACAACACAAAAACGTACTGATAAAATGAATAAAGTAAGCAGCAAGAATCAGAATTAAAACACGCAACAAGACACCTAGAGGTTAAACTGAATGCAGTGAATGCCTAAAACCAGTAGGCTGCTTTCCAACAGCGTAAATTTATCTATCTATTGGGCCACCGTCAAGAAACATTGAAAAGTCATCAGACAAGACAGAAACCAAGGGAATTGGCAATAACAATGATAGAGAAGACGCACTGAGAATGGAAAAGGTGAAGTTAAAGTTAAAGTAATTTTTTGTACACAGAGGGAAAATTCTGACCATCTTTCTGGTTGAGAGCATGTTGTGCTTTCTGGTTTATGTACCACTTTTCTGTAAATAATCTTTTTGTGTAATCCTTTTCAGTTTTAAGAATGGTAGCGTTGGTCCAAGTAATTTTATGGTCTGAATTTATAGAATGTTTGCAAAGAGCGGAATGCTCCGGACGTTGAAATTTAATAGCTCTTTGGTGCTCGTTGATTCTAGATTTAAGGTCACGTTTTGTCTGTCCAATGTAGATTAAATCACAGTCATGACACGGAACTTGGTAGATCAATCCAGAAACTTAATTCAGACCATAAATTCAGACCATAAAATTACTTGGACCAACGCTACCATTCTTAAAACTGAAAAGGATTACACAAAAAGATTATTTACAGAAAAGTGGTACATAAACCAGAAAGCACAACATGCTCTCAACCAGAAAGATGGTCAGAATTTTCCCTCTGTGTACAAAAAATTACTTTAACTTTAACTTCACCTTTTCCATTCTCAGTGCGTCTTCTCTATCATTGTTATTGCCAATTCCCTTGGTTTCTGTCTTGTCTGATGACTTTTCAATGTTTCTTGACGGTGGCCCAATAGATAGATAAATTTACGCTGTTGGAAAGCAGCCTACTGGTTTTAGGCATTCACTGCATTCAGTTTAACCTCTAGGTGTCTTGTTGCGTGTTTTAATTCTGATTCTTGCTGCTTACTTTATTCATTTTATCAGTACGTTTTTGTGTTGTGCCATCGTTGCTGAACAGGTTGTGTTAACCTGTTTTAGCCACCTTGATAAAGTCAGTCGTGCTGACTGACGAAACGTCGGAAATACAAAAGCTAGTTATCATCTTTAACATCAGGAGGTAACCTAGTAAATAGTCACCAGAAGAACGCAAATTACTTTTATTATAAAATGCCTGGTGAACAGTCTCTCTCTGTTTTTATTTAATTGGATTATTGGATAGAATACGAAAAGAAAGGTTTATTAAAAATAACGCTTGTTTTTATATAGCGCTGTATCCATCGCAAAATGCGTTGCTCCTCAACGCTTTACAAAGCAGACAGTGTCAATGCAACCGTATAGAGGCGCAACTGAGTACAGTATTACCCTTAATAATAATCGTGTTTTTATTTGCGCCCATTGCAATAACACACAGTACACTGCGATCACAGATGCGATGCAACAGACGACAAGAAGCAGCGAAGTGACATATAGTCTTCCAGTCAACTGCTCCTTTCATTTTGGGCATGTCATTAAATGTCTTTGCTGAAACACAGCCGCGTGCTCTGGAGCGGTGTCGAACCCACGGCCTTTTAAACATCGCGCAGACGTTTTCACCACTTGACCACGCAGCCGTCAAAGGTGGTCATTACTGGGTTTCTGGGATTTTGCGAGGCAAATGCAATGCTTCCACAATCCCAGCCAGCAAGTTTGTATTTTGTACATTGATTCAACGTCTGCAGACGTTGTAAGAAGGCATGGTTTTTTGGCTGAGAAGTAGCCTATGCGTTTAAAGAGATTATAATGGTAATAAAACAAAGTAACTTCAGCGGTTTTAACATGATGTATTACATCTTCTTCTTCTTCAATTGCCTTGCCTGAACCAGGCATCGACGGCCTCAGATGAATAACTAGACCAAATGTTCCTATGTATGTTGCATGGATAATTGTTTCTGTCTTGTCGTTAAATTGCTTCAGATGTGTTTGTCTTTGTCTGCCAGTTGCCCGCTTTCCAAAAATTTTACCATGTATCAGCTCACTATCGAGCAATGATACAAGTGTCCGGTGTACAAAGAAGGCCATCATGCTATGTTATAATGATGTAACCTATACTGTGTTGCAGAATTTTATGCCGTGAATATTATTTTGAGGCAAAAATGAAGAGATTATAATTAGGCTAAAAGCGAATAGCAGAAATTGTTATATTGCAAAATGTGTAGTAGCTTACATGACCTCAAAAAGGGCACCATTTCCCCCCTGCCCTCCATCCACAAAAAAGTTAAGGGCAGGAGGGGCATCCGCCCCTCCCCCGCTTCCGGCGCCCCTGCACATGACTGGGGAACGGTGTTGCGAAAGCTATAGTGCAATTCGCTATCACCACAGCGAACTCGCAACATCAGGCTAAAACAGGTCGTCAATATCTACATCATAGTAAGTAATTGGCATTACTTCAATATTTTTGCAATTTCGTTTTCTTGGATAGGCCTTGCTGTATACAGAATACCGTACTTCAATCGTTTAATGAGGTTTCTCTTTCAAAGCCAATCGCCCTTCCCATAGGCCTACCACGTTTATGAAAAGTTCAAACTGGTAGCCTACTTAAATTACTATTTCCTGCTTGCACATACTGTATTAAGATGGTTGGCATTAAATGAATTTTTTTTTTTGTTAATAGAGTAGGCTATATGCTGTCCGATTTACTTACTACTGTATATGCACACTATTCTACGTATTGTAATTACATGATTAAATTACTATTGCAGTTTCAAAACTAACATTTTTGAATAAATGGACAAGGGCTACAATTCAAACTGGCACAAAACGGCAGCAGAATGTGAGCCAATGGCATTGAACATTCCTTTGTTGGTTTTTGGATGGTTTGGTTTGGTAGGAACTTCCATGAACATGTAGGAATATCCTGAGGTAGACCTATAGGGTAACCCGGAAACCAGCGCAAAAAGCTTGTTTTACCTTTGAGAAGAAGAACTCTTCCACCCTGCAAATAATTAATAATTCGGTTGCGTTGGAGTGTGCAATGCAGTTTTTCATCGCCAAAAATATGGGCATCAAACAAAATTGTAACGATTCTTTCTACCTCTTACCAGAAAAGAGACTTGGGAAAGATTGGTGACGTAGTTTAATAGGATATCAAGTCAACTAAATGGTCGAATAGTTCTACTAGTGAGATGACAAATGAAAATTTTTGAAGGACTTTAAAGTGCCCCTGACAGGTAAATAAATTCGCTAAATTTACCTAAGATACCAAAAAGATGACACTTACAAACTTCCCTGACCAGCAAATCGTAAAAATATCAACAGGCTACTAAGTTACACGCTTGCAAACTTTCGTTGACATCGGCACTCATTCAATTGCGAAAATAAAAACGGCAACACTGCTGTGACGTCACAGTAAGCGGGAAGGATACATTCTTTCTCTGTGATGACTTGGTAAAGTATGGTACGGCTACTGCAAAACGTGAATGTGTGGGGCTCTGTTGGTCTAAAGCATGTGCAAATTAAGAATTATCGAAATGAAAAAGTGAACTCATTATTACTATCAGGTTTCGATCAAATAGGTTGAGTTTACTTTTATCAAACAGCATCTCAATTCAATTGAAATTGCAATTTCATAGGGCTACAATTTTCATACTTTTTTATTTGTCCTAATCTGGCTATAGCCATTTGCAGTGTAACAACAGTATTTCACAAACAGTACCTTTAATTTAGAGTTGAGGCAATGCCTACAAATTGCTGTTTATGTGACATTATCAGTGACAAAGACCGTGTGCTTTCTTTTCCCACTTTCCCACAAAACAAGGTACTGAGAAGAAAATGGTCAAAGTTTTCTTCAAGTGTTCGAAAGTGGGATGGGCCATACAAAACTAGTCGTATATGTTCACTTCACTGAAGATGATTTTGTTAATACCACTCAAGTAAAAATGCCTACAGGCATGTGTTGGAGTGTATACTACAAGGTGGTGCTCTCGAAAGCAACAATCGGATTGTGATGCCGTCATGCATTGTTTGGCGAATCCGAAACAATTTTCCAGATCCAGATAGCAGTTACACAGGATTTCAATGGCCATCTGAAGGCACATTATGAGAGAGAGAGAGAGAACTTTTATTTATTTTTGAATAGTGATGATGAATTAAATATGAATGATGATTCGTACGATTTCTTCATTTTTCACTTCAAGTATATTTTAGGTTTTGTAGGAACGTATCCAGTACAGTTTTTTTAAACTGCAAAAAACAATAAATCTTCGAAAAAAGCAACCTCTTGTACCAACTCCGACCAAACTGTGATCCACCAATTACATCTAGGAAGCGTTTGTTTCATCCGTTGCTAACGACGTCCACTTAGGATGACGTAATACCACCAAAGTCGTCCCAGAGCAGTGAAATATGGAGTTTTGTCTGTGGTGGCGCTGCGGAGCAGTCGTTTGATTAAATTACGCCCTAACCAGTCGAGCTACGAGGTTAAGATTAAAAAGTTCGCTAAGTGTAATTCTGCGCTAGGAAATGCTTTAAAAAGTTACTATAGGCTACTTGGATCCAACCTGTCAGGGGCACTTTAACTAATGGCTCAACACTTCCAGCAAATATCAAAGTAACAGGGAACAGCAATAGATTCCAATGCTTGTAACTCTTTTAATTGACTTTAACGTAGCCTACTTCACTCACAGCTTCTCATATAACTCTAATATCGAAAACAACTTAGAAAAGCGTTAACTCTCATCTACTCGTATTCAATAACTTCAATCTTCAATCAACGATTATTATCTACTATACTTTTTACGTCTATAATTTTTGAACCATAGGCAATTAGGCATACGAAGCCGAGCAACGTTATCAAGTTTAACATATTTAAAGATTATTATATTTACAAAAAACACAAATTAAATATCGAACGTTTGCGACATCACAAGGTGTCCTCTTCAGGAATAATATACATACAACTTAACTACATCTGAATAAAATACAATGGTCAACTAAATCTATAAACAGGAAAAGACAAAAACTGCACAGTACTTCTACGTAGCTCAAACTCAACGATAGGCTCCACGAAAATCAAAGTTAACTGCATCAAAAGGCGTTAAACAGATCACATGATATGGTAGAAATTCAAGGTGCGAAAAAACTAATTTTAAAATACAGAGAGCAAGAAAGACGAGCCGCAAGCATACAATTGTCTGTTCAAAAGTGGATTGTGACGTTTTATGTACAAGGCTTCCAAGATCTTAGTTTGATACTCAGACCTGCCTCTGGACATGATCCCAAATTGCTTCATAGAAACGTTGTTTTGACATTCTGTACATGAGAAAATGTGATCTTTAATTGCGCTTTTCTGTACAGAATTCAAATTGAGGTGTTCCCCAGCTCTAGTCGATAAATGTCTTGTTGACATACCGATGTATGTCAAGCTTGCATCACGCAAACAACTGAATTTATAAACGACATTAGAACATAGAGCAAAGGGCGTAGGCGACTTCAGCTGGAAATATCTGCCTACTTTGAACGTTCTATATACAGGGTAAATGTCACAATCAAATTTCTTTTTGACAATTTTAGCTAGATTTTTTGAAAATCTTACCGAATGTTTTCCCAAGAATGGTAGATCAAAAAAGTTGCTAAAATCGTCTTCTTCGGGTTTATCTTTCGGTTTCGTATCCAAAAAAGCTGTTAATATTTTATCAAAAAAGTATGACGGGTATCCATTTAAATGTAGCATATTTTTCAACTTGTTAGTTTTATTGTGGAACAATAAGTCCGTCGAGCAAACCAAACGGGCACGAGATAAAAGACATAAGATTAATCCAGATTTCCACTTATTTGGGGCAAAAAGCGTTGTAATTTAAAAGTAGGCCAGTGTTGGTGGGTTTTCTCCAGATTTGTGTGTCAAAGGAGTCATAATTTATTTTTACTTCAACATCTAAAAGGGCAAAAGTGTCATCAGATTTTTCAACTGTAAATTTGATATTTTGATGTTGAGCATTTGAAAGGTTTAAAAATTGGGAACAAGACTGATCGTTGTCAAAAACTGCAAAAATATCGTCAACATAACGTACATACATTTTAGGGTAAAAATCAGGGAACACTTCAAATATTTTCGTTTCTAAGTGCGCTAAAAAGAAGTTGGCCAAAGTTGGACCAAGTGGAGAACCCATGGTGACGCCATCGATCTGCTTAAACAAGCGATTATTAAACATAAACATACCTTCAGTCATGGGCGTCCGCACATAGGGGCAAATGGGGTCAGCTGACCCCCCCTGGAAAATTGTAGGATAAAAAATGAAAAAGCGAGAACATGCAAAAATAGGCAGTTTTCTGAAAGGGGTGGGAGAGGTGAAGGTGATACGAATGATGGCTGGCTGGTCAAGCTCTCCGATTGTGATATCACCCTTCTTCGGGAGTATCCCACTTTCTCTATTAATTTACGAAGATACCTACGAGCTACCCGTAATCTCAAAATTCGACAACTTGAGCTCCTGTACTCTCAGTATCACATTACTAGTGCGGGAACTGGCTTTATCTCACATAAATCTGAAGAAGGATATTCACAGTTTCAGATAAAATCATCTCGTATTTCGTGAATTCAATGAAGCTGTTCGTAACATTGAATCATACAGAAAAGAACAATCATCCACCAGTTTAGTTAACCAGTTCTTGAATAAAAAGTGAAATCGACGTGGGTCTTTGCCGAATCTTTCGATGACTTTTTGGATGAATCTCTGGCCAATTTTGATAAAAATGCGTAGAAATGTAAACACTGATAAAATTGATAAATTGTCTGGATGGTGAAATGCATAGGCGTAGCCAGGGAGAGAGGGGCGAAAGGGGCCATGCCACCCTCCCCGAATTTTAAAAGTTTGGATTCCGAAGTTGAACCCTTTGTTGAAAATGTAATATAATTTGTAGAAATTTATATCGTTTTCCAAGACATCTGGCTATTAACACCCCCAGGGCTTGTTTTAGACACACAGAAAGACACCAATAAATTTTGAAAATTGTAAATCGCGCAAAGTTTACGCGATTTACTCTTCTTTTAAATAATCTGTGGAAGCAATTTCAGAATCGCTTACTCTGTTGTGTTTATGTGTATTTTTTGCGATCTCTAATTTTAGCCGGAGTTTTTGCCCGTTCCTGTGTAGCAGCTACCTTTAATAAGTTAATAACTGTTTATCTTCTAATAAATTTCATACAAATATTACCCTGAAAGTGTTTCCAGAAAGCGCTATAATCCATTATTTTAGTGTAATTTTGCAAAAATTTTCCGGGGGACCATGCCCCCGGACCCCCTAGAATATGCGTGCCTTCGGCACGCTCTAACCCCCCACTACCTTTATTGCTTCCCTTGCTTCACCCACCAGGATACGCCACTGCACATCAGGTGGTGATGTCTTAAATCAAACACTTTGTCTTTCTCTTCATTTCATCAAATGTTTGCCCCCCCCCCAATTTTTTTTTCTGGCTATGCCACTGGTGAAATGGTCAAAATTTCAAAACAATTTTTCATCCGGCCGAAAAGGGCAGAGTGAACCCACCTTGACCCCCCCTAACCGAAAACCTGCGGACGCCCATGCCTTCAGTGGCCAGATTTAACAATTTTATGAAATCCTTTTTCTCAATGAGTGGTCGATGCGGTTGGTTGTCATTAAAAATGTGATCAGCAATAATATTAATGGTTTCTCGAAGCGGCACGTTAGTAAATAGCGATGTCACATCGAAACTCACCATAACACTATTCGAAGGACATTTAAAATCCTTCAGCTTTTCCATGAATCGTTTAGTCGAATTTAGCATGTAAGTGTTGGGAATGTACGGCTTTATGATATTGTCCAGAAATTTTGCCAGTTGATATTCCGGAAAGCCAATCATGGAAACGACTGGTCTCGCGGGATTGCCTGGCTTGTGTTTTTTGTAATTGCCTGGCTTGTGTAGTAAACGGGATTGCCTGGCTTGTGTAGTTTTGTGTTTTTTGTAAATATAATAATCTTTAAATGTGTTAAACTTGATAACGTTGCTCGGCTTCGTATGCCTATGGTTTAACAAAACAAACTCTCTACCGAAGCTGTATCAGTCTATAA
The DNA here is from genome assembly GCF_918807975.1 of Aplidium turbinatum. NCBI lineage: Eukaryota > Metazoa > Chordata > Ascidiacea > Aplousobranchia > Polyclinidae > Aplidium > Aplidium turbinatum. Next base: position 21,700,558 of record NC_137484.1, on the reverse strand, counting down.
TTTTAACAACAATAAATTACGCAAATTACGCCTCTATTTATAACAGGCTTATTTGGTCTATAGCAGAGGTTATCAACCTTTTGAGATTCAAGGACCACTTAAAAAAATTGTGTCTCAGTCACGGACCACTACTCCCCTTCCCTTCCTCCTCCCCTTGTAACAAACAAATGTCACTTATTGCTTGCTAAGTAATAAATAGTAGTTGGTTTTAGAAAGATTGCTACATTGGTGCGAGCCTTGAGCTTCCATATTTGAGCATAGCATATCCAAACGAGGTGTAATACTTGAAAGACTCAATCGGAGTTCATCTTCGACTTCAAGTCGAAAACAATACTTTGTTTTTATTGTAACCAATGCATAAAATGCACATCCACAAAGATAAGATGTCGAAAAAAGGTAAAATTATTTTCAAAGCTTTCTGAGACAGTTGTGGATACTCATGTGAAGCTTGTATCCAAAATTTTATCAAGCTCGCTCTCAGATGGATGCAACACATTCAAAGTAGTGTCACTGGTCAGTTCACGGACTGGAAACCCATGAAAAACTCTGAACGTTCAATCACCAAAGTAGAAGTTAAATTGATCCTGCAGTGATTGAGTATGGCCAGAAATAAAATTCATGAACAGTTGTCTATTGATTTCAGCATTTTCTGGTTTCTCAGTGAATTCGTACAATCACAGACATATACAACCAAGCAACCACACGGCATTTAACATAATGGATTAAAATTGAAACATAAACTATAAGCTACAAACGTTTTCGGCCATACACACGTTAGCCCTTATCAAGTAACAAAAAATAACTGCTTATCATATCTACAAAGGGCGTAGGCGACTTATGCGACTTATGCTCAAGCGAGCACAAGATATTTGCTCTAATTTTGATAATTTTAATGTTGAAGTCAATCGTTTACGGTCTTGTTTTATTGCGAACAACTACCCCACATGGTTTTTCAATAAGGTGCTGAGGGGGTTTTTGGATTCACGTTCTACGCACTCTCAAGCGGACGAACGTGAATGGAAAAACTGCCTTACAGTTCCCTTTGTGGGTAAAGCATCGAGACGCTTTGTCAGTAATATGTCAAGTTTTATCAAAATGAAGTTCAACGTGGATATTGTTCCTGTGTATAAAACGTTCAAAGTTGGCTATTATTTTCAGCTTAAATCTAGGACTCCCTCCTACTTGTGTTCAAATGTCGTGTACAAGTTCATTTGTTCGCATGACGCGAATTGTACATACATCGGTATGTCTACGCGGCATTTGGCCACGAGAGTGAGGGAGCACTTGGATTTAACTAATTTGAACAAGCAAAGTGCCATTAAAGATCACATATTCGATTGTCAAACATGTTCAAATAACAAACCATCCTTGGAGTCCTTTAGAATTATGCGTAAATGTTTCACCGAATTCGACACTAAAATCCACGAGGCTTTGCTAATAAAATCATACAATCCTCGCCTCAATACACAGTTGTTTGCCTCAGGTGCTTCTTATCTACTCAACGTCTTTTCTTGATACGTCATATGTTGCGTCTTTGCCTGGTGTAATTTAAACGCCACGTGATGTGCCTTTCTTCTGTTCTGCCGTTTCATTTTGCATTTCGTTTTTCAATTCAGTGTTTAGATCAGTCATTCATTTTCATTGTAGATATGATAAGCAGTTATTTTTTGTTACTTGATAAGGGCTAACGTGTGTATGGCCGAAAACGTTTGTAGCTTATAGTTTATGTTTCAATTTTAATCCATTATGTTAAATGCCGTGTGGTTGCTTGGTTGTATATGTCTGTGGCTGAAGAAAGTAACCTCTTTACCAAAATTGTATTAATTCGTACAATTGATCAAACAGTTCAGTTCAGTTCAGTTGTTTTTATTTCTGACCATCATATCAAAACAATACACGTCAACATAGCAAAAGTCGAGAAAAAGGTAGAAGCGACAAAACGCGAACGTTAAAACATGTCAAAGTTGCCCTGCAATAATCTTGTCCTCCAAAGATAAAGTTTTTTCGTAAAAGCAGACACTTTATCACTGAGGGTAATTAAATTTGTCTGCTTTCCTTGCAGCGATGAATTAAGTTTATTCAGTTGTTCAAAAATGTCAGCCAAATAAGCCAGAACAGCAACCCAAAAGCTATCGTTGAAATGAGCAACAAGCTGGGATCTTTTCTCCAAGAAACTCCCTCGCAGCATCACGTAACTCCAACAGTCGGTTCAACACTTTTCCCCTTGATAACCAGCAAACTTGAATATGCATCAGTAGCTGTTCATGATCAAGATCCTTACTCGAACATAATCTTCTTCTTCGTTTGAACCTTCTTCGCCACTCCAGGGGTCGAGGGGCTCTGCCTTTTACCACCCTTGGGCACTGGGCAGTGGCGGTGGCGCGGTCTAGATGTTTGGGCAGGTGTCGAGCAGCCATTGAATTGATTTGTCATCCAGTTCACGCAGACCACGTACACCATTTGGCGCATGGTAAATGGCGCAATTACAGATGGTGTGGTCTACGGTTTGTTCCTCCTTGCCACACTCACAAATCGCGGATGGAGCCATCCCCCATTTGTGCATGTTGGAGCGGAATAGTCCGACGTCAGTACGCAGGTGGTTGAGCCGCACCCAGGCCTTCCTTGGCAAATGCATTACGGTTGGGTGGTTGCTGGTGTCGGAAATGAAACTTTGGAGTCTTGAGGAGTTCTTCTTCCACTCCGAGCTCCATTGGTGGTCCGCCCAGGTAACCGCACTGATGGATTGGTCTTCAGCGGTTTTCATCAGGAGTTGTGCGGCACGTACAAATGGGTGTCTCGATTTCAGTCGCTGAGGTTTCTCGTTCACAGACTCGTAGAGACTTGAGTAGAGCAAGTGGTTGGGGTTCGTAGCGCGACGAGAAAGAGAAAGGATAGCTTCTTTGCGACGAAGCTCAGCTGGTTGGATGCCTGCAAGGACAGGGAGATTTTCCGATGGTGTAGGTCGCAGGCATCCTGTCACGATACGCAAGGCGTCGTTTATGGCAGTGTCGATTTGATGGCAGTGGGCACTGCGGCTCCAGACAGATGCACAGTATTCTGCTGGAGCGTGAACTAGCGCGATGGTGGCAATGCGCAGGGTATCGATTCCGGCTCCCCAGCCTGAGCCGGCCAGACCCCTTAGTAAAGCTGTGCGTGTTGAGATCTTTTTGCGTATTGACTCCAAATGTTGACGGTAAGTGAGCGACCTGTCCAGGACTACCCCTAGATATTTAGGGTTTGGGCAGAAGGGCAGGGTTTTTCCATCGGTGTTGATCTTGAGCTCACGCTTCGCTTCCCGGTTGTTTAAGTGGAAGGCTGTCGTCACTGTTTTGGTTTCGCTGAGCTTCAGTCTCCATCTCTGGAGGTATGCCGAAAGTGTCGACATGTCCTGGTTTAGAGTCTCTTCTAATGTATCCCATTGATTCGACAAGTGTAAAATCATCGGCATAGGCGTACTTTACGGATACCGTGATTGGCAAGTCGTGGATGTAGATGTTAAACAGAAGGGGGGCCAGGACACGTCCCTGAGGGACGCCATTCTTAAGGCGTCGTAACCTGCTTGGTTTACCACTTCCGGTGGTCTTCTGTTGTAAACGAGCTCCATGATCATGGGGACCATGTGCCTGTCCGGGAGCAGGTGGAGGAGTTTGCAGGTGAGGCCTTGGTGCCATACGGTGTCGTATGCGGCTGTGAGGTCAAGGAACACAGCACCAGCCTTCTTCTTTGCCTCAAAGCAGTCTTCGATGTCTTGAGTCATGAGGGTGACTTGGTCTACAGTAGATCTTCCACGTCGAAAACCAGCTTGTTCCCGGGGCAAGAGTGGGTCTATAATTGGTTCGACTCTAGTGTAGATAAGACGTTCGAAGATTTTAAAAGGGATACAGAGAAGAGATATAGGTCGATAGCTCTTCGGATCCTCTTGTGGCTTATGAGGCTTAGTGATCGCGACTACTTTGGCTCGTCTCCAAATTTTGGGGATTTTGAGTTGGCATAAGCAGGAAGACAGGAATTTGCGCAGCCAAGACTTCATGGCGGTGCCAGCATGGAGTACAAGTTCGGGGCAGATGTTATTGGGACCAGGGGCCTTACGGGTCTTAATTGATTGTAGGGCAGCGGTGAACTCATCGGGCGTAAATTCACCAGAAATGCTTTCCTCGTCTGGTGTTGGGATTTTCCAGATCAGACGTTTCCTTCTTTACAAGTTTGGAGAACTTACGGTCGCCTATTTTGTGGGTCCCGTTTTTCACTAGTTCTGATGCGATGTTATTGGCAGTAACGGGGCATTGGCGGGAAGGGCGTGCTGAACGGCCCGTAAGGTTGTTGACAGTACTCCATGCTATCCGGCTAGAGTGTGCAAAGTCGATAGTGTTGACGGTGTTTTTCCATCGCTCTAGCCTCAGTGAGTCCCGGCGATCAAGCAGTCTTGTTGCGGCTGAGATAGAGGCAGCACCTGGTGAGGCACGAATATAAAAGCGGTATAAAGTTTCGCACTCTGAATCCCAGCACGGTGTGTAGTTCTTTCGGCGGCCGCGAGGGATAGCTTGTTTAGCTGCGGATTTGATAGCACGGCAGAAGTCTTGGTAAGCCTCATCCACGTTGGCGGTAGAAGGTGAGGGTAGTTCCGCCGCGGTTTGATTGGTTATGAGGCTGTAGCGATTCCAATTGGCCTTTCTGAAGTTCCATCGCTTCACTGGGGCACTTGGGATGGGAGAGACTAAGCGAAGGTCGGTGTAGGGAACGTGGGAACTTCTCTAGCATACGTCTGTCAGGAAGAGAGCTGTCTGTATCCATGCTTGCAAAGGCCAGGTCAAGGTTTGTGCCCGTCTCCCAGCGTCCGGACCAGAAGCTGGCTGGATCTTTTGGATTGTAAAGGAGGGCGAGGTTGTTGTTTGCAGCCCAAGCAGCCAGGCATTCTCCGTCGCTGTTGATGTACTTGTAACCCCAGTCGGTGTGCTGCCAGTTAAAGTCACCAGCATAGATACTGGGTGAGGGGAAAGCGTGTATAGATGATGGGTTCAGGCGTGAGGATGATGGCTTGTATACATTGATGATGTTGTAATTTTCAATGCTCACACAAACCCATTCTATTTCCTCATTGGCGGAGGAGTTTGCAAGCGTCCAGTTTAAGCTCTCATGGACAAACGTGGCAAGGCCATGTTTCCTGCTTTGGGTAAACCCAGCTAGTGAGTAGTGTAGAATTACTAGCTTGTCTGCAGAAGTGCAGTGGGTCTCCTGGAGGAGGATGACAAGAGCTCGGTCCTTATGAGCGAGCTCTTGTCAATCAGTCTTGCTGGATGTGATGCCCTCAGCGTTCAGCTGTAAGATGGTGGGACGACGGTACTTGTCGACAGTGGAACTGCCGCGCTCTGAAAAGAGCGGTTCTCGTGGGGTCCTGTGCTGAGCGTTCCGGGTCGAGGTTCGGTTTTGACAATCTTCGTTTCGCATTTTTTATGATGCTACTTACAGGGGGGACCGCGTGAAGGTCACTGTTCTCCCCCCCTCGAACATAATGAAGCAAAGAGACGACAATTTAGTGGATGAGCCTTGATAAAATTAACAACTTTTATGCAAAGGGTTAAAAAACAACAATTTCAGACTTTTCTCGCGGACCACCAGGCAAATGCCCGCGGACCACAGGTTGAGAACCGCTGGTCTATAGTAACTTCGAGAATATACGATTATGCTACATCATAAGAACTCATTGTTCTGGTCAAGTTTTACTACCCGTAAAGATCTTTGTGACGTCATAACAACCTACACCTGGCAAGTCAAGCCAGAGAACATTCTAGACTTGCACGTATGCAGAAACTTCTAGAAATACGTCACATATTAAGGATTTCGCAATTAAAATTCACTTTAGGACAGTAACCGATAATAACATTTCGTAACAATTATGCAATTACAACAGTACGCTTGGTCAAGACATGATGTCGTGAGGCTTTAAGATGGTTGACGTTAAACGAATTTTCTTTGTTAATAGAGTATATGCTGTCCGATTTACTTACTACTGTAGCCTATATGCACACTATTCTACGTATTGTAATTACATGATTACTATTGCAGTTTCAAAACTAACATTTATGAATAAATGGACAAAGACTACAATTCAAACTGGCACAAAACGGCAGCAGGATGTGAGCCAAGGGAATTGAACATTCCTTTGTTGTTTTTTGGATGGTTTGGTTTGGTAGGAATTTCCATGAACATGTAGGAATATCCTGAGGTAGACCTAGGGTAACCCGGAAACCAGCGCAAAAAGCTTGTTTTACCTTTGCGAAGAAGAACTCTTCCACCCTGCAAATAATTAATAATTCGGTTGCGTTGGAGTGTGCAATGCAGTTTTTTATCGCCAAAAATATGGGCATCAAACAAAATTGTAACGATTCTTTCTACCTCTTACCAGGAAAGAGACTTTGGAAATATTGATGACGTAGTTTAGTGGGATATCAACGGAAAGAAGTCAACTAAATGGTCGAATAGTTCTACTAGCGAGATGATAAATGAAAATTCTTGAAGGACTTTAACTAATGGCTCAACATTCCCAACAAATATCAAAGTAACAGTGAACAGCAATTGATTCCAATGCTTGTAACTCTTTTAATTGACTTTAACGTAGCCTACTTCACTCACAGCTTCTCATATAACTCTAACATCGAAAACAACTTAGAATAGCGTTAACTCTCATCTACTCGTATTCAATAACTTCAACCCTCAATCAACGATTATTATCTACTATACTCTCTACGTCTATAATTCTAATTACAATAAATTATGCAAATTACGCCTCTATTTATAGCAGGTTTATTTGGTCTATTTATAGTAACTTCGAGAATGTACGATTATGTTACATCATAAGAACTCATTGTTCTGGTCAAGTTTTACTACCCGTAAACATCTTTGTGACGTCATAATCAAGCCAGAGAACATTCTAGCCTTGCACGTATGCAGAAACTTCTAGAAATACGTCACATAATAAGGATTTTGCAATCAAAATTCACTTTAGGACAGTAACCGATAACAACATTTCGTAACAATTATACAATTACAACAGTACGCTTGGTGAAGACATAATGTCGTGAGGCTTCGCATATTGATTGTAACAAAAATTAAAGAGATTTTTACCTAACTTTTAAAAATATATTCAGAAATTATTTAGATAAAATATTTCTATAACACACAGAACATCACATTATTAATATTATTATTACTTTCGATGACAATTATTATTTACGGTTTGTCAAATATAAAAAAAAAAGTGAATTATTAGCAACTCCTCGAATTTCCGTAATGATAAAATCTATGCAAGAGTTTGTCCGCATTTGTTCGTATGTTGAGGTAAGAATATTTAGAACAGCACTACTCGTTGAAGGATTGGCACGAAAACCATATTTGAAGTCGGCGTTGAGCGTTGACATTGAACGCTTATTTACAAACGATGTCATTCGTTGAAACATTAATTTTTCTCATCATCATTAAGTTCCTTCCTCTCGTCGAGGGTTGGAGGCAATGAAGCGCCAAGTTTCTTTGTTGTGAAATTTTTCTTTCGCAGTTTTGTGATCAAGTCCTGGCCAGTCTTTAACATCATTAGCCCAAATTCTTGGTGGTCTGCCTCTATATTGTATTCCATTCATTTTTCCTTCGAGTAGTTGTCTTTGAATAGAATTATTGAGAATCTTGTGGCTAAAATACTTCAATTTTCTTGTTTTAATTGTTGTAGAATTTCCGTTTTGGTTTGCATTCGATATAGTACATCTTCGTTGTGATGTTATCCTTTCATGAAATTTTATAGGGTCATACTAAACACCTTTAAAATGGTGAATTAAAATTCGTTTCTGCTTGGTACTCAGCAGAGGAATGGTTTTTTGAATAGAATTATTGCGAATCATGTGGCCAAAATATTTCAATTTTTTTGTTTTAATTGTTTGTAGAACTTCCATGATGATTTGTACTTTTAGTAATTGTACATCTTCGTTTGTAGTTTTATTCTTCCATGAAATTTGAAGCATTCTTCTACAAATCCACATTCAAATATCTCAAGCTGTTTTACCATTTGTGATGATAATGTCCATGTTTCTGCATTGTGTGGTAACGTAGTTCAGATATAACATTCCATAATTCGTTTTCGAGTGTTGATATTAATTTAGCGTGTTGTTTGAAATCTTTTTCATTGTTACTGAGTTGTTTCTTGCTATTTCTCTTCGTCTCAATATTTCCGCATTGCATCTGCCATTTTCAGTCACTGTGTGTCCCAAATCACAAAACAGACTTTTAATATACAGATAGGCTACCAATTTCTTAATTCCTTGTCATCTTCCACACATCTTCACTATTCTTTTTTTTAATTAGCCTCTTATCACTAGGGCAGTGGTTTTCAACCTTGGAATCCAATGAAACATTCCAAAAGCTCGAGCAACCACTGTTCAATAATTTAATTGCCTTATGCAAAAAACATCGTTTGATTGATACGAACTCCTTGATGCGAAGAAAACATGTCGACGAAATTTGGCGGGAAAGCAAAAAGTTAAAGGTAATCGCACCACAAGAAAACAACGAAAATTCGGGATCGCAGCGAAAGTGTTAAAGTGCAGCAAGTTTATTAATAGTGGCAAACCTAATCAATATTTGATTACATTTAAACAATATGCAATATGCATATAATAATAAAATCGACTCTCGGATTTGAATGTAAACTTGCGGAACCCCTAGACTTACTGGCTGAACCTTAGGGTTCCGCGGAACCCTGGTTGAAAACCTCTGCACTAGGGCAACCAATTTTTTGACCTAAAAACTTGAAATTTTGTACTGCAGATCTTCAATGTGATAATTCCAACTTAGTTTGTCATCAAGAAATATGCCAAGATATTTGATGTTGTTTGTATTTTGAATTTTTGTATTGTTTAAGACTACATTTAGTTTAGAAGTGGATCTCCCTTTTCGTTCAAGGCCTAACATGTAAAACGTCTTGGAGTAGTTGATGCATAATTTGTTTGCATTGCACCAATCAGTGATACGCTGCATCTCAATTTCACTGTTTTGTTGCAATTGCAAAATAAATGTTGCTGAAGTAAATAAAACAGTGTCATCAGCAAACAGCTGAGAATCGAAAGTTGTTATTTATTTAAGAGGCAAATCATTTATGTAAAGCAGAAAAAACAATGGTCCAAGTACAGATCCTTGCGGAACACCACATGTGATATTTTCATGTTTTGATTTGAAGCCATCAGCAAAAACACATTGTTTACGGTTGTGTAAGTAAGATTTTATAAGGCCTCCCATTAAGCCTCTCAAGCCATAACACTCCAGCTTTTTTAGAAGTATTTGGTGGTTAACGGTGTCAAACGCTTTTGCTAAGTCAAGAAACAACAGGTAAACGTAATGATTTTTTTCTTTGAGTTCAAGTCTTTCGTAAAGATTACTTAATGCTAACGTTGTAGAATGACCTTCCCTAAATCCAAATTGTTGATCATTAATCACATTGAATTTGTCAAGAAAGCTTATCAAGCGTTTGCAAATGATTTTTTCTAGAAGTTTGCTGATATTTGAAAGCAAGGAAATAGGACGGTAATTAGTTGGATCTGTTTTTGCGTTTTTCTTGAAAACAGGAATAACTTTTGCAATTTTTAGAGTGTCAGGAAATATTCCTTGTTTCAAGCATGCATTAAAAAGTTTAGTTAAATGAGGGGCAATAATACTTTTTGATAACTTTAACATTCGAGAAGAGATGTCATCTGGTCCATCCGATTTTTTTAGTTTGTTTATTAGACATTCGACTTCACTTTCATTAGTTTCATATATTGCACATGTTCGTTTTAAAGGAGGCCCCATGAATGAATCAAAGTTTGACTTTTGCTTTAAGTGTAAAGTTAGTTTTTCGCCAATATGTGTAAAGTGGTAGGTTGGTTGCATATTTGTTCGCGATTTTGGCATGAGATGTTTTCTGCAATAAGTTCATTGGGAAGAGTATTCGTTTTAGTTTTTCTTTTTTGAAGAAATTCATTGATAGATTTCCATGTTTTTGATGAGTCGTGTCTCGATTCATTGAAGCGATGCTTGAAGTAGTTTTGTTTTGACATTTGTTTAATGTGAGTTTATTTGTTTCTATATTTTTTGTAAAAAATTACTTTTTCAGGACAATTTTTTTGTAGCAAAGTTTGAATGACTTATTTTGGTGTTTGATTGAAACCAGAATCCTTTTTGTGATCCATGGTTTGCTGTACAATCCAGACTTTTTCCTACTGAGTTTTTTTAATGGGAAATGAGAGTTGATTAGCTGTAGTGTAGCTATAACACATCAAGAGAGAGAAGAAAAACTACGTTAAAAGAAAATTTTGACCTAACCATAAAATTTGACTTTTTTTTACTTAATAACTTTGCAATCTCTTTTCGTGTCAGCCTGAAATTTAGTTTATGGACGTTTTATAAACTTTGAACAAGGCAGAAAAATTTTGACTTTATTGACTTTTGGTTGCCCTACTTATCACTGTTAGGCATTAGCCTAAGTCTGAGTGTGGCTGCTTGACTTGAAGACCTTTATTGGTCACTTCGCAACCTTCCCTTGCTATGATGCTAATATTGTGGTAGCCTACATATACTATGCTACAGGCCTACAGTAAATTTAGTTGTTATCTTTTTATGTTGGGCTTGCATTTACCAATTTCTTTAGGCCTCCTCGCGGCAACCAATAAAATTTTACTACTATGTGTTTCATAACATCAAACCTGATATCTTGAAGCCAAATGGACTTGAACATAATTTAGTTTTTTGCTGAGTAAGTTTATGCTCCAAGTTCTTTTTATGTAACTGAACAGCTTCTCGTACATTTCCTCTGATATTATTTCAGGCAATATTCCTCCATGGAAAGAGCAGAGCAACCTGGCTTGGTCATGGTTAACCAGCTCTGCTACTCTGTATAAGAGTCGATAGCAGTGTCCATTCATCACCATTCCATCGTAGCACTTCAGCTCGTCTGAAATGCGAACTATGTTTCGTTTATCGAAATAAATTAACAATAGGGTAGCAGTAGCACATTAAAAAAACATTTTTGGTTTTAGTCATGTTTTGAACAACTCTGTGCAACTAACCAATAAAGCTCAAAAGAATGAACTGCATTAGGCTATAACGGCGAGTAAAAGGTAAAGGGATCCCATACTTGATTCAAGTGTCGGGTATGAGAAGATAAGGCTCTCATTGTACTAAGCCTTCGGCACTAAGGAGAGTTGGGTGGCCAGTTCCTTTCTCACGGCCGCCTTTACTTCAGCAACTACGCCCACCCAATTTATTACACCCTGGGTAGAGGTGAGCGGTGTTTTCAACAACCAGCTGAAGCCGAGAGTCGAACCATTTTTGCATAATTGGAAAGCCAATGCCTTATCCGTTGCGACATCCCACCGCCAACGGCGAGTAGGGTACGGTAGCCTATTTATTATTATTCAAGTAATAAATTGTAGCAAATGCAAAAAATGCTCAATGCAGATAGCAGAGCTAATAAATACAGAAAAACTAAACTGGCTCAGTCATGCGCTATCTCAGGTTTTCAAGTTAGGTGCAACCATCAGGCCCAACACTTATTCAAATAGAATTGTTAATGCTTTAAGATTTCATGTTACAGTAAATAGCTTAAGTTAAGCTTACTGCTTATTTTATTCAATTGCTCTTTCAATTGTCGAATTTCTTCTGTGTCAGCTGGTGCTTGAATTCCTGGTGGACCCTGTTATGTAAATGACAAACAGTTATTTCATACGGCACTCTTAAGTCATAGGCTATATGCAGGGCCCCGTGTTTTTCTTCTATACAGTCTTCTAAATTTTATTGATAAAATTCACAAGTTGATACTTTATTCCTCTCCTCTAGATCAGTTGGTTAAGCGTCTGACTTTATGAACGAATAAACTGCAAGACCAATGCGACACTGGTTCGACTCCCGGGGTTTGTACTTGAGCAACGTATTTTAAGCACAGCTCCCTTTCACCGCATCTAGTAGGTGGAATAATTCATATACAGCAACACTTCAATAATCGGAAACTCCACTCTGGCAAACTCGTTGACTGATCGACGTCAGTGGTTCAAAGCCTTTACAAGTATGCGAAACTGCCAGGGGCTCACAAAAAAGTTTTCTCAGTCCGAGGATAAAAATTCAATAAATCAACATTGTTGAGCACCCAAACGTCCACTTTCTGCGTTGGATGGTGAGCTGGATGTACACAAGAAAAAGGTTCATGGCTTGGGACTCCGGGGCATGAAAACATGTATTTGGACTGAACCCGCGTTTTAATACGACTAATGCCGGCTCAGAGATTTCCACTTTACCCATATGAACGTTTGATCTTGGGAAAAGGACTCCGATTTATTGATAGCGGAAATCTTTATCCTAGAATTGAGCTTCTTTGAGAGGTTAGGCCTAGCAGTTTCGCATCTTTGTAGAGGCTTTGAACCACTGACGCAGGCCAGTCACCGAGTTCAACAGAGTGAAGTTTTTGATTGTTGAAGTGATTTGTTTCTAAATCATCCCATCCATAAAGATGCCGCTGAATGAAGATCTTTCTTGAATGCGTTGCTTAAAGGCATACTAAATGAAATTTTCAAACGGAAATTAAGCATTGAAATGCGTAAACTGAACATTCAAGAATACATTTCAAAAAAAATTACCTAAAAAAATTTGTTTTCAATGGCGCTGGCAAGGCCCAAAGTCCAGAGTTTCATTTATTTTCATTTTTTTTCAAAATGACAAAACAGTGCAAACACAGCTCGTGAATACGTCACAAAAGACCGCAATAACAAAAGCCACGTTACAACATCTGATGTTTTAACATCAGATTTGAGGTTTTGAGCAAACTGTCTGATGTTTTGACGTTGAAATCTGATGTTTTGATGTACATACATACATAGCCTACAGTTAAATCGCCGGCAGTAACAACTGTTGCGTGATCAACTGATTGCTCGTCTTTTATTACGTAGACTGTACAGTCGCACGCTTCGCTGCTCAGGCCCATTCTGGTTTTGAAAGCTCTGACAAAAGTACGCGCGAAATGCTGATCAGGCCGCAATGGGGCAAAATTTTATTGAAAATTGTTTTATGGTAGCATGTTAAACACAAAGAACGTGTATAATCGCCAAGTCAGGTTTTTCCTTTACTATCCCTTTAAGCTCACGTACCGAAGGTCGAATCGGCGGGCTTAATCTTGAAGTCTCTTCGTTTATAAAGTAAGACGATTAAACAACTGAGCTAGTGGGGAGAAACATTTATTTAATTGTACAGTATAAGAATGGTCATTATGTCGTCTAGTTGTTCTTCTATTGTTTAAACCTTACTACTTTCGTTGAGGTTACATGCTGACGTGCGTTAGGAGGCTTATTTCTACTTCTGATATATGCAGCAGTTTGTTTTTGGAGAGAAAGTTTCCAAGATGTCATGTCCTGGCTGATGATCAAAATGTCGACACCTCCAAACAACATGCGGCTCTTCAGGAAAAAGCACTATGTCCAACAAATAAGAGGCAGTTCATTTAAATTCCTGGCCGTCTTGGAAATGTTACAGGCCCTTGAAATCATGCCTGGTCAAGGCCCAAAAGTACCTTTTTGACCCCTCTTGTTGCATCTGTGATCGGCATGTAATGTAGGCCTACATTGTCGCAACTCGCAATAGACTAAAATATAAATATCATTATTATACGATAAAAAATTTCTATACTGCAAAATGATACGGTACCTACTTGTATTCCTGGTGGGCCTCTCTTGCCGGACTTACATATACGGTTGCATTTATTTGCAACTGGTGTAACTGCATTTTCTTCGTTTGTTCTGAAGATATTTGAAACTTGCTTGCATACAAAATGCTTGTCATCGGTTGGAGCGGAGAGACAATACGCTATCATACCTACACATAAGAACAATCGATATATCTTCATCTGGCTACTCTTCAGTGATGTAGCAACTAATATTTTGCGTTTCTAAAAATAAAAAAATAGCAGGTGCTGACCCAATGCATTTTGTTTTAAAATGAGCACTAACTCAAACAACATAATTCTGATTCAAAAAATGAAGGGGTGTACCAGCAAACATTCATAGGACTCTCAGAATCCATCTTCTCACGACAACTTTTCATTTTACTACGCTGAAGAGATCGGAAGATCGAAGCACTGGCCACTGTCCGTAGTTATCTTTTAATAATGTCTTTTTAGACATTATTTTTAAACAAATAAAAAAAGAGTCAAAAGTCATGTAAATTTCACTTTGTGTAGAGCTACATGTACTTGAGAGATGAACTGTTATTTCTTCATTCACTTGTTAACATAATTCTGCTCTGTATTTGCTTACATCATAAAAACCATTTTGAAAAAAAAAATCATTGAAAACACCTTAGTTTGAGTTAAATAGTGAAATTAATTTCCGATTTTCAGAAAATCAGCTATATTTGAATAAACAGCAGAAAAGTCTTCATCAATGGTGGCGAAAGCTTATTCCAACAAAATTAAGTTATATGGAACTTGGCTATTTTAATTGCTTTGTAGGTTCGATCCTTCGGTCGCATCTTTTCTAAGGGACCATCCAGACATCAAATCAACCGTTTTTTACATTGATTCAACTTGAATCAATGTAAAAAACAGTTGATTTGCTGTCTGGGCATTGATAACTTGTAATCCTTCCTAACACAGAGAAATTCAAACCGAAATTTGTTTTTTGATAAGCTTCTACTTTATTAAGCAACCTAATTCCAGCCAGAGTTGCCAGATTTGCAGACATAATACATTTGGCTGTTTTGTAGAAAAAATAGTCGATTGTCAATGTCATTGGCAAAGTCCTATTTTTAACGACATTTAAATTCAGTCTAAATACGCTAACTCAAGGTAAAGATCGATATTCTCAATCATAAAGGATAGTCACTGTTTCATTTAATAAGGGCGACGCCAAAGACAACTAAAGAAATACTAGGATTATATCTCTATCAGTACTATAGTTGCAAAACGTAGCAATTTTTGCTACCTGCCATGACATGTGAGAGTTTGTTGTTTTTTACACCTGCTTGGAAAGACGAAAGGATGTAGGTTAAACTCTAGCTACTGTTTCCAGGTGTGGGCGAGTAACATGTGTGCCTACGCAGCATAAGTTATCTTATGATATATGCTGTATGAATGATTGCTTCTGCCTTGGTGTTAAATTGTTTCTGATGAGTTTGTCTTTGTTTGCCAGGTGCCCGCTTTCCAAAAATTTTACCATTTTTAGAGAGATGTCCCAGTTTTTGCTTTCTTATTACATGGCCAAGACGTTTATAGTAGGCTATATTGTCTTGTTTTAATCTTTTTAAACAGAGACCCGGTTTGGTTAAGTTTTGTAAAATTTCTTTGTCTTTATTGCAGGACCACCCTACGTATGTAGCCGTAAAGCCATATATCCCAATAGGTAATAGGCTACAACATATAATAATACAGCTATAATATATATACATATAATACTACAGTTATAATATACAGCTATAATATAGCTATAACATACAGCTATAATAATACAGCTATAATATACAGCTATAATAATACAGCTATAGGCTAATATACAGCATAGATGGCTTTATGAAACAGTAGCGGATTCAGGGGGATTGGGGTGATCACCCCCTTAAAACACAGAAAAGTATGATAACTTTATTTACGGTATATTTGCAAGGTCATAGTATTGTAGATCTACACATCATTGTATTTTGTTGCAATCTTCCTCTCCTCCCCTCTAAGACAACTCGTTGGATCCCCTCCTGTTTTAACAGCAACAGTTCAGAAATCTTTTTATTTTGAAAAATAAAACGTTTTATAAAATAAATACTAGATAGAAAAATAACTAAATACAGGAGGTGACAGGACTTTTGGTAAAATGGTGTGTCGAAATCAACGGATCCGAGTGCGGATAGTTGAGTGCGAAAACCGTGGGGAAAGTTTTTTTCCTTTTGCAAACAAAACTAGAATATAGCTGGAGTTAGTTTGTTTAACTAAAATGCAATCAAGTTGCTGAACCCAATTACGAATCCACACCACTACGAAACTTTTGCACCAGCTTTTGCAAAAAATGAAGCTCCAAATTCACTCCATTTTCTGATATAATCGGGCAAACTCCGACTCCACCCGAATGCTTGACTCGAAGACCGTCATGGTCATTTCACAGCTTTCCGTTGTGATTACTTACTTGATTATTGCACAACAAAATAAACCAGGCAATCAATCATGCACAACTCTACAGTCAGCCTGCCACAAAACACTTATAACACCAACATTGATACAATAGTTAAAACATAAAGTATTGAGTGAATCTGTTACGTTATAGATCAGGGGTTCCCAACCGGTGGTACGCGTACCACTAGTGGTACGCGGGAGCTTTTCAGGTGGTACGCGAGCAGCTCTCCGTTGCATGTGATATGTAGTAGTATTGTCAAATAAAGTTGGCCTATTGCAACAATTATTTAATTTTGAGTTTCTAAAATATGCGAACAACACTTTTATTTCTTTCCGTATTAAATTCTCTGCACTCAGTAAGCTACTGTTGTCGATCTTGCTCCCTGCTGTCATTGTTATTAATGCAATGCTGCTGTGCGAACTTAATGGTGTCTGTGACGAAACTATTACGTGTGCAATGTGGTCTGTGCAATTGCAGAATTGCGTTTATTCTGATGTTGGTTTTCCGACGTGTAGTGGCTGAATCCTGAACAGCATTACAGTTTTGTCTAAATATTTGAAAATGTCGAAGCGAAAGTATAGCGCAGAACCGCAGATTATATTAAGTATGGCTTCATTGCTATTCAACATCGTGGAGATAGCTTACCTCAGTGCGTGATCTGTATGAAAACCCTTTCAAATGCAGCTTTGAAACCAAGTTTGCTTAAGCGGCATCTTGAGTCCAATCATGCAGATAAGATGAATCGAGATAAGAGTTATTTTGAGCGACTTGGGGAGAACGTGAAGCGACAGCGCATGGATCACACAGGCCAGTTTTACCAAAATAATCCCGGAATTGTGAAGGCATCCTATGAAGTATCTCTTCTGATGGCCCAAAACAAAAAAGCTCATGTCATTGCCGAGTCACTTGTTTTGCCAGCAGCAAAGATATTAGTCAGAAATTTGATTGGAGAAGATTCAGTGGCAAAGTTGGATAGTGTATTGCTTTCTAACAATACTGTGAAACGACGCATCGAGGAAACGTCAGTTGATATCACTGACCAAGTGATTGCAGGAGTAAGAGATTCAAAGTTTGGATTTGCCTTACAACTTGATGAATCCACAGATGTCACAAACTGCTGCCAACTGCTTGTCTACGTCCGCTTTACACAGAACGATACTGTAAAAACGGAATTATTGTTGAATCATGAGGTGTCCACTACATCAAAAGGAAAAGATATTTTCAACTCTTTGGATAATTTTTTCAAGGAAAATGAACTGGATTGTGGAAATCTTGTCGGATGTACGACAGATGGGGCTCCCTCTATGCTCGGTAGAAAGTCTGGATTTCAAGCCCATGTCAAAGCTGTGTCACCTCGCGTCATAAGAGTTCACTGTTTCATACACAGGTTTGCTCTTTGCACAAAGGTTCTTCCTGCAAAGTTGTTAATGTGCTTGAACAGGGTAGTCAAAATCGTAAATTTTGTTAAAACATCAGCTTTAAATACTCGATTGTTTAAGGTTCTTTGTGAAGATCTTGGCTCAGACCACACTTGTCTCCTCTATCACACAGAAGTGCGCTGGCCCTCTCGAGGAAATACAACTAAGCGTCTTTTTGAAATGAGGAATGAATTACTTTTATTTTTCTAACAGAAAGACCATGAATTTCAAAACGATCTGGAGGACGAGGAATTCATTGCCAGATTGGCTTATTTGTCAGATATATTTGAAGCTTTCAATCATTTAAATCTGTCATTTCAAGGGCAAAACTGCACTGTCGTAGACTTTGTTTCAAAACTGGGAGCTTTTATCCGAAAGGTGGAATTATGGAGAAAAAATGTGGAAAACAAGCGCTATGGTATGTTTAAATTTCTGTCAGCCCTTGAAATGGAAATCAGTGATGACTTTTCCAGAGAAATTACCCAGCACCTCTCGCTGCTAACTGCTGAATTGCAGCATTACTTTCCAGATACCACAAGCTGCCCATACATCACAGATCCTTTCTCAGTGGACCCAGCCGACCTACCTGTCGGTACAGGGGAACAAGAGGAACTGATAGACATGCTGGAGGATCAGACAGCAAAAAAACAACTCAAAGAATGTTCTGCAATAAACTTTTGGCTTAGTATGGCTTCTTCATACCCAACGCTAGCTTCCCACGCTGTTCCACAACTACTGATTTTTCCTTCTACTTGGGAATGCAAGCAGGGATTTTCTATTCTTATGAACATCAAATCAAAAAATCGAAACCGAATATGTGCCCCTGAACATGACTTCCGATGTGCTATTAGCAAAGTTATGCCACGCATCGATCAACTGGTGAAAGATAAACAAAAACAAAAATCTCATTAAATTTAGTTGTATTGTGTTTGTGTTTGGTTGTGTCTTTTTCTTTGTTATTCTGATGCGTTCTGTGCTGTGTGGTGTAATGGACTCTGTGAAGTTTTGTTGCTAATTTTGCTACTTTCGCTGACTTTACATCCAGTTTCATCATCTTGCAAATAATTTAATATTGGATGAAATTAGTTGTTTTGAAAATAGTGGTACGTGTTGACAATCCATGGTGGCTAAGTGGTACGAGAACATAAAAAGGTTGGGAACCCCTGTTATAGATTATTGTCACAATCAATATGCGCAGCCGACAGGTTACATTAGTGTCTTAGAATAGGTGAACTATTTTATAGTGTAATTCTGTTGTGGTGCTTCATCGATTACTGCCGTATAGTAACCTCTAATTATTGCATAATTATGCAATCTTTTATTGTAAAACCTACTACCAGAAGATTTTGCATACGTGCGATACTCGAAACTTCTTTGACTTGTGTTGACCAGAAGAATGATTTTTTGTGATGTAATATTAACCTAGTCTCTAGAAGCTTCTACTCAAAGCAAACCTGTTATGAATAGCCGAGTGATTAGAGTATGACATTAAAGTTGTGTTTAAAGTTGTGCGTTATTCGCATTAGAAGTTGTAACGAAAAGTAGGCTATGTTGAAGACGATTGTAGAGACGCTTGTTGAAGACGTTTAGTTCAGTGGTTACGCGCCCTGCTCAAGATCACGCGGCGCTGATTCGACTCTCGGGGTGTGCGCTTGAGCATTCAGCGGCACTTAGTGGATGAAATAATTCCCCTGCAACAACACTTCAACAATCGGAAACTTCACTCTGTCAATCTCGGTAACCGGCCCTGCGTCAAGATCTTGTACAAGTATGCGAAACTACCAGGAATAACCAATCAAGGCTCATCAGTCCGAGGATAAAGATTCAAAACCAAACCAAACGTTTCCCGTACATTAACGTGCTGGGAGGCCTATATCGACTATTGTAGTCAGTAGTATCTTTTTCTTCCCGGATGCTTTAATGACGTAAAATGAATAAAAAAAAGAGTTCTAACCGAGATTGAATAGATTGTGAAAGTGTAAGTTGCCAGTTGTAAAGTAGCTGATGCAAGTAGGAGTGTAGGCCCTATATTTATTTTGAAATTGACGAAGACGTTTGGTGTTAACAATTTGATTTGTTTACATGCTGGAAGTGGTAAACCATTTGTTTAATCCTTCAAAGATTCCATCCATCATCATCTCACAAGTAAAACTATTCGACCATTTATCTGACTATCGCCAAAGTCTCTTTACGTAAAAGATAGAAACAATAAATTGTGACAATCATATTGGTTACATTGAGCAAGGTGGTACACGAGATTTTGGTTAGCTCAGTAGTTAAAAGCCCAACTCAAGACCAAGCGGGTGTGCACTTGAGCAATGCATTTCATTTTAAGGACTGCTTTCATTCAGCGGCACCAAGTGGATGGAATAGTTCTCCGTAACAACACTTCAACCAGCTTCAACAACAATAGGAAACCTCACTTTGTCAATCTCTGTAACAAACCCTGTGTCAGTTGTTCAAAGCCTCTACAAGTGTGTGAAATTGACAGGGAAAGAATAACCTATCAAAAGGTTTTGTCAGCCCGAGGATAAAGGTTCAAGACCAATCAACCATGTAGGCTAGCATGTTCAATCAATTTTTTGGTTGTGAGGGAAGAGAAAATCTTTTTTTTGTCTGTTGTGAGATGACCATATAGTAAATTATTTTACCATTACTATTACGCAGTGGCTATTCTTGAAGGAGACTTTCAGCTGGTCTTTGTATCGCATTTTTGGTCTTCCGGGGGGTCTTTTCCCTGACGAAGCACCATAGCGTACTATACACAATCACGAAAAATAGGAAACCTTTCCTTTTTTTTTCGGTTGATCGTGTCAAGGGACATTTTGCACAAATCGTTTCAGAACTGATTGTTTTGTTCAGATATAGGCTTCTCGTTGAAAGCTGCGCCTTACACGGTTTGCAGGCCATACGTGACGCACGTGATGATTTAAATATCATATATAAATACTTTCTGTAATAATGATAATATGTTGTGGTACGTTCCTTCGGGGGTTATCTTTTGTTTTTTTACTTTTTTTATGTAAAAAAAAATATGTTGTCCGACGTTGCAACAATGTGTGCATGCGCCCGCGAAACATTTATTATTTTGTTGCGGCTCTCGTTTCATCTGCGAGTTGGTACATCAAACCCTGGGAGTCTAGCGCATGCTCTTGAGTGGTGTCGAACCAATGTCCTTTACTGCTTTTACCCGTTAGAGTGTTAGACCATTCAGCTGTCGATGAAAGAAAGATGAATGACGATGCAATGAAAACAAGCTAAAGCAAGTAATAAGGTAAACTTTTTGGTTAACAGGATTTTCCCTATTTTCAGTTATTCCTTTTAAAATTTGAGATTATCAATATCTGCTTACTTGATCGTTTTTGATCAATCGTTTTACAGTAGGCTATGTTGTTTTTTGATAGTCAGTTTTTTGGTATTAGTTTTTGGTTACTTATTTTTAAGTCATTTTTCTGGTTGGTCACATATAGATTTAAGTCAATTAGTTTTCAGTCCTTCTGTTTAGATCAGTCAATTTTATTTTATACCGTTTGATTGTCGGTCGTTTTAAATCAGTAGCTTCAAGTCAGTTCTAAAAACAGAGTGAAACTGTTCACCAGGCATTTGATAATTCAGTTCTTCTAAGTTAGACTCTTAGTCCAATGGATTGTCTTTCTTCTTTTCCACTTTGAAGCCGCATCGTTCCTCCTTTCTGTTAAGATATTACTAATAAAATAACCACAAGTAGGTTATCGGTGACGTATCATATGTTTGGCTAATCCTTTGAAACATTTTGACTATCAAAACTTTAGTGCTTTTTTGATACATGACAATCTACTGTTCAGTTGGTCGTATAGTAGAACTACCAATATTTTTTTGCATTCTTATTAGGAGTTTCAACACTTCTTTTTAAGTACTCTTTGTTTTAAGATTTTTTTGTGTAAAAGAGTTAGACAGTAATAACTATATTTGATTTAATTCGCTCTGCTTTGCTTTTCATTGTTTGTGTAAAAGATACATAATATCTATGTTTTGGTTAATTAATTGGACCAGCCAAACCGGCTTGTATTTTATATTCACCTACGCAATTTTAATAAAATATCAGTACGGTAACCTAAGTTCAGATAAAGCACTTTCAATGTCATTAGAAATACAAATCGATCGACTTCATGTTTAGCCAGTTCAATCCTATTCAGCTAAAATTTAAGTTTCATTCCCTGACCAAGATTATTTTCTGTAAAGCTGAAAGAAAGCAGATATAAATATCAGGACAAAAATCACATAAAAACAATACAAAAATCACGAAAGAGTAATCACGAAAGAGTAATCACGAAATGGTAATCACGAAATGGTAATCACGTGCTATAAATAAAGAGACAAGAATGGCAAATGGCGGCCTACGTCATTAGATTATCACGTTTCTCTTCTTTTTATTTTGCGCCCATTGCGATAACAGATGCGATGCAACAGAAAACAACAAGCAGTGAAGTGACATATAGCCTTCGAGTCAGCTGCTCCCCTGATTTTAGCATGCCAGCGTCTTTGCCGAGAAACAGCCATATGCTCTAGAGCGGTATCGAACTCACTTCCTATCGAACGTCGCGCAGACGTTCTCACCACTTGGCTACGCAGCCGACATGTTATCTCAACAGCATCGAGAAATCAATAACAGAAATACTGGTCAGTATAATAATATAAACCCACTGTTATTTCAAAATATTCAGAATGTTTTAAAGAAACGTTAGGCTACTTCCGATTTCAATCTAGTTATTTAAGTGGACTCAAAGTCCCTTTTAGAGCCCTTTTTAGTTAGATTGTAAAACTGGGATAGCGTAGCAAAAACGGCTCTCGCTAATGTTAAATAAAATAGGTACAAGGAAAAGACAAAGACAAAGCCTACCAAGCAACTAAAGCGACTATTCTTTGAAAATATGAAGATTTTTTTTATTTTGAGTGATTGCAACGAAATCACCTGAAAACCAAATACAAAGTATACAAAAATAATAATAAGGAAAAAAGAATTATGAACGCCCCTTTTAGTTGGAGCCCTTTTTTACTTGGAGCCCTTTTTTACTTGGAGCCCTTTTTTAGTGGAGCCTTTTTTAGTGGAACCTTTTTTTGTGGAGCCTTTTTAGTGGAGCCTTTTTAGTGAATCTCTTTTTAGTGAATCTCTTTTTAGTGGAGTCCTTTTTAGTGAAGCCCTTTTTAGTGAAGCCCATTTTTAGTGAAGCTCCTTTTTAGTGGAGCCCCTTTTAGTTGAGGCATTTTGGTTGGAGCCCCTTTTTGATGTTGTCCTTGTTAGTTGAAGCCTTTTAGTTGAAGCCTTTTAGTTGAAGCCTTTTAGTTGAAGCCTTTTAGTTGAAGCCTTTTAGTTGAAGTTCCTTTTAGTTGCAGTTCCTTTTAGTTGGAGTTCCTTTTAGTTGGAGTTCCTTTTAGTTGGAGTTCCTTTTAGTTGGAGTTCCTTTTAGTTGGAGTTCCTTTTAGTTGGAGTTCCTTTTAGTTGATCATTTTAGTTGGAGCCTCTTTTAGTTGGAGTCCCTTTTAGTTGGAGTCCCTTTTAGTTGGAGTCCCTTTTAGTTGGAGTCCCTTTTAGTTGGAGTCCCTTTTAGTTGGAGTCCATTTTATTTGGAGTCCTTTTTATTTGGAGCTTCTTTGTGGAGCCCCTTTCAGCTGGAGCCTTTTGGTGGAACCCATTTTAGTTGAAGCCCCTTTTAGTTTGAGTGTCACCGTAAGATAGCGCAGTGAGAATGGCTCTCGCTTTTAAACCATGCGATCTTGAATTACTGTTTAGTGTTTAGGTAGTTACTAAAGTAATATACTAAAATAATCTGCGCAAGATACAATGAATAAGGTAGGTTTGAAGCTGAAGAAAAGCCACCCAATGGAAAAGCATTAACTGGCTATCATGCTCTCATTAGTGCCGAACGCTCAGTGTAATGAGAACATTATCTTTTCGTCTTTGAATGATTGGGTGCAAATATGAAGATTGGAGATCATCTTTACCTTTAGTTAGTTAAGTTGAATAGTTGGGATGGGTCCGATCCGATTAAGTGGATTCAACAGTTATCAAATTATAGGTTCTGGAAAATACTATAAATTTACATTTCACCTGTGTGAACAAATTAGATTGAAATAAATTTAGATAATAATAACAGTGGAATAGCAGACTTATTTAGACAAGATGAATCACCAGAGGAACCAGCAGAGGAAACTATGCAACACACATGCAAAGGAAATACATGAACATCCAAATGTGAAAACAACAAAAGGTGACATAATTAAATTTTGTTGCCAAGTGGACTGGATGAAACCTGGAATCTGGCAGCAAAATTATCAAGTTATATCCGCATCAAAACTTTGATGTTGATTATGCATGTTTCGATCGTTAACGAATATTTACGAATAGCGTACAACCCGATCAATGACTACCGAAGCATGCGCAATCATCACCATGTGAGTGCAGAGCATCTTCTATTGATTTCGAATGTCTCGATAGTCATTCATTGAGTTGTGTTTGTAACCGACGCAACGTCATGTTACTTGCGTCATTTTACGCAGCGTCACTTTACGCAACGTCGTGTTAATTTAAACTTAATTTTACGTATAGCATCTAAGAAATTTGTGCTATCACTTCGATAAGAATCTACATTTTGAAGGTTACTTTAAAGGCACAAGCTAACCACACACCTTGATTCCCGCATTAACAAGACCAGGGCAACCACGGACGACATTCTCGGAAGGATCGGCACGTCGGCGCGTCACCCCCTGACTGCAAGTCACTAGGAAGCCAAGGACTTGCACCATCTGGCGCAGTCATGACGTAATCAGCAAATGTTACTCGATCATAATTTGATGCTTTTAACTGTCATAAATTTAAAAATAGCCTATTTACGTTAAGACCAGATAAGAGATACATGTAGTTTTTTGTACCTTCAGAAAATACATATATTCCGCAATTACATCAAATACAGTTACTATAGATTCATTAAAAGCTTAACAGGCTGTTTCAGCACGCTTACTGGGATCATCAGTAGGTTCTTATTTAATTAGAATATTTGAAAAAAATATTCTATTTAGATAAGAACCTTCTGATGATTCCAATAAGTGTGAAACAATCTGTTAAACTTTTAGTGAATAGTAACTCCATTTGATGTACTTCGGAATTATGCAGATCAAAATAAAGTGAACTACGAAGCCATGTCTCAGAGATCTGTCTACAACAGCATCAAGCACCGGTCTACAAAAGTCTCAGACGTCTTCAACAATCACAAGACCTCTTTAACAATCTCAGACGTCTTTCGACGATTTCCGTCGTCTGTCTACAACAATCTCGGACGTCTGTCTTAGAAAATCTCGGACGCCCAACAACAATCTCGGACATTTTTCAACAGTCTCAGACATCTTCAACAATCTCAGACGTCTGTCTAAGACTGTCTCCGACATCTGTCTACGACAGCCGCGGACGTATGTCCACGAAAGTCTCGGACGTCTTACAACAATCTCGGACGTCTTGCGAAAGTCTCCGAAGTCTTACGAAAGTCTCGAATGTCTTTCGAAAGTTTTGGACGCCTTACGAAAGTCTCGGACATCCTAAAAAGTCTCGGACGTCTTCAACTGTCTCAGACATCTTACGAAAGTCTCCGAAGTCTCGCGAAAGCATCGCACGCCTTAGAACAATCTCGAGCGCCTGAAGGAGTCTCGGACCTCTTACAACAATGGCATCGCGATCGATTACACTTGCCACGTGATTACTCATGTCTCAAATCCAGACAAAACCCCAAAACACATCCGGGAGTTTGTAGATCCGGGTCAATGGCGTGTGGTATAGCCAGATAACGGTAGTTTGTATAAGGTTTCGCATGGTGACGTGATGTAGACGCAAAAGCATTAGTCGCTTTCTACCTGATTTGGTCCCATGCGCTGAAATTATATTTATACTCTACATGATCAAATTACTTAAATGTGATCTCATAGGATTAACAATTCCCTAAATCAGTTTCAGCCAGTTACTCGCAACCAAACAACTCATGCAAGGCAAAGACAGTGCTGGTGAGAGTACAGCTTACGTTTCTTTTAGGTTTCAGTTCACCAATACTTTCATCTCTAGTACGGTTAATCTTCAATGCCTGGACACTTTTCACAATAAATCAATTTCCCAATAACCATGAGGGAAAGACAATTCATGCTTTGACGAAAATAGAAATCCAAAATCTGCAATGAAAAACAAATAATTTAAAATTGATGAAAAGACAACTCATGAAATTGAATCTATTTAAAAAAACATGTGATATCTCATCAAAAACATTTCATATCTCATTAATTTCACAAATACGATACAGAAGTTGCAAATAAAACTTCTCAGCATATCACAACAGAGCCAGTGATAACAAAAAACTGAGAAAAAACTATGCACTACTTGAGGTTTCTCGTAGAAACAGTCATTCGAAGTGCATAGTTTTTTCAAAGCGAACTCGAAGACTACAGGTTATGTCACTTTATTGCTTCGCGTTATTTTGCATGTATGGTCGCAGTGTACTGTAGCCTATGTTGTTGCAATGGGGGAAAAACAAAACTTGATTATTATTATGATAAAATAACATTTATTTTTTGTGTCGAACTCGGTCTGTCGAACAGTGGTGCGGGTTAGCTGGAGATTTTTATGTTTGAAATTAAAAAAAAAGAAGCTAAATATCTTTGTAGCTTATTCGTCTCGTTTCGATTTAACATTTCCTAGCGAAGAAGCTTCAGAAATATTAACTCCTCAAATTAATAACGGTTTGATCGCGTTTAAGCAATTACCATTAGTCTACTAAAGTTTCCAATTCACTCTTTGTTAATTTCAATAAAGTAGTAACCATCCATAAGGCTCATGTGAAGACTCAGATTGGTGATTTTATTAACTTATAAGCTTTTCTTACTGGAAAATTATATATAAAAAAGAACGTATTTTAATGTGAATTAAAAACTGCTTCATTAAAGTTTAAGAATCTCATGCTGTGTAATTTTCAACAAAAGCACGGGAAAGAGCTGAGCTGCCCAACGCTTGCAAATGAAGTTTAAATAACGGGAGTTTACAAAACTGAGTTGAAGAATGCCAAGGTTAAAAGTACATTGCGTGCTTTACTTAATTTCGAATCACTATAACTTTTGGTTTAATCTTTTTCCATTTGCTTAAAATCAATGGCGGAATTCAATTGGTCTGTGCAAACCCACTATTTAAATTTTATTCGCAAACCGTTTGTAAACTTGCCCAATGCGCATGTGTCATCACATCTACGACAGGTCATTGTGGCATACTGTTATTGAGAAACTTGTCGAAACTATTTGAATCCCATTTCTTAGAATTAGATCAATGTACATCTGGAAATTATTAAATAAAATCTCTACCAACGCAAACCTGCTTTCAAGTGAACTTTTTATTATGATTCAAAATTACTTATTCTCACTACGGTAACTTTACGAAAGAAAGCATTTAATACCAGTTTATAAAGTTTTAAAGTGATCAGATTAGAAACTAAACTCGGAATAATGTAAGCAGTGGGACAGATAGGCTACTAATTAGCACTTAGTAGAGGTATTCGGATATTATTTAGCCTATTATCCATTTTTGAAGATTTTTTTTGAAGACGATTGTTTTTTAACTCTCAATGCATCCAAATTTCTGTCAGCAGCTACAATCGCAGGCAACCCAAATGTTTGCAATACTTAACTCAGGCCATAGCTACTGAAATTGTACTCTCTTCCACACAGTTTGTGCCCACGAGAGAACAAAGTTGCTGGGATTTTAAAACAAAACTCTCCACTAAAGAACTAAATCCGAAACAAACCAATGAAAGAACATTGTGTAGAAACAAATTGAAGTTACGTTTCTAAATAATTTTAAAATATTTACATTTCCAACAACCTTTCTTACTAACCGACTATCACAAAGTTGGGTGATTTCAAACAATTCTTCTACTAGATTGTACTTACCAAAATGTCTTGCAGTGCTTCGTTGTAGTGACGATTTCCAAAAGTCTTACAAACTGCTCTCACTTGTACCAAGCCAACTAAATAGGAAGTCACATGATTGAATGATACGTGGCGGTTTCTTATCTGTTTCCGCGCTTCCTCTGTCACTTCCGGGCAATCAAGTAAACACCGATTATTTAATTGCTTTCATGCAGTGATTCCCAACCTTTTTTTAGTGCATTTCTCCTTTTGTTTGATTGGAGCTTACCTGATCAGTGGCCGAGTGGTTTCGCCTTCGACTCTCGTGATGGTAGATCTGGGTTCGATTCCAGGTCCGGTCAAATCGAAGACTTTAAAGGCTGTACCGATTGTGTTTTATTTTGCATAACGCAGAGAAGATGACGGGTAATAATGTGATGATATCGTAAAGCTGATGTAAAATGAATGGTTACCGTATCGTTTTCGTTTCTATGGTGCTGGTAGATCTTAGATCGAGTCCAGGTAGGGTAAAACCAAAGGTATAGGCCACCGATTGTATCCTCTCTTGCATAATGTGTTCGACCCGATCGTACTTGAGATGAGTGAAGCGAATCTTGGGTGAGATTTATGTTGAAGCGGTTCTGAACACTTGTAAGGCCGAGAGAGCGTCGGTAGCTAGAAGTAAACATCGTAACGGCAATCGAGAGCATGCAGATGCGTCTTGACATTTCCCTGCAAGTCGTTTTAAATTGATTAAAGTAGAAGAAATTTTGTCAGCTGACTTAGCTATGTCAATAGATTGCGTTCCAGTCTACGTAACGAATATCACTATACTCTAAAATCCTGGAACGGCTCCTGCTAACTGGTCTCGAACCAGCTGCTGACCCCCAGCTGCCAGAAGAACAAGTTGGATTTCGGCACGGACGCTGTACGACTCATCAAGCAGTCAAGCTAACCGAGGATATTGAGGAAGGTTTTGAGAAGGGCTATACAAAGCAGGAGTAATCTTGGTGGATCTCATTGCTGCCTATGACACTGTGTGGCACCAAGGACTAACCCTAAAGCTCTTCCGTTGTGGATGCCTAAAAAGTGTGGACTGGTTGTGGATGCTTAAAAAATGTGGACTAGTTGTGGATGCTGAAAAAGTTGAGCCTGGCAAAGACCAGTGTCACACCTTTTCACCTTTGCAACATGGAATCTACGCGCCAATTGTCAGTCTGGTTGGTCTTGGTTTTTGAATCGTTATCCTCGGACTGACAAACATAGTTTATTCCTGGTAATTTCGCATAGGCCTACTTTGTAACAGTGGCGGCTGGTGCTGTCTGTGATCAGTGGGGCTGCAAACGACTTTGCGGGGGGTCTGGGAGCTGGGGTCTCCCCCAGAAAAATTTGAAAAATCACATTAAATTTGATGCGTTCTGAGCATGTTTTTACCCCAAATTTTGAAAAAATGCATTCAAACTTTTTGAAAAATTGATGTAGGCCTATTCCTAAGCTGTATTTTAAAAAAACTAACAGTATTGCTTTGGAGACAAACTTTATTAGTATTGAGCTTAGTCTTGATCTTGACTAGCCTAGCCGTTACATACAAGGTTCAAATAATTTTGAGATGCCTTAGCACTTCCTATAACCTGTTGAATACCCTAACTCTACAGCTAACACTTCTACATTCATGGCTCATCGTTACTCTGCGAAATAAAAACTAACTTTAAAACGTCTGTAAAGTTATTCGGTTAGGTGGGGCTGTTTTCCATGCAGCCCCAACAGATTCAAAAATTGCTGTAAAATACCAAAAGAAGTGGAGCTTCAAGGATAATTTTTAGCCAATCAGAGCGCTTGAAATCCAGAATCTCGGGCTGCAAAGAAGTTTGCCCAAAATTGGTGTTGCCAAACGAAACTTTTAATACCGTACTTTAACTTTCGATCCTTAATTCTTAAGTGAAAAAAGTAACCGGGTCGGACAAACACAGAGGAAAACATATTTCCCTTCTTCTCTTTCTTTCAGGTGGGCTGCAGCCCCATGGCACCATCCGCCAGTGCTTGTAAAGGATCTTGACGCAGGGCCGGTTACCGAGATTGACAGAGTGAAGTTTTCCGATTGTGGAAGTGTTCTTACCAGGTAATTTTTCCATTCACTAGGTGCCGCTGAATGGAGAGCCGTCCTGAAATGCGTTGCTCAAGCGCACACCCGAGAGTCGAACCAGCCCAGCGTGATCTTGAGCCAGCCACGTAACTACTGAGCTAACGGGGCGGACAGTCTTTCTCAACGGAAACCCACTCCCACATAACCCGTGTCCCACCTACCTAGGAGTGAAGCTCGACCGACAGTTAACCTACAAACACCATGCTGAAGCCCTCCATGCTAAGCTATCAGCACGCAACAACTTGCTGAGATGCTTAGTTGGAACATCCTGGGATGCGAGTACAACCACACTCCATATAAGTGCTCTTGCACTTGTTTGCAGCACCTTCGAATATGCTTCCCCCACTTGGTACCGTTGCGTACACACTAGCAAAATTAACACTGCCCTCAACACCATCATGAGAATAATCACTGGTTGCCTGCTTCCAACTTCCACTGATTTTCTGCCGTAGGCTACTGTCAGGCATCGCCCCAGGTAGACTTCTTATGGAAATCACGTACGCAGTCTGGTTTTACAAGCTACGTATGTCAAGGTATCAAGAAATGGCCTCTTCAACAAGATTGTCCTAAACTCGCACTTCCCAAAGCCCTAAGGCTTGAAATTTCGACGCCATCTTTTCAGACATGCTACATCTATTTGCAAATCGAACTTCCACATTTCCAATGTTTGGATCAGTGAATGGAGAGAAGTTGCGAGGCCAACCTAATTCACATTATAGTCCTTCCCAATACCAACACTCCACCAGGAGCAGAACTACCTCGGAAGGAATGGGTGAATTAAGCTCAATTGCCTGCGGACTGGAGTGGGCCGTTTCAACAGCAACATGTTCCAATGGGCCTCGCCAACTCATCATCTTGTGCTTGTGGCTCAGATTCTCAGACTGCATAGGCCTACCACATTATCAGTCATTGTCCTCTAGGCCTATATCGACCCCAAGACATTGTAGCCCAAGACATTGAAGCCCACATGTGGGCTTCACAACGCTGGATAAACACATGTGATCAGCGGCGGCCTCAAACGCAAGAAAAAGTAGGCTACGTAACGAAAAATCTCCAACTGCCATACATAAATCAGAGTAGGACAAATAATTTTTAATAGTTTAGAAATCGTACTATAGATTGTGAAATAATTGAAAAAGTCAATGTCAACTTAAAAATAAAAACCCTTAAATGCTGTTTTTGAAAGTTAGCCTATATTCAGTGACACCAAAAAAAACATTGAATTAGCCTTAAACTGCAATCAAATGATTGCTATTAAGTTACGAGACATGTGCTACCACTGTAGGCTACAGTAGCCTACGATTATTTATTCGCTTGCTTTATTTATTTATTTTTGATTACCGGTACCGTGGCATCATAGCTTGACTCTTTACCTTCGGATTGAGAAAGCTTCTTTGAGAGAGTTTAATCCTACAGCAGTTTTTGAATAGGCTACTTTTATTGTAGGCTAGATACTTGAAACAATTAGCCTTAAACTGCTATCAAATGATTGCTATTAAGTTACGAGACATGTGCTACTGTAGGCTACAGTAGCCTACGATTATTTATTCGCTTGCTTTATTTTTATTTTTTTTGTTTACCGGTACCGTAGCATACTTGACTCTTTACCTTCGGATTGAGAAGCTTCTTTGAAAGAGTTTAATCCTACAGCAGTTTTTGAATAGGCTACGGTACTTGTACTTGTAGGCTAGATACTTGAAACCACCGACGCAAACCCGGTCACCAAGATTGACAGAGCGAAGTTTCTGCTTGTCGTTAAAGTGTTGTTGTTTGTGAATTATTCCATTCAAGGTGTCGCTGAATGGAAAGCAGTCAGGCGATGCTTGATTTTGCTGTTCTTCGTGCACGCTTAAAACCAACTGAGCTATCGGGGTGAACGAATCGGGTTTAGTTTGGTTTTTAGATCTTTGTCCTCGAACTGACAAAACGTTTAGGCTATTCCTGGTAGGCTACAGTAGTTAATTTTGCATAGTTGTAGAGACCTTTTAACTCAGGGCCGTTTACCGAGTTTGACAGAGTGAAGTTTCCGATTGTTAAAGTGTTGTTGCCAGAAAATTATTCTATTCACTAGGTGCCGCTAAAAGGAGAGCAGTCAAAAATCAAAATGTTTGCACTTTTTTAACTGTAAAGTTAAATTCATTTTGTTGCTTTATGTCAGTGAAGTAGTGGAGGAGTGACAGGTGCATTTAAATCGTCATAAATTGTTATTTTGGGTTCAAACTTTGGGAGCTAGTATACAAGTCCCCCCCCTTGGTAACTCATGACAAAGAGGAATTGACCAAAACATGTGGATTGAAGTGTGTGAATAGTAAAGCAAAGGTAAAGTAGTTTCACCCTATCTGTTTGGTTGAGTCCTGTCTTTGTCATGAGTTACCAAGGGGGGGTGACTTGCATACCAGCTCCAAGCTTTGTAATGGTAGGTTACCGGTACTTGGATTTGATTTGTTAGATTTCGTCTGAAGACAACATTATTGATCTATTGTTATTTGCTTAAGTACTTACCGTAATTATTTAAATGTTTGTTAGAAAGTTTGCTTTGTTGAACCATAGACAAACAAAACAAAGTAGGTAACTTTATTGGGATTAACATGTTTTATTACAAAGAGATAGAACATAATTAAAAAAATTACCTCAAACATTTTCGACACTTTACGTGTGTCCTCATCAGGAATTACTTATATCTGCAATACATATGATAATACATAAAATGAAAATTACAAAATAAATCTGACTATGCACTATAACTGTAACAACACTCCGGACTGAAAAGCACAAACTGAACAAGTGATTTTGGCATCATTGTGACTGTGACAGTAGCGCACCCACAAAATAATTTATGGGGGGGCTAATTCAGAAATGTCGGCCGAGTGATTTGCGACAATAGTGACTGTGACAATAGGCCAATACCCATCCCTTTGATTATTATTTAAAGGCACTCACGGCCCACAACCCACCGGTTGCCGATACATCAGGATTTGTTTCCTCAATGAGATTAAAAGTTGGCCTAGTGATCCCCATGCTACTAGCACCTTCAGCATCCTCATTCCTACGTCTACTCTCGCAATCTATAGATCTCGACTTTTTCCTCATGTATGGCAAAATTGAATTAGCATTCTGTTTGCCAACACAAATAAGTGCGAAAACAACAATTGGCACGAAAACAGTTTGAAACAAAACATTAATTTTGTAAACAGTAAATTTGATGCCGACGTTTTTTCTACTTAGGCCACAAAACATTCAAAATTAGTTCGTATTTTTAACTAAAGCAGTGCTTCCCAACCGTGGGTGGAGAAGCTATTTCTGGTGGGTCGAGAAGCATTTCTAAATGTTAACTGAATGTTAAAATTTTCTAAAAAATGCCAACATTTCTATGGATCTCAGTCTCACAACCCGCAGTTTGGTCTTGAACAGTACTGCGCCTTCGCTACTCTTATCTTCACTTCATTTGTTGACTTTCCATTTTCATGGATTGTGCACCCTGTTTTCTTTTAGATCTGGAAATTGCTGCATTATCATGACGTAACGATTATGCAACAATTAGATTTGTTGTGTCGCATTAATAAGTATTTCAGTACGTACGCCAGTAGTAGAGATGCCATACTAAAGATGTCATATCTCATTCTGGGTCGCACAATAAAACTTTCATTGAAAGTGGGTTGCGAACTGAAAAAGGTTGGGAAGCACTGAACTAAAGTCCCAAACGTTTTCGTCTCTCTGCTCAACTTTCGTAGGCCCATTATACAGTTTTACATGTCCGTGTGATTCGACATTGACGTACGGTACATCGGTGTGTCCACCAGACATTTTACCATGAGAGCATCTGAACTTTAAAAGTGGCATGAAAGGCGTTCTTTTTGTACAGATCGAAAATTCTCTGCTGACTGATTAAAAATTTTACGCAAAGACAAGTCCCAATTTGACAGCAAATTCAGGAAGCAGTGTTAATCAAATGCTACTTTAACCCAAATTTAAATATACAATTAACTTATTTGCTGGAGGCGTGTCTATTCTTCTCAACATTTAGGCTAGTTGATGTAGGTATCACGTTCCCTGTTGTTCAAATTATTTTGTAGTTATTCATGTAGTTGCCTTTTCCTACTGTAGTCTAATTTTACCTTCAAGAAGATGAAATTTTTTATTTTTGTCTGAAATTTTTTATTTCAGGTTCCTGATGATGGCTTAAGTTAAGCCGAAAACGTTTGACTGTTAAAACTATTTGTAAATATGTAAAATATATTGTTATAATGCTCAGCCCTGTTGTGTTGTATTGTTGTGTTTTATTCATATCTAACCTGTAAGCAAAAGGTATAAATGGGGAACATACAAAAACTTTATTTTTGGTGGCGGGTTTGGGGGGGCTTGAGCCCCCTTAGCCCCATGCTGGGTGCGTTACAGGACTGTGAGTTACTGTAGTCAGTTTTGTTTTGTGCCTAGTCAGTTTTGTGCATCCCATTTAAGGCTATGATGTACTATGTAGCCACAATAAGTAAGCCTATGCAGATTGAGATGTCCTTGTATTTTGTGACATTACAGATTTTGCACGCCTGTGGTGAAGCCTTTGTCTTCAATATTATATATATATCATATTTTTTGTTTCTAGCACTAGTTGTAACGTTCATCTGATGAAATAGAAAGTAAAAGCAAAAAGAAACAGGATGGTTTATTGCTTTTACTTTCAATTTCATCTGATGAACATTGCAACTAGTGCTAGAAACAATAATTGTCCTCATGAACAGTGAACAGTGAACACCCAAACTTTTCAGTATCATATTTTTGTTGGGTTAAATTCATAATGTCTACTGTTTCTGAGCTATCTGAATCTCTGAATAATAACATTGATATGGATTCACTCAATAAGGTAATTGTGGATGAAGTTCAAGAAATTAAGAAAAAACGAAAGAAAAAGAAAAAAAAGAAACCAGGTTAACATGCCCACAAACAATAGTACCGGTACCATTGTCAATGTTTTTGTTAGTGTTTCAGTCAAAAAGTCAGAATTAACAGTCAAAGTTAGAATCAACAGTCATACTGTACTGAATTTTATGGCAGTTGAAAATTATATGCTTCAACCTTCATGCATGCATTATGTTAATCTAATTTGGACGTAGCTACTACGGCACCAGTGTTTATATTGTTTTATGTCATATGCTAAGAAAGCTCAAGCTTCTCATGAACAGAAAACTAAAAAAGGTAACAAATTGGCCATCACCTGAAAAGGATCGGTAATCACTTGACTACATCTTACAGGTGAACTGCGGACTGCCTGATGTAAAAATAATTCATCTCTCTATTTTGTCTAAAAATGTGTGGAGGTTTTTTTGTTTGCATTTACCAAAGTTTTTCCCAGACTACACCAAGAGGAGACTGGAAAACAACCAGTGTTTGGTCTCTTTGTTTGAGACACCAAGAGCAGCTGTCATGAATTATTTTGTATCTTTTTATTGTAGATTCACCTGGGGGTACAGAGCTTTTCGAAAATAATGAAGTTAATGAAAATGTTGAAGTAAATGGAAAAGTAATTGAAGGTATACAATTAAGTATTCTAAACAGCTAATGATATTTTCATTAATTTGAAGTTAAAATTCTATATATATATTTTTATCCAACTTTATCACAGGTTAACAAATGTAATAATGGCATTTAAATGTTTTTTAAAATGTGCAATGTTGAAGTAAGTTGCTGAAGTGTAGCTATACAGTATAGCCATATTTTAAATTTTTGGATTTTGTTCTGTGATCTCATAGAAAAAACACTTTTTCAGGTGAACATGCAACAGATGAAACTTTGATCGAAACTAAAAAAAAGAGAAAGCGAAATAGAAAGTCTAAAAAAGTTCAAACGGACCCTCCAACTATTCCAATATTCGAATTGTACCCCAATAAAATATTTTCACATGGAGAAGAAGTAGATTACCCTCCAGACAAAGATGGGTAAATTTCTTTTGATTATATGGGTGCTATTAAGTCAATGGACCACTGCTTTTGCACTGTCTATGACTTTTTTTGCAATTAGAAGCTTTAAAAGTTTTCAACCTGAATGACGCGGCGCTGTAACAGCTCGTTACCCGAGTGACGTAATGATTTCAACCTGATAGTGTTAGCTATTTTTTGTGCTAAATGTCGAGGTTGATATACACTTTTTTCAGACGCAGTGCTGCCTGGCGAACAACCTCTGCTGAGAAGAAAGCAATGAACACAACATATGATGAAATGTGGAATGATTTCAGACAGGCTGCCGAGGCTCATAGACAAGTTCGAAAATATGTTCAGGGTTATATAAAACCTGGCATGACAATGATTGAAATATGGTAAGTAATTTTGTATGATACTGTTCTAATATTGGAGATATCTGCGTTCTGTACATGCTGTTGAGGGCAGTGAGTGTAGTTCAGGCACAAAATTGAAACTTCATAAACTTTTTTGATTTGCGTTTTACTTTTACGTTTATTTACAACTTCTAATATATTTCAACCATAAACCCGCGTCATAACACATTGCTGATTGTTTCAGTGAAAAATTAGAAGCAACTTCACGAAGCTTAATCAATGAGAACAAGCTTGAAGCTGGTTTGGCCTTTCCTACTGGTGAGTTATAGCTGTGTGTGGTAACCTTGTCAGCAAATTCGCTTGATTTACATTAGCCGAAACTCGTATTTTTTTTACATTGATTCAACTTCTCCAGGACGGGTTGGCAGAATGTGTGATAGTTTATGATCTAAGGTTTATCAACTTTAGACTAGGTTTCCATTGTGATAACACAGTAATTTCTACCAGGTTGTTCTTTGAACCACTGCGCTGCCCACTACACCCCGAACGCTGGCGATAAGACCGTTCTACAGTACGATGACGTTTGCAAGATTGACTTTGGAACACATATTAATGGTATGATGCGAAACTTCAGTTGCGATTTGAAGGTTTGGTGAAAAACTGGTATCAGCCGTTCCGAGCCGTTTTTTCAAATTTTAACAGGATTAATTCAAAAGGCTTAAAAGTTCTCATGGTCATTATATCGTTGATTTTTTAGGTCGAATCATCGATTCTGCTTTCACTGTAGCTTTCAATCCCAAATATGATCGGTTGTTGGAAGCAGTGAAAGACGCAACCAATACAGGAATCAAGAATGCAGGTATGCCTGACTGAAGCATAGTTTTGATGCTAATTTATTGTCATGTGTAGATAAGTGCACATGTTGTGAACTCGTTTACTGAGTTACAATTAATAAAATCAGTTAAATACGTTATTTGTTATCGCTCATATGTCACATTGGCGCAGCAACTGCGTGCATCCATTATTCAATTACAAAATTTTGTAATTATGATGCAAAAGTATACCACCCCATTGTTGTTGTGTTCTAGGCATTGACGTCCGTTTGTGCGACCTGGGAGAAGTTATACAAGAGACTATGGAATCTTACGAGGTTGAAATCGATGGGAAAACTTATCGAGGTAGATGCCTGACGTCAGTCTTGCGTCACATTAACGTCACGATAGTCATGTTGTATAAAATAATTCAACAAGTAAAGATATGGCTGAATGTTAGATTTGCGTCTATATTTTGCAGTTCGCCCCATAAGAAATTTAAACGGCCACTCAATCGGTCAATACCAAATCCACGCTGGTAAAACTGTTCCCATTGTGAAGGGTGGAGACCAGACCAGAATGGAAGTAAGTGTCTTCTGATCTTTGCAAATTAA